>NW_024501460.1:4718352-5918352 GCF_017590055.1 Onychostruthus taczanowskii | reverse complement strand
AACAACTGCAAATTCCTGTGTTTCTTTTATGTTCTAAATGCTGATAGTCAGAACTGTTAAAAAGCAACCTTAGGCTCTTAAAAACTGGAGAAAGGGTAGATACATGTAGGGACAAGGAAGAAGAAAAGAAGATCATTGTTAAATTAGGTCTTATCTATCAGTAAACAATAGCAGATTAACTATGCAGAGCACTTCATTCTAATTATTATGTCATCAGAAAAGCCAAATCCAGGAATAAAACCCCAAGCAAATATGAAGGCATGTGTTCATGTTTGCAGATTAACTGTTGCTGGACTTTCCCCTTTCTTACCAAGAGTAAACAGCCTCTGAAAGGCTGAGCACACGGGGTGACTAATAACTATAGCATGAGTGTCCCTGGGGCTGCCTGAACCTCTTTCAGAAAGTAGAGGAAGAGCTCCATAGCATTCCTGCCAAACTGTCCAAATTGTTCACTTTTTTTTCTTGACATTTTTAAGCTTAGAGGCTGGAAGACTTTCAAATATTGTTTACAGCTTAGGAGAAGTCATATTATTAGCAAATATGGTAGAGGGAGGAAAAAAGAGCACATTTGGTTTTGTCTTTTTTTTTGAAAATATCATCCTTCCCCTAAGCTATAGCTCCTCCCCTTCACTTCAGAGATAACATTTTTGTGTTTTGCCCAAAGGGAAAAAGTAGCCATCCTTTGTGGTGCGGCACGCGTACAGTGCTGCAGCAGATTTTTGTACCTCTGGGCACAGGCAGCTGCCAGCATGGTTGGCCTCATCCTTCCCTCAGAGCAGCCCTGTGAGGCACTGATAAGATGTTTTCCTCCTCCAGCAGCAACTATCAGCATCCATAAGGCAAAAGAACCACCACAGATGCTGAAAAAGCCATTTGGAACACAGAGCTAGAGAGGGTCATTTCTATCCCCCCCACCCTCTCCAGGATAAAAAAAGCACCTGACTTGATGGAACAAAGCCAGGTTTTCTGGCCAGATTATTTTCTACTGCTGAACAATGACCATTTATACTAAAGATAAAAAGCAAACTCTGCAGTGAAACAGATGAGACTGGGGAATAACAGCACAGGCAGGCTTGGAAGGAGTCCATGCAGGAAAGTCCCACAAAAATGCCTCATGACAAGCCTGCAGTTGGGCTTTGGGGCAAATGTTTGCTGGACAAGTGGTCTAGTTCCCTCCAGAGAGCTGAAGTAGGTAGGTACAAGCAGAAATAAATAGAAAAGCCAAAACACAAATACAAAAATATAAAACCCCCAATCATGTTTAATATAAATAACACTAACTTTTTACTCAGAAGTGGCATTCCCCAGTTACTGTTAAAAGCCAATGTTTTGGGTAAGTGGGAAAGCCAGATAAAAGCAAAATTATCTGGGGAGATTAAGAAGGTAAAGCAAGCCAAAGCGTTCGTCATTCTCTCCAATTTAGTTTAAGGGGGCAAGGTACACCACAGCACAAGTTCTATGCTGAATCAGTACTTTCACTGTGGGTTAAAGGTGAGCAGGACAATTTTAAAGGTAGAGGAAAGCCCCACATGGTGGGCTATTGCTGAAAAATGCACAACAATGAAAGCAATACTTTGAAATGAAGGAGCTGGAATACATTCCCAGCCCTTACAACCACTACCTTGTAAAGGATCAGAATTATTTAAACTGCTTCAGAAACGTCCTTATTCTCCCTTGTAGCACTGGACATTTGCTAAATATTTGCTTAAGGATTTTTTTTTTTTTTTGCTAAATATTTTACTAAGTGTTTGCTAGCAGCCCTATTAGTGTGAGACAGGTATCTGTGAGCAGCCATCTTCCTTCTCTAGAGCACAGCAGCCTGGACATTTGCTAAATATTTGCTTAAGGATTTTTTTTTTTTTTTTTTGCTAAATATTTTGCTAAGTGTTTGCTAGCAGCCCTGTTAGTGTGAGACAGGTATCTGTGAGCAGCCATCTTCCTTCTCTAGAGCACAGCAGCCTCTCCCACCAGGGCTGGTGGCCAGCCACCTTCTCCAAAGGAAGGATGACCATAATTAGAGACAGACACTCTGAAGAATAAATCCAGCATGCAAGAGGGGGACTAGAAAGCAGGTTTTTACTCCCTATACCTTTTGACTAGTTTTGTCTTGACTAGAAGACACTGAAGTCTAATTTTCCATAGCAAGGGGGAAGAGTGTGGGTCTGTGATGCTCTGAAAGCTGTCAAAAATTCAGTAAAAAATTTCAGACAGAGTAAGTAGGAAAGACACGTCTTTGTAACCAAATGAAAGCCTCTGGAAGTTCTGAGGAGGCTGGTGTTTCCAGCACCAAAGGTTTAATTCTAGGTCAAACATCATTTACCTTCCTCATTCATGCTATAATTTAATGGAGAAGGAAGCCAATTTTCTCAGACAACCCCTTCCCAAACCGTGTGCCCCATTTCCCCTTCACAGAAGATGACTTTGCACTACCAAAACTGCCTGCCCAGCAGTGCAGAGCAGGTCAGGGAGTGCCACCATGGGTCTGCAGAAAATGGCTATTTTCCCCAGCCCCTCCGATGCCATCCCTTACACCTTGTCCTACAGAAAGGTTTTCCAACCCCCCCACCCTCCTGCCACAGTGCTGAACCCCTCTGCACCCCTGTGGTGCTGCTACACTGCACAGGATCCACCACCACTGTCTTCATCCTCCTCCTCTGGCACATGCCAGAGAGCCAAAAAAGGGAGCAGCTGCTGTCAAACCCAGGGATGAACCCAGACTCCTCCAGACCCGTGAAAAGAAGCAGCAAAGGTGACGCGCACCGAAGCGCAAAGAGGTAACACTTGTGTCCCAGGATCATTGTGCTGGATTTTGTGCATTTATCCCTCCGAGATTGCCCAATGGCACACATGCACAATTAGCACTGCCCCCTTCACCTTTTTTCAGCTTTCTTTAGCCATTCTGGTTTTTAAGCAAAGTGGAGCTCTGTCCCTGCCTAAGAGCAGGAGCTATGCTGGGACTGCAGGGGGAAAAGCCCTCCCTGAGTCAAGTCCCCCTCAAGCACCTGGTCATCCTAAAGCTGGGAACAGAGTGCTAATTCTCTCCCCCACCACCCCCCACCGCTTCTGCTACTTTATTATCTTTACAAAGCTATACAGAAGGAAAAACAATCTGTCCAGAATCATTTGGGAATGAAGGATTAAAAACAAGAAAGAAAATAGTGACACTGTTGCAGACATGCACACAGAGAAGACTTTGTGTGCCAGAGCAAGGGAGCCAGCAGAGATATCTCCATCAGTTTACAGTAACAGAGCAAGTAGGGTGCAATTAGCAAAAAACTCATTAGGATGCAGTTTAGTCACTCTGCCCAAAGGCAGGCCCGCTAAATAATCTTACTGGTGTGCTGTCAAACATCCTTGGGCATTTTTTGATAGCTTTACTTGAGGCAGGGTAGTTGTTTCTCCATCACTGTTGTATCCCCAGCAGTTTGGGATTAGGCAGGTAAGGATTAAAATCCTTTCCCCACCAATTTGCCTAGCACAGCAGCCGCAGATAGAGGGCAGCTGGTTTACTGCAAATGTCACAGGGTTGTACCTTTGATAGTCTCACCACAGGCTGGTTCCTCTTCTTCCTCTCCACACGTTTTCCAGCCCCTCCTATCCGGTGTGAACTTTGAGATAAACCCTCAGGACTGAAGAGCAAAACACAGACAGAGGAGGCAGCCAGCACCCCTCCCACACATGCTCCAAGCCCAGGGGTCATCAAAAGGGTGAGGCAAATGAAGTACACTGAAGTCAAGCCCAGCTTGACTAAAACAGGAAGCTTGGCTAAAACAGGAAGCAGAGTGAATCCTTGTGGTGAATCCTTGACCACAGCTTGTGGGATGGTCAGGTGTTTTTAACCAGCCCAACCAACTCCTGTCCCTCCTACAAATGAGATTATAAATATCTATTTGGCCAGCTGGGCTATAGACTCAGGTTCCTCAGTTAGTGGAGAGAAAAACCATGTCACCATTTTGTGAGCAAGTCACTGAACTGTAATCAGACCTTTAGTGTTTGTCTTGTATCGACAAACACTACTGCCCAGCAAGGAGGAGCTTGGCTTCCTCCAGGGCAAGCAAGGCATGTTTCAGAGCCATGTTGCCAAAGCTAAGACTGCTTGGCCTCATTTTGCCAGAAAAATGGCAGCATGAGCATTTGCCACGTGTGTACCAGTATACCCTACACCATATGTCAACACTTATTTTTTATAGACTTGTACAACAACTCCTATCAGCGGCCAAATATAGAAAGGTTTCCTAAGGCTAGCTCTACACTTACCTGAGATTTATTACACTAATGACCCTGTTCTCATATTAGTCAGTGTAATCTGTGAAGCATTCAAAATAAAGCCTTCAAGTGCCCTGGAAACCAAGATATATGATTAAGGCCAGATAAGGGCAGAAGCTTTTCAGTGATCTCCTGCCACTGTTGTATTCAGAGCTCAGCCAGCCCATTAGGTTACTCTAATTAAAATATTTCTGCTGTCTTTCTTAGCAAAGCTTATTCATTTGAAATTGAGCATAAAGGCTTTAAGGTTGCACTTTGAAAGCTCTGCAAAAGGTAGTGGAAAGGGGAGATTGCTATTCTTGTATACCAGTGCTAGTCAGACTCTTCATTAGAAATGGGAGCAATCAGCTAGAAAATGAAACAGACCGTGATGTAAGATGTCAAGGTACACTCTGCAGAAAGACATTCTTCACTGAGACACCCCAGAACTTGCTGGAAGTTTCTTGCCATTGCCAGGGAAGCAACAGCAGAGTGCTCAGCCAGGGGAGCAGCAAGCCCTCAGTCCAACTCCCCGTTCTGCGGAAATTGCCACCAGCAGAATTTGGGTGTTTCATCCATTATTCAGCAGCTGCTGCCAGCTCTCATTCACATATATCACCTTGGGCATAAATAAGTAAAACACTGTACCTATGAACCAGTGACAGAAGAGAGCATTAAAAGCTAACGAGCAAGCAGGCTTCTTGCATTTGCTTCTACAACAGTCTGACATCTCAACAGCAATTCCTATGCTGAGATCCACATCTTGGACCATTTTTATTCAATTACTATCCAGATGAGCTTTTTCACCTTTTTCAGTGACAGTTATTTTCTTTTTACCTGGAAAAATGTTGCACTCCAATATATTCCAATAAATAATCTTGATTAAAAGTGTTAGTATGGAGTATGGCATATTCCAGCCTCTCACTACTGCTTACAAGGATCCTCAGAGCTTAACTCAGCTGTAGCATTGCTTCTTTTCTCAGGACCAACCTAAGAAAAAATAATCAAATCTTTTCAGCGTCTCTACACATTCAAGGGAGATTTCTGCACCTCTAGGCTTTCTGTACAGCCTTGACTTCAAGCTATAGGCTAAGTCCTGAAGTAGTAGATCCTGCTTGAGAGACTGCCTCATTAACCAAGGCAATAATCACAGCCAGACTTCATGATCCTCATTCCTGACCTGCTTCCATGATCAGTGCACTGCACTAGGCAGTTTAGACCACTCTTCCCTCTCACATTGCCAGCTAATCCTGGAAAAGGCTTCTGGATGCTACCTTATTCTGGAGAAAGATGTTGCAGAATGCTAACAACACATGCAGTTTGGTACACTGCAAATTTCATGGTTTCTTTCTGCCTCTTCTCAGAGTGAGTAGCTCTCAGGGTTCTGCTACAAAGCTGCAGAGCCAGTGAAAGCCGAGCCATAGCCAAGATAGCCACTAGTGTTAAATTAATGACAAAACCCAAACAAAACAAAAATAGGCACAGAGGTTTGATTATACAACCACATTCAAATGGCACCATAGCTGATCAAACTAGAAACTAAACCTGAAGGGGAAAAACCAAACACACTTTTCTTTCCGCCAGGAGTTACGATTGTCACTTGGTCACACAGTATTTTAAAGATAGGAAAAAGAAGTGGTAAGGAGTACTCAAACCAGCTGCCCTTCCTCATCAGCAAATCTTGTAAGTTAATTGCAAAGGAATTTGTATAATAAAGGCTTTCAGAAAAGAAATCTAGAACAGAAAGTAAATTATAACTATCATAGGTTGGCCTTTGGACATCTCTACACTTAGTTACATATTTTGGTTTATTCATGCAGATCGTAGCATATTTAAGATTTACTTGGAGAGTCATTTCTCAGAGTATAGTCTCAGAATATATAATATAATATTATGTATAGTTACATTATATAGTATATTAGTGTTAGAATAGTATATATATGTATAGTATTAGAATATAGTATTAAATATTCAACCATTCTTAGAATGCTGATGACACTGCCAAACACACAAATGTGTTACCAACTCCTCTGTCTGTATATCTTAAAGATATCCCAGAAAATCAAAGCATCTTTGAGTTTCACACAGGAGCAAGGTGTTTCTAAGCCAGTACAATAAAATGAGGATATTTCAAAACTTACTAATTCAGCAAAACTGATCCAGGTATTTAATAGCTCATTGTATCATAGAGAAGTCAGGAAGAACCTTTGCTCAAACTGTAAAGCCAGACTCACTTATCTGATTTTTCAGCTTACTATAAGGCAATAGAGATTTTTAAGGAGCAGATAATAGCTAGGCTCTACATGTAGACACATTTATGTTGAGGAAAAGTAATTTCAAACTTAATAGCATGTGCAAGTATATCTGAGGACCACTTCTGCAACGCTAAAAATCTGGATAATGCATTCTTCAAAATCAGTAGTAGACTAAAATGTTTTTCTTTTGGAAACAGAGCATGTTTCTGGATGTTCACCTCAGCTGCTTTCTATCAACATTTTCCTCCTAAACTGAGAGATTCCTTTCAACTTGTTTGATTGAAGATGTGTTCACCATCACAGATTCAAAACAGCACCTGCATCAATTTCAGCCATATTTTATGGAAGATGACATTTTTTCTGAGACTTCTGTCGGTCTGTGAGTATTTGAACACACTGATTTAACAGAGGACTCTGGACTCAGAAATTTGCTGCTCATCATACGAGAAAGGAAGAGCTCTTAATCAAATCTAATAAAAGTTTGCCTGCAGGTAAGGAGACCCTGGAGAGAGCATAGCTTATGTCTGCCCAGCTGCTACCTCAGCTTCTCTCTATCCATCATCCTCTAACACAGCAGGAAGGTCAGTCCACTGGTCAAGCCTAAACTCTTTCCAAACACAAAGTAAGGGCAGGCACCACAGGCACAGCACCGACCAGTGTGAGATCCAGCAGCAGCTGAGGGACCTGCCTGATCATGAACAACCACAATCAGCTGCCTAGCAAAGACTAAGCTGGTGAGGCATTACAAAGCATCAGATTTTCCCTCAGGATCCCTTCTAACCTGTTTTCACCTGACTGCCCCTTCAGCCTCTCTTGATCTCTTGCAGTCAGCATTTTCACCTCCTCTCTAGAGCTCTTCCATGAGCGAATGGTTCTCTTTCATTCCTGCCTTACATATTCTTTTAGGAGAAAAGAACCATGCTTGAGTGTCTTGTCTCTTCTCTCAACAGCTTCCTTCCTGAGCTGTGAACTCACAGACCCTTGCCAAGGCTTTTAATAACCTCCCTTTTCTACCCTATAGATTTTTCTGCAGCCTATTCACAGAGAGCACAGTCTGATCTGAGCCTACTGTACACACAAAGAGTATCAGCCTGGAATTTGCTCTTCTCCTTGGAAGTTTTGGGTTCAAGTCACAGGCAAAAGGCAAAATGGTTCTTGACATAGATGATTGCATATAAATAGAGTTGTAAACCTCATAGAGATACATGGCACCACAAAAATAGTCCACTCCAGCTCCCCGCTTTCACTGTGCTTTTTTATTTTTCTGCCCCCTGCAGAGAATGGAAGAAGTCTTGCATGATCAAAAATTCTGCCCTAGTGGGAGAGCTCCAGAAAGGTCAGTAGGACCATTCCAGAATTAAGTCATTGCAGAATTTAAGCCAATTAACATTTCCATGTGTGTTTCTTCTTTCCATAACCTGGTGTTTCCAGAGCTAGATGTCACTGCTTGGATTGTACCAAAAAAAACTCAAACAATCCAAACTCAGCAAGCCCAACCCCAAAAAACTCCAGCAATAAAAATATCCAGCCAAATGGTCTGCAATTTCTGCTATGGAAATCCTTTTTATTATAAAGTTGAAGTGTTTCATCTCCTTTATGTTAAAAAGAAAAAATCAGAATTAAAGTGTTATATACTCCCAGAAGAAAGGGCAAGCCATGTCAGGGGTGAGCAAAGTCATCTCAGCTGGCGAGGACCAGTGTCTCAGAAGTGCCTAGTCACTAGTGAAATACAACAATTCACTGCACAGGCAGATGCATGTCAAAGTCTGCTAAGAGATTATAAAACCAGGCTGGAAATCAGCTCACCTAAACATCTGTATATACAGCACAGAGCTCTCATTCATCCAGGGGGAAAATCTGTATGCCTGATTCTCATTCCAAGAGAATTAGCCATCCTGCTCTTGCAATGAGTCAGTTCACCTTGCCAGGCCACAACCTGTGTAGGAAATGGCATTAATTTTCTCTGGCCACTCAAACTCAAACTCTGAACCAGCTCCTGTGCAGCTTGACACACTCATTTCCCAGGAATATCCACTAGGTATCTGCTTACCCTGGCACAGGGACAGAGAACCAGCAATATAAAGTGTCAGATAGAGCTTGTCAGGGCTTGTCATCTTGGGAAGGGTTTCACTATTTCTGAAACTCAAACTCTGAACCAGCTCCTGTGCAGCTTGACACACTCATTTCCCAGGAATATCCACTAGGTATCTGCTTACCCTGGCACAGGGACAGAGAACCAGCAATATTAAGTGTCAGAGCTTGTCAGGGCTTGTCAACTTGGGAAGGGTTTCACTATTTCTCTTGGGCACAAAAGCTCTGCATGTCTGAGAGGCTGATTTTCATGGTGTGAGCATCACTTGGGGAAGGGGAGACAAGACATTTGCCATTGTTGTTGCCTCAATAAAACTTTTCAAACAGTTAATGCTTTTACAGTTTGGCTGAGGGGAGAATGCTAGGTTTCTTAACTTGAAGTCAAAAAGAAAAGCTGTGTTAAAGGGCACCCACACAGAAAGGCTGGGAGACACATGCATGCCTGGTTAACACCACCTTTCCAGGAGTTGCTTGACTCACTAAAGCAATCAGTGTCACCTCATGGCAGTCTTGTCTCTGTTTGGCTCTGGTTGGGTAAGTTTCCATAGCATCAAGTGGCAACTGGCACTAACTGGCACCTTAGCTGGTCAGAAAAGGGAGTAAAGACATGAAGAGGCAGGACAGGCTCCCCCTGAGGAGTCCAGCCCACTGTATTTAACTTGACTCTGCATCTCAGACAATAGCTGACAAAAAATTCAGACTGGATTTTAACACTGCTTGTACTGAGAGGATAACAATGCTTAGCTTTTAGGGTGTCAGAGAGAAACATCACTGATCTATCCAGAAGGGATATATTCCTTTTGCCAAGTGTAAGGAAGGAGGCTAATTAGAAAATCAATAAACTAGATCTACTGTGAATTTATTTTTTGAGATTACCAAAACAACAGAAGCTACACAAAGTGCAATCCTTGCTTTGAATACAGCCTTCAGTTTTGCTTTTCTAAGATGTTACTGTATGAAGACTAAAGAGATTTGAAAATTAGGATTTAAAGTAGACTCTCTGTTATAACCAGTCAAGACAAGGTACAGCTAGACTACAGAAAATCAGAAAGAAGGATGTATTTTAAGAGGAATTTATCCTGATGTTCAGGAATGTCAAGTAGGAGCCAGGGCTCCATCAAACACTGGCCTCTTTTCTCAAACATGGTCTCTGCATATTGTCAATATAGATCTCTTTTCTAGCTTTCAGACCACATCCTGTATCACGTATTGCTAATTAATCCCTGAAGGGTTTAGATATTTAATATTGCAACATGAGAAGATGTCTTAGAAGCAAAAAAAACCCCCAACCCTAAATCAAAGGCACCTATGCTTTAGCCAAAGAATTAATCACAAAGGTCCAGACTACCTCTGGAAGCAGAGCCCTGCTCTGTGCAGGAGAAAATGGGCATCACCTCCAGATGCACTGGAAATCTCAAGTCCAAGCCTGGAAAGAGCAGAAGCAGCCCAGGAAGTGCTCTCATTTCTGACATTAGCCTGAACTCCTGCAAGGAAACTGTGGGTGCCGGATCAACCAAGCCCACAGCAATCATCAAGTCATGGCAAGAAAACCAGTGGGAAATGGGTCCGGGATTTTACCAAAAGCAGTTTCCAGATGAGAAGGAGATTTACAACCAGTCACTTGAAGACACAACTGAAGATGAATCCATGGTCTCCATGACCTTTGTGATTGACACAGGGATGAATGTGTGGGAAAAATGCTTGTAGAAAAGATGCCACAACAATGATTTGACAGGTAGAACCTCCCTTGGTTCTGCTGGTGAAATACGCCAAACTGACAGAGACAACTCCAAGGACTTCTGCCCACTTTCAAATGTCATAAAAAGGAAAAACAATGAATAGTTTTGTCTCTCTGCAAGGTGTTATTGCCCTCCATGTCTATGGAACAGCTTTAAGCAGCACGAGTGGGCAAGACATTGGTGAGTAGTCCAAGTTTGCCTCTGTGGAGAAAGGCAGCACTTTGCCTTTGTGACACCTGAACTGCCCCACCAGCTCTGCTTGGGCTTCTTGAGCAGGCTTGAGAGGATGCAAAGATGTGGCCCTTACACTCTGTGTGTGGAGGCAGTCCCCCTGCCTGGAGCTCTGACATGACAAAAAGTAGCTCCCACATTCAGGGCAGCTACAGTTTTTGCATTCATAGGCACAGATTTGTAGTTAGGGTACAGATGGCATCATTATCATTTCCTCTTTGGTTTCCTACAGAAGTACAAGTTCAAACAGCATGGGAATGAGGGCCTGTCATGCCATGGTTTGTCTGAAATTGTCATTATCTCTAAAGCACATGTCACAATGTCAAGATTGAACTAAATGTATCAGCACTTTACCCAGCTGCCAGAACATGACACCATCTAAGGAGGCTGACAGAAAGAGTAGGTAAGGTTCAAAAGTGTTCCAGGATGGAGTAGGGGAAAAGTAAGAGCAGCGCATAAAACCTTGGGAATGCTAGGTTTGCCTTGTGTTCCCATCCCCATGGGATGATGTGGAACAGCTTATATGCAAGGTAAAGGGCACCCACACATCTTGCCATTACTGCTTGGGGGTCCTTTACTCCACAAGGCGCATCAGGCTCCCTTTGACTACAGCCACTGACAATTATAGAGCATGAGCAGGTTTCTCTTAAGCCCTACAGTGGGCTCTATCTTAGATCAGTTTCCATCAGTCAGGCCAGTGTCAGATGACATTCTAGATTTACAGCAGAGATCACCATTTGCCTTGCCAGCTCTAAGAGCCTAATGACCAACTCTGAAGTTGGAAACTATTTTAATGGGAGCACACAAGCACAGGAAGTAGCAAAATTTTTCCAAAATATCCAGTGGGGCAGAGCTCTCTCTCATGCCTGCAGATGCTAGCAAATAATAATGGTCACACTTTAGTTAGTAATTACCAGGTGCACCAGGCCACCAGATCATGCTGCCCTGGATAAAGATACAGGCATCTCCACAGTGCCAGGTAGCTGCTCCATCTGCTGGATTAAGCCTCCAGCTAAAACAGCTTAGCTCTACCCACATCTTATGAATGTGGTCCTCTGTGTCAGTCAGTCTGTGAATTGTAGCTATGAATAGTTTTAGCACTCCTCGGGGAGGTCATGAGTACTATGGAGGTCCTAGGGGTGTGGGTGAGTTGAGTCATTGGAGTAAGGAATAAAAATGGTAAGGCCATGGGCATGTTGGCCAGTCTCCAATCATTCTCTGATGAGACAGGCTCTTGAAAGATAATTTGTGAAGTGATGTGACTGAAGTCAAACCATAAATGAAGTTTCTTAAAATATATAAACAAATAAGCATTGATACTGCTGTTTCTGGGTTTCTAGGGTACACAGAATGTCAAGTGACTGATGATGCATACAGAAAGCCTTGCAACAAAGGAAATCAGTATTTGCTGAAACAGAGCACATTATGGAGTTTTGCTTTTGACAGAACTGAATGCCAGCATGTTCAATCTTCCACACTGATAGGTCCAGTCAGCTCAGACAAAAAAAATTCTGTATCACCCCACACTGTGTATGGTCACTTTTGTCAGGGTGAAATAGGAAGATTTAAAAAAATATACCCATGTTGCACAGCTTTAAATGTCTACACAGAGATATAAAAGACCATTAGCTGCAAAAGTGGGTAGGGAAAAGATAGATGCCTTTCTTTAAGGTGAACATAATTCCTGGATACTGGATAAGATATTTCAGATTATTTGCACAGTGAAGATTTGGCTTAATTTGTGTCTTTTCTTCCCAGGGCAGATCACATTTATTCTTATAAAACCTAAAAAAACCCCCAAAGTGTGATGAAAATGGAGGCTGGGACAAGGCAGTAATGAAAGTAATGAAAACTATGTCAGAGTACAGTGTACCTGATACAGAGTCTCAGTTTTCCATCAATCAAGGCAAACCCATCTATAAAGCAAACTGTGTAGAAGACAGCTAGTAATGCACAAAGATGTACAAAGGTTGTTAGCCATGTAATAGTTCTGTAAATATTTCTTTTTGGGGAGGATCTTATTTTGGGAACCAAGGACCAACAGATTGCTATTTTCTTCCCAGCTGTGATGGAGAGATTTTTTGGTGATATTGGGTTAGCTGTCATTTCGCCATCTTTGTGATGGTTATTGTAAGTAGAGTCTCTGTTATCACAGCAAAGTCACTCTCATCCTGGAAGTTTCAGCATAAATATATCATTATTCTTAAACACCTGCAAACTAAACCATTGTCTGTATCCAACAGAATTAATTTCATACTCAGAGATGTCACTGAAAGAAATCTCAAAATATGGAAGAAGAAAGTATGGCCTTCTAAAAATTGCTGGGATAGGAGCTATCTTTTGGATCCTGGATATCTCTGCAGCTGTTTCATCTGGTGCTTTCCCAGTTTGGTGGGATCTGCTGAGAACAATCATCTCCTGTCCTCATTTATGTTCTTCGGGTTGGAAGTCGGAACAAAAGGCTAATGGCAGGGCTAGGTCTTTCCTGTCTGTTTTGATGATTTGAAAACAGGACTGCTCACTAGCCACAAGGGGCCTATACTTGCTGCCTGCATTTGCATCCTCATTCCTAAACCCTGAGTCACGGTGGGAGCACTGAGATCAGCCAAAGGACTGCATGAGATGACTCATGCAGCACATATCCCTGCAGGGGTTCACAGCCATGCACCCCTTTCCCTCACTGTTCTCACCCTTGTCCTTCTACCCCAGCTGTCACTCATATTTTTAGTATTTCTCTGCCATGTCTGGCCCACGCAGACCACAAATGCTGGTATTCTATGTGTGGGTGGGGGTCTCTGGGCTGTAGCACATCATGTGATAACAGACAACTATAAGGATCTCACAGTAGCACAGCCCTTTCCTGGCAAGGAAAAGCCCTTCCAAACCCTACTAGTGAAGTGTAGTTTGCAATACTACACAGCCAGGAATACAAGTCAAATAAAAATACTCAGTATTGTGTTAAATGTCCTAGCATATATTACTCCTACTGCCTCACAATGACTGGCAGAGATGTCTATCAGAAGATATTTGAGAGACAGCTACATCAAAACACAAGGGTGACACATGCACAGAGCCTTTTATGATATAAATAGGATGTCATTAAAATTCTTTGTTACATGCAATGACAAACACACTACTTCTGATTATTAGCAATTTTTTCAGATTCAGATTATTTGCAGTACCACCAGTGGTACAAGAGAAAAACCCAGGGAATTTCCCCTGGAAACACCACTTGCTGACAGTGTCCTATAGCCAGGAATTGTTTTGTATTTCCTGTGTGTTTCACAGTTAAAGTAAGAAGATAAAGGGCTATCTTTTGAGGCTTGCAAGCTCCTAATGAGCTTGGCTCTGTGGTGAGAGTTAGTGGAGCCTGATGCCTTCCTTGAGCAAACAGTCTCTGTCTGTGCAATGTGTACACAGCCCAGTGAATTTACTGAGCGTGAGCTGGGAGTACATCACACTGCTTCCCACCCTCCATCGCTGACTCCTCAGGAACTGACATCCATCCTGTCATACATTAATTTAGAAGAAAGTCCAGGCTGACAGACTGTTAATAAGGGCACGGTGTCTTTTACTTACTGCAGTAAAGTTAATCTTGTTCATTGAAATAGTTTAACTGTTAAAAAAAACCCAACCAACCTCCAAAACAGTGAAACCAGAGAAGGTCAGAAGACCCTAAATCCTTGCACCATAGACAGAATGAGTGTGAGCTGTCCAGATTCTCACTTACTCCTTCCCTGACTCAACAGAAATTAATCTTTATGTCAAATCCATCACAAAGCTCTCTGCCAAGAGGACTGTCAAAGGTGACAGCACTGATCAGCATATGATCTGTGTTTCATGATCTAAAAGAGATTATGACATTTTGTGCTAGCTGAGGTGATGGCAAACTCAGGTTCAAGCTCTACAGTGCTGTAGAGTCCAACCTGAGGTGTGGAAGTCAGGCCCACAGAGCCAAATTTTGGTTCCTCCCAAGCACAGGGCTGGGTGCAGGGTCAGAGCCAGTCTGGGTCTGGTACACAGGCCAGGCTCAGCTGGAGCCTGCCCTAGGAGCTTGCATCTGGTGGGGAAGGTTGGGTTGCTCTTTGCAAACAGATGATTTTGTGCCCATTAAACCACACCTTGTTTACACCTGAACATGGTAATTAACAGCTGTTCCCATTACCATCAATATTCAAGAGGAAATTTTGAACCCTATCCATCTGGATGCCCAAGGGAATGCTATATGACCAATACTCTCCAAAAATGCTACAAATTTTGTGATCTCTTCTCTCACTTCCACTGCCTTAAAATATATGCTGACTTTTTTTGCCCATACAGAGCAGGAGCACTTAGGACATTTTTCTCTTCCACATCACTGATCTAAAACTTTCTTTGAAATCCTCTTATCTGTCCAAGGGAACTATACCACACCTCAGTATGTGTGTGGCACAACCTACACGACCTCAGTCAGGGGACAGTGGAGTAGTATAAGGCATACCCCGGCTGCTATTTCTTAAGCTAGCATCTAAAATCATTAATACTGATCCATGCCCAGAGCAAGTCTGATAGAGATAAGACATGCTCACAGATACACATTTCTGTCAGAAGGAGCTGGTGCACACAATGCAGAATTTATGCACTTCACATGATAACTAGATCCAGAAGCATCTTTCCAGATGGCAAAGATAAGCAATAATTGCTCTACCAGAGCCTGCTGAAAATTAGATGCTACAGTGCTATGTTTTTAGGAAACTGGAAGCAACAAAATTTAAACATAATGTACTAGAAGTTTGTGTCACTTGGTTGTAAGCATTCTTGATTTAATTTATGGAAGATCTTTGTATCTTTCTAACAACAGCAAAAGAAATGGTGCTCTGCTGACACACAATGACCTCTTTGCAGAGCAGATCCATGTGAGAAGCTCCAAACAGTTGTTGATGTTTCTCCTCAGGTGCTGCTGTGTAACTCTTCACCTGACTCACGGTGAAACCTCCCAGCTCCAAGGACTGGTTTACAGAAAATAGTTCCTGCCAGTTTAACTGCAATCAGTTATTGAACTGATTCACTTAATCCCTCAGAAACTCCTTTGGGGACACAGGTGTAGTAATTTATATCAGTTACGACTTAAAGCAATTTACCTTTCAATTGGTAAGATGTCATTTCAATGTAAAACTTTGTTTCAGGTTCATAAACTACCACGTTAACACCTAATTGCTATCAGGCAAAACACTGTGTTTCCAAGTGATGTTTTCCATAACTGATTACAGTTGAGTCAGTTCAACTATTTGCACAGATCAGCCCAAAATCCCCTGCTCCAATTACATGGCTTTTGGTTTCAAATGTTGAGCAATGCACAAGTGAATGATCCATCTGTTCCTGTGGTAAACAAAAGGGTAAGGCAGGCAGTACTTGACCCTGTTTTGAAAACAGTTCAACATGCAGAATATGTGTTGAGTGAAAGGACAGCAGTGAAGAATTTGACACACAGATATCCTTGCAGTCCGTCATCCCACAGCTCCTCAAAGACCCTGAGCTTTAAGTCCAGAGCATTTACCAAGTGTTGGGTTTCATGTACACATTTCTCTCCTGTGGTTGTCCCAGACACTAATTATGGCCTTGCCTGTGTGGTGTGGCTACTCTTATGATACACAAGGGAATTGGTTCATGTTTCCAGAAGCTTGGAGCTGGCATTGCTGAAAACAAGCTGAAACAAAAGAAGCAGTTCAGCTAAATGCTAGTACTCCTGGTAGGGTGATCATCCCACTAGTAAAACTAGTTTTACTTCTAACCACCAACTTCAGATTAATTAGCTATAAAACCTAGTTAAATAAGTCAATAGAATTAATTTTAATAAAATTAAATAACATCAAAGAAAAAATACTTCCTCTAGGATTTCTAGGATGGGAGAGGAGCACCAGGGAAGACAGTCCCTATGCTCTAACCTGATGGTTCTGCCAGTGCAAAAACAAGTGGTATCAAGCCCTTTTGCTTATCTATCTATTGATTAATCAGACCATAACCTGCTGCAGATTCAGCAGGGAGAAGCCTGGAACTCACTGGCAAACCAGTTTGGGGAGGAGGGTTCCCTCAAGCCAGGCTGGGGACAGGCAAGCTTGTGCTACCAGGGTGGCAGAGCAGAGCTTGCTGCTGGCACACCTCAGGCTCTGACCCTGCACAGCTGCTTGCCAGGGCCGGGGCAGGGAGCCAAAGAGCTTTTTGAGCTGCTTGCCTTTCCTGCCCTGTTCTTAGCTAGCAGAGGGAGAAAGCAAGGAGGAGGGGGTTGAAGTAGGCTGAGTGACAGCATGGTGCTGCGCCAAGCAGGGTGGGTGCAGTCTCAGGAGGGGCTGATGCTCACAAGAAAACAGAGTATCTTCTGGAGAGGTGAATAGCTCTGCTTACAGTTGTTCTATCGCACTTAAATTGCACCTGCCCCAGGCCAGCCCTGCTGTGTAGGGTGACATCTCCACCTGCTGCCAACTGCAACCTGCTCTGCTTCTCCCTGTAAAGGTTTTTAGGCTTTTTTGTACTCATGGGGTGCTGGGCTGAGTTTGACAGCTTCTTGGAGGGAGTTTGTGTATTTCACTTCTGCTGTATTTCAGCTCAGTGAACATGTGACAGGTTCTTTCTCAATTTCATCCCCAGTGGAGGATTTTTTCCATTTGATGGACAAAAGTTTTTAGAGTTGTCTACTATTTTGGGAGGCCACCAGGTGTCACAGCTATATGCCAAGCTATGTCAAATTATTTTGTTTCAGCTAGGTGTCTTTACAGAGTTGAAGTTAGCCTCCGTTTTTCCTGGATTCATTTATCTGGGGTTCCCTTTGGACAGTCTATGCTGTCTGGGCAGAAAATTCAGTTTCATTGCTGCTGTTTGCTTTCCAGTGTATTATTGCTGCTTGACACAGCTTGACACAAATTGAGTGCAATAGATGCAAATCCAACAACCTTGCTTCTGTTGTTCTTTAGCTTTTAGTGTGCCACTTAGCCACAATAAGTGGTCTATAAAGTTTGAAGCCATCCTCATTGTCTCCCACACAATGTCAGCCTGCACTGCTGGAACCTGCATTGCTTCTTACTCACCTGATGTAAGGCAGTGTCACAGAGCAGTAAAGAAAGAGACGCTAAAGCTAAACCCACTCCTTTCTCAGGGCACCTGCTCCTGCGCTGCTCTCCGCCCTTCCACACTCTTGGAGCTGCACTGCTGAAGGCCTGATGGATGGTCCCATGCTCATCCATTCCAGCCTTCAAATGCCTTTCAAAGATCAATTCAGACACAAACAAGGGGACCCCTCATTTTGCACGCTCAGTGGTATGTCTTCGGCAGGAACATGCAAGATGTCTCAGGGTTGAAGCCAGCCTTGTTTTAGCTTTGCAACCATTTCATCTTTCATCTGTGACTCTTGTCAAACCTCATTAACACTCAGTCCCCAAGAGGAGCCTCCATGCTCTCTCATGCTCTAATTATACGTGGCATTCCCTCTCACACCCAAACCCTCCCATGTAGGTAGGCAAACACAGACACCCAGGCCAGCCTCATCCAGCTTTGCAGAGACTTCCTGCACCCATGCTGAGAGCAGCCTGCTTCTCCTCTGCAGCCCAAATCTGCTGGGCAAAGAAGAACCCAGGTGTCAGATCTCTCTGATGTTAAGACTAGGCTGAGAATGGCTCTTGGATGGCAGGAGAATAAACAAGTAATACTCCAGGGGCAGGTGAACCACAGCCTTGCTGTTCCTGTCACACCCTCTGCTCACCCTGAAGGCAATTCCTGTGACAGCTGCCTTTGCCAGCCTTGCACAGCTGTGCTAGCTCTTCTGAAACAAGGCTTCTTCCTAAAGCACTTCTGCAGCCCCTTTCTACCCACTGCACCCACACGAACAGCATTCCCTGAACAAGCTGGAGAGGCAAGAGCAGAGGAGAGAATAAAAAAAAATCCTTAAGTGAGGCACTTGCAGGTAAGTGTGCAGTAAAAAATTAGAAGCTCTATGTCAAAGTTCATGGTGTGATTCACTTTGAGGCAGCACAAAGAGAAAGAAAGAGAGAAAGTGTTATTTTTCCTCCAAGAGAAAATGCAAAGAAATCTTGGGTGGAAGAATTCCTTGAAAGGATGAGGTGCTCAAGAAACAGGAGGAAAGCCACCAAGCAAGGATAATAAGAGTTCTTTTCCGTTGGAGACACAGACAGCAGTTCTTCCTGAAGCACCAATACAGCATTTAACCTATTCTGAACAGTTCTTGCCACAGCTTTGTGTCCTAATTCATAAAATTGCCATCATTCTCAGAAGGTTTTTCTTTACCTCCTGAACAGAAAAGCAAGACCCAACTACTAAATGGTTCAGTATCCTTCATTGCTTGGTCTCCATTTGTTAGGTCCTAACAGTTCAAAGCACCAAGAAAGAAACAGACACCAGAGAGATCCTTCCTGGGGGACCAGCACTGAGATGGACAGTGGGAGGTACCACTGAAGGATTGTTTCATGCTGGGGGCAGCAGTGGTGGAGGATGTAGATAATAATAATGTAGATAATGCCAGATGGCACAGGATAATGAGTAGTGCCTTCCCTTACACCACAGGGCTCTGAATTGTGCCTTCAGGCCAGTGCCCACCACCACACTCTGTTAGCAGCACTGCAGGATTGCCAGAATGGCATTTCAGGCCCAGTGACTCTTCATACAGTGGCTGATTTCTGCCAGGGCCTGACACAGCTGGGAGAAGGTGGCTGTAGGCAATATGATCTGCTCTGCACAACAGAAGGTGTTTGTTTGCTTATCTGCATCCTCAACAAACACAGTTTTGAGACATGATTTCTCATGGCCTGGCTTTCAAACAGGCTGCAGTAGGAAATACATCAAATGAAAAATGGGTGGACTTCTGCTGATATGACTTATATATAAGCCTTTAAAAGTATTTTAAATGACTGGCAATCCAAACCCGGCAGGTTTGATGGGGTTTTGGGTTCAAAAGACCTTGTTTTATTGTCTGTATTAAACAGAGGATTCAAGTAATGTAAACAAAAAGAAAATTGCCATTTTAGATGGTTACAGCATCAGGACCTTGAAGTAGGCTTGGTTCTGGATCTGTTTTCTTCTAGCAAAAAGTCGCTACATTCAACCCAAAGGAGAAAGCATTATTCCTTACCTAAGCTCAGTCTCAGCTGCCACCCAGTGGAATTAGAAATCTCTGCATTATGCCAGTGGCTCCTACTGCTGCCTCATCACACTTGTCTACAAGATTTTAGTGACCAACAATAAGATTTGATTTGCCTGCAGTGTTCTCTGCCCATAGATTCATTCAGCACTTCAGAGAAACATCACCATTTCTATTTTTCACAAGAGAAACTGAGGCACAGAGCCAAGTGATCTTCCTGATCACACTACCGGCCAGAAACAATATTTGTGATAGACCATGCCTTTCATGATGATGCCCTAAACATGGCTGGGTGCTGATCCAAAGAAGACCCTGTAGGATGATGATTTGAAGCAGAGGCAACAGTGCCAAGCAGAGGGAAGAGATGAAAACACAGTGGAGGCTGGAGGTGAGATTGAACCTGTCACTTATAACTTGGACAGCCAGTTCACTTCTCTTTGTAGTCTTCTGTGTTTGCTTAAACTGAAATGAGCAAGCAGTCTGGTTTAAGAGATGTCTGCAGGGATTTTGCAAGCTGTCATGAGTTATCTTTTGCTCTAGGAGAGCATGCTTCAGTTACTGCAACACAAACCTCAGCATATGGGAGGATGTAGAGGTGAAAGACAGAGCTGCCTGTACAGCTGGAGGTGCAGCTCCTGGAAATAAGTGGTCAGCCAGAAAGCCAGAGGTACGGCAAATGAGGAGGAAGTGCTACACAGAGGCAGGAACAACCCTAACAAAAATGCAGACAGAAATTGTCCTTGCCTTAGGCTATGACCACATAATATGCAAATGGAACACAACAAACCCATCAGGTCTCATGGGAGCCCCGGTGTCCAACAATCCCTCCTCTGTCCATCCACAATTAACATCAGCTTTAAGCCTCTATGAGTTATTTCAGTGAAAGAAAATTAGGGATAGCTGGAATGTTTCTTCACCATCCCAGGCAGGGACAAGTCTGAGCTGCAGCTCCATCATAGCAGGGACAAGAGCTGGTAAATGCCATAGCCTGGGATGTATGGAAGGCCCCTAGAAATAGGTAGTGGCAGAAAGAGGAGGTATTTATTTCTAAAGACAAAGTGTATGCATGAATACACGTGAGCGTGTGCATATATACATATATATATATATATATATATATATATGTACGCTGCTTGAAAGATTACAAACAATGTCATATTTACAAGAGACAGATTCTGAAAGCACAAGCCCAAACTTCTCTGACCTAAATTACAATGTCAGGATAAACACTTAAACAATTTGCTTTTCAGAAGAGGAACACTTTGTGCCTTCTGCTATGCTCCTGAAGAGCACTCAGCAGAAGATAATCATGAGTAAGAAAAAAGAACTTTCCTATAAGCTTTTATCTTGCTCATTAAATAGCTGGATTTGAAAAGCACATCTCCCAGGCATTCAGATCTAGGTAGCACATAACACAAAAAAGTGACCATTGGGATTTAAGGGATTCGGGGAAGACTGCTCAGCAGCCAGCAACTCAGGCTATTCCCAGTCAAATGAGAGGCTTACTTTTCAACCCACTTGCCAATTTGCTCTGCCTTTATTCCTTTTCCAAGGAAAGGTGAAGCAAACGCTGAGCAGGAGGTGAACACACAGGTTCAGCTTATCTCCAGAGTCACTGAAGACCAACTGTAGTTTCACAATATTTTCACTTTGCTACTGAAAGCTCGCATCACTGAAAGCCTACTTCAAACCAAGAGCCAACAGTGACCCAGTGCCACAGAGTAATCCCAAACTGCAGTAGCATTATCTCTATTTGATGGCATCATCAAACAGTGACAAAAATACCCCTTGCTAGATTTACCAAGTGGATACTATTTCAGGAGATTTCATTTTCAAGCTTTATACCTTCAAGATAAAAAATGACCTACTTAACTTTTCATCATACCTCTGGAAGAAAAGACACTTTCTAGTGCTGTGTGAGAGAATTTTAAAACAGTTTCCATAAAAAAGTAAATCCCAGATTGGAATGTGCAGCAGCAACAAGCCTCCCTTGGTATTACCTACTTAACCTCATGCACCACTGCAGCAAAACCACAACTGCTGCAAGTCAGTGGCTGACTGATTTCACCAATCAGAGGCCAAATTATATTGATGAGGAAGATGAAGGGAACAAGCTGTGGTCTGAAACAGCCTCGTGCAGCCAAATCTAGATACAGACAAGTCGAAGCAGAGCAACTCCACGAAAGCATCAAGGTTCAGTGTGGGAGGAAACACCTTGGGGGGAAAAGGAAATCTGTGTAAATAGAAACCTTATTTACCAAACTATCTTTGTTATTTTATCTGTTGCTCTGGTTTCCCTGTAAATTAAATCCAGAGAACATACTCTGCCAGGCAATCATGCAATGCTGGACAACATGTCCAGGCACACAAGCTGCTAAATTGCCACCAGCCTTCAATCTGGAGCCATATAAGACACACAGCTGGGCTGATGGGCTTGTCCTCTCTCTAAACAGGCCTCGACAGATAAGATACCATCATGCTCTGACTACACAGTTGGACATGGAGGCAGCAAACTGCATGTATGTGCTTCATTTGGCTCAAGAAATCCACAGGATCATGCCTCTTCAGTATGAGGGGATAGCTCCTCTTCAGCTTGGTGTGTTGGAAAGACTGTGGCTGCTACAAATGCTTATTCCCAAAGCAGAACTGAGGGATCAGGACACTGCACGAAAACGACCCCTGTACCCTCTGACCAGGGCACTGGGCTCTGTTAGCAAACACCACTTTGAGGGTGTTCCTTTCCAACCTGCAGGTCCAATGTGCTCCATGCAGCAAGAAGAACATGCTATAGGGGTCTTGAGGACACTCCTCACCCCTCAGTCTATCTTCCCATTCACACCTGGATCCCGATGAGCTCCTTATCCTGGTGCTAAAATACAGGTTAATGATCAGAAGGAGAGTGGGATTTCCAAACTGATTTTTTCTAACAGCTAGAAGTTAGTTCAAATAAAACTACTTCAAGTCTCAAGCAATTACAATTCTCCCCAGACTGCTGTCAACTAGAAAGCTCACCTGTACAGCACTACTACATCCTTATTTTTGTTCTGTGTCAAACAATTTATAATGAAATGATAGGTCAATGTCACGCTCATTTTAGGAGCTTTTTCTTTACAAATATCCATTTTTTCCCCCCTAAAACATTAGCAATCTTTTCATCATACACAGACCCTAGGTGTAAGATCATTTGTTTATAGCCATAAAAACTTAGAAGTTTCTATTTTCAAGGCTTTCTTCCTCACAATCTTGAAATATGTTTGAAATGGCAAAAGACTGCCCCAGTACATAGTGTATGGCTCAGCTCTGTCTCTATGCACTGATCTTTGAATGAGAGCTATAGATAACATTTCTAAATACACAAATGAAATCTTTTTTTAAGGCAACAAAGCAGTGAAATACAACCCACACAGAGTACATACATCTCAATTTTGAAAAATAAGAAGATACCAGGCATTTAATTTTCTCCATGGAGATCACCCTTTTAAAACCACTAAGGTTTTGAAGTATTAACTTCAGTCCTCTGCATTGTCTCATAAGATACCCAAAACTGACATTTTAACATATCCATCAAGAATCCAGCTTCCTCATAATAAGAGAAGGTATCTATTGATTAAAAGATGATTTTCAACTTTACCTATGTCCAAACAATCCAGGTGGCCTCAGACAGCAGCAGCAGCAGCTGCCCTCCTGGACACAGCCTCTGTAGCTGTGGACATGATGCATCAGGATTTTAATTCTGAGATAAGCTTTGTTCAAAAACACTCTCTAGACAACAGCCTGTGACAATTCCTCCATCCTTTCTTCTATTGCTAACCTGCCATTCAGTAGGGAACAGCAAATGAGAACAGCTAAGTGGAAGGGACAGCTGAGAAAGTATTCAGAACATTCAGAAGTGGGTATCAGGAAACAACAATTTCAGTGTGTGTTTGTAACATTTTGCTTAGCACAAAAGGGTCATTCTGAGGATATAGAAAATGTCACAGTTGTTCTTTGGAAACTAATATTCCAAATGATACATCAGTACTTTGCAGTTTTATGATGTCCTGGCAAAGAGGAAGGACTGACTTGTCTGCTTTAGTACAATATGATGGTTGCTGCCTCCAAGATGCTTAATGAGTCATTAAATTATTGAACAGACAGGCTACCAAGAAAACCGAAACAAACCCCACAACAACAAAAACCCAAACCACAGGGAAAGGGACTTATTTGGTTTTGCTTTTGAGAATCAGTGTAATAAATGAGAAATATCTTGTCAACGTTAGTAGCAGATGCCAACTCTTTTTGCCTGCATGCATTAAAATTGCTGACAAAATTAAGAGAGAGAAATGTTTCTAAAGAACTGTTCTGACTTGGTCCAATATAGGACCTCTATAGGAGGATGGCTTATCTCTGGAATCTAATGGATTTCTTTGTATTTCAGGGGAAAGAAGATGGCATTTTCTTGTAGCACTCCTATGCCTTCCCTATGAAGTGCTTGTCTGCTGATGCAAACCAGAATACAAGATCACCATTCCTATGCCTGCTTTCCCCACCTTCAGGACAGCTGCTCTGGGGACAAGAAATCAGTCACAGAATCCAGTACACAGAGATTGCCACTGACTTCTCTGGCTGGAGAGCTGGAAGCAGACTTACCAGGACATGTCTCATTTTTAGCTCACTTTTGCATCATCCTCAGGCCATCTTGCTTATTGGAAGTTGTAAACCCCTTCTCATCACTCAGTTCGACACTGGTCTTCATTGTTATTCAAATTACTTTAAACACCAGAGCTCTAGTTCTGCTCAGAGCAAACAGGCATTTTCTGCAAGCATTTCCTCATGACTATAACCTGCCATCCCAAATCAGCTATTGCGCGGGCACAGCAGAATTTGGGAGTGCACCAGTAATCAATATAAGAAGCATGACATACTGCAAAAGCTCTGACTGAGTAATGCTCACAAAAATACCTGTTTCTGGTAGATTGTGGAGAGAATAATGTCACGTTTATTACTGAAGCAGCTGGAATGAATAGGATGATTTCATTGATTACTTGAATCAATGAGATGATTGCTTTTCCTCCTACAACTCCCATTACATTCACAGCGTCCTGAAACTATCGCAAAGACCAATTCCTCCCATAATAACAACATTACCAATCTAATCTAATAAAGAGCCATCAGCCAGGAGAAAACTACAGAAACAGGCTTGTTTCTTGATGAAAGGTTACAATTTTTCTCTAAATTTGTCTGTTAAATTCCAGGCTAGTTCCTGCTAGCTAAGTGCCCTTGTGCACACTGCTATCGCTTCATGTAAGAGCACAAACAACCTCAGCAAAAACAACACCTTTGAGAAATTCCATCAGGCCCCTGCCTCAATATGTCTCAGGTTTGAAAAAACATGTTAAGTGTATTGGTTGAGTCTTGAGTTCCCTTCCACAGGGAAGATAGAAAAGTGAGAAGCAACCAAGAAACAAACAGGGACTGAGTTAATGATATGAACTGATTTTAGTCCTGGCCCAGAAATTGTATCCAAATTTTCAAAATCTTAATTTAAAGTGTAAGGCTTGTTCAGCATATGGAAATGCTGGTGAATATTCAAATATACGTGTGTGTGTGTGTATATATATATATACACACACACACACACACGTATACATGTGTATGTACATATATTTAACTCAAATATTTGTATTTGACTTTATGAAGCATTTAATTCCTTTAATCACACTAGAAAAGGACAATCCTAAACAAATTTTCCCTAGTAACAGCACTACACCACCAAGAATGACATGGTGGATTCTTTCCAGACTGCCATATTGTAATCGTGATGGTATAATTGCAAACAAGAACAATGTGCAATCACAATATTGAGTACATTACCTAAAATGTTCAAAACTATATTTCTTAAACAGCTGAGATAAGGTATTAGCTAGGAAAGAGGAACATTCAAGCAAGAGCCATGGCTATTCTCACAGCATGGGCACAGAAACAAAGCTGGAGGGCAAGCTAGAATGGGGAATACAACTTCTGAACAAATGGATACCTGCAGTAAGGAAGTTATGCTAGTGTTCATTTTAGATTTATTTAATAAGCTACTGTCCTGAAAAGGCATGTGCCAAATCAGATTTGGAATTCCCCACTCTCACAACTGATGAAAGAATGACCATTTACAAAAACAGCTTGACATTTTTCCTACTAGGCAGCCACAGTAGGCTCAAAGCCTCCAACCTAAGAAATGCAGATTACAATTTTCTTATTTAGTAGATTTTAATAAAAGGCTCTGTCTAGCATGAATGTGGAAGGCATTAATATTTATGCCCAGCTGAAAGAAGGCTGTTTGGCACTACGTGACATTCTTCCACTGAACACCTTAATCTCCCTAGTCCCTACTGCTCATATTTCTTTTCTTTAAATTTAGCTGCCTTTCTCACTGTGACCTATTTTCTAGAGAACATATACTCAGCTAATGCTGGTAGATCAAGTCAAAACTGTAGCTATGATTCCTTTGAACAGAGGTACAGCCTTTCCATTTGAAACATAACACATCAGGGCTTTTTCTGGCATTTAGTTCTAAATGGAAATACTAGATCTGTTTAGCCAGTCTAGCTTAAACCCACCTTGAACTGAAAATTAGTTATCCTTATTACAGCATCAAAAGCTCATTATTTTCCTCAAAACAGGCTGGAGTACCTCTACTAGTAATTAAATTGCTATCTCTTACACAATAGCCACATGTTCCACAATACTCAATAAAAATCAGATGGGAATAGCTCTGCAGATCTGATTTTTGACACATTTGAACCGCTGCTCTACCTCTGTGGATTTGCTTGCTGCTTCTGAAGCCTCACCAAAGGTAGTAACTTAAATGATAAAGCTGAAGCCAGAGGGAGGAAATGCCTTTGCGATTTTTCCAATCAGCTCAGCACTAGACATGTTCAGCTCTGCTTCAGCACATGATTTCATCTCAAGTTCTTTTGACTCTTCAACCTATTGCAAAAGACTATTTACCTTCATTTCAGTGGCCCATAGCCTACACAAAGTGCATCCATCTGTGTGAACCCTGGGATGCCTCTCGGCTATGACTTAGAGCTTTTCTTCACTGGCTCCTGGTTAAGTGGTCTAAGTCACGCCTCGTGGGGATCCCCAGCTTCCAGAATGCATGCATTCTCCCCAGCTCCCATGACAGAGAGGCTGTGCATTAGAAATGGACTTATGGGATGTGTTTTGGCAGGGGAGTGGGGACAAGTTTCTATCTGGCAAAGTCCAGAGATACCAAAGACAACAAAGACCTTCCTATCTCCCACTGTTGAGCTGCATCCTTGACACATGGGTGGTACACATCCTTGGTGGCTCTAAGGGAGCAATTTTTTCTCATTATTTAATAACTGCTCCTTGAGTCTGTGTTTGACCTGCCTTTAGAAGGCCTGTCTCTACTACTTCTCCTAAAGACTGTTTTTATGGGTTGTACAGAAGTCTTGATCTCCACATATCGGGATTTATTTTAAAAACACCTTTTTTCTCTCCTCTGCAAAAGGGCATTTGTGTCAGACCGTGAACTGCACACATTAGAAGACAAAATTATTACACAGACAAAGAAATCAGAGCAAACCTAACTACTAAAAAAGGCTCCATTAAATCTTTTGTCATGGGCCATCTGAAGTTTTTCTCACATAAATGGGCATCTTCCACTTGCTGAACTAAGAGCTGGATCAAGACCTTGGCTTTTGTCCAAGACACAGTTTTCAAGTGCAACATTTCTCCAGAAAAGCCACCTGTGTTTCAGGGGAGAAAGCAAGCCACAAGAAAGGAAGAAAAGTGAAAGGAATTCCATCACATCACCCCACTGATAATCAAACTCCCTACAGCAGAATTAACAGATTTAAGCTAATCAACAGTTCCAGTGCAGCCAGGCCTGTGGCCCAGTTTAAAGAGCAGCCACTGCTGCTGCTGTTTGCCTGACATTTCAGTCCAGTGAAATGCTTCTCTAAGCTGCTTTTGGAAAAGCAGATGTAAGCTCCTCACTCACTTAGATATTACTGAAAATCTACCCTGCTCATATCAATTAAAAGGAGAATAACTCTCATTACAGATCCTAATTAGCACTAGATTCTGCAGAGGGTATCTTATATGTGATGTTTAATGAGCATGAGGCAGATGTTACTCATTTCATTTAACACACAGCTGGCAGAACGTCTCACAGAATACTGTGGTGAAAAAGAACAAGCTTCAATAAACTGTGCTTTGCAGAAGAATTTCTGGCTTGCTGGTTTGGGTTTTTTTTTTGTATCCTCCACTATCAACCACTATTTTGCATCCACCACTATTCCTGAAGATCCAGCTTAATTTTTGTGGTACTAGAAGAGTCACACATTTTTCTGGGACTGCTGCATGACTATCAAAGAAGACAAAGCTGCAAGAGGTTATTTTTGTGAAGCAAAAGGGACAGAGCCAGGCAAATGCTAGTTGACAGAGGTACACACACAATTACTACTGCACATCTCAAAATTCTCTCCCAGTTTGGTGTGGCTACAGCTGTGCCCTATGACTGCCAGCAGCACTAAAAAGTTATATCATAGGCATACCTGTCATGTGATTAGGAACACCAATAAATATCAGCCACAAATTCTCCCCATCAAGTGGCTGCTGCCCTGTCAGAAGAACCTTGTGGCTGGCAGGTGGTTCCTATGGTGGCCAATCATCAGCAACAGGCTGTGCCTGGCTGGAATCCATCCATCATGGCAAGCAGTCCCTCAACTCTTCAGCACTGGCAGCAGTACAACAGCATGCTATTAAATATGAATATCTTATGGTGTTAAGCTGCCACCATCTATAAATAGCAAGGCATTCATTTTAATCATTTTATTGGAATATGGAAGCCTGGAAATATCTTGCTTTGGGATTTGAATATTTATTGCCTTTTGCAATGTTTTACTGCTTGGTAAGCTTCTCTAAATGGTTAGCTGCTTCTTCTATCAAAAACTCGTTTTATTTTTCTCAAGTACTGCAGAAATCTACCGTAGAAGTTGCAAACAAAAAGACATCTGCAACTTAGGCTTTATAAGAAAAATACATTTTAAAAATGGGGTGGATTTCTGTATGCATTTAGCCAAAAGGCTCATTTTTTACTAAAGTAGTTGACGGAAGGATTTATAACAATTAATAAAAATAAAACAAATTAGAAAAAAATCCTTTGATAGTCTTGCCTGGAACATCAGTTATTCCCCTGAGTGTTTCTATCAGCATCTACGAGATGCAGCTGCACTCACCTTGAAAATTGTGTTGATGCTTGCTCAGATAAGTGATTCTGCATTAAAGTGGCAAAGAAGTACAGTTAAAATCTGTGGAGGAAGAAAGCAAGAGAAGCCACTGAGTTTAATTTCTAATGTAGGATTTTGCTTTCCTTATTGCTTTTTCTCTCCCCTTTCTCTTCCCTACAGTCAGGTCTTGTAGGAAGGCCTTAACCAAAGTTACCTGATTGGCAATTACCACTCCACAATGAGAACTTTTTCTGAAGGATGGCTCAGTTATCTCCTAGCTCCTCCCAGCAGGCTACAAGTGTACGCAGAGGCTCTGTCCTGACATTTTCAGAAAGACATGCTAATTCACCTTCTGCATTTGTGGTGAAGGCTTCCTCAAATTTTGTAGCAGAGACAGTGTGTTCTTCAGTGCCATGGGACAAGGCTGGTTTCAGGTTTACCACAAACTTTGTTTTAATGCAGCTATTTCATAAAAAGATTTTTGTGCATGCCCTGCACTCCTGTAGATATGCCCAGCATTATTCCTGGGTTCAACCAAGTGCCTTACAGAGCTGGTCAAAAGCACAAGTATTTCACAAGAGTGCAAAGACAAGGAGACAGCCTTTGCTCCTGTATTTTCCTCCATTTTATTTGGAGGAAAAAACAAAATGGAAGTATACAACTCTAATAAGAAAGAAAAACCATTTTCCTTCTCACACAAGAAAATTGCACAACTTGGTTTAGTAGCTATTTTTCCTGTTTCCCGCCCTGTAATACTCAAGGGATCAGAGAAATCAGAGAGCTTTTGGTGATCTAAGAAGATTTAATGGTAAAGGAGAGTGCTACATTTCACAGTAAGACACGGGGGTTAAGAATAACATCTATTTTTCCAATTTCATATCGGCTTCCAACTGGGGCGGAATGACCATTAAAGATACAAAGCATATTTACCCTCTCCCAGATGCAATTCGTTTTTCTATTTGCTCTCTGCAGATTTCCTACTCCAAGAGCAGCCGTATCCTCGTAACCATGGAAACCACTCATGGCAAATTCCCTCAAAACGCAAAAGCAGAAGGATGGAAAGGAACAAATATTTTAAGAAGGCTGCACATGAAGAGGAAGACAGCATCCTGTCTTCATAGATGCAAGACCAGAAAAAACCACAGTATCCTCTTGCTGGAGGGCTTGCCACTGGATTGGCAACGCTCCTCACCAGACAGTTGGCATTAGACAAAGTCCTCTGTTTCATCTTTAATGTTGCTGTTGTACTCTGTGAAGATTTGCACAGTGTCAAATCTTTTCTGAAGATCTGGGAGATCAAAGGACACAACAGTGAATTTTCATGGCAGGATATGACAACCTTGCATCATGCCTAGGACAGACATGCTTTGAATTCAAAAGAGTAACCTATCTTTATTTTTTGTTTTTGAAGAAAAAAAGTTTGTGAAATCACAGAAAAGGTAGAGCTATATCTGAGCAGACCTTGGTCCACCTAGTTCAGTTTTCTGTCTCCAACAGTGTCTGTAAATGAGGTAAAAAACAAGTGCCACTTGGAAGGCACTTTCACACTAATACTCTCCCCCAGCCTTAAGGGACTCCCTGAGCCTCTTGTGGTTTATCTAGATAGTAAGACTCAAAGAAGCTCTATTCCAAACACTTTTCCAGGCTCCCTTCCAAACCATCCTTTGGCAGAAAGTACAACAAGCCTCATTCACTTCACAGGAACAGTCACCTCCTGTTTGCATTGAGCCTGCCTCCCACTAGTGTCACTTGATGGGCCACGGTTCCCATGCAAGAAGATATAAAAAGAAGTCAATCTCTATTCCCCTCTTCTGTGTCACTCTTGATTTTGTAGAGCTCTATCACACCATCCATCCATCCTTGGAAAGGGACAATGTAAATTTCCTATGTAACTGTTCCTTAAAAAGATATCATCCCATACCTTTGCTCAAATGAATTGCCTTTCTTCAGACTTCCTCTGCTGTGATATATTTGAGAGGAGAGGATCAAAACTGCATTGGCAGGGGGGCGACCCTCAGGGTCATAATTTTTTATCCCTTTTATCCCTGTTCTCTTTCCACAAAGTAATAATATCTAATCTTTTATTCCATTGTTACTGAGTACTAGCTGATGGTTTCATGGAACTATTACAAACCCACAGTTTCACTCTTACATAAGAATAACAAAGTGTTAGCTCAGACTATTATATGTGAAGTTAGGATTAATTTTACCCAGGAGTTACATTTAAATGCACTCATTTTCATCAGCTATTTTACTATCCATCTCTCAAATTCAGGAGATCCTTGAGCTTCTTCAGAGCACTTGGGTGATTGGTACCAATCCTGGCAATCTGCTAATTTTGATGTTGTTTATTTGTACCTCAACCTTTCCAGAACAACTTCAAATTTCAGGCTGAGTATTTGCTGAATCACTGCTAAAAATAATGGCATAGGGAATCTCCCCAGCTTCTTCTACAGTAAGCAGCCACAAATAATTATTATCTCTGCAGCAGTCTAATCCATGTGGCTAACAGATGGCCCTACCAACCTTCTGGTGAAAGTTTTGTTCTTGGTGTTAAGCCCTGCAGCCTCTCCTCCCCTCCAAGGGCTGCTGCTCAAGGCTGGCTCTGTGATGGTGTAACTGTGTGACCTGACTGCTGGGAGCAGAGCTGGAAGGCGTCTTGCTGGGGCTTTCTGCACCTTCCAGTGTATTAAACTCAAGCCCTCGCTCTCGGCCCCTGCCCAAGCTATGCTGTAGATGGCCCTGAGCACCCAAATCTGACCCAATAATTTAACTTCCCAACCCTGCACCTCCCTGTCACAACAGACTCACGTGTCCAGCTGACTCCTGGCTGCCCCAGTCACCATCACCCGGCCCACTCTGCTCTCTCTGCCTGGGACCCACCATGGGGTCACTATTACTTTTGCTTCACCTTCACTCCTGGCTCCCTGTTCCCTGTGCAGCAGCCTCAGCCCCATTACTGCTTGGCAGACAGGCTGGAAGGACAACCAAGTCCTCTTCCTATCTGATTCTCATATTTGTATTATATTATCATCATAAATTTCAAACCCATGATGAGCAAACCTGAGGAATGGTTTTGAAAAGAGTTGTGGAGAGGAGGAAAAAAGGGACGTCCAGTTTGTTCTGGCGTTAGCAGAGGAGGGTCAGCCGCTGCATAGACCGCACACAGTCCCTGTGCGTGACCTCGCTCTGGTGGTTTAACTGCTCCCTGTCAGTTCCTCTTGCTCTTAAAGGGGATTAGACTTTTCTCTTGAGAACAAAAGAATGCTCTTTCCTTCCTTCCTCTCTCTCTAACAAAAGTCAACAGCAACAACCCTGACTACAGCTAGGAAAACTTGGAAGATTGCCATTAACTTTAGCAAGTCAAGAAAGAGATTTCATTTACAGAGCAGGGACAAGATGAGCTTTTCTATAGAAAATCTACCAAAAAAGATAATGGCTCTCCTCTGTGCTCAACATGTGTAAACAAACTAGCATGTGGTTGGGCATCTGATATCCCTAAGTCTCGTCAAGATACACTCAGAAACCTGAAGAAAACAGCTTTTCATGCTGAAGCACCTAAAATTTACTAATGAATATAATACATCATATTGTGTCAATGTAGCCAGCTTGTAGCCCCAGCTAGTACATCTTCCTTTTTAAAAATCTGTGTTTTGGCACCAATTTTACTATGCCAATCAACAAAGGAGATGGCATATAGTCTTCTACTGACTATGCTTTAGAAAATCCTCTTCTACAGGACTAATTATTAAATAGCCTTCAAAAAGAATGCTAATGCAGTATTGATAATTCTGTGTTGAAATACATCCAGAGGTACAAAACTCTATACAACTTTTGACTCCTAAAGTTGCCGTGCCTACAATTCAGGTCTACTAATGTTTAGTTCAGTTGCCTAAAATATTTATCTTAAATCAGATTCCAGTGCCATCTCTAAGATTAAGCAACACTGGTATTAACAGGGTAGGATGAAAACAAACATGATAATAGTCTCACTTTCAGCTTTTCACATTAATCTTGCATTTGAATGTCCTGACTTGGCTTCTGAACAGGGAATTTCATACAGTATCCACCCAGAGTATGGGAAAGGTTATTGATGATGATAATTACAATGGATCACAAGACACTCCTCAGCTCTGGATATATCAAATGGAATAAGGACTTGGAATCCTGGTCTAAAAGGTTCTCAGAAAGGGCTTTTTCCACATAAATGCCTCAGACTACATAAACCTAGGACACAGGCCATAGGAAGAAGGCCTAAGGAGTCAGTATTTTTTGTTGCAGATCATATCCTTTCTCCCAGGTCCTTGCCATTTAAAAGGTTTACATTGTTGCACTGGATCTAAAGAGAGATACAAAATCCTTACCTTAAATGTGCAGGCTGGTGCATGAAAGGTAACGGATTTAAACTGGGTGAGTAGCAGATCCTGCTACAGGACTTGTGGTGACACTGATTTAGAGGCGAGTTACTTGGGAATAGCTTGGTATATAAATACCATGCAGAGCAGAGTCATCTCAACTCCCAGTCTAAGCAGAAATTCAATTTCACCACTTCTTGAAGTGTGGCAACAGCCAGATGGGAAGCTGCTTTTCCCACCTGGGGAAATCACTCCTATGCTCTAGACAGCTCACTACAGGTTTTAATTGCTCAGAGTCACACTTCTTCCACCTGTGTGCCACACATATCTGCTTTAACCAAGAATTTGACATCCACGAGTGCTGTAGGTGTCTGTGTGTCTAATCTGCAGCAGTTGTAAGCAGTGGGCAGCTATTTTTAGCACAGCATTCCCATAGGATGTGTGTTAAGTTGGAGGCTGCTTCAGCGACCAGAGTGATAACAGGACTGTATGCAGGGAGCACAATTTCCCTCTTCAAGCTAATTAAGTGTATTAGGGGAGGCTTCCAAGTGACAGCATCTAACTGCATAGAGAATGAAAGATATTAATCTTCCTTCACAGCTATTAATGAATCACCATTTAGATGCCTAATAAACTTGCACATTAAATTCTAATAGCCTCCTGCTTCCTTCATTAACCTGAACCACTCTATTGGTAAAAAACCCCTATTCTTCTACTAGGCACTACAGTGCCTGATACTCCCTGATCAGGCTAAAATGCTAAGACTGTATCTGCAATCTCAGAGCCACCTAAAGTGGTAATTCCATCTTTTCTATTTATCATGCCCATTTAACTGCTCTGCACCTCTCCTCTGACTCACTGAGATATACAATTCTCTGCCCTGTTGCATGCTTCATAAAAATCCTGTTTGGCACTGTAGCCCTATGGAAAATAATGTCTGCTTTCCTCTTAAATGCCTCAGATGTCTTAAGCCAAAGCCCTGCAGGTTCACAATATATTGCCTCAGTATCTGTTACTATATCCCCTGACTGGCATTCTCACTCCTGTTCTGCTAGTATCTGCTTACACCCATTAGCAGGCAGCCTTTTCTCCCCTCAGCCATGCATCTAATCACCCTCCTCCACAGCTGGCCTGCCACCTTCATAATTTCTCAGGTTGTTAAGCGCAAAGGAGACAAATTGAATTACAAGTCTTCTCACAGCTCAGAAGCTGCAGTTCCACACATTTCAATGCAGGTTGGGTAAATGCCCTTTTTGTCTCCTCAGCTTGGGGAATGGGACTGCCAGCCCTCTTAACCTGTCCACAATTAAACCCAATGATATTATGATATTAAGTAGAAAGGAGATAAAAATTTTTCTTTCTGAGAAACTCATTGCTTGCACATTGAACACACCCAGCACCAGTGATTGTGCAGGCTCCATGGTGGTACCACACCTCTCAAGCCCCTGACCTCCGTGGGTCTTCTGCCAGGGAACACCTCCACTCTTCCTCTGGCAATGATCATATTTGCCACCTGGAACCACAGGTTATACGATCAATAAAAGTTTAAATTTGTGATTATTATAATGTCATCTTGTTTACTGGATTAGATATTTACTAGCTCTACGGAGAGAAGGTGTCAGTAAGTAATTTCAAGAGAACTGCCCACTAACTTCTAAAAATGGTTGGAATCAGAGAAGAAACACAAGAAAATCCCCCAGCCATCAAAGCCTGTAACTTTATTATTTTTGCAAACTACATGTGAAGAGATGTTGTTATTTTATTCTAAAACCCAGGGCAAAATTAATTTATCATAAATATCAATGTAACACCAGTGCTTTCTAGCACCTGAGTCATCAAGCAGCTATACTTTCCAGAACAAGCTAACTATACTCTTCACTCAGTGCTATACAAAGAATATATCCCCAGGCACATAGTCTCTGTAGACACTTCTGGAAAGTATTTCTCTAAAACAGGAAAAACCATGCTAATATCAGGAAATGCTTGTAAAGACAAGGCTTATCATAATAAGCAAAACAGGGGAACTCACTGTGAATGAAGCAGAGAGGTCATCAGTCACCCAAGTGAACATCAGGCATGACACATCTCATGTCAGAAGGCGGCCCAAGAAATCCCTGCAACAACTCAGGAGCAGAACTAGAGGCAGCCACTCTCGTAGTCCACCTTAAAAATGCCAAACGTCCTGGATGGCGATGAAGAAGAGTCCCTGGCTGGAGAGTGTGGTCCAAGTCCCAGGTGAGGTGAATGGTCAGGGCAATCTAAGCCTGTGAGGGCCCTCATGGCCATCACCTGCAGCCATCTGCATTTTTAATCCTACACAGATGGGCATGAGGCATGCAGAGTAAGGTGCACATGGGAATAACTGAAACAGAAGCTGAATTCCTAAACCATTTACACAAGCTGTGTGGTGCTTTGGAGTGGCAACCACAATCAATTTTGTTGCTGCAAAATATCTGTTTCCAGAAAGTTCAGCATATTCACTTAATACAAAGGCACCTGATCAGACAAAGATATCTTCTTTCAACAAAACCAGCCAGGTCTGGTAAGATTCCTTGCGGGATACTGGGTGAGGAACAGTATGATTCAGCACCCAGACAGTGCCAGACCAGAGCTCTCTGACAAAGATGAATTATTTCAGCTTCAAGACTGAAACTATCCCTGGAGACCTCCTCTATTTGCATTACAATCCTTTGTTTATTTCTCATTCCTTCTCCTGCCAAGCCATCCCTGTGCCTGCTGCCCTCCCTGTGACATACACCCACTGCTTGTTTCCCTCTCTAAAGGTCACTTCGAGATGGCTGGATGTACCATGTGCTACCACTGTTCTCAGCCACTGAAGCCAGTTCCCACAAGACAAAGGGAAACTTGGCAAAATTTGGGACATTTCTCTTCTGAAATGAGCCAATGTTCATTCAAAAGTCATGGAATCTGTTCAACCTAATTTTAATGGCTACAAGGGAAAATAATAGGCAATGGTTGTTTTGCTGGGGGTGGTGCTGATGGTGGTTTTTTTTCCATTTTACATAACAAAGTTGGCTTCTGGTACATGTAATTATTTCTATTTCCAGCCTGCCCAGTACAAGGTGATACAGCTAAACAAGATTACTTGCAGATGGTTTCCAAACTGAACTGCAGTGCTAAATGGAGCTAACCTACTAATGGAAATTATCAAAGCTGCTTGGAACCTCCAGAATGCAGGAGGAATTTTAATGTGACTGCAGAGTGATTTGTAGAGAGGAGCGGTGCCTCTAAGGAATTGAGAGCCTCCTGTGAGTTGCCAGGGGATCCAAAGGAAGTTCAGTACCTCACAGACCTTACAAACACACGTACTGCAGCTGTGGCCAAGCACTGATTTTTGCCAGGTTGTGTCAGAAACAGCTGAACCAGAGGGACATGCAAGGTCTTAGACTGAGTGCCAACAGATGTTGTAAAGCATTTTCATGAAGAATCTTCTAGTTTTTGAAGTTCACTGGAAAATACATACACAGAGCTTGTGCTGGGATGTTTTTAATCAAGATTCCCTGTTCACATTTGGGTTTTCTTCTCGCCAGTATGTCAGCTGTCATTTCTATCTAAAAGTTTCTGAAAATTGTTTAGCAGAATTTTAGGACTAAAAGAAGGATGGTTAAAGGCATCTCCACAGCCCAGGCCAGGGCTGGGCTCTAATCCAGTACTTTCTGGCAGAAGTAGGCACTTGTGCAGCTGAGAAATTTTTTCCTACCAGCCAGTTCTTCAGTTCAGTCATGTAGGTAGGACAGGACAACAGAAAATTTACTTTACTACTCTGAAAAGTTGGACAAGGCATCTTCAGAAAATAAGGAGCTTTTCTCTAAATCCTTATCTGAGCAGATTCCCTTAACAGCAGTCTGTGAAGAATGACAACCCAAACCTCTGCAGCAACTCCTATCCTGCAGTGCACGGCATCTGTATCCTAGGTGTCCTGCTGGACAAAAACTAAGCACTGCAAAATTCTGTCCCAGCCAACTCTTGGTGTTCCATCTTCCCTTCTGTGATACCAAAGTTCAAGCTGTTCCTTCTCTCAACAGAGCATGATGGGGTTATATACATTAACTGTAAGAAACAGAGGCATAATAACAGGGTTTGAGAAAGCCCAGGAAAGTCTGATTTCATACAGCTCAATTGTAAATGCATCCCACCAATCTTCACCACTGCTTTTAGGTAAATAGGAATTCTCCATTTCTTACATCTAGGTATATTATGTTTGTTACCTTGGTATTTTGCCCTTAACTAAATCCCCCAATGTATGTGTTACTAACAGAGTTAATTAGAATGAGAATGGGTTTAGAGCAAGAAGAAATTATCTGACAGCACTGAAAATGGGAATGGTTTGTGTGCTATAAAACTTGAGAACTGCACTTCAGGGTGTGAATATTTTCACAAGAAAGCAATTACATTGATGAAAGCTGATCAGTAAAATAGCCTGAATAATTTGTGTATGTGTGGGGAAGGGAGTTCAGAGATAGCTGACTGGAGTAGGAATGCATATTACAGGAAGCAATTAGAAAAAGTTCTTTTTTCCCCCTTTTTTATTTCAGAGTTTGATACTGAGCTACAGAGTATTGCCGTTATGAAGAACGGCCATGGAATCCAAGACTGAGATTTAAAAAGTAGTTGAGGCAAGCAAAAAAAAAGAGACTGGTGGACAAAACACAGCATAGTGTGATATGCTTTGTCTTCCCTAACTCTTCTATGATTTGGCAACACTATAATGTCAGCATATTTCATGACTCGAGAAACAAAAACCAAATGATTTTGTCATCGCTGCTCCTGCCAAGAGACACATACCTCCTGCTCCTTCCCTAGATACCAGCACACTTCAGCTCTGCTCTGCTCAGGCAGCTCATTGCAAGGACTGGTACACATGATCCCCACCACACACCAAGGGCAGAAGCCAAAGCTGCAGAGAAAACACAGGCCAGCTTTTCAAGGACAAGCCTTACATAGCAAGTGTCTTGGCATGGCATGGAGAGGGGTTTGGGGACAAAATCCTTGTGCCAATCGTTTCCTTTAGAATCATCAGTAGATTAACTAATGAATAATGATGCTAACTTTTAATATTTCTGGAGGACCACTCACAGCACCAATCCGGATGGCAGCACTTTGCATTCCCTGAGACACTTCTCACAGGGCTCTGCAGACCTGGGCATGGGGGATTTTACCAGCTGCAATGGGTGCACAGGGGAGAGGTCCAATCAAAAAAAATCTAAACCATGGAATTTTATTTCAGATATATTTTCCTTAAACGATGAAAGACTGATATTCATTTGTTTTTCGTTTGGTTTTTTTTTTTTCCATGCAATAATGCAGCATGAACTGAATTCTGCACCATTTCATGTCTTCAGCATACCAGGGTACCTGGTAAAAATAAATGTACTTCCAAAACATGCATGACAAAACTCCTGACCATCCAGCATTTGGGCCCAAGGACACCCACAGGTCTGGCTGTCCCTACTGACCCTTGGGCTCCCACCCCTTACTCATGGCCCAGGATCCCATGTCAGTCCCCCCAGCCCATCAGACCCTACCCCAGCAACAGGGCTGCTCTCCTGTACCCCCGAGCAGAGCAGAGCCATGTCCTGGCCTGTCCTTGGCCCACCCTCATCCTCAGAGAGATGCCAGATGCCACCCTAGTGCCGGGTGTCCTGTCCTGGCAGGGTGGTGGGACAGGCCCCAGCTGCCCAGCTCTGCCTGGCAGTCCCACGGGAGCCCCTGCTCCACTGACCCTCATGGGACCCTGCTATTCTGCTTGACAAGCTGGAAATGCACGTGGCTTAGCTTCCTTTCATTTGAGCAATGTGTCTGTCCATTTTAAAACTTAGCAACACTTATCTATTTATTTTTTAATTCATGCAAATCAAAGTGCTTTAAAAGATGAGTAGGTACCATGTGGTCAATAATTCATAGGAAAATTCAAATGAATTAGGGCACAACATTGCATCAAAAGCCAATGACTCTGCTTTCCAAAATATCAGTCAAGGAAAGGGAGATGAACTAGAATTACCCAAAGCAATGTGGTAGGCTGACAGCAAGGTCAGGAATTGAAATAAAATATTCTAGTATCCAGCCCAATACACATGTCTACCAGATGCTATTTCTGCTTCATCATGGTTAACTAAGAACACTAGCAGAAGAATTAAAACTAATGGGAGTAAAACAAACAAAATAAAAAATCTTCCCAATTCTAATTGAAGAGGCTGCTCAGAAAGTCTTTGAGTGAGTAATGACATATTCCTTTCTACTACAGAAATTTACCTTATAAGTATCTGCTTCATCTTCAAAAACAATAATGTCCAAATTTGATCTCACTGATGATAGTGAAAATACAGAAGTCTTCCACTAAGCTGAGTGGCATTAAACCACACACACCTAGACCTAAGATCAACAGCTAGGCAGAGGTTCCATGTGGATACACACCATGTCTGCAGTATAAATAACATGTGGAGTAGAGAAATTGCTATTACTCAGCATGTTTCAGAAACTATGGGGAAAAGAAAGAGGATATGACATGTCTGGGAAAGTGTATTCAAAACAAGACCAAAAAAAAAAAAAAAAAAGAAGGCACTGTTTGAAGCTGCAGAAGTGTACTGAAGGTGAGTTATATTTTATTTTATTTCATTAAAATATATTTTAAAAACATACTGTGTAAAAGAATTAGGATTCTCAATAATTTATTATTTACATTAACAAATTCTGTTTGACTGTTATTCTATAGACAGAAATGAAAAGTCTGCGGAAGGGAGTTGTATCAGCTTCTTCAGGACCAAGCAAGCCTCTTGTCCAAGAAACATATCCAAAAATGCATTTCTTTCCATTTCAGTCCCTTCAAAATAATATTTGCAAACAGATGGCAAAAAGCTCAATGAAAGGTCATGCTGGTGAGTGTTGAGCACTCACAGTGAGAGCCGGGAATTCAGGGTGCTCTGCAAGGGAGAGACCCCAAGGAAACATTAACATTGCACTACTCCACAATCAAGAGGCTGCAGGGTCCAATCCCACTTTTGCTCCCACTGTCCTATCTCTGCTGAAATCCATGGCATTACACAACAAGGAGGCCTGCACGTGACCCCTCCAGGCAGATCTCAGAAAGCTGTACAAACTCCTTGAGACAGGGTGGCAGTGGAGAGACTGTTTTTCCTACCACTGTAGGCACACTGCAACTTATCATTCTTTTTCAGTCCAAACACAACATAAATCTCAGTGTCTTCCTTCCCATCTTCTGGGAAGAAATATGCATAGGGAATTATCTCTCTGATGTAAACGTCTGTAAGCACCATTCACATATGCTGGTCCACATAAAAAGAAAAAATATTATGAAAGTGCCTGCTGTAGCCTTGACCCTTCTTAGTGGAGCAGCTCAGCTTCCCCATCGGCTTTCCAGACTTCCGAAATCATCCAGGTACCCAACCATCATGCACAGCTCATTGCAATGCCAGTTGCTGTCTGCTTTACTATTCCAGGAAAGAGCAGTTGCCCTTCCAGTGATTATACAAAAGCCCATGATTAAAAGAAGTAAAGCTGTCAGCTCGTGTGTTCTGTGTCCTGGAGGCACTCAATGGTATTTCTGACATCTCGTGTAAGGCACCAATCATCCGGTAGCTGAGCAAAAAGTGACCCACGAGACCTCCATTAAGCAACTGCAGAGGGAACTGACAAAGTTCAGCTGGTTTGCTTCTCTTCTTGCTTACAAAGCATAAAAATCGTGGTCACGCCATCTGAGGAAGTTTCTGGTGGTATCCTAAAAGGGGAACTCAGCTTGCACCTCAAGGAGCACGAGTGACTTGTGCCTGCTTCAGCACAAGTTTCTGACAGCTGCATCAGGGTGGCAATTCCCACAGACATAGCAGAGATTTCCTTGATCCCCAGGAAGCCTCTGCTGCCTTGCTTTCACAGAAACTGAGTTTGTTGTCAGCAGCAAAGCAGGTTCCTCCTTACAAGATGTCTCCATAACACACAAAGGAGGACCACACTTACAAAACCAGCTTTGTGGCGCCCTTGCTGCAGCTTGCCTGCTGTTGGTCTTATCTGCACAGCCTTATTCACAGAGATGCAATGCCAGAGATAGCAGAACCTATGGATGAAGAGGTTGGCTGGATGCTGGCTGACTGCACCCCTGAGCAGCCTCAGTCCAGAATATCAGTCTCAAACGGGACCAGGTGGTAGTATGTCAAGTTGGTGACATAAGCTGTTGGATCATCACTGTCTTCCAGCTCTGAGGTAAAGTCACTAACACTTTCGAACCTAAGGAGAGATTAAAAAAAAAAAACAAAAACCAACACCAAAAGGCATTAAGTAATTTAGAAAATCAAAGGAATTGGGAAAAAAAGTACTAAGGGAGTGAGAGAAGCACTTGGAGCTGATTTCATCCACACCTCCTTCATCTCCTGTACTCATGTGTTTATGACTAAACCATGGGCCAGTGAAAACTATGGTGAATGCAAGCAAGTAATCTTGTCACCCCTGACTTTCAAAGCTACTAGCGAGGAAGGAAGGAAGGAAGTAGCAAATGAGTCTTGGAAGAGTGAATCATGCAGTTGAAGTCCACATCCTTCTATATTGTTCCCACAGCATGTGTCAACAACACATGATGCCTCAGTTCTCACATAAAAGTGAAAAAGAAACTGCCTTTGTTTCACATCTGAATTTGGACTGCCAGTGTTTCACTTCACAGGCACCCCTTCTCTGGGTTTGGCTTTTGTAAGAGGCCGAGTGTCTAACACAGGTAGGAAAAAATGACTAGAGAGTCCTTCTTCCAGAGTCTAGCTGTCCTTCCCATGGTACGAGGTTTAGATTTTGACAATCAAAGAATCTACAAATATTAAAGATTCCCAAATTTAGTTTCACTTGTTTTGGTATTTTCTTCCCTACTTCCCAACACCTGTTTCATAACCTGCAATTTTGCAAGAATTACCTACTGTCTCATACCAACTTTCAACCAGAAGGCATCAAGCTGTTAAAACATACACTTCTCACAGTTACACACATTCCCATTTCAAGAAGGTTTGAATTTCTGTGGTAAGAAACACTATCTTCTTTCTAGATAGCCTAGCAGTTAAAGGCAGTCACTGCAGGCCAAGGACCAAATTTCACCTCAGTTCTAAAAGGGGTCTGAAGAACTGTAAAGTTTCTTTTTGTCAAACTCTCTCTTTAATATTTTGAAAGAAATTTCATTTACTATGACAGAGTGAGAAATAAAAGGAAGAAGAAAGTGAAAAATTGCAAAAGATGGAAAAAGAAATTCTAACCTAGCTCTCACTTTCAGCATGTGCCTCTAACACCTTTATCAGCCTAGCTGGCCTACTGCAGTTCTCTGAATGGCAAATAAACAGATGAGCTTTAAAATAATTAATATTTAAAACTGCATCTCATCTATACATGAACTAATTAGACTCTTTAAATATGTGAAACAACTGGACAACCCCCTAACCTTGCCCTAGAGAGTGACTTAAGAGAAAAGTATTTCAGAGGACCTGAAGAAGAGTGGTAGGGCAAACAGAGACATGTCTCCCACTCCCATCTCTTCCCAAAATTTTATTTAGAACTATCATGGGTTACAGGATAGCCTGGTCTATACATCCTGCAACACAAGGCCACAGTTCTGTCTGTTCCATACTCCTTCCCGGTCCTTCTCATCTCTTTTATTTTTTTTTAACTATGAGAGACGAAATAGAGAAGATTTTTTTGGAGCAGAAACTAATGGATTTTCTCCCGCAGCTTTGCTCTTCACTTTAAATGAAACAGCAATGAGACTGAACTTTGAATGTTTATTGCCCTCATTCCTCTAGTCCCTCCAGGCTGTTTACTTGCCTGCGTGTGTGGGAACGTGTGCACAAGGGAGTTGACTTGGTATCTTGAAAATACTTCACAGATCATGTTGTGCTGTCTTATGGACTGCAAGTGATCCAGAAACAACACATTATGAAATACCAGTGGGGAGATAGAGTGAAAAAAGCAGAAGAGGAGTCAAGAAGGCTACTCAGATACTGCTCTTTTTCTCTTATCAGCATAAAGCTACAATATTGCATCTGAAAGGTCCCACAGATTTTGTGGTTCTCCAGCCTCACTGATAGGTTACTACAAGCAGAATGTGAGGAGCAAAGCAGTGGACATCAGATGCTGTGGTTAAGCAGAAAGCTTTTCTTGCCACCACAAATGAAGTGTGTGCACAGCAGTCTGCAAAGCACTGCTCTAGACTGCTCACACAAAACCAAACTCAATAAACCAGGGCTGTTTACCAGAGTCAGAAGCTGTGTATGACAGCAACAGTCAAAATATTTTTGTGCTGTTACCAACAGGTCTTTCTCTCAAAATAAATTCAGCAACTCTACTGTGGACCTTCAGATTCCTAAATGCCTGAATTGCTAACCTTAATTTCTTTTCCTCTAAGCCCCTTGACAGACACACTGTCTTTTGCAAGAGCCTACTTTTTGTGTTGGAAGACAAAATTCTTTATAATTTTAACCTCTGTTAATACATTAGATTTGCTACTCAGATTCACCAAGAAGAAGAGGAACAACATAGAAGCTTATGGATTGGACAGGCTTTCTGGGTAAAAAACTGGTGGCTGAGCTCAAAGATTGAGGGATGTTGAATGGAATTAAATCTATTTGGTAGCCTTTCACAAGTAGTGATTTCCTGGGCTCAGTTTTGGGGACAGTCCTGTTGAATATCTTTATTAATGGTCTGAATGTGGGGATCAAGTGCACCCTCTTGCACTCTGTTTGCAGGTGACACCAAGCTGAGTCAGAGTGCCAATGTGCTGGAGGATAGGAAGGCTTTCCAAGAAGGATCTGGACAGTCTGGATTGATTGGCTAAAGCCACTTGCATGAGCTCCAATAAGACTAAATGCTGGGTCCTGCACTTGCGTCGCAACAAGTGACCCCAAGCAGAGCTACAGGGTGGGGGCAGAGTGGCTGTAAAACTGCCTGGCAAAAAACGGCCTGGGGGTGCTGGTCAACAGTGGCTGAACAGGAACCAGAGGGTGCCCAAGTGGCCAAGAAGGCCAAGGGCATCCTGGCCTGTATCAGAAACAGTGACCAGCAGGAGCAGGGCAGGGATTGCCCCCCTGTACCCAGCAATGGTGAGTCTGCACCTTGAGTCCTGTGTCCAGTTCTGGGCCCCTCGCAGCAAGAAGGACATTGAGGGGCTGGAGCCTCTCTAGAGAAGGGCAACAGGGCTGGGGAAAGGTCTGCAGCACAAGTCTGATGAGCAGTACCCAAGGGAGCTGAGGTTTTTTAGCCTGGAGAAGAGGAGGCTCAGGGGAGACCTTATCACTCTCTACAGCTGCCTGAAAGGTAGGTAGCCAGGTGTGGAGTTAGACTCTTCTCCAGGTAACAAATGACAGGGCAAGAAGTAAGGGCCTCAAGTTCTACTGGGAAAAGTTTAGATTAGATATTAGGAAAAATTTCTTGACTGAAAGGGTTGGCAAGCATTGGAACAAACTGCCCAGGAAAGTGGTTGAGTCACCACATTTCACAGAATCATATAATGGTTTGTTGTGGAAGGGATCTGAAAGATCATCTACTTCCAACATCCCTGCCATGGGCAGGGACACCTTTCACTAGGTCAGTTTACTCAGATCCCCATCCAGCCTGATTCTGAATGCCTCCAGGGATGGGGAATCCACAACCTGGGAAACTTGTTTTAGTATCTGACAACCCTTATCTAAAAATTTTCTTCCTAATAGCTAATCTAAACCTACTCTCCTTCAGCTTAAGGCCACCCCCCTTATCCTATCACATGCCCCCATGAAAATTCCCTCTACATCTCTCTTGCAGGCTTCCTTCAGGTACTGGAGTGAATTTGCCAAAAAGGCAGCTTATCCAATGCCACAGACGCTGCTGCTGGCCTAGAAGACAGAAGTGGAAACAGCTTTTGCAGAGAAAGGTACCTCTGTAACAAAACCAAACCATGAGTTCAAATGCATTTATTTACCACCTTTTTCTTTCAAAAGGACTTCACTGCACTCCAAGAACCACATACAAAACGAGTAGTTATGCTACATGGATGCTGAACACACTGGCTTCACCACAGTTTGCAACACTGTGCTGTACTGCCAAATAAAATCAGAGAGAAAATGAAGGAAGCAGAAAAGACCTACTTCAGAACAACAGAGTAATCAACTGCAACTTGGAAAAGTGCTGTGGTTTCTTTTGCAACAAGTATGAGACTTCTCAGCTGATGGATCACTGGGCAGGTAGCTCTGCAGGCTACACAGCTAGCCAGTATAGGCAATGAGCACTTCCTGCTGAGGCTTCAAGCACTTCTTCCCCAAAAATACAGCTTTGCTCTGCAAAATGTGTCATTCAAGTCCATCAGCAGCCAAAACCCAGAAGTCATAAAGAGTTTAATGCAGCTGAAAGGAAAAAATTCCCATCTGAGGATATCAAGTCCAGAGGGAATTAACTCTAATTTCAGAGTTATGGCAGAACACACCATAAATCCAATTTTACTGAAATCAAAAGAGAGCAGCATAGGATTTGAAAGATTTTAAAGTTTCCTTTCTGGGCTAATAATATACATTTAAAACAACATTATAGAAAATCTCTGCTTTTGAAAAAGGTTCAATTTTTACAAAACAGCTGTGTTACACTGGTTCCACTATCTCCTGGCTATTATGTCTTGGCTATAAAATACAGCTGCAGGATGGGAAAATTTAGGGCACTGTATAACACACACATTCGAAATTTATTAACTTCTTGACTCTTGACTTCACATCCTTTGGAAAGTTAAACTAAGTCAGGCTGTTACCCTAGATTCATTTCTTCCACCACAGCTTATGGGAAACTATGTCTACCATTCAGTTTTTATCACATTCGTATTTTCTGATCTTAACAGTCTCTGACTTCAATGGGATGACAGTTAGATGATTGTAATTTTTGATCCCAGGTAAGTTTCTGTAAGTTTTGCTTGGGCTGGAGCACATTTTTAAAATCAATACTAGCTACAAATATTTTTTGAATAATTAAAAAAAAATCAAAGTAAGGCAGGAAAAGGCTTTCTTTGGTAATCTTCTCCTATAATTTGTCACTTTCAGTACAAAGTGTGACCCACTGTGAACTATAACAATTTTAATTTCCAGGTATTGGCCTTACAAAATTACCTCTAGTGTGCCATTTCAGCCTCATTATTACAATCTTATAAGCTCAAATGCTGTTAGCAAGGTCGAGGTTCAGAACACTAAGTGATAAGTTAATAAAAAGACTTCAAGAAATTACACTCAAGCCAGACATATTCTCCAGTCCCTGATAAAATGTTGCCAAGCTCTAAACCTTGTTACAGACTGGCATTTCAAATATGACAAAACATATCACTGTGTCCAAAGCTAAAAGCTCCATAAGTCTTTTAGTATTCTCTTTCCCTCATTTGACTGGTCAAATGAAAAAGTAGGTCAACATTTCTCATCAAAAATATTAAAATTTTCACTCCCTCCACTCCCTGAACTCACTTCACTCCCTGAAACTCACTGAAATATGAACCACCTGGTATAACAGAAATCTGTAGGAGCATATTTCCATCAATACCCATCTGGGAATGCAGTCACTGGCTTAAGATCTACATGAATCACAGAATGGTTGGGGTTAGAATGGACATCTGGAGATCATTCACTCCAACCCTCTGACAAGGCAGGGTCACCCAGGGCATGTGACACAGGAGAACATCCAGGTGGGTTTGGAATGCCTCAAGAGAGGGAGACTCCATGACTTTCCTGGGCAGCCTGCTCCAGTGCTCTGCCATGCTCATTGTAAAGAAATTCTTCCTCATGTTGAGATAGAACTCCTTGTGCTTTATTTATGGCCATAGAAGCCCTCCTGGTTACAGGTTTCTGAGGCTAGAATACTTATATGCATTAGGAAGCAGAACTGTCCAATGAAACCAGTCTAACTTGCCTTTTCCCTAAGGATATACACATGCTACCAAGTCCCAGCTGAGTAGCTGTTGACTTTGTTCAATTACTTTCAGGGATGTGTTCCCCTCTGAGGACAGTGTTTTGTTTCCCAGACATTCTCCTATCCTTTGTAGCAGGATATGCCATTTGTTAGGCTGTTTGAGTTTCCAAGTTTGGGCTCAAACCAGCTCTCATCACAGTCATGAGAGAAAGAAATAATTCTCTTCTCCCTTCGCAGCACCCCTAGGCAACCTCAGCTCTTTTTTCATACACAGATGATTGATCACTTTGGGATCAATCATTCTCCCATTTTACCCACTTTAACAGGAAATTGCTGTGAAGTATCAGCAATCAGGCCCAGCAACCTTTAACCTGTCAGGATGACAGCTGTACCAGTCTTGCTCTTAGGCACACAATAACATTTTGCTAGGGGGGTGGGAAAGCTACAGTGAAGGTGACAGCATTGCTCTTGCTCAAATTCCACTTACAAATGTTCTGCTGAATCTACATCCAGGTGCTTCTCTTTTCCATTAGGTATACTGTGGTCAATTACTATTGTTTCAGTGTTGGCTAAACAGAATCCGTTTGATCGCATGATTTCTGTTGGGAGAAAAAAGAAAACAAGATTAAAAAAAAAAAGGCTGGAAAACAACTGTGTATCACAAGTAATTGACATGGCTATAAACTGATACGTGCACATGACAGGAAAGCAGGAATGAAGAGTTGGTTCACAGCTTCTTAAATCTGACAGTGCTCAAGTAATTTTATTCACCTAACCAATTAATGACATGGAGCATTTGAAACAACTACCACTACCAAATCATAATTGTATTTTTCTTAGACAGTCCTAGGCTTAGGCAAAAATAAAAAAGTCATAACAAGGGAAATGAACAGTGATCTTACAAGTTAATTCAACCTCTAAGATGTATAAAGAAATACCATGTTTTACACTGCCCTTGATACTGCTTATTTGTTTCTAACTGTGTTAGAAGCCTCCAATACAGAATATCTAAAATTTACACCTAATTCCCCTGACTTACTACCATGGGGAGAACTGATAACTAAAGAACAGTATTTGATGTGAATGAGAAGTTAATGCACATTTGTGCTCTGTGGAAAATCAAACTAGGCAAGTCACAAGGATTTCTTTCAGTCACACAATTTTAGATGAAGCTAGGACCGAGACAAAATAAATGTACTTTTCAAAAAAATCAGCCCTGACTTAAGTAGGATAACTCTTGATCTGCCTCAAGACACTGTGACCCTGTGTTACAGCCTTGCATCATCAGCAACAAAAAAAAATTAGTCAGTGGCACAAAATATGGCAGGCAGAAAACACACCAACAAATTTCATCTATATATACAGTTCAAGCAAAGAACAGGAGATGAGGCATGAGAGGAGGTAATTTTTTTTAAGATTACATGCTCCTGCGTTAAGGTAAAGCCAATACTCACTTCCATATCTTTCTCGAGACTCATCTTTGATTTTCATTCCATATTTTACTGCAGCTCACTTTAGCAGAATACATTTGGGGGTTGTGAAAACACTTGAACCCCAGCAGAATCACATTTCACATGACTCCTCTTGAGCCATCATTGTATGATTGTAAAATAAGATTTACAATATAAATTCAAATTCAGCTTTCATCTTAGAGGGCAGCCCTTCCTCTCTTCTCCATCACCTACCACTCTGAGCAGGACCTTTTGGGGGACAGTTTGTTTTTTCAGAGAATACAAAAGATTTTTGTCTGCTTTTCCAAGACTGCGAGCCAGGTAGAAAGCTGCGCTATGAGTAACAGGAATGTCAGTATTTTCCCAGTGTCCTTGACTTGACCTAAGAGTTGCAGCATTTCACTACTGCATGAACTGCTTTACCCATTATCATTTACTGCCATCTACTGACAGTGATGCCAGACACCAAACCATTTCCATTGTGCAACATCCAGATGAGGCAAATATCAATTAACATCTAATTTCCACCTGTGTTCTGAGCATTAATGGCAGCAATCACTTGAATGATGAAAATTAATTACCACAAGATGCTGCATAGGTAGGAGAATCTTCCTCCAGTTAATTAGGTATGACTTGTCACTACCAACAATAATTTAGAATAAAAACATGCTATTATTCAGCTGAGATAGTTTTGTTAGCACCAAAGAAAACTGATACCAGTTATTATAAACATTGAAGAACTATGTAGTATTTCACTTCAATTAACTGTAAATAAGCTCTTCTGGTGACACAAAACCAGGAGTTGGCATTAGGTTTAAACAAGTGTTTCAGTATAGAAATACAAAACCAGGCACACCAGAAGCTCACAGACCTTTTGACAATGGCCAGTAGCAGATGAAGAGGGGAAAGGCTAAAAGAATAGGCAAGGATAGGTTCTCCACTTTACCCACTAGCAATCTGTGGTTTAGAACTTCCTATGTCTCCACCTGTGACAGGTTTCAATGTACTTGTCCTCCACTTCCCTGTCTAATTCCCTTTTGAAGTCACTTCTGCTTTCAGTTCCACCATATCCTATGACAATGAGTTCCACTCCTTAACTATGCTTTGTACGGAAACAAAACAATATTATAACCTTTCTTTTGTTTATTTAAAGCCTGTTGTCTGGCAATGATATTGGATAACCTATAGCTCTTGTTTCATAAGAAGTACAGGGTAATTGACCTCCTTCTATTTGCAGCTTTGTGGACTTCCATCATAGCAGTCTGTCATCTCTTCTCACAGGTGGAGGTGTCCTTCTTTAATTAACCCTTTTTTTAGAGAAGCTGTTCAACAGCTTGAATCCTCACTGTTTATTTGTATAATTTTAAATTCTATTATATCCTGAGATGAGGAAACCAAAATTGTGCATATTGTATTCAAGAGGGGGCTATGCTCTTCTCCTCTGTTTCCTTCTCCTTTCCTAATAATACCTAATATTCTCACTGCTGATATTGCACATTTGTTGACACCAAGATTACCCTTTCACAGAACTGTATCAATAGCCTCAAAGTCTCCTTTCTAAGTACTAACAGCACTATCATATGTGATGATGTGCAGTAAGGACTGCATTTTCCTCTCATTCACTGCTTTGCATTTGCTAGCCACCCATTTCACCTGCCACTTTATTGTCTGAATGCACCTTGCACAGTATATCAAGGAAAATTATATGTTCTATATCACAAAGCACTATTGAGAACTACATTTTGAATTGTCGATAGAAAAATAATAATGGGAACGGCAAATAAAGTAATTTTCTTTCTTCAGTTCTTGTGCCAACTGCAGGTAGATAACAATTCTTACCTGATATTTTAACAGGACTTTGAAAGCTTGGCTGAATTTTATGGACATTGTCATTTTTTAGAACTTGGTCCAAAGGGGATCTCTCAAAGAATGTGAGGACAACTTCAGACCTTGAATACTTAAAAAGAGAGAAAAAAAACCAGACATCCATTTTTAACCAGTAGTTTGCTTTGTCCCTCTTCTCCATTTCCACCCCTTCATAGTATGACAAAAAGACATTATAAGTGAGTTTTTAACCAGTAGTTTGCTTTGTCCCTCTTCTCCATTTCCACCCCCCTTCATAGTATGACAAAAAAACATTATAAGTGACAGCTTGGAGGCATCATTACACAGTTCTGGCACTCAGCATTTCTCCAAGTTACTCAATAAATTGCTGCTTCTTTCAGAGTTTGGCAAAGCCCATCACATTCTAATCTGCATGAGTGTGCATGCCACCATGAAGGAGGAGTCAAGCTGGGCTAAAATGGAACTTGGCTTACTCACCTTCCAGGGCATGTTTATAATAGTCTTCAGAAGCTTTTCCACTTCATTAAGTCTGGCTTCTATATCATGGGCTTCTTTTATTGTGATGAGCCCTAGAAACAAAGTAAACAGATCATAAGCATAAACATCAGCACACTTAGGCACACTTTAGCAGCCAGAAGCAGCCCCTCAGGAAGACATGGAACAACCTCAAATATGCCTTCCAGAAATGTCTTTTAAACCAGCTGATGATAAAGCATGCACCCCAAACTGAGGTGGATGTAGTTTACAAGCAGAGTTGCAAGCCTGACACAAACTCAGCTGTTTATGACCATATGTAGGAATTGCAAGACAAGCAGAAGTAGAACCACCTACTCCCTCACCCACAGTTTCACTACACAGCATTCCCAGCAGTGATAATTAAACAGCCCACTTTCTGCTTCCAAGAACCATTATTCATCCTTTTTTTTCTGTAAATAAAAAGCAAAAGAAAACCCAAGAAAACCAAAAGACACTTCCTACAGATAAGAGCGAAAAAAAACACTCCACAAGCTAAACAAAAGGCTTTGAGAGCAGTTTTGTGTTTCTCTGACTGTAAGCCCCAGTGAGTGGTCCAAGGAAAATTTGTCAGTATTATGTTTTTCAAGTGCAAGATAACTGTTAGGATTTTTTTTTTTAAATCTATTCAGTCACTGAATTATCACAGTGCTGCAGAAGGGATTAAGACTGAAATTTCACTGCCCAATATCCAGAATGATGCATTACAATGCAATATGGAATTGCTTGGTATGGTGATCTCAAACACTGATACTGTATTTTGTATGTATAACCTGCAGGACAACTCTAACTTCACCCTCCTCTAGCAGACTGAAGGAAATACAGCACAGGTTGCATGTATGTATGTAGATGCATGTATGGGGCATATAAGGAGAAGTAAATCCCAAGATCTCACATCCCTCTAGTGATCCTTTTATTGCTGATATTTGCAACCTACTTTTTCTAATCAAATCACCATTTAACTTCTACATTTGTGCATCTTTTCCAAGGAGCAGGATACACTCACGAAAATGAAATACCTAAGAGAAATTAATAACTATAAGAAGCCACAATAAACAAAAAAAACCAAAAAAATGAACAAAAAGCTGTATCTTAACTTCTACATTTGTGCATCTTTTCCAAGGAGCAGGATACACTCATTAAAATGAAACATCTAAGAGAAATTATTAAATATAAGAAGCCACAATAAACAAACAAACAAAAAAATGAACAAAAGGCTGTATTTTCCCTGTGTCCTTGACAGAAACAGGAAAAGACACAATAAATCAGAACCATCAAAATTAAAAAACTGCAAAGCAGTCTGTGACAAAGCACTTCAGTATACTACAGTTGTGTTAAAGTAAGTGTATCTGCATCTTCCTAATCAAAAGACAAATGTAGAACCATCAAATATTCAGAGTGTGGGAACAGCATCCACAAACAGTTTCATTCTGCACCAGTCCTTGTTGTTTGCTACCAACAAGATACAATCCCACAGAAACTTTCCAGACAAAAGTGTGACTTGGAAGCTATCAGCTCTCCTCCAGTTACAGCTCTAAATAAAACAGAGATTGTCTCCAAAGCAACGGGGTTTACTTGACAGTTGTCCCACAAAAGTCCCCTGCTTGTACAAGCCTTTCTCTTGCTCAAGAGTCCTTCATTTTGCCTGTTTTTTCAGCATGGCTATTGCCTCACCCCGGTACAACTCACCCCCTCTCCTGACAGCAATGCATCCTAGCAGGCATATAAGGGAGGTGCTGTGTGTCTTGCTTTGGCTGGTGTACACTACAGTCAGGTAGCTTTGCTTGGAAAATCTCTGAAAGGCTGTAAATGTGAATAAACTCATCTTCATGCCTCCACAGACTGCATACTAGCTGGGCTGTGCTTGACATTACAGACCTGGATTGCATTCCAGCACCCTTCATCATCCTAACTATGGGGTGCAGGCCTGGGTGGATCTGCTTGGCCCCTCCACAAATACATTCCCATCGCACATTTGGATTGAGTTCAAATTTTTCAAAGAAAGGGCTGTCATCTTCCCTAAAAGAAAGAAGAAGCTGCCAATGGCCCCACAGCTCAGACACCCATCCATGATGTTAGAAACACACTGCTGGCTGTGCTGCAGTCCACATCAAAAAACCAGAGAAAACAGAGCCAGCCACCCTGGTGCCAGCTGCCATGGGGTGCCTCCACTTCTCCTGCTGCTCTTGATCCACTCTGCATAAACACTGATATAGTCAGAGCAGAGACTGCCCAGCTGTGGCTCCCACCTCATCTCTAATCCACCAGGGATTCAGCATTCAGCTGCTCCCTCTCAGATCTGCCCTCGATCTCGGACCATTTCCCAGATAAGCATACACTATTGGAACTAGTATTTTGCCAGGAAGAGAGATACTTTCAAACAAATGAAGATATTCAGACTGGGAGGGGGAGGGAAAAAAAAAAAAACCAAAGCCACCTCGGAAACAACTCTGAGCATTCATCCCATGAGGAAAACCAGCCAAGCGGTCAGGATTTCTCTCATTAGTAATCAGGGAAAGCATCTGCAGCTCCACATGGTCTTTTTATGCTTCACCAAGAAGTCAGACAAGGCTGTCAGCCTGTTGCACTGTCACAGATCGCCCCGTGGGAGGTTTTACAGCTTCTTGCATTCACAAGGAATTTCCAGCCCTGGTATATTATCTGCTTCCATCTCTTGGAAAGACACCAGCCATGCAAATCCACACTCCAACCTGGAAACTGGCACAGAAGACTTGTAACATCTGACACCATAAAAACTGTTTCTTACTGAAGCTTTCAGTAATATCAAAACCAAAAAGCAGACAGCGTAGGAAGGAGGGTGATACATCTGCCTGGACAGCTTCCTATATATGTGCTCAGTGATTGCAGATGTGCAGCTTTGGGGCGTAAGGCTGCTGACCTTGGATAAATTCCCCATACAGGGAGTTCAATTTGGCCAGGCTAAAGCCCTTCTTTTCATACATCTGCAACCCAAACAAACAGAAACCACTTGACTGGCCTTACATACATATATTTAAGCCTGTAATTTATTCTGCAATTGTCATGAAGTTTGTAAGGCCCTCATTTATCTTAATTTTACAAGTCTCTGTTTTTAAAAGTTAACAGATGCTCTTGTGGTTTTCAGTTAGTCATAGACCATGATCCCACAACCTGAGACATTGCTCCCAACCACACAGCCACACTAACCAAAGTGAGGCACTGCCTGCCCAAGCATCCAGGAGGAGTGGAGGTCCTGGTCCTTCCTTTCCATCCCTTTCAGCACTCTCTAACCAGCTGCTGCCATCAACCACAGCATCTACATGCATGAGGAACACTGGGGTTTCACAAGGTAAAGTCTCTGGTGTCAACACTGGCTTAAGGTGCTCCCACCATCCCCTGCACCTCATTTCCTCTCCCACACCACAACACAGAGCTGCTTCTGCTTTGCCAGCACAATTAGGTGAGCAGTAGGGAATACCTCAAACCGCTCCTGTCAAAGGCTTCACCTCAGGAAACCCCAGACTCCAGAGAAGAAGCAAAAGACTGTAGGTGAGGATGCCCCATCCAAGCTCCTTTCTTACCCAGGCACTATATTAAGTTTGAGCAGGAGCCAGAATTTGTGTAAAGAAGGAACCGAAGAAGAACAGAACTGTACCCAAGTTTCCAGTCCTATCCTTCACTTTGTGGGGGTTTCTCCTTTGCCTGTGTTCTTTCTCCTGTTTGGAAGATTTGTTGAGGCAGAAAGAAAGAGGAAAAAAAAGATGCCAGAGACTGATGCAGGATCTGCAGATGCTGGAAACGCCTGAACAAACAGACACACAGACATGCCAGCTGACACTGCAGACAGAGCCCAGCACCCCCACCACTCATTAACCCTGACACAAATGTGCCAAAATGTGGATGCATCTGAAGCGTGTGGGACCCCCTGGCCACATATGAAGCATGCATACAGCAGCTGCAACATGTCCCGAGGCTGTTGTCTCTGCCCATGGGCCATAAATACATGTCTAGCCTGTATTTCCATCTGGGGCTTTTACTAACCAAGAACCCTTACTCTGTTTGATATAAAATAAAAATAAGATACCAGTAAAGCAGCCAGTATCTTGGAACCAGTTGTGCTTTCCTCACTTGTTCAGTCATGCAGCAGAGCTGAACTCAGAGCTGGGAAATTTGTTAGTGAGGTCATGGTGAAAGGCTGTTCTCATGCCATTTCTCAGCTCTGGCCCTTGTCTGGACTGCTAATGGAAAACATGCACACACTCCTCCCAGGAAAACTTTGCTCTCTGTCTTGTTACCTATACTGTGCTTGGACAATAAGCTGTTATTTCAAGTGATTTAAATGCTATAAACACCTATGTTTATAGGCTTTGACGTAAAAGGGCTCCTTTTTTTGCCACAAAAGCCCTGCTGCCAAATACCACAAACTTCTAAGATTCCTTCCCCCTGCACACAGGGGAGCCAACAGGCTGGGTGACGGGAGGGATGACACTGCCTAACCCAGTGTGGCACTCACCTGTGCCTGGGAGACTGCTTTACTTGTATTACATAATCAGTGACCTCATTCAATCCTTTTGACATTTTCTCTGCCCCTTTTCCAGACCAAGAGCCCGGGACTTAAGACTGAAAAGGATTTGTTTTCAGTTTGAGACCAAGTGTAGATAACTCTGCGCAGAGCAACATGTGTCTGGAAAAGTATGGCACAAGCAGCACCAGAAGCCTGCAGCTTTCTTCCTGCCTGGGTCCCTGGTGCCGGGGCAGCTGCAGGAGGCTGGGAGAGCAGGCCAGCAGCTGTGTACCTGGCACGCTGGCTCACAGCGTGGGAGAGGGGCCCAGAGCTGCACACAGGCAGGAAACGAGCTCAGCAGCAGAGAAGGAACAGAGAGCCAACTCCTGATGTAAACACACAAGCCTTGGTAGGGCTGTCCTGTTACTGCTATGTGAGCCACCAAATCTGCAACTAATGACATTCTGAAAACCGCAGATAATGCACCCCATGTTTCTACCACAGGAAGCAGGACAGGAATTTCAGCATGTGCTCCATGGCTCATAATGAAATCACAGAGCAGTCCTCACAGTCAGTGTACACAACAAGCATTGTCTCAAAAATCCTCTGGTGCCCTCCAAAAAAGAGTAAGTTCATGCCCAAGTCAAGTATGTTTCTGTAATGTCATGTCAATGATGACACACAGAAGTCTGTTTTTCTGGAGATGTACAAGTCACTATGTGATACCAAACTGTAGGCAAACCCCATCTCTCCAGCCTGAAGGACTACACCTCATGTTTGTGGGCAGGACAGGAGCAAAGAATATCCAAAAGAAACCCTATTTTCTCAAAATCAGTTCTATACATACAGGAAATGAGCAAGAGCAGAAGCCAAGGTGTACTTTCTGAAGATATGTGCAAGGTGGAATGCCAATAGTCCTAAATGCTGCGTGATTCAGTATGCATATGAAGATGAAGATATGCAGTGAAGCCCTCACATCTAATTGTCTTTCCATTCCCTACAGGGAGACAGCAGAGTAGATATCAAAGAGAAAAAATGAGTAACAAATAAATCCAGAGAGAAATCCTACTGTGTTCTCTTAATCTACACTGCAAGAAAGATTTGTGGCTTATAGATTTAAATCATGAGCCCATCCTTCTCTCTTTGCACAAGACCCCAAGCAGCAGTTAGGGATTTCAAATCTTTAGGAAAAACATATAAGCTGCCTTGCATGGGAGACCGATACTTTGCTGTCTCTCCTGACCAGACTTCAAAGGGAGATGTGTCCCTTTTCCCCAGTTACAGCATTCATTACCACTGCGGTGCTAAAACTTTTTTATCCTTTTCCCTTATAGCTCCTTGCCCTCAGATATGTATATCTAAGCCTTGTGCACACAAACAATCCAGGATGTAGATGGAGCAATAGCAGGAAGGTCCTATTCATTAGAGAATAATGTTAAATTAGAGAGTCTAAATTGATTCATCCAAAGAAGGGCCAGGTCCAAAGTCAGATCAGTCTGTTAGGGACCATATCTAGTTGACTTCTGAACAGACCCACAGACAAATATTCGACAGAAACATGCAGAAACTGAAGCTAATCAGCTGGCACATGGATCAGGGCTGAAAGATGACAGACAACTCAGCCCCATTTTTTCTGCTGTTTTGCTGCTTTGCACTGCTTCCTAACTCCTCCATCTGCTTAACTGGATCTTCTCAGATCTTTCAGCTGTCATTTTCCCCTGCTTCATGGCCACCATACCTCGCTCCTCCTAGCAGCTGCCCAGGTAGGATCCCTCCTCACCACAAACACGTGTTCCCTCAACCTTGCCACCTGGGAACTGTGGCATTAGCCACCTCAGGCTGGATTCTGAAAAGGCCACACCAGCTCCCATTAACAGCTGCCTCCTCTCTGATGAAGGAGAGAAGGATAAAAGATTGCTAGAAGGGCAAAGGAATACTCAGGGGTATGTAAAGACAGGAAATGAAAAAAACCCAGCAGATGGGAAAGCTTGTTTCACACAACTCTTCTTCAATAACTGCAGAAATAACACCACAGGGATCCCTTAAGTCCAAAGACTTGATAAGATCCAGAGAAGGGCAGATAATTACAGGCAATCAGGGATGTCAGATCTTCAATTACTAGAGACCAGGACTGTCATTTTTTTGTTCTCTGCCTTTTATTTATGCTGTCTTCTGCAGCATCTGGTTCTCATCACCAGGGACAGGATCCTAGAGCTAGCTACAGCATTGGTCTGACTTAAGACTGGCGGCTCTAGCAACTCCTCTTTGATGCCTCTCGCCTTATTCTTCAACCCCTCTCTTTTGGGGCAGACACACTTGCCCCTTCCCCTTGTGGGGGAGTTCATCCATCTCATGTGACAGGAGTCACTACAGCTTTTACAAAGGATTTGCTATCAATGCAATATTGCTGACAAGATCCCTCTTGGTGGCATTACTGAGGGAGCAACTAAAAGGAAACAGCAGAGCTGAAAAGAGGGGTAGGTGTAGGGAGGTGGACTTTTGACATTTATCACATTGTGCTGCCCTTCTTAAGCTTGATGACAAGGACCAAAATTTTTAAAGAGGTATCAGTACACAAAATGCATGTGAGTCACTCATATTTTCAGAAGTTCTGCTAGGTAGTAGCAAACATATTGAAGATACTGAGATAAATCTGTTTGATGCAGAAAGAGAGAAAGCTTTTGAAACCCTTTCACACACCTTTCTTCTTTTGCAGTTCATATGAAGCAGATGCAGGATGGGAAGAAGTCCTGTCCAAACAACTGTCTGAAATCCCCCAAAGCAAAAGTAATCATGACCTGAGGACACAGGCACTCTCAAATACACATGCAAAGAAAGGAGGCAAGTTAAAAGCAGAGAAAACCAGACCCTCAAAATGATGGGTTCTCCACACATTGTATTATTAGTTATGGGATCTCCCAGGATTTCTGGAATGGAAAAGGCATGTTTCAGTGGCAGAACGCAGCAGACAGGCTTTCCCCACAGAGTTCCCTGTCTTGATGCCTGATGAGCCCAAGAAAGAAAAAGATGTCAAAGAAGCATAAGATAGGAGTGAACAAAGCAGTCAAAACCTGATGAAAAATGCAAGCTCCTACAATGATTTTTAGTGCTGATTTCTTATCAGGCGAGAGCTGTCATGAAAAACACACCTCATTTCCATTCCTTTCCACCAAAAACTTCCCTGACACGTTGCCTTGGTTCACCACAAAAAGGCAACTTGTGTCTAGCTTTATAACAACACAGTCAGTTCCATTTATCTCCATTATTGCAAATGAACCATGAAATTCAGCTGATAAAAAAACAAACCCAGAAGCCACAAACTTAATTTTGGTTATACAGTTCTGCTAGAGCCTGATAACCAAGAGCTGCATCTTTTGTCTGCCAGACAGAAGCTCTGAGCAAGCTCCACTAATGAACTGTTGACAATGTCAACAATGAAAAGAGCACAATAGATGCAGTGTATTTATCTGTATTGTCACAGCACCGAGAAACAGCTGCTGTCTGTGGAAACCACTATGCTGCTTCTGTAGAGCTCCCTCTTCTCATAAATCACACTCCCAGATGGTCTTGTAAACAACACAACAACAACAACAAAAATGCTATAATGCAGCATATAGAAAACTAAGTTATGAACATGGCATTTGCAAGCAAACAATGTTCCTGGACTGGCTCCTTGGGAACTGCCCTCTGTGCTGTGCACACCCCTCCCATGGCAGCCCTGGAGGGGCTTCCCTCCCGCTGCACAGCCACTGGGACATGGAAAACAGCTGATCACCTGCTTCCTGCAGGAGGATGCCACCCCAGAGGCAGGCACAAGGCTTGGAGCTAGAGCTCAGCCTAGTCTCTGTGAGACACCACTCAGGTCTGCTGCAGGTGAAGTGACTGCTTCTATGCTATGAGGCAAAATAAAGGTGCAAGGTTTCTCTAGAAAATCTCCACCACTACTAGAAAACTTCTATGGATGGACAGAAGTTGAGCATCTGCAAGGTGGAAGGGAACAGAGGAGTTCTGCAGAGCTGTAAATAACCATGGATGGCAGCACACCGGTGAGGGAAACCTGGAGGAAAAGGAACAGAGAAGAAATAACAGAAAGAAGAGTAAGGGGAAAAAAACCACAACAAGGCAGAATGAGTCAGAGGAGGCACGGAAAGGAGGAAAGTGAGAACTTTGGGAAGAGAGGCCCATGTAGTAATAAAATAAATCTGTCAGAGGGTTTCTGATTTGGCAGCTCAGAGTATCAAAGCAGGACCAGGCACTACAGGTAGGTACAATATGAATAGTTACACTGGAAGAGCATCTGAGTCCTGGTAACAAAGGTAACAAACAAGTGCAGAGGAGGATTGCCAGAAACCACCCTGCCACTCCAAAGGCAAAACAAATCCCAGTTTTGAAAGGCTTCTAATGTGCTCTTTTGGCTTCCTTAAGGGGTTGATTCTGCCTGCATTGAAGTCAGAGGCAAGGGAGGTGTGTGACTGCTGACTGTATTGAAGCTGGCTCAAGTTCAAGGATAAACCTTAGATGAGACCTCCTCACAAATGGTATTTAGAGAAAATAGGAAAGGAGGAGGTTGGGGAAAGGAAAAGTCCTTTTCCAGATGTATACGTCAGTTTTGGTGTCTGGTCTGCAGCAACTATTTCTATTTCCATCACTTTTAAGTCAGCTTCTAAGTCCGTAGCTCTGCCTTTCTCAAGAAAACTGATTAAATTCAAAAGCAGACTTTGCATAGAGAAACAGACAGTTTAGTAACATTCGGCTGTGTTCACTGCAGGAGTGAACGAACCCATGTTCTTCTGTGATCCTCTTTTGTACTTTTGCCTAGAGCAAGGGACAGGCAGATTTCAAAGACAAAAAAAATACTAGCAAGTTACTGGCAACATCACAGTGAATCATACTTAGTCACCCTGCAGGTATGCACCTATCTAACCTTGTTTACCAGCTCCCTAGTGAGATGCCTTGTGTTGCTGAACGTCCTTGGCCTTTAGCATCAGTGTACACTCCAGATGCAGAATGCATTTTGCCACGTGTTCTTACTAGCTACCAAAGACAAGACAAAACTGTGGGAATGCCCTAATTCCCCCCTGGGACTTCCCCTCCTCTCCTATCAAAGAAAGGGTAAGGTGAACAGCCGCTGCAGACAGCTACACCTCCCATCCTCTCCTCTGCAATCTCAAAGCACTCAGCAGCTCCAACAAATAAGGAAGGGGAAAGCATTGTGGAAGTCTGTCCAGGAAGATGAGGGGTCAAGAAAGGAATGGAGAGAATGGTTTTCTCATGCTGAGCAAGAAAAGGAGCACACTCCTGCACAGCATGAACTGTCTGCTGAAGCCAGCAATAAGGGTAACAACCAACTCTTTCTAAAATTGCTGACGTTTTTAAAATAACCACAACCTTCGTTTAAAAAGTTAGTAACATCAAATAGCTCAAGCTTCCACTCTCAGTCATATCCCTTAAAAGTAACACACTGCAGCTTGACTGAGCTGTAGGATAATGCTAGTCCTTTTAATGCTCCTTAGGCAAATCTGTAGGGACTTTGGAGTCCTTCAATGCAATGCAAATTTGGCTTGCAACACTTTATCATTTCCTCCAGATAAAAGGCACAGCTGATATTCACCTTCTTTCAGGAAGCCCAAGATAAATAAACACACACACACACACACACACACACATCTACATATGTAAAAACATTTGTGTGTATATGTGTATATATATATATGTAAATACACACAAATGTACATGACTAAATGCTAACACACACAAGAATGGGCTTTTGTCAAGTGTTTTTGTTGGGTTAAGTACATTGAGCTTCACTGTAGACACCAGGACATCTGCTTTTAAACATGGCAATTAAGAAACTATGCTTACACCAATAATTTTTTTAAGACTGGACATGTCCCATGCAATCTCTTTTTACATGCAAAGCTTTGCATCACTGTCACTTAGTTAAATGAGATTTTTATGTTTCAACTTTGTCAAGTTATCAGAGGCTGTGGCCAGCCAATTTAAAGTGTTGGTATGATGAAGTGTTCTTTAGGCAGAGAAGCATACTCTGCAAAGTAATTTTCTTTAGAGCAGGAGCAGCATAATTTTAAACAGAGAATTGCTGAAATTGTGACGCATGCTGTAATTGCTTAGAAACTACTCCTGATTTTTATTCTGCCTCTGTTGCAAAGTTAACCCCCACCCTTTCAACAAGCTAAACAGATCATAATCTGCTTATATTAGGTTTCAATTTTTCAAATCCTGAACTGATGCTTTGCTCATTCCCTATTCCAATGAAGGCACTGTGCCTGTTCCTGAGATAAAGGCAAGTCAAGGCTCTAGGTTTTAGGCAGAGATTGAGCAACACAGGCTGAGGATGGTTAATCTTTCCCAGCTGTTCATGCATGAATGGTGTATCTACCTGGCACTGTCAAGTAAAGCCAGCGCAAGGGACTATAATCCCATCTGGCTCAAACCGCACAAATAATGCTTCAGAGAGAAGTGAAAAGAGTTGAATACTTTGTAAAAGCTCTGGCAGGCCTTGAGACAGGAGAGGAGCCACGCTCGTTTGAGAGAGGTGCTGAGGAATGAGAAGGGCTTTAGGATAAGCAGCAGCTCCTGCGTGTAACCAATGGGGAAGGAGCACTGGGAGGGGCAGCAGGCCAAGGATCGAGCCCATTTGCAGCCAGACACAGCACACACCCCAGTCCAGCTGCCAAGCTACTCTTCAGAGCCCCATAAAGCCAACAAGAAGGACTACCGCCACCCTGGGACGTCAATTTTAACCATAGTGACTCCGGTAGGCGCCGTGCCCTGCAGGCCACAGACGGGCTCGCTCCAAACCTACCCAGCATCCTCAAAAGCCGTGGCCCAGGTGATCCGTACACTTGAAGGCCGTGTTACTGAGAATTTACTGCCACTCAGCACTAGTAAAAATCACACCCGGGCTAAGAGGCGCGGCCTGGCTTCCGCAGGAACAGCCCCATTCCCTGCCTGCACCCAGGCGAGAGGAGACAGCTCCCCTGGGGCACCCAGCCCTGCGAACATCTCCCTCTCGCACCCCGGAGCGAGCCGGGGCTGCGGGGCTGCGGCCGCCCCGGCCGCCTTGCGCCCATGCCCGCCGTCTGCAGAGGGCACTCGGGGCCCGCCGGTGGCTGCCGAGCTGCCGCCTCCCGGCAGCGGGGACGGGAGAGCCCAGTGCCTGGGACACAGGCCGGGGAGGGCTGCGGCTCCCGCCTCACATGGAAGCTTGGACAGGGAAAGGTACGAGCGTTTTAATATGAGGCACGTAAAAAAACCCAAAGCAAGCCCACCACCAGAGGTTAGGGATCTGACAGGACCATGGAAAAAGACCTGTGTCACTATAAACACCTGTTAGGAAACATCTTTGGGGAGGCAGCCCGGGAGAGATCGCCACCGACAGGGAACAGAGCTTGCTGTCACACAGGGACGGCTCAGGAACGAAGTCCGGCGGGTTTACACATCTATGAGCGGTGGAGACCCAGTTCAGAGAACAGCAGAACGCAGACCCTCTGCAAGGGGTCCCACTAGCAAGGTGGGAGGCTAAGAGAGAGCTGGGGAAAACTCTCCCAGCCTCTCACGGTGAAAATCATGCACAGAATACCGGCTTTTCCCTGCTCCTGTTCAATAAAATAATGAATGTCGTAACTCAAACAAGTGGGGAGACTGGAAGTGCTAGGCATACACATATTTTCAGATGACTGGATGCTCCTCACCACTCTGCACACTTGAAATACATCAGAGTAGAACACGTAACTCTATCTAAAAAATACCCCAACAATTAAACAAACTAAACCCAACCCGCAAGACGTCTAGGGTACATCCTGCTTCTGCACAGCAAGGCCTGAGCATGGACAACATCCCTCGAGTTTGGTTAGTCCACTCCAGAAACTGGAAGAGAACAGACGTCTCTACTAACCGCTGCTGCAATTCCCGTTTCGAAGAAGTTATGCGAGGAATTATGCCAGCTCCCAGAGTTGCTCCGTCCCCTGGCAAGCGCCGCAGCCCTTTTTTTTTTCGCCCTCTCCTTGTGGCAAACAACATACCAACAAGCGGAGATTTTTCAGCTACACCCTTTTTCTTGGCAATCACCCCCCAGCCCTTCCTCGGGGAGCCCGGAGGCACTGGAGAGGGGCAGCGCCAACGGGGATCCCTCTGTCCCCCCAGCCCAGCCTAGCCCGGAGCCGCGCAGCTGGAGACAACAGCAGCGATACTGGGGTCACCGTCCTGCGTGGAGCCCTCGGCTCCAAATGTATAGTCAAAAAAAAAAAAAAAAAAAAAAAAAAAAAAAAAAAAAAAAAAAAAAAAAAGGAGAAACACAAATCAACATCCCGGGAGGAGTTTCCGACCACAAACCGCCCCCGCAGTTTTTCTGCCCCCCCCGCCCCGTCCGGTTCTCAGCGGTTCCAGCTCTTCACCCCCTTCCTTCCGCCGAGAGGGACCGCTCGCCCGCCCGCCCGTCCTCCCCGGCCACCGCCACCCCCGGGGAAGCGGCGGCCGAAACCCGCCCGCCGAGCAGAGCGCCGGGGCCGCGGAGGCTGCTCAAACCTTGGAGCAAGGGGGAGCGGGACAGCTCGGGCCGGTCCTCGGGGAAGGAGTCGAGGAGCCGCTTGAAGAGGCGGCCGAGGTCGGAGTAGCTGCGGTGCAGGTAGAGGATGTTGCGGTCCGACCACTCGGTGCGGATCTCGTAGAACTCCTCCTCGTCGCCCCGCCGGCTGATGATGAGCCGCCGGATGCCGTTCACCCAGCAGCCCCGCACGTACATGTTCACCAGCGAGGTGCCCTCAAACACGGCCGAAGCCATCCCGCCGCCGCCCGCACATCCCCCGCCGCCGGCGCAGGGCGAAGCGCACCGCCCCGCGCCGCCGTGGCCAAGTTAAGAGGAGGAGGAGGAGGAGGAGGAGGAGGAGGAGGAGGAAGAAGAGGAGGAGGAGGAAGAGAGAGGGGGGGTGCCACCCGCCGCACGTCCCCCCCGGGCTGGCCCTGCCCGCCGGGACTGTCGCCGCCCGGCGCTGGAGGGAGGCTCGCTAGTGCCTCATAGACGGCGGCCGCAGCGAGGAGACGGCCCGGGCACCCTGTCCCGCCGAGCCCTCGGCGCCGAGCAGGACGGCTCTTACCCCTCCGGGGCGGGGAGCAGGGTGGCTCGGCCCCTTCTTCTCGGCTCCGCAGGAAGGCAGAGCCCCTCCCGTCCAAAGGCGGGGGGACGCCCCGGCCCCGCAGCCAGCGTCCACCCCCTGCGCCGAACCCTGCGGTCCCCGCGGGGCGGGATCCTCCTCTTCCTTCTCGGGACGTTTTCGTAGACACCGCAGACATAGCGAGGAATTTTTTTCTCCTCGCAGTGACCCCAGAAGGTTTTTATTTTTTTTTTCCTTAAGCCTTCGTCCCGGCCAGCTGAGGCAGGGAGAGGGAGACTGCCCGGCTGTCAGCCGCCAGCAGCGCACAGGGTGGACCCGCTGAGCCCTGGGAAACCTCGGCGGAGCCCCCGGCAACCGAGCCTGCACCTCCGGCGGGAAGGGGGCCGGCACAGAGAGGAAAAACAGGAGGAAGGGAGTGCGCAGCTGGTGCCTGGGACTCCTTCGGCCTTTTAATAATAGTCTGGCGGGACGGCATCCCTGAAGGAGCCTCCAGCAGCATCGCGTACGGCAGGGAGATGGGGAGGTCTGTGCTGCAAATACAGTCCCTCCTTCCCACCGGGAGCACATGCCATGCGGTGCCCGAACTCCCAGAGAGCGGGGCACAGGGAGACCTGGCGGGGGCCGCAGCAGTCGGCAGCAGGCATCTGGCAAAACCGGAGCAGCACTGCAGAGCAAGGAGGTGTGTGGGAGATGCCTGGATGCCTGCAAATGCCTTGGAGCTGCGGGGTTAAGATATACATACATACATACATATACATACTGAAGGTGAAGCAAATGACAGCGCAGTGCTGTAGGATGCATCATCCAAAACGGGATTCTGCTGGAAGGCAGTGGCCTTCGGCATCAGGCTTTATGAGGCAGAGGGGCTCGCCGGGGCCAAGGGAGGCGGGAATAACTTCCCTGGCTCATGCCATGGCCCAGAGCAGGAGAGACCCTTCCTGTTTGTATAATCTGGGGAGGTCAGAGGTCGATACACTCACACTACTTTAAAATTTAAGCCAGTTTCTGCCAGAGTGACATCTGTGGCTCAGGAAGCCAAGAACCACATGGTAAAAATTCAGGTGCTGTTTAACCTCAGAAAAGCCAGCAGAGTCCACAGGAAAGACCACTGTTACAGGGATCAGCCAAAAAGCAGTGCTGGAGAGCATCATGGCTGGATCAGCTTGGGGTAGCACAAATAAGCCTGATGGGATGGCACAAAGTTGAAAGATAATAGTTTTTTGTAAAATGCATAATTAAATAACTGAACCATACTCTTTTCAATAGATAGCGTTGCAAGTAGCTGCCTACATCATTCAGATTCCACATGCCTCTACGTTAAAGCAACTCCAACAACTGCAATGATGTCCCAATTGTATATTTTCTCTGTTTTGCTTCTACATAATAAAATTGGGTTTAGCTCTCTCTGAAGCATAGTCATATATAAAGAATGCAAACAAGCAACTGAGCCTCATCTCTCCAAATAGACAGGCACGTGACTGTTTGCTGCAGCCTTGCTCTATTGCACCTGCAGACATTCCTTTAGAGAAATCTGTGGTTTTGAGAACAGGTGGGCAATACTTAAGATGACAGAGCAGATCCTATTCCTGCTAAACTGACTTCACAGAGAACAGTGCTAGGTCCAGAGCTTTGGTACAAAACCAGAAAAAGCAAACAACCTGAAGGCACTCGCTTCCCCTAAAGAGGTGTGTAGCCTTTCACAGAGCAAAACATGTGGCAGAGAATCACCTTGGATCACCACAAAAAGAGTTTTCATATCAGGCTAGACATGTCCCAAGTACCACATATTAGCTGTTCAGAGAGTTCAGTGTGGCTTTACAGGAAAGGAATTACTGTGAACCTTTGTATTGTAGAAAGATCTCCACACAGCTCCTTTTGTTCAGGGCAGGCTTTTGTAATCCCTCCTCTTGTTCCACTACATGGTGGTCTTGCCTGTTATTCAATATAAAAAAAAAACCCCCAAGCAAATAAAATGCCTTCTCTTCTGGCACTTGCTGTGCTAACCTGAAATAACCACATACCCAAAGGAAGTGAAACTTCTAGAAAGAGAACCATGAGAGTAACCCCACATTTTTTAAAGATGTCAGCCTTGCACTGCTTCTCTTCAAGCAATGAAAGCACTTGACTTCTGCTCATTCTGACTGGTATTTTCTGCATTTGCAATAGAATTATTTTTGCTGTTATTGGCCTTCCCATGACCTGTGTGTCACTTAATAAACCTCTCAGGCTCTAAGCACCAAGTGGGAGCTCTGGCTTCAGCTGGACTCTGCAAAGTCTTGGCTGGGGGTTCTCAATTTGGGCTAAAGTTGGCATGTGCCATCCTGTAGGTTTAAGCATTAAGTAATTGGTTCTGTGTTTCTCTTTTAGTCTGACTGGTGCCATGATTCCAACTTACCTAAAATATTCAAATCACGCAAACCCCTGTGTACCTGTCACTGCATGCTCATGGGAAATGAGCCTAAGCTGAAAATTCTATACCTAAAGGGCTTGAAACTGTCATCTTGATGCCAAATCCTACTGAATTTTATGACTATGAAAGGTAGAAGTTAGGCACTCCTATGCCTAATGCTGAACATGCAGGGTCAGTTTGTTATTCCCCCAAGAGTACGATCCTGTTTCAGAAAAACCTTAATCCAGTAAATCCAGAAGTACAACATCACCTTTTGGAGTGAAAAGTAGAACTGTGCACAGCTTTAATCCTGCCACTGAGAACTTCTGGCACTCGTTGCCTGGGGCCAAGTTGGTAGCCCACAACAATCTAATCTCATTCTCAGCTCAGGTGGCAGGACATGCACATATATATGTCCTGTCTCTCCCTGGGTCAGGAGAGCCCCTATTACAGCAGTGTAATGTTGACCAGACATTAAATATGGGCACAAGGGATATTCATGAAAGTTGGGTTAGTAATAAACATCTATTACTGTGTGGCTCCAGAAAAGTTTTCCTGGAAAATGCTTACACACAGAAAAGAAAAGTTTGCTTTAGACTAGCAGTGTGCTGAGGAGGATGGTGGAATTCATAAGCTTATCTGCTTCATGGAATGTAAAATGGATGTTCAGGAAGGCCAGATAGTCCCAAAGGACATAGACATCTTCCAGATGAAAGTATCTTTTATTATTAGCTCTTTTTATTGTCAGAGTACAACTTGTGTCTCTTGTGAGCTTTTAAAAATGTTGAGAGGCTGGGCCTTTACATCTGACAAGTTCTTTACATGTATGCAGCATGGGCAGAGGCACTGTGCCATGGTTGCTCCTCGTAGAAAATGGGAAAATGTATTTCACTTTATTTAAAGTAGAAAGATGTGCTTTACTAAAATACATTTTATTCTTTCTTGTGTGACATGCAGTTTTACTATTTTCCATATTTAAGTTTTGAGACAAAAGCCATTAATGGCAATTGCACTTTAGAGAATAAAGATGCCAACAGCCTATGTTTTATCCACTTGCATTTTTGTGATCTTACTCTCTCACTGGAGTCATAAAATGTTATGGGAATGCATGCATTTGCTTGGCCATTTATTAGACTGATTTTAACCTATCATTTTTATGATCTTGCCTTTTACTTTCAAAAACCTGTAAAGGATTTCATTCTTTTAAAATACATGCAGGGTACCTTCCACATACTGTTAATAACCTTGCTGAAAGGACTCAGGCCCTGTAAAGGTTGCTCTGACCAATGCAAACACAATCGAAGTGATGCAGCAAAATTGCCTGGATTTGAAAACAGGCCAGGGCCAAATCATGGTGCTTAAGAAGCTCAAGGGCAGGTAAGTCTTGGCTCTTATATTTGTGTTGTGAACTGTGGCTAGAAACACAAATGAAGTCAGATGAGTTTGTAGCTCTATCCTTGTGCTGTGACATGTCAGCCCTGCTTTTTCAGGTTTCTTCATCAGTGTAGTGGAAATTATAGGGATACTCATCTTCTGTCATACAAAAGTAGGCTATGAAGACTTCTAAAGGCTATTTCCATACTATCTACATTTTTCTTCACATGTCCTGTAGACTACAGTCCACTGCAGCACTTTCTTCTGCCCTCACTATAGTCCCCAACAATTACTGTCTCCCAGACTGCATCTACATTTAGGAGGAACTTCATCTAAATATCTAAGAAGATCTTTCCCTGTCATTGTTTCAAAGTCATTTTAGAACTCCTTTTTACCATTGTGGCTTGAACACCCTCAACACAGAGCCATGATGATTCACTCTCTTTCTGTCCACATCCCTGAACTATATACTTCTCAGGGGAGGAAGAGGCTTTTCTACTATTTTCATAATTAAAGTCCTCATTTTTGGCATTTTGGCAGGCTTTATTTTAAGTAGTAAGGAGTGTTGAGAACTGCAAACAAGGGACAAATAAAATTTTCACCATAAGGAATAAATGAGCCGTACCTTTTGTGAGCATGACCTGACCAGTGAAACTGGCAGGTTTCACGACTTCAGTTTGGATCATTAACTTCTTTAAAGGAAACAGATTATTGTAACAGTGGCAGCACTAACCAGCCAACATGCATTTCCACCTGAAACCAAGGTGAGTGTCTCGGGGACAGGGACACCTAAAGGTGAGGCTTCTCATGGAAAACTCAAGGATGGAGGCAGGCTGTGAACTGCAGGCAGCCTGGCTTTGGCAGCCACTGTCAGTTAGGTTTTCTGCACCACAGTGATTACCTTTGCCAGGTGATCAGGTTTAAAACCACATTACTGAGGTACAGAGCAGGAATTACCAGACAGGGGCAGACAAGACATTATTTCCCTTAGCTGATACTGCCACCAAAACTCAAGGATTAGAAAATGCTGATCTAAAAAAATCAGTCTGAATAGCTTTGGTGCATCACCCTGGAAAGAGTCCAGGAGGGGCAGGAGGGTGACAATGCCTGCTGTGGGCTGAGAGGCTCTCTGGTTGTGCAAGGTTTCCTTTGCACAAGGAAGCAAAAATTATATCCAAGCTGCCTGGCTCCATTAATAATTGCTCCTTACTATTCAACACCTGAAGTCACATAAGTCAAAAGGCCACCACAACTCACAGATCTGGAGTCATCTGTCAGCTTTTATCTAGTGCCTTTTAAAAATCTTTCTGTCACAAGGACATGGATGGCTGGGACACTGCAGTGAAGAATCGGGTAACATTTCCATCCTCAGCTATAAGATTTAGTAAAAGAGGAGACTGGAGTCTCTGCAAAGAAGCTCAGTTAGCTCATTTGCCTCTGTTGCCAGTGCAGTGCTGGAGTAACAAAAATCTTCATCAATTGCTCAACAAAATAATTCATAAAGCAAGAGGGATTGAAATTTTATACAGTTACTCAAGCAGTGGAAGGAACTGATGGGCTTTAAAAAGCAGCCCTCTCCTCTGTAATACCTGCAAACAACATGGAGCGGGCGTGGGGGTTTTTTTTCTGTTCTCCCCCAATATGCACTATTCTGCTAAAAGGTTTTTTTTTTTTTTTTTATGTACAAGCCAAAGTAAAAGCAGCCTGTCCTGTTTTAGCCTCTAGTTCACATGACAAGATCCATTCCTTCTGAACACCTCCGTTGAGGGGGAGCCCTTGATTAAATGAGCTACAGACTGAAACATCCTTTCATGTTCCTGGGGGGAGTTTTGACTGCAAAATGTTTGCATGCATAGCCAGGGCACTGCTGGGACTGTGTATTCTCACTTTGTTCTCCTTCCCTCTCCCTCAGGCAGATTCTGTGAAGTACTGAGCCCTCCTGGAGCCAAGGGGAGTTTAAAAAGTCCTCAACATCTTTCCAGTTTTGGCTACCTCATAATATAGGCATTAATGTATGCACAGCCTATTTTTAGAATCTGTAACATGCTTTCTGGGTAAAAAAATGCTTGAAAGGCCCCTTCTTCTCCCTTAGAGTTGACATTGAATTGGGTTTAATAGAACAGCCTGAAATTCCTTCCATTAAAAAGTGTATTATAAATGCTCAAGGAGCTGTAACTGCAGTGAAAGCGAGGTATATTCCTGCCAAAGGGTAAACTAACTTCATCTAATAGAAGAATATTTCTAGTGGGACAATTTACCCTTTATGAGCATTTTTCCTGGAGACAACATAGAAAATATGTCTTCACTATGTTTCTAGCAGAGAAAAATAAAGTAAATATACCTGCAGGTTGCTAAGAAAACCAGTGGCATAAAAACATGCAAGATAAAATTTATCTGTGTTTTCAGACTCTTAGCCTAGTGCAATTAGCCATCTGGGCAATAAAAAGGTCCACAGTGCTGGCCTTCAGTGCAGTTTGTAATGATCCTTCAAATGGCTTAACACCACAAATTTGTATTGCATTTTGAAATAGGAAGCCCTAAAGTGTTAAAATAGATGAGCATTATTATTCTGTGTCTACAGAAGGGGAGACTGAGACACAGAGAAGACAAAGCAGCTTGCTTAGGACTGCAGAAAGAGGTCATCCTAAAGTCTGAAGTATTTGTAGCATTTGGCATGTGAGTTTGTATACAGCCCTTAGAGAACATACTGTTTTGCTGGGGAAGGAAACCAATCAATCACATTGCATATGACCACTAGAGGTGTATATGTCCAACAGAGCCATTTGCACATACTAACAAATCCTTTTTTTTTTTTTTTTTTAATGATGAACTGTTCTAATGTTCTTCCATTTTTTTTCCTCATTCCTGTGTAGAAAAATCACTCTGTTTAAAAATGGTAGGCAGTGGGCAACAACTTCAAGCGAGGTATTTTTTTGCTGCTGTTGTTAGTAATTGAAATGAGTTCTTCTCTTGCTACACTACCCCAGGAGAAGAAATTGTCCTTGTTTTAGATGAAAACTCTGTGTCTTAACCAGTGATAACTCTCCTGCAAAACATTTGAGCAGTCCTGCTGACCTGCAATAGGCTATTCATGCTCTTAAAATTAAGGGCACGCAAAGTGCTCAGCTATATGAATAAGAAGCCTTTCAACATCTGCTTAAGGCAAGGAGATGTTCTCAATGAAAGAAATACATAAGGGAGTCACAGCAACAGGAATTCTGAGTATGACAGACATTCAGGATTGGACCCTGAGCCTGACGAACAAGTATTGCTGAACTGCATTCATTCACATGGCATCATCCATAAGATACAGCTCAGCGGTGTTTGCTGCTTCAAATACTTGAAGTCAAAACAAGCGTGAGAGATTTGATGTGTCTACACAGCATAATTAGAGATGTAAACAATAACTGCCACTGCAGAAACTAGAGCAATATGCTAAGTAATTACCTGAGTTATTTTGGCCTGGCTACGTTCTGCATCATTAGTATAATTACGGGAATTGAATTCAAGCCCATCGTACCTTTGATAGTTCAGTTTGTGCACAACAACCTCATCCTCAATTTTTATGATGTTTCCTTGATCGCCAAGGGTGGCCCATGCACTCTCCCATTTTTTGTCATCTGAGCCACAAAGGAAAGACCCATTAATGAAAACAAGGTTAATTATGCTTTCATCAGAATGGCTGCAGAAGAGATTTCTTCTGAGAAAGAGCAGTGTGGGGAGTCCATTTGTTCTATTCCCTTCCTCCTTAAAAAATAAAGTAAAACCACACAATGAATGTCTCTATTTACATTTCAGAGTTCTTTTCATGCGTAATATGCCTGTGTGAATGTACCAAACACAAGTGAAGCATAAATAATATGTGACTATTTTTCCCTTTTTCCCTATATTGCTTAGCACTCTATTTTTTAACTCTTCCCAAGAGCAAGAAGGTAACCATTTCCCTGCCCCCTTCCTCTTTGTTTCTTTTTTTTTTTTGTTATTCAGGATGGGGCTTGTAGCGAATCTGTTAGGACCATTGTGCTATATTCATCAGTTCTACTTGGTGCAGCTTATGTGTGAATCGAGGCTTTTTATCTCTATGAGAAAAGATATTTCCCTTTATAGCATTCTAAATCAATTACTGTGTTGGCCTTATGGGTTTTTTTCCCCTTCCAAGCAGACATATAAGAAATATTTTCCCTAAAGGCTTTATTTGTCACCTTACAGAAGTCAGAGACCTTAAACATCCATGTGGTTTGGGTTCATGTACACTTAACACACAGTGGAAAAGGTCACAAAAGATAGCAGAGAACCTTCTTATAAAGACAAGACCTGATGGACAACTCTTGTCGCTTTCAATATAGTGAAGTTTAAAAAACCTAGAAAATTTGTGTCTTTACACAGGACAGTGTTAGTTTTTCTGCAACATCAAGTAAGGACTCTCAACTGAACCCACTGTGAAGCCTCAGATAAACATGAAGAATGAAGCAAAAGACATACAGTGGCTGTAGTGTAAATTGCTGGAAAAACAACCTCTGCCATATTAAAAAGACTCTGGACTTGACTGCATAGGTGCTTCAAGTACAAAAACCTATCAGGTGCAGCATTAATGATAATGTTGCTTGTTTTATTTGGAAGAAGATTGTTTCCATACCATGCAGGTAAAAGCTCATTGTATTCCAGTACTAATCCCCCTGGACACTGTTGCTGACTCTCCGTGTGTGGAGACACGAGGCTTGACTCCATTTCAGAAGGCTGATTTATTATGTTAAATATTATATTAAAATACTACATTAAAACTATACTAAAAGAACAGAGAGATCAGAAGGCTACAACAAGAACAGAACAGAATAGAATAACAAAATCCTGTGACTGCTCACAGCCTTAGCACAGGTGGCTGTGATTGGTCATCAATGGAAAACAATCCACATGCACCAATCACAGATACACCTGCTGCATTCCACAGCAGCAGATAGTAATTGTTTACATTTCTCTCCTGAGGCTCCTCAGCTTCTTGGGAGAGGAAAAATCCCAGCAAAGGATTTTTCATAATATCATGGCTACAGGACACCAACTTAATTTTCAAGTGCAGTGAGCTCCAAATTAGACCAGCTAAAATATCTAGAGAAGCCTCCAGTTTTCAGCACACAACGCTGTCATATCCCACGGGTCAGAGCAAACAAGGAAACAGGGGGCACCAACCCAACTCATCTTTTGATAGAGGGAGGGTCTTTACTGTCAATGTCATAAGTACAAATCCTCAATTTTGCTGAAAGTGAAGCCTGTGCAGCAGGGATTGCCACAATATCCTACCACAGGATTAACATAAATGTAATGCATGGGTTTTTTAGGCCTTTCCAGCAAAATTTACCCCTTGTCATCACTATATGATCCCAACACAGCCCTTAGTTCATGACCATCTCTTCTGCTGCTTCAGTGAAACTTCTGAAAGAGAAATGAATTATATTAGAAGTTGGCAGCTGTACACACAATCAGTGATCCCAGAAATCAAGTGGACATTAAGGGAGTTCAAGAAGCCCTCCTGGAAGAGAACTAGGTTTTAACGGGAGTAGTTAAAAACAATTTGACCTAAATAAATTAAAGATTTAATGCAATGAGAAAGCAACAAATGATAAAATACAGACTTCTGATGGAAAATGCATATTGTCTGACTGGAATAAAAAGTTAACAAAAGAAGAAATCTTAATCTAAATACAAAAAAAAAACAACCAAAAAAACAAAAAAAAAACCTGTTTCTGAAGAGGTTTAGTAGGGAATTTACCATGAGGGTTCAAAACCTTACTTTAGTCAATTCAGTGTCTAATTATGAAAGACATTTTCACAAACTGCAGATGGAAACCTCTGCATTAAGAAGGGGTTTTTTGGGTGGGAACACCATCTTGGTGCCAAACTCTACTTTTATGCCAGCCATAACAGTGCCATCACTAACATCCAATGATTTAATTATATAAGGCAAAGAGATGATAATACAATTTTATCTTAAACAAATGGTAAAATATGCATCTGTGAGCTAACCTGTTGATCAAGCTGCTTCTCTTCAGTTGTTGCCTGCTGAATATTAAGGCTTATTTTTCCACTCCTACCATTTTGATTTCTCAGTTTTCTTATTTCCTATTACTTTAACTCAAGATGAGGTGACAAAAACTGCCTATAATGCTTACTTGTAGCTGCTAAACTAGTACTATTTTTTCCCCCTAATCTTTGGTGAACTTCCTGTGTTATGAGGATCCTATTCTTCCTGTCAAAAAGGTCTGGACTGAAATCCCAGTCCTATGTCATCTCGTGGTAACTACTGCAGTTAGAGCTACTAAAAATAAGATTAAATGAGAGGTATTCACAGTTAGTTAAAATAGAAGTCAAAGAAAATGCACATAATAGTGTTCTATTATGTGCCATTTTCTTTACTTGCATTTACTTTTGGAAACCCATTTGCCAATGTATATTGCCTGTGCATCTTCTGTTTATTGAAAAATAAAACAGTAATGGTTTTGTAAAAAAATGTTTTGGGTTTTTGTTTTTGTTTTTTTTTTTTTTTTTTGCTTTTAAATTGCTTTCTCTTTACATTTGTGATCAAAACCTCATAATATCTGCTTGTACAATGAACAAAGAGACCTGTAATTAAAGTATTACAAGTATACTGTCTGTTGACAGGGTCCCAAATGCGAAGCAACATTTGTTGGTTGCTCCAAGGAATTTCTAATAATTCAGCTTAGGGGGCTGGATGGGAATAGAGGGGTAACAGTGTTTGTGAGGACTAAAGACAGTGGGGGACACCTTCTTACTCATCACCCAAGATATTCCCAATTAATTTGAGAGTTTTTCTGAAAATGTTGGACTGATGTAGCTTCACCAGCAGAGATTCCTTGGTGCAAATCACCAGGGAGCTCTGATCACTCCCATGTGCAGCTATGTGTCAGCACAATTAAACACAGAAGCCAATGAAGCCCATGCAGAATTAGGCACAGAACTGGAGCTTTACAGCAAAATGTTGCAATGGGACCAGAATTTCAGCTTTCTATTCCTCTCTAAAAGGAGTCACCAGGAAAGATCTAGTGAAGACAGAGGCATCTGCAGAGATGAAAAAGAGATGAGAGACCTTGGGAAGACCTACAGGGAATAAGAAAACTGACAGACTAAGCCCTGAAAAGCCCAGCAGCTTTCATGTCTTTTTAGCTGCACAGAAAAATCAATACTAGGGCCTTGTATCCTCCAATCCTGAAAGGAAGCAAAGAGCACAAAGGAGAAACAGCATAAGTGTCAGCCATCTGCTTGTGGGGACTGTGGTTTCCAATAGGTGATGGATGGATACAAGCCTGTCCTGGCAGGTGGGGCAGCAGCAAGCTTTTGTTCCTGCCTTGCCACAGCTCACAAATGTCACCTTCTTTTGAGTGAGAAGTTGAGCAGCTTCCCCCTTTAGAGTGGCTTGATACAAGCCCATGCCAGAAAAAGCAGTTCAGAACATAACTACAGCCAGCCCCTTGCACAGCACCTGAGTAAAACAAGGGAAACTCTTCTGACGTCCTCTTCTCCACAGTTTGCAATTTTAAAAAGTGTATGTTTGTGCGGGAAGAGATTCAATGCCTCTTAATTGTTCCCTGGCTTCCTGTCAAAAAGGTCTGGGCCTAAAATCCCAGGAAACTTCTCAATCCCTGTTTTAGGCAGGATTCAGGAGAACAATAGCTGGCTACAATCAGTGGTGCTGCAGCAGAGGCTTGTTAAAATATGTGTTTGCATTGCTCTCTTCTACTGAGAAGTGCCAGTATGCAACAGCACACATAACTGCTACAGCAGAGAAGTATTAGTAATGCCAAGTGCTGAAAATCACACGCTAATTTATCTTTTATCTTCTCTGGCAATTGCTAGCAGGATTTATCTTCCTGTAAAAAGCAAACCAGATGGATAGAAGGTCTGCAGAGAAATTTACCACAGTACAACTCAAGAACAGTGTGTTTTAAAACAGAAGAGCTCATTTTTCTCCAACAGTGCATTTCTGTATCCTGCTTTTAGTTCCAAGAGTTGGTGATGCCATAACACCCAAGAGGGCAAAACTGGCTGGCCCTAGAGTAATTATTCTTAACATCACTCCCAATGCTATACTACAACCTTCAAAACTGATAAGCAGTTTCTTCCAGTGTAAGCCCAGAAGTAATCTATCCCACAGGAGTTTTCCAAAGCCATATTTAGTACTCAAATGGATTGGCTTAATTTTCCCAGAAAAAGCCACCACTCTTTGCCTACTGGAGCAATGACAAAGTTGTCCAGCAAGAAAGACTGAGCCTGAGTAGCTATACCTGCACATGGTTTCCACTACCAGACAAGAGACCCCAGCACACGACTGAGGGAAATAAACATAAGAATATATAAAACATACAAAGTTGCCATTGCAACCAGCTTACTTCCCACCACTGTCAGTATAAAACTATTAAAAATACATAATGCTTCTCAGATTGTTCCTTTTCATGTGATGAGACCTTCCTGATAAAGGTTTTCCTCTTCAAATCATGCTCAATTTCCTCAGATACAAAGGGACATTAAAAAAAAAAATAGTAGATTTGAGGCTGAACTAATTGAGACTATAAAGTGCCATCTTTTATTTTTCTCTCAGATTGTTGACACTCAGTTGAGTCTCCCACTCAGGACTTGGATAATCCAAGATATCAGCTGTGTCCACTAATTCAGAAACTGAAAAAAACAATTTGGAAAACAGTAAAAAGGACTGCAGGGCCAAATCCTCTTTGCCTGGCTTTAAGGCAGAACCATGCATTGAATCTGTCCTTTTTTCCTGCAAGAAAGCATGAAGCACAGATGTGGCTGTGCAAGCATCAGTTTGGGGACATCCAGTCAGACCACAGCACATCAGATAAATTGGGAGGCCAAGCAGAGCACATAAAACTAGAAGGTTTGATGATCAAACTCTCTCAAAATCAGGTTGCTTACTGCAAGCATCCCTGCACACGCATATCTGGTGCCCACCCACAGGCGCCCAAGCTTGACCAAGATGCACAGCCTAAAAATGTCAAGATCACCAAGGAAATTCTGTGAAGAAACAGGAATAAAACCCTTTTTGTCCTACCACCACAAGGCTTGCTTTCTTCCTTTGTTGCAGTAATTCATTTTGTACAGATTTAACAAGCTAAATCTTAAAGTCCTTCCTAAAACAGATTTGGATCCAAGCTGCACTGTGTACTAGCTGGCATAACTGAGCTCAGAATTCAGACTTTCATTCTTCTTTATTCCTTTTCAGGCAGCCTTCCTGCTCCTTCAAAATAAAGCACACACAGCAGTTACAGAATTAAGAGTTCATCTCTGCATAACTAATTAAAGGACATTTTTTGCCGTACTTTTTGCCTTTTTAATGGCACCATGGTATTTCTGAAAAGTAACAGTAGCTTAAACAACTAATGATGATTTTAGAAATAGAAGCAATGCTTTGCTTTGCTTTCCCTAGTAGGATTCAAGAAACACAGCGTGGTGTAGAAACCCCTGTTGTGCACCTCCATCTCTCACAGAGATCATTACCTGGGTGCATGTGTTTAACAGACGCATCATTACCAACTTTCTGTTCCCAAGGAGAGGAAGGACCTCTGGAAGGAATTCCTCACAGTTATTAGGTCACATGTTTCTTGTGCTCAGAAAGGGTCCCTGAGCTTTTGACTCATTAAGAGATGGTCTTCAGAAAGCTCAAGCGCTTCTGCACCAGGGAGGAATAATCTGAGTAAAAATCCCTGATTTCAGTGCTGGCTGGGGAGCAGTGCTGCAGAGAAGGACCTCAGGGTGGTGATGAATAGTGACCTGGGCACCAGCCACAGCCTGCCTGATAGCCAAGGTGGCCAGCAGCATCACGGGTAACAGATCATCAATTATTTCCTTTTACTTGACATTCGTGAGACTGCACCTAGAATATGGCATCCAGTTCTGGCCCCAGGGTGAAAACACATAGAGTCAGACAGGACAAGTCCAGGAGGGCCAGAAGTTGTCACACAGGTCTGTGAAGAGACATTGGTGGGCCATGATTTGTTCAGACTCAAGAAGGGTTGGCTTTGGGCACCTGAGAGTAAACATCCTGTACTTTTGAGAGATAAGAAGGGAGGTACATAGCAGAGAGACAGTGACCACAAATCAGGGATAGAAGGGGGAAACTGCCCATTGGGACAGTCAGGCAGTGGCTCAGTTTCCAAAAGGTTGTGCAATCTCAGTCCTTGGGTGATTTCAGGACCTGCCTGCATAAAGCCCTGAGCAATGTGATCTGATCTCATTGCTAATCCTGCTTTGGGCAGGAGGCTGAACTACAGACCTCCTGAGGTCCCTTCTAAACTAAATGTTTTTTTGCAACAAATTAATAAGCAGTAACATTTGCAAGGTATGTACCCAAAAAAAGTTTAAAATAAAACAACTCACCCCTTGCCACAAAAGAGCTGAAAAGTCTTAGGAAGCAGAATTTTTCAGGTGTGATGTACAAAAACAAAACCAACCCTCCCCCATCTTCCTCAATAACATGTAATATTGAGCAGTTACGCTAAAATCTACTTCAGATATCATGATCTGACACTTCAATCTTCTCCTGACCAGTCAGTTCAGAGATTAAGGTACTTGGGATTCAAGAGAAAGAAACCCTTTCCTTTCTTCCTGCAGGTATTCATAACAAAGCAAAGAAGGGAGTGTATTATCAAAGCTTAGCTGCTGTTGAAGCTTTTGAAATAGAACTTCTGCCTGTTTCTTCCAAGAACACATCTGCTCTACAAATATAAAACCAGACTAAATTCACTAGGGAGATTCTTACCCTGTTTACACTGGCCCAAGTTTGACCAACTCCCCAAGAAAGAAATTCTTCTGAATCTACACTATAGGTTGAATAGCTGAATCTCTTCATAAACAACTGTACAAGGAACACAAGCAATCAATTCATGTATTGCTTAAGAAGAATGAAAAGGCAGCAAAAGAAAACAAGTAGTGTATATAACCCTTTGTTGGCATATGTGGGAAGCTCCCTAACACTCCCAGCTCCTAGATTTATATGTCCCATAAGGTGGCCAAAGTGGGCTGTGAAATCTGAGCAGGGAAGGCTGTTCTCCACCACCTGCACAAGGACTTGTAAAGTCCTCTCAGCTGTCTGGGGTTGTGCATTAGACGTCCAGAATGCTTACTGCGTGTCCCTTCAAAGAGCCAAACATGGTACCACCTTCCCACCTAAACGAACGGAGTCAGAAACCATGTGCAGCTCGTACTGCTCCATGAGCTCCTTTCACTTCCAAACCCATGGGCCTGGATTTATTCTTCATAATGGCCTAGATTGCTGATGACCAAATTGTGAAAGATGTGCAGGATCAGCTTCCGCATTAAGAAGAGTTTTTAACTGGATCCTGGGCTCATTGAAAGGTTTTGGATCTCTAAAGGTCATCTCTATGGCAGCTTACAGGGTTGATGAGTAAGTTCAGTGCTGAAAACTTACCTCATTCCATGCTTTGAAATGCTACACTCTGTTTTCAAATTAACTCCCATTCCTGCTTGGGTCATGCAAGTTTAAATACTCCTTCATACACATCTGTGTTTTAAAAAGCATTCCAGAATGAACCCCCTCCACCCTGCAAGAAAAATGCTTTGGGGAATTTGTAGGAGGATTAGAGCTTTAACTACAAAATGCAGAATAAAATATTGAAGTATTATAATGCCTTTTCAGAAACCAGCCTTTCAAAAATTGGCACTTTCTTCAGCAGTTCTGTGGTAAAATGTCCTGCCCATGAGTCTTCTCTGCTTTGAAGTCTTAGCACTTCTGCAAAATAGAAAAAATTGAATGTGGAGCACAGGGACTGTAATTATGCTCCATCATTGAAAATAAAGGGGAATAAAAAGCTCAAGCTTCTGTGAGTTTTAAAGTTGAAATGGTCATGACCATGAAAGAGATGGTAAAGCCTCAGGATAAAATTCCAGTTTTGCTGAATTTGTCAAAGGCTCTACTATAAGGTTTCACACTTAGAATTCTACTCCATGGGCTTGAACCTGGCTTTATACTAGTGTAGGCCTCATTTTAATGTTGGTGTGAAATTATACACAATTATAGACAATTTAAAAGAAAAATCTTTGGGTGAAAAAGTCTTATTTTCCTTTGCTTCACTCATACTTAAGCATTCAAGTCTTTAGTGAAGTAAATAATTCAGGAATTTTCAATAAAGATGAAAATAATTTTTGTATGTTCAAGTAGAATAAATTTCAATACTAGATAATATTTAGCAGCCTGTAATTACAAGAGGTTTACAAAGCTTTCCTTGTAAAACAGAAGAACAATTAAACTTCTCACTTCAGAGCAAATGTGGTATTATTTACTATAACCAAAGTTATAAATGGGGCTGATGAAGAATTTATTACATATACAGACTGCATGCTTCTCAGGAGAGTGCTGTGTGTCTCCAACATATCCTTCCAGACAGGGAAAGATGTGCCAGAAATAAAGATGTGTCAGAAACAAATCTAGTGTTTATAATGGTAAAGAAGACAAATGATCACAAACAATTATCTAAGAAAAGTTAAAACTAGTATTTTTACATTGTATATACATCCTCACAAATGTAAGAAGGAACTATTAGCACTTGAAGAATTTAATTTTTCCCTTTCTTGTAATATTTTTGGTGTGAATTTTCAGTGTTCCTACTAACAACCAGCAGCAGAAAATAAACCAGGAAAAAAAAAAACCCAACAAAACCTTTTAAAAGTGAAATCTTGTTTCTCTGCATAAAATCCCCATATTATATATAAAGGAAGACAAAGGAAATCAAAAAAGGAGATGGTTTTCTTGTCCTGGTGGAAAGCAGAAAACCTGCGGTGTATTTGCTGGCAACCCCTTGCATACAGTCCAAACAGTGATGTAAAGCAGCTCAAAGCTGCATTTAGGAGCAATTTCACTTTCATTACACTTGAAGTGAACACTTTCCCAAGCAATGCCTCCTGACAACGGATTGTCGTGCCCACGCAGCATCATGTGGCTGTGTGGGCATGCTCTGTGATACACTAAGGATCAGTGATAGAGCTCAGACCTGATAAACATTCACCACATGGTTCAAAAGGAAGCAAGGAATACTTCAATGCTACTGCTATCAAATCTTATCACATATATTTTGTTAGGCATTCATGCAAATTGTGTTTTGATCATGCCTGTAACCCTGTAATTCTGGTTGGATAAGATCAACTGCCATGGATTGTTATCTAGACCTGACCAAAAGTAGCACACTTTTAGAAAAGCTTTTTTAGAAGTCTCTCAGGTCATTCCTTTGTATCGCTCATCACTTCTGATACAGGACTCTAGCTACAACCCAAGAACACCAATAGATCAATACAGTCCATTGCACTTGCCAAGTAACTCACATGCTGTTGCAGCAGGCAATATCCTGTTCTGGTTATGTTGATTGTGCCCTAAGCAAGATACTGCAAACATTTCCATTTTAGATTTATTCTCACACATTCCCCTTGTGTAGTTCTCATGCCCTATAGATTATCTCCATTTTCTACTTTCTACAAACCTACTTTCATGGATTAAACCTAAAGTGTCCTTTTTAAAGCCAAAGAAAATTAAACATACCAGAAATGTGAAAGCCTACAATAACATCATCTTTTCTGCCATGTTTATGGCTGTTTCCTGTCCTGTGATACATGATGGAGTCATTCTCTTGAAAGTCAGCACGGGAGAGTGTGAGCAGGAAACAGGTTCTGTTAAAACTATTGCCATGCTTTAAGTCATTGACTGTGAGCAATAAAGCAGTCATTTAAGTGTCAGTCAATCCAGGTTTTGGGCTAGGCTAACTCTTCCAGAGTCATTTGGCCTAATAAAGGAAGGAAGATAATTTCCTGACATCTATTTCACACCCCCCACCTCCCCAGCCCCCAAAAATAAGAGAGATCAAATCATTTCAGACAAGCATAACAGGATGTTATTACAGGAAGTTGCACTGGATCACCTAACAATTCCAGACACATGCTCTCCCTTTGCTGCTCCAGTTCCCTCCAAAGTAAAGGGGTCAAAAACCTTAGCTGCAAGATATTCCACCATGTAGAATACATCCATATAGTCTTAAAGCTGATATCTGAGAATGCATCAGAACTCAAGAACTTCAATAATTTACTGCTGTTCAAAATGAAATCATTTTGTACCACACAGCAGCAAGAAAAATGTGGTCTCAAAGAAATTTGAGAACAACAACATCTATTGCATGCTTCTTGTTGCCATTTTAATTAAGATTGTGAGGATTTATTATTTGTCTTGATAAACATTCTGAAGTTCTAGTAAAAAAAACAAACAACAAAACCATCAGAGTCAAGAGAAAGAAAAAAAAAGTTAGTTCCCATTTGCTGTGCTTATTTAAATATGAACAACCCTTTCCTCATTTTTAAAGTTCTCCAGTCAAGAAAACTCCAGTATTTAAGTAACTTGCCTTAGTTTGTGACTCTGGGGTCAATTTCAATGCCACACGCTCTTTAGTAGATTAGCAGAGAGAAAGGCTGAATGCTTTGGTACAGCTCAAACACCCAGGATATTTTGTGGAGGTGCAAATGACAATTGGCAATTGGTTCTTCCCTTCGATAATTCTATTATGTAATCAAAATTCTCATCCCAATATCAGATTTCCACTTCTAACATTTCAGAAGCACAGATATTCAATTCCTGCAGAAGCAGGTTCAATTCAATTCCTGCAGTTCAATTCCTGCAGAAGCAGGTGACACTTACCTTGGTGTCTTTACAACCCGTAATATCATCAAATAAGCACTTAGCTTTGCTAAGATAAAATGCCCCCAAATATGACGTATTCAGGACCTCACAAATACAGCTCCCTTCAGCTGCCTACAGAGCTCAGCACAGTTATTTACAATACTTGCCCACGCAAAGCAGTTCATTAACCTTTAGATCATCTTAATGAAAATTCTTGAGAGATCAATCCAGATTTCCACCTGGACCAGGTAAAAGGAAGTCTTGGCTTTGTTTAGAAACCCAAACCAAATGAAAAAGGTGGTATCACCTTTCTGGTTGCATAGCATAGCCCCACCAGCAACTGCTCTGGCTCCTGTTTGGAAGAGGAGGGCAGCAGAAACAAATACATTCTCATTTATCTTGTCCTGTCTTCCAGTTTCATTTAGATCAGCAGCAAATATCACATTTACTTTATGAAATCTTCAGGTTTTTACATGTTTGCTTCTATTTGTCACTTCAAAAGCTCAATTTGTCATAACTGGTTTCTACTATGAGTTTCCCCTTGAGCACTTCAATGCTCTCTGTCTAGACATTACTTCTATGTATCAGGTCAAAATTATTCTCTCAGTTGTGCTGGGCCCTGGGCAATAAATCCCTCCTGTGTGGTAAATGCTACAAAGATCTTCCCCTTCAAAAACTGAAAGGAGGATAAAAGCAACATTTTCCTGACAAAGAAGCAGCCTCCCCTCTCTTTGTAGATCCAAAGGAAAATGTTTCAAAATTAATTTTTGTTTAAACTCCTCTCACTTTCATTTGCTTACATTTCCATTTCAAGATGTGTTACAAAAAGAAGCAGAGAAACATGTTTGTCTCTTTGGCTGATTGTTCTGAAACTAGACAAAAGTTTTTCTCCTCAATTTCATATCCAAAATATTTTCCAGAGAAAAGAGCATGACCTGTAGTAGATTTTAAAAAAAAAGAATAAAGAAGGAAATAATGGTGTCTTTATAGTCTCTTTACACCCATATATACACTGACTCTTATCTTCATTAGAAATCTGGGACTTTCAAGAGCATTTTATTATCCTGTTCATTTCCTTTCATGATTTTATTCATGTTTGTAGAAAATTAATTCTATTTTCAGACAGCAGTCTATAAGAGCAAAAGCATTAAAAGAGTTTGTTTGGCAGAGCACCTTATGAGAAGTTGCTTCTGTTCTCAGGATTTAGACATGGCATTCTCAGTCACAGTGTAGCCCTCTTCTGAAGCAGATCCATAAGAAAAGAAAAATTCAACTTTTTCCACTGCTTCTTTCTTCACAAAAATTAACTGAAGGGCTCACATTTCATGTGTTGGTGTGCGTTCAGTCAAGACTAGTCGGTGATATCTGCCTTTAATCGACAAGGAGGTAATTTTACTCTTGCCAGGTGTGATGGTTGCCATCAGAAATTAGTCTGGAATGTCTTCAAAGTCAGGCTCAGCCTTTGCTTCATGAATGCAAATCCAGAGAAAAGCCCTGTAATTGCATTAACACCCCATGTAGAGTGATGGGATTTTGTCCATGTACATCAATAAAAATATTCTCAAATTGAATCTTTGTTACTGGGGACAAGAGAGGTATTCATTTGGATAGAAGAGGAGCCCAGCACAAAATCAACCTGGGCACACTGAAACATAATGAATATCTTTGTGAGGAGGAAAGGGAAAGGAAATTCTTCACACGTATAGAACCACATTTTTGTATTTTGAAAAGGGTTCTTTTAAGGACACTCTGCAAGGACAGGTTTGGGAGTTTTTTTGATAGCTGCTATGTCACTTCCTTTTTGTCTAGCAAAAGATGAATTGATGCATTTTGACAAGCTTATACTCACAACTCAGATAATTCTGAGCCAGCCATCACATAACATACAATTTAAACCAGCATAATAATAACATAATGTGGAAAGTTTGGAGGTTTTAAGAACAACCTTTTAGTATTTCAACTTGAGCTTGCTGCCACCAAAGACACTTGGTGCTCTGGTGCTTACCACAGTGGCAGACTTAACTTTCAGCTCTGAACATTTAATCCAAAAAGACCTTATTTACAGGTCAGCTCTTCTGAAAGTCTAAGTCTAATGGTAGGAGACATTACCACTGTACCATCATGTAAGGGGACACCATCACTATACCATCATGTAAAGACCATTTGCAGTTATAAGTCTAAGCTGTTTTTTATTAGGAAATACCAGACAATGTGCACTGAGCTTGCTGGTGTGTAGTTTTGGGAATTGGAACAAAGAAGAGAATTAAGAAAGATCCCTTTGTACTGCTGTATATGGGCCTACTGCTTTTGGGAAGTGCTGCAAGCTGCAGAACTGCAAACCCATCAACTGCAAACCCAGCCTTGGGGAATTTAGTAATGCCAGCAATCAGAGCTTATAATGTAGGAAAAAAATTACTCCTAGAAACAAGACATGGAAGATTAACACAGCCAAGGAAAAGGCATTCTTAGTGCCTGAACATCCTACACTTCTGTTGCAAATATGCATAGGACAGTCTAGTTGTAGAGGAAGACCATAGGAATGCCTTCTGTGAAAACTTTGCTAACAGAAAGCATTTATTCTAATACATCCTTTTGAGACTCATCATCCATATAAATTAAGTTCTTACTGCTGCTTTAAAACCAAAAGGTTGTCTGGGAAGGCCCTGGATGCCTTAAGTAATGGAGACTGACTGAGAGCTATTGAGGCAGAAGGCCTCACAGAAGCAATTCACCCATGATCAAGCTGATGTTCTTGGGCACTCTGTAACTTCCATCACTGCTGAGTGTGATGAATTCAAACACAGTAAGAAAAGCCAGGGGCACCTATTGATGTGACTTGGAGTGGGTTTGATGTCCTCTCCTGACAAGACAGTGAGATAAAGAATGGCCAGTGCCTTTTTGGCAGCCTGGGCCACCTCTGCAGTTGTGCAGATCACACTGTGAGCCTCAGTACTCCAGTGTGCCACATCTCCCCTACCTGAGTTCTGCTTGTCTCCTGGCAAGCCTTAAAAGCACCCTGAAAAGCCAAATGGGGAGAACTGGACAGGTTGGGACACATCAGACCGCACTGGCATAATGGAAGAGGGAAGGGAGAAAACGAGCAGTGGGACGGACACACACTCCTCTGGAGTGAGGGCAGAGAGAAAACTGCTGCAGGGCAAAGGACAGCACCTGCCAGGCAGCTGCAGGACAGGCATGCGGGAAAGGAGGATGGCAAGACACACAGAAATTTTGTAGTTGCAATAAGTACTTTACTGCAAAATTCCTCCCAAATCCCAGGAAATACAGCCTATGGGAGCAACAAAGAGTGTAACCTTGTAGGTCAAATGCAAAACCAAATTATGCCAGTTCTTAGTAGGTGACCTCTTAAATGTACATAGGCATGCATAACAAGATGAGACAGTTGTGTGCAAAGGAAGATCCAGCACCAGTGACTGGATATAAAATGACAAGCCTTTTCAAAAGAATGCATTTGTTTCAGATGAGGTTTAGATTAACAGGCTTTTAGGGTGAGCCTTTTCTCCCCATCCCATCTCACAAAGGCCACAGTGCTGTAGAGCTAGAAACCAAGGAGTAAATCTGAATATGGCTCTAGATCATATTTTACAAAAACTTCCAGAAAATACTTCTATGACAGCAACAACACTGTACAATGGCTCCCAGAGCTTGGAAGCCAAGGCTTGAAGTCTCAAGGCTTCTTTTAGGCCAGACCCCAGCTCCAAGAAGAGGTGGATCACCTTCTTAGAGTTTCAGATCCCACCTAGAACTACCACATGCACCTGAGAATTGACATCTGGAAAATACACGCATATCTGCAAAAAGGGAAAAGCACAATGTGCAACTATAATTTCTCTCTGGGAAAAAGGAAATAACAGGAGGCAAGAAGAATAAGTAAGAAAGAGGAAGGAGGTGGTTGCAATGAATGTATTGGCCCATGAAAAACACTTTCCAGTTTGGAGGCAACAGACACGCAGTCATGAGCAAGATTCAAGGTGTGACAGAAGTCAGAGAGGTTAATTGCCAAGAAAAAACCACCAGATGTGAAGCAGCACAAAATCGTGTGAGTTTTGCCACTAATTTCAGTGCAGCAAGCCTTTGCTGCAGGTTTCTTTAGGGCAAGCTATGGTAATTTCCTCGACCTGCAAAGTAAAGCGTGGATATTCCTTTCTTTCCTCTCTCCTTAGCCATTTAAGTTTACTGAATAAGGCACAATGAGGACTTTGCGTGTGCCAGGGTAAATGTGCCTTTGTGTAACTTCCCCTGCATCTGCTGGAACAGTGTGCACACCAGGGTAAACTTTGGCTTGATAACCTCAGTGGATGTCTTGCTTGTGCTGGCAGTCCCTCACAGAGTTTGTTTCTGCTGCAATGTATTACCTGGAAATCTCAGGTCTCTGCTAAAGTTTGATTTCTAAACATCTCTTATGTCTAATTCATTATACTGCAGGAAGGAATCTTACAAAAAAAGAGGCAGCATCCACTTGTGTAGTCCACTACCCTTCTGAAACTCTCTTTGCTGCTGTGCCTTCTCACCCACAGCAGCATTTCACCCCATTTCTTTCATATGTCTTCATATCTCCAACCAAAGAGGGCCGTCTTTGAAGACAACCTGTAAAGTCCACAAGAAGCCTTCCCTCTGTCTCTGGAGTCAATTTCACTTTGGTCCTCCATGGTCTAAAATATATTGATTTTATGAGTCTTTTATCCCACCTCAGGCAATGTAATCCCTTGAATAAACCTCCATCAGAAAAACATTTCTTGCGTAGCTCCCCTGGAGCTTTCCTGTACAGAGGCAGAAAAGGAAAGACAAACATCCACATTCATTTGAAGTCTTAGTTCGAAGCCACTGAAACAGCATTTGTTGCCTATGTTGTACTGGTTTTTCTCTGTTCTTACATACCAAGCACAACTCTGTATGTTGTGGAATATCTCTTTGGCAGTGTGAGTCAGCCGAGAAGCTGAAGAGTCCTTGACTTAGAGTAAATTCTACTCACCAACAACCAAAAATCAGTGTGTTGTTATCACTGTTCTCATTCTAAATTCAAGCCACAGCACGGTACTCTTTAGTAGGAAGAAAATTAATTCTATCCTAGCCAAAACCAAGACAAGGTTTTACATCATCACAGGATCTTTTCCTTTCCCCTCCTCCTCTGGTTTGCAGCCAGTTGATGTGGATAATTTCACTATCATCAACTCTTGGATCAAGAGCTACCACGTCTCTTCATCAAGTTCCACAGAGAAAGCCAAGAGAAACATTGATAACACAGTCTTGTAACCACCAGACCTTGGCATACACCCTCTGTCTTGAGCCTCTGATCAGGCAATCAAGATTACACCCTTCTCAGATTGTTTGCTCTGGGCCTGCTGAAGTGGTTCTTCTCTTGTGGACTCCTCCATGAGAGCCAGACACCAGCCTGCTGATATCTTCATGATTTATATAAGCACATTCGAATCAATACAGTTAACATACAGGTAACAGAAAGTTGTGTAAAGAAGTTTACGTGACATTTCAAAATAAAATAAAAAAAAATCAAGAAATTTGAGAACTAAACTCTGGGGAAACCTTGATTTTATTTTTTCTTCCCTTGTTTTATTCTATGCATTCTCTCCTGATCTGTGTGATTTCAAAATTTTCTTATTTCACGGTGCTATTCTCACCCTTGACTCCCGCCCTCCAGCCTCATGGTGTTTTCTGTTTTGCAGAGCCAGTCTGGGCTGTGGGAGGCAGGTACTTCCTCTGGCAGTCCAGAGGCCACTGTAATTTCAGCAGTGACTCAGCCCAAAGTGAACCCCACAGGGTAGGGCTGGCCGTGACGTCTGACACAGTCACAGCTCCCTACAGCCACAGTGAACTGTGCTCTCTGTAGTGAGTGATCTGCACAGGGGAAAAGTGAGGTGTGGCAGCCCCCAGCCTTTATTGCTTCTCTGCTTCTAACATTTTTTACTTCTGAGGATCCTTCCTGTACAGATCCAGGTTCAAGCAAAAAATCCCATGCTTCCTTCATAGGAAAACTAACAATTACTCCCTGCTCCTGAATAGTTTGCAAGAGCCTGAACATTGCTTTTTCAACACAGATCAATCAGTATTTCCACAGGGAAGGAAAATAATGGTCTATGTTAATACTTTGACTACTACTTAGGGGTACCAGGAACAAAGAGCATCCTAAACTTTTCTCAAATTAAGTGAAACCTAAAAGAAGCCTCTCATTCTGTCACCCACAGCTTCCTAAATCAGGCACACCAGCGTAGAAAAAGTTCTCACAGCCACTTCCTTTGAATGGTTCATTAATAGGAATTGTTATCTCATACACAAAATATATGATTTTGTGCATACCCTGCATCTTCTCAGAAGACATGTGAACAGCTTGTTTGCACTACAGAAAGGGAAAGAAAAATCTATGTTTCAGATGTTGCCTTGGATAACTCTTTATATATGCTGATTTTTTCCCACTTTAGTTAATTTGTTTGCTCAAAACCACTAATCCTCTGGGGAAAGGTGTTTGTTGGCTACCATTATATTATTTAGTGCAAGGTCTACAGAGCACCCTATGATGGTGATAAATACAATGCTAGAGTAGCAACAGCAATCCTGTAATTGAAAGAGTCACCAGGGACAACAATAATAAAAACTGGCAGCACAGACTCCTGGATTACCTAAACTGAACTTTTTCACCTTATAAGGACTTCAGAATACACTCCAGGAAGAATTTTGGGGTGTATTTGGATTTAACTTCTCTACACATTACCCAGAAACAGGCAAAAAGGCTCCACTAAAGGGAGCCTACAAGAAAGATGGAGACAGACATTTTACACAGACGTAGAGATAGTACAAGGGGTGATGGCTTTTTACCCTGAAAGAGGGTGAGTTTAGATTAGATATTAGAAAGAAATTCTTTACTCTGAGGGTGGTGAGGCACTAGAACAGGTTGCCCAGAGAAGCTGTGGATGCCCCGTCCGTGGAAGTGCTCAAAGCCAGGTTGGGTGGGGCCCTGAGCAACCTGGTCTAGTGGAAGGTATCTCTGCCCATGGCAGAGGGGGTGGAACTGGATGATCTTTGATGTCCCTTCCAAACCATTCCATGATTCTATGAAGTCAGCTACACTGCTAACAGCTGCTGGAAAACCCACAGCGAATATTTTTAACCTGATCACTTAAAATCTTCTCAGTGATTTTTTGGGGAGTGCTTGCTTTGTCTCTCATCACCAGTTCATGCAGTTTCAAAGAACCTCAAGCCCCAGTTGAAGCTTGCAGGGGAGCAGAAAACCTCATGACCATGCTGCTCTACTTTGGGAAGCAGCTCTCAAGTTGAGAAGAACATCTTCTGTTCTTGAAGTATTTTTCTCTGCCCACTGTTTTCAATTGATTTAGTAACTCAGTGTGAAATAATTAGTCCAGAAGTTTCATCAGGATGCAGAATTCATACCATAATTCTTAGGAATAAAAAAAAAAAAAAAAAAGAAATTATAGAATAGTGACTCCAGTATTACTTCTATACAGTCAAGAGCAGGGAGTCAAAGTGTCTGCTTCTTTCCTGGAGGCTGAGATAATTGTATCGTGTGATCTTTATGGCTTCTGCCAGCTGGGTGAAATAATAACCGCAAGCTTCTCCTGTGCCCTTCTGTGATCTCACTGGCTTGGCCACCATGCAAGCTCTTGTTTCGACTCATGTGGAAGAGAGTTAGTCCCGGTCCCCATCCTCCACACTGATCACAAAGCAAAGGGAAAACAACAAGGTCTGAACACATCATCCATGGAAGACTGCCAGGGTTTCCTTTCACTTGAGATGGCAGTGCTTGGAGTTAAGAAGTTTTATTGCTACCACATCAACATGGGAATCCTTTGGTCTGTGAATTCATTCATCATCCCAGCATTTCCTCTCCCAGATTTATATCCTTCAGCCAAGCCAATCTTTTGAGTGTTTCATAATGCTGCAATTATCACTGTCTCTTAGCATCAAAGCAAGCACACAGTGAGAGAGCCTGAACAGGTAATCACAGGAATTGCTTGGGAGAGGCAGGAGAGCCAAGTTTGGTGAGCAGTGCTGAGTGACATTACCTCCTGGAGGGGCTTCAGCTGCCTTCCCAGAATGTAGTAAACACATCTTTCCCTCTGGCAGAAAGGAGTCATCAGTAAATATTACCTACTTCAACTGCTATTTGTGAGCCTAACACAAACTTTGAGGTAGCATCATAACTTACACAGAGAACTTAATTACATTCTGGTGGACCCAGTTACAGGAGGGAGGGCTGAGCACAAAGCAGAGAAAAGCATCACAGTTAAAATTTTTAAAGGTAGTTAAGAGATATTTCCATGGCACTGAGAACAGCAAAAGTAATTTCCATAAGTAACTTAGGTCTGTGAAGCAGTGACAATGATGTGCAAGGGGATTTTCAGTTAAGTCACAGCCTGAGGTGAATTTCAGACCTACATAACACACAGGATATGCAAAAAGTGAAAGGACACACAATAACCTGTAAAATCTGAGCCTCCATTCAATGTCAGTACTACTAAACTTAGCAATCTGCATTTTATTCTTTCCAAGGGATTCACCCCTTTACACTTCCAGAGCTGAGGGAGCAAAGAACTGATTAAGTGCAGGAGGGTACAGACAGTACTTCAGATAAACTGTTGCTAATTGCCCAATAATCCACCAAGTCCAATTTGTTTCAAAACACAAAGGCAGAGTGGTCTTTTCAAATAGCGAGCCAACTGGTAATGATACAAAGTATTTACCTTGGAGCTGAAACTATTTGGGAGGAAATGCAATTTATTTTTGAATATCCTTTAAGTATCTTCAAATATTCCTGTGATCTCCTAAGGCCCCTTAGAGAGCTTGTCTGTATGTGTCTGGATCAAAGGAAAAATGGGGTGCATGAGAAATAACACAGTCACTCATGCAATAAGTTTATTCAATAGAACATGAACTCCTCAGCAATGTTAGGAGAGCTCTGCAGCATAAAGCATGACTCTTTTAACAAAGTGATTGTAGATTAAAAAATAGTCATAGGAAGATCAAAATATGACCATAACATGAGATATGTAGTAAAAGAATCTTAAAACTGTTTTGAGAAAGAATCTCATTGAAAACCTCAGACTACGGAAAATTTGCTACTTTTGTGGAAGTATTTGGTCCTGATTTTCAGAGGCACTGCTTTCAAAAGAGTTGCAGTTTCATGAGTTTTCTACTCGGGATCATGTAAAAGAAGCAGTAGAAGATGAAGTGATTCTCCACATTCCTCAAGCTTCCCAACAATGTTATGAAATGTTGGAGAACTGCACACCTGTTTTCCAGTGGAAGGAAGGCCAGACTCCCCGAGAGCCTTTTGTGTGAACCCCTGCTAGAAAGAGATCCTTTGCAAAAGGTCAGTTCCAGAGATATGCAGGCTGTTGCTGAAGAGGAACACCCCAATCAAGGGAATGCAACAGGGAACGGGATGGAACTGTAGGTGGGAACACACACGGTGCAGGACTGCAGTGAAGTACAAGAGCCAGGCTATATGATTTGGCTTTGGTTTCAGGTCCTTTTCAAAACATTCTGCTGTTTTAGGCATGTGCCTGAAGCTCTGAATGAAGGCCACCTGGGGCAATGATGCAGACCCTGCTAATGGCAGTGACATGAGAAAGGTACTGTATGCATTGGAAAGGAGTAATTTTACCAGGAAATTGATAACAAAAACCAAACAATATCCATAAAATCTGAAGCTGCCGGAATATATTTTATTTCTCTGGGAAATGAACTTTTCATGAATGCTTAGAAATTCCAGGTATTTTCCCAGACCCACAGCAGCTATTTTCCATATGGCCACCATGGGCCAGACCGAAATAAGCAGTCACATAACTTTGCTCTGGTCCTGAACAGATCTGGCAAAATTAATCTGGGTGTCTACTTTTCCATATAGGCCTACCACATGAACCTGGGTTCATTTGCAAACCCCACACATTTCTAGGGGTCAGATAAGGCTGACTCACAGCATAAATCCAACTCCAACCATGTCAGTAACTGGAATCAAATGCATTTTCACTTACAAGAGGCTTATGGTGCCAGGCTGAAGGACGCCAGTGCATGCAAGGGAAAGTAAGATCTGTGGTGGGAATTGTGAGCAACACACTGCTGGGCAAGAAGGGATGGAGACAGTCAACCTAGGAAACCTCTGCTCACGTGAAAGTTATTTCTGCATCTGGCAAAAAGATTCTGGGAGAATCTTCAACATGGCAAAGATGACAGATTTGCTATTTGCAGACAGCCTATCAAGCACCACCACCACCCGGTGAAGAATAATTTCTTAAGCAGCTGCCAAGCGCCTGATAAAAGGTCAGAAGTGTTACAATAGCCAAGGCTGCATTGGAGACACCGGTTTTATGGGCTCAAAAGGCCTACAGTGTAGTTCTTATAGGAAGCACCAAATATTGTGGTGCCTGGAAAAAAATTAAGTTGTATTGAGCCAAGGAAAGTGTGTGGGAGCTTCATTGAAATTTCCAGCTCATTGCTTTTCAAATCCCTCTTTTGTAAACTGTGGATGAAGTTTCTCTAATTGAGCAAAGTGTTTGAAGAAGAATCTAGTGTTTATGAAATACTTTGAGAGTAGAATGGTTGGAGTATTATTTTATTGCATTCAGCTTTTCACTTCTTGGGAATCGTCCTACAACAAGACTTCAGACACTCTTAACAACTGTTTCTTTATATTCATGTAGCTGTTCAAAATGAATGCATACATAAATTCAAGCTGGTCAAGAAAGATGAAAGGTTGCGGACAGATCTTCATCTAGACCATTAAAGGGCCACTGTTTCAGGCAAAGCTATTTAGGCACCCATATTACTCGATGATTTTAATTCATGGCCCTGACTGTGTCTTTTGACAGCATTACAGCATAGATATGCAAGGCAGTAAAATTACCCTCTGAATATTCCTGGGAACAGATTGCAGAAGCGGCATAAACCAATGAAATGAGAAAGAAAAATACCTCTGAGTGATTGCCCATACAAAATTTCCCCAGGTTTTTGTGCTGGCATTTTCATTAAAGAGAAGAATCTTGTCTCTGGGGTCTTCTGATTTGGTTGTCCACCCTCCAGGTTCAACCAGATTCTGCACATCATCCATCAGAAGCAAATATGGGCTTTTTAGGAACACAGAGGATGTCTAAAGGATGTGGATGTGTTGGGATGAAAATGAAGCTACCAATAGCTGACACCAAGAAAAAAATCAAATAATGCCTTTACAAAGTGAAAACCCAGACCAGAGGAAATTCATTACAGCCGACTGCTGTCTGAGGGAAAGGATCAAAACTACTCATCTGGCTTAAAGGCCATGTAGCTAATGCTTTAATTTTTCGTGCCAGACAGTGTACCTAAATAGAAGATTTTTTTTATCTCTCCCACATACATGGCTAATTAAAAATAGCTGTGGTGCTATCAGACATCTCTAATTAGCCTTGTGTGAAAACTCTGTATCCTACTGGTAATTGCAATTATTCTCCCATTGCAACCAACTTCACCTTCACTAGATCAGCCATTTATTTTCTGAGCTATTAGGACCCTGGATGAAAACACAGGAACTATTAATTTTCCATTCTTTCCTTTCACACAGTGGTATAAAAGAAACTTCTACATATTCTTCAGTTTTCGTAACACATTTTATTCTTTTAACTCAAAGCAGACTTCCTCCAATAATGTATGCAATTCAAGGCAAAATCCAGTTCCCTTTGGATGGCAGGATTCAAATGCAAAATAACTATTTGCTTTTCTTTTTTTCCCCCTGTAGTTATGGCTCTCCTTACAAAGTGCAGTTAGACAAAACCCTTAAAGCTGTAACATGTTAACACCACTCAAAATGTCCAGAATTGACATCATCCCATAATCTTAAATACAGGTTGGACCTTCAATTCATGTAAGAACAAAGCATTTACACGAATTTACACGAATTTCATAGTAACAGTAATTGCCATCACTTTGCTTTTGGGGCCTTCCCTTGAGATATATTTTGCAGACAGATCCAAATTTGGCATCAGTGCCAGATCACAGACTTCATTAGAAATAGCCTTATTTACTGTGCTTCATGGAGAATAAAAAAAGCCTGGGACTGTGGACACTTGTAGGCAAAGTGTCAAACATTTAAAATTAATAAGCAAGACAGGTGTTCCTGAGAATTTCAGAGTGGGTGATTTTGGTAAAGACAAATTATGCAGAAAGGCATGTATAGCAATCTGAATTCCTATCTGGGAAAGAGTGACTAAAGTAGGGGAATAACAATGCTGCTTGGTCACACTGGATCTGGACATGCTTCAGGGGTAAAATAGGCAAAGTATATTAAGTTAAAAAATGTAATATAATATACCATAAAACGTCACTAAAAAATGAACTTTTGTGGAAGTGGAAAGTGGCCTATAAATTTGGAAAATGATCATAGGACAGTTTAAGTTAAAAACAATGGGGGGATAGCCAAAACAATTATGTTTACATCCTCAAATGTCCTTTTTTATTTTGTGTTTTTAAAATTGTCTGAATATAATTTAAACAGGCATTAAGTGAGTTTTGAAGAGATGTAAATGCCTTAACATAACTTGTTTGCTGCCAAAATATTTTATTCAGTCAAAACAGTTTTGTTGTCTCAGTTTATTTTACCAAGAAAAAAGGAAAATAATTGCTTCTATTTGTGCTTTCAGCATATGAAAATAAGCAATTTGCAGTGTGTTCTGGAGTCACCAGTCAATGTCACATCTTGTGACTTGACATGACTAACCCACATAAGGTCTGGTGGTTTCTGACTGGCTGCTGCTGCAATGACAGTGCTCACTAGTTCCCACCGTTAACTCCCTGGACTCCTGAGGGAAAATACAACTTCCCAGCCATGCATAAAGCCCTCCACTGTTGCATTTCCCTCCTCAGCCTTAGACTTATACTAACAGTACTGTTGTAATCTGAACATGTGTCTGTAGTGCCAGAAGATAAGGCCTTAATTAAGCTGGTTTTAAACACTTTAAACTCTCATTCCTGAGAATTCCTCCCAGTGCTTCATGAGTTTATTTTCATTCCCTTGCCAGCAATGTCTGCTGCAGTGGCACAAAGGGATTCATGGGGATTGTCACCTCTCCTCTAAAAGAGATGGCATTCATTATCCTCTTTGTGCCACACTTTTTCTCTTGCTGAACGACATCTCGAAGGTGAAAAAAGGAAATGCAGTGCCTGGGGCTGCTGGCTGGCACTGAGCAGAAAGGCTCCCTTGGCTGTGGCTTTGAATACACCACAGAGGCTGTATCTGGCAAAAAGCTCCCCTGTAAACCAGTGTTGGTCTGTGAGGGAAGTGTGGGAGGCAAAGGGGGAAAACAGTGACTTCCCCATTGGGGTTTCCTTCTGTAAGAGCACCTGCAGAAGGTGCTCAGCACTGACCAGCTTCTTAAAGCAGCTTTTGCAGGCAGTGACCAGAGCCCTGCTGCCCACCACCGCTGCCAGGGATGCTCACTTTAGCAAACAAAGGCTGCTGTGTGCCATCCACCAGCTGTCACAGCCTCACCCCAAAACATGCATCTCCCATCAGGCTGGGATGCTGGCACCTTCCTGCTGCCGAGCTTTTTTCACCTGTGCTATGATTGTCACTGCCTGCTTCCACCCTCTCGCCCTTCTCCTGGCTCAGTCCCAGGGCTCTGCCGGTGACGTTGTGCACTGCCCTGCCTGGCCCTGCTGCTGCTTCCCTTCCAGCACTGCTCGTACCTATTGCAAATGAGCACAGCTGAGGAGAAATCACATGCCAGAGGAGCAGTCTAACTGCCTACACCTCCTTTTTCTGAGCTTTTCCTACACCACATTCCTCCAGCGTGTTATAGAGAGGCTGGAAGAGGGACAGGCATTACAGCAGACATTACATGGTGGCAGCAGCCCTGGGAGCACACAACCCCTCTGCCCAGCACTGGCACAAGGTCTGTGCTTTGGCTTCCCTGTCTCTAGACTGGAGCTGAACACCTGGGTCCTGCTGCAAGGGCTACAGCTGGGCTTTTTCAGTCCTTTCAGCACGAAGGCCATAATACAGCAAACAGCATCAATGTGATTCTGTCAGTGATTTTCTACATTTCAAGCCTATTGATGTAGAATTTTATTTTGTTTTTTTACCAGCTTGCCACAAGGTGTGACTTTTCAGATCACTACATTACGTCAGTAAAAGGTCATTACTAACATTAAGTATGTACATTACTTAAAAGAGGACACAATGGACAGGAGAAACAGTACAAATCAAGTTTTAAAAACAATTTTGAAATCAGCACATACTTGATTTTTTTCCTCACTGGTGTACTTCCATCACTTTTACATTGGGACATGCTTCTTGCCAGGCACTGCCACTGGCTTTTATTTTATTCTTATACTGTAGTAGCTGAAGGGACATCCATTGCCCTTGGCACTGTCTCCTGGGCTATAGTAATGTGCTGGATTTCAGAGACTCTTATCAGCTCTGCACTGAGTGGTCCTTAAGCCAAAGATCCACTTTGAAAAGGAAGTATGTCAATGCATACATGCTGCCTTAGCATCTCAAGATTTTTCAGCTAATCTCTCACTAGGTACCAAAACCACAGTCTCAAGAACCCATGGCTAAAGCATATCAGGTTGCAATGAGTGCCTGACAGCTTCATTTTCATTATCCCAGGGAATAGATAAATTCTTTGCTAGCTTTGTGCTTGCAGAGTTCACAGGAATTATCACACAGGTATAATTCCTATTCTTAAGAAGGAAAAAAAGAAAATCCAGCCAAGCAAACCTGTGCTGACAGGCAAATAAGAAATGTAAAGAAAATTAGATACTCCTCACAGTTTCTGTACTTTCTGCAGATGCACAATCACCCTTCTGGATAAAATTTTTCTTCAATACTATAAGGTGTTTTTCTTGCTACAATTGACACCCATATCTCCCACTTGACTTATTGTTACCCATAAGTCTTAAGAGATTATGTCTAGTGTTATTTTGCATGCTGGCCAAGAAACCAAAGCACTCCTACCTCTGAGCATCATTCTGCAGTCTTCTACTGGAGACATGGCATTTTCCAAGGCCTGGGATGAGATGCCGAAGCACTGATGTAATTTGCCTGAACTGCCAGGCCCTTCTTTTCCTCTTTCTCCTCACTTAACAAACTCCTGACTCATTCCAGCTCCACCATGCAACTCACAGCTTCCATAAATAATTGGAAGCAGGAAGGACCCAAGAGCAATAAAAACAGAACCTGAAAGTGCTGGAATGAGATTGGTTACCTTGGTGTTTTGTTGGTCCTTTTTTTAAATTTTCCATAAGGGAATTTGCTTTTTACAAAGGAAAAACGAAAAGTCATCTGTTTTATTTAGCAGGAATTAGCAATGCATGCTTTGCTTCCTGCAGTGGGCCAAGCTTATGTCACCAGTTTCATATATTCTTCAAAGCCTTATATTGAAGCTGGCATGAGAGGATCCTAAGCTGGTTTGACTGAATGCAAGCCAGAGGAATAAAGTTCCTCTGATATTTCATGTTGGGTTGCTGTAGGTATTAATTCTAATACCTCACTTGGAACAGAATAATCCCCATGCATCTTCCCATTAATACATAACAAATATTAATTAATTAACCTTCAAACAATCCCAAATCCTGTGAAGTAGAGACTTTGTCTACTCTATTTCTATTTTAAAAAGAAGACAAAAAGACAAGGGCAAGAATAGACATTAATGAAACATGGCCAAGAAATCTGCACTAAAGACACGAGTAGAATGAAAGGGCTGCATTTTCTTATCTGTCATATGATGTATATTCAACTGACAAGGTTAGCTGGATTGGATGAACTGCCCACAAAACTGTGTTATCTAAGCACCAGGGGCAGGAAGAGGCATTATGGAGTTTTGACACATGATGAAAAAGTGTGGGAATAATATTGCAAGGAAGTAAACAAGCAAGGAAAGAAGTGGAATTCAGGGCCAAATTTCTCACCAACCACATAGAAAGCTGCACTCCAAACCAAGAACCATTTAGTCCTGTGCGAGAGGTTTAGCCTGACTATTATCTACTCTACTTGACTGACCCTATTGACAGAGCACACATAAGCACAGATGTGAAGTTACTAGATATTTGGGCCAAGTGGGGAGCTCTGAGCTGTCCCATGGCACAAACAACCTCCAATTCATTTACAACATGAAGGTTTTACTGATGATGTTACATGCAGAGCCAGTACTGGTTTCTCGAGGCACTGCAGATTCATTTGATCACTGTATCCTCTGGAGAATTCACCTCTGGATGTCTCAACACCACCTTTTCTGAATCTCTGTTCTCTTACCAGTGTCTGTGTTGCCAAATTGGGTTAGCTGACCTACAGTACATTTATGATATGTGCAACCAGTAAAGCAGTTCCCAGACTGGCAGGCCTGTATTTGTACAGCAGAATTGTCACAGTGAGAGCATGTGCAAGGCAGCTCTGCCTGCAGAGGGCTGTGCCTGAGGTGCAAATTTCTTTTTCAATACCTTCAAGTCACCCTGGAGATTGTTAATTCATCCATGATTGCAGCTCTGCTGCCCATTGCTACAGGCTCTGGAACAAAACGGGATTGATGTCAGAGTGTCTCTAATACATGTCTGCTAGCAAAGAGCTCTCCTTGAAGTAGTTAAAAGGAAAAAAGACATTTATATAAAAATAAAAAAGAAGAAAGGAAAAAAGTAAAAATTCTCTGCAAATTGGATTCATTTACCACTGAGGGCTCTTTTTTCATTAATTTTGCTCCTGTGTTCTAAGGCATTTCTTTTTCCCTTCCAGCCCCCCATAGCTCAGGGGATCTGTCATACAGGTCTCTAGTGCCTCAGCTGCTCATGGCTTGGTCATTACTAGTGAGTTAGACCAGCTCCATTCTCTACAGAAAGGCACTATGTATTTCTTCTTCTAAGTTAGTTTTTCTGCCAGACCGTGGCACTGGCACCCTCTGGGTGTGATTGAGCCAATTTTCTCATCCACTTCAATGAACCTTGACTATACTCTTGCAGGATAATTTCTTCCCACAGCTTCTGGGAACATCAAGCGAGATTAGACTGTCACTTACTGGATCCCATTCTTCTGGCCTTTAGGGCAGCCTAAGTCTCCAGCGTACTATTTATCTTCTATTTTCATTTCTTTCAGCCTGTGTCAACCTACTCTTTCAGCTCTGTTTTACTTCCACAACACAAAATACTCTGTCTTGGCCTCATATGAGGTTGAAAATTCACCAGTATGGCTTAATATGAGGGGGAAAAGGCATCCCAGACTTCCCTTGGGTAGAAGTCTTCAGGTATACAGAAGAGCTGCTCTCATGAAGATGCCACTGCCTCTAGCAATTCTGCTTGCTGAAAACCTGTAAAATATCAGCATTAGATCAGGTAGGAATATCTGTTCAAATATCCACAAATTCTTGACATTCTGAAGAAATCTGTTCTCCTTTACAATTGGACCCAACACCTTGGAAGAACAGATTCTCTGCTCCTGCAAACCTAACCCAAGCAATGTGAATGGAAAAGTTTTGTGGGTTTCTCTCCCCCAAAAATCTTTTTGGGATGCAAGTCCTGGATCTGACTTCATTGGGATGACTGAGTTGGGCCAGGGCCAAAAAATAAACCCTTCCCAGCTTGTTCTTGCTGCTTTTCTTGCCCTGGAGCAGGTATGTGGAACCTGCTCAAAACATATCAGGCCCATCTCTAGAAGTATTAGGATATTTTCCCTAAGGCAAACATTCAAACCAGGAAGTGTTGCAACCCATATCAAAAGAGAATTTAAAATTAGGAAGAGAAAGTCCAAATGAAGAAGGAAGAGATCTACTGGATGTCTATCTCACTGGCACTCCAATACAACTTTTCAGCACAGCAATGGCAGGAAGACAGAACAAGCAGGCACCTACCAGGGCATTCAGTCCAGGCCACTGGTAATACACATGCCCACACCACCCTTTCCCACTCATCACCTCAGCAAGATCCATCTTAAAAGCAGTCATTAATCCCACTTGTGGAGCTACTGTTCAAATAACTGAAAGTCATTTGGTAATTTCTAGCTTAAATTTATTCTTGGTCATTTGTATTCTAAGGCATCCATGGCTCCTTTTCTCCTCTCTGGTATTTACCCGCCTGATACATTTCCAGACAGCAAACATATCCCATTTCTGCTTTGTTTTGCAAGGTTAAACAAATCATTCCCTTCAAGTTCCTACTGTAAAGCAGGATCCCTGTTCTGCTGATCTTTCTCACTGCCCTTTTCTGCATCTTCCAGCTTCAATTCACCTTTCTGCAGAGACAGTGGTCACAACTCTATGTGGTGTTGGAATGAAAATGAACTACTGCAAAACAGAAAGAAAAATAATCACTTCTGAGGAGCAGCTTAAAACTTGTAAAGAAAACCACAACACGATTTATAGCATACATTGTAACTAAACTCACTCTTTATGTCTATGGAAAAAGACTTTCAGAACAGCACTATGTGGATCTTCTGTCCAAGCTATATCTTGTGTAACTGTGTCATAATCTGATACCAGTCTCAAAAAGAGGCTGTTAGAAAATAAATTGTAAGGTTCATGAGATTTCCATTGTGTTGCAGTAACATTGCTTCTGTCCCTGAACCTGGGATTAAGGGCTTGAGGCAAAGATGGAGATCTCAAGTGAAAGCCTATGCACTGATTTCAGCAGGCAGAAATACAGCTCCAGAGGCGTTATTTTCATATTTCAGAATGAATGAACCTTTGCAAGTCCCTTCTTTAGGCAGGGAAATTCCCTTCTTTAGGCAGGAGCAGAGAATGGTGTGTGGCCTGCCAAACATCAGGCTGTGCATCCTTGCAGCCCCGGTGTTTGGCACTAACCAGGATGCATCCTACATTAGCCCCGATGCAACTCCTGCAAGCAGCCAAAACTATTTTCTGTAGCCTTCTGGCCACAGACTGTTTCCCTGGAGCAAAGTTTGTGCAATCCTTCCCTTTGAGCATCCTTGGATATGCACAGAAGCTCTCAAAGACAGCTCATGAATGACCATGGACATATTTTCTCAGTCCAGAAATAACCTCATAACAAAAAGCAAAATGGCTCTTCTTTGCAATCATTTCAGTGACTTTGTTTCCACAGCCCCAGGAAAGATTCCTTCAGTTCTGAAGATAGGGCAATGCAACCACAGCAGATACTATCAATTTGCCATATTAGGAGTCTTTCCAGGAAAAAAGCTTATCATCTCCTGATGACATTCTGTTTGCATGGATGTATTCTCCAAGTCGGAAGAGGGGAAAGCCAAGAGATTTCCACTGTCATCTGATTTTTGTCCTTTACACTACAGTGTCAGCAACATCCTCTGACTATAGGCCAGATCTTCTCTGTAGGCTGTTTTTGAAGCCATCAGAAACAAAGGGAGTTCTTCCCTATTTGTAACAGAAATAAAGTTCAGAAGAGAAAAATGCCTCATGGCTTCCTCAAGCAATCAACACTGTTCTGCAGTCCTCAAGAACAGTTCATGTTCTCACTGGACCAGGTTAATTCCCATTGTACCTCATTTGTATGTTAGATTTATGCACACATGTATTACTGCCCTACTCACACACTGTGAAGATGAGCAACATCCATGGGTTTTGCTTTTGTACTTTTCAGCCTAAGGTCTGTGGGTCATGATTAGTTTAGTTCATATGATAATGGCAACAAGAAATGTTTGTTTCTAGGTATTTTCCTTTGGAGCTATCTGAAATATACAAATAGATTGTAGCACAAAAGCTCATTTAGCTTTGAGTATAAAGTAAATTCAAGCATGCCCACAATGAGCCTATGCGCTCCAACACTGTTACCTATGCTAATAAACTGTGAGAGAGTTCCTTGGCATGTATATAACCTGCTCCAAGTTTCCCAAGCAGCTTCTGGACCTGTTTTGGAAGTGGGATTCTGCCAGGAACCACACCCAAGCAGCAATTTGCTCGCAGCCACCTAGCACAGGCCAAGCCAGTCCACCAGTGTAGATGCAGGCTGTTCCATGCCAGCTGGCCTCACTGGGACCATTCCCAGGCACCTTTAATAAAGTGATACAAACCCAGCCTACGTCCTCTTAACAGAATTACAAAGTCAAATCCAATTGTCACTGAAAAGTTGCTATACACATGGTTTTAATAGCATGCTATTTTGCAAGTGTCTGGCATTTTCTGGGCTCACTACACTTATTCAGTGCTCCAGTTAAATACACTGATACAATTTCACAGTTAACAGTGGAGTTGCAGAACTCCAGCAAGGCTGTGATGAACTGGTTCCTTTGGAATAACAAGGGCAGAAGAACTTAAGAGAAGATTTTCTAAGGTCAAGTTTGGCCATGACCTAAGTTGCAATCCCTGAATGTTTTCTACATGTCACTGCAATTACCTCTCACAGCCAGGCACCATCTAAAATATTACCAAGAAAGCAACTGCTCTCCTGTTGTGCAAGCGAAGTTGGAAACACAGATGTGATTGATTGGAGGCTGGGAAAACTCCAAACTCTATTTTTAACCCAAATCACAAGATCTAGGGTGTCCCATTAGATTACTGAAATAAACATAATAACTTCTTTCCTTCAAAATCACCATGCAGTGATTCCAGTTGGAAAAGGACTTCTAGAGCCTTCCAGTCCAACCCCCTGCTCAAAGCAGATGTAGTTAAAGCAAGTTGCTCAGAGGCTTGTGCAGCTGTGCTTTGAAGATCCCCAAGGGTAGAGAGTGTGCAGCTTCTCTAAGAATGCATTCCAGTGTTTGTCCACCTTCACAGCAGAAAAATTTCCTTATGCAAAGTCAGAATTTCCACGTTGCAGCATGGTAACTCTGCTGGGGGACAACTGAAAAGCCCTATTGGCAACAAGAACCCTTTCACGGAGAAAACTGTGGGTAACTAGGAACTCTTGGAGCACCTCTAGGAAAATTTAGGGGTAACTGGAAGCAACTGAACCTCTGAGGACAACCCAGAACTGTGCTGAGGTAGCCAGGGATAACTGGAGCCCCCTGAGGGCAACTCAGAACCCCACACATGTCCCTGGTGTGTCATGTACATTGAAATCGTAAGAGTCAACAAAGATTTTATTCTTCTCTATATGCCCAAATGAGCCAAATTTAGGATGAACTGTGACCTTAATATCTAAAGGGCAAAACTTAGCAATACTTTTTTTCAATACAAGATTAAGTAGGTATTTATAAAATACTGTAGAAGGCAACATGGACAATGCAAGGCTCGATAACTAAAAGCTTGCCCTTTACTCTGTTTTTCAATGAGCAAGGCCCAAACAGGCATTCCTCTCCTTGTGCTTTTCTGTATCTACACAATACCAGCTATGCAGATGAACATCAATAAACCAATGAAAATGTGCAGTATTCATCATCAGAGAAGTTTTATGAGATGTGATTTGCCCTCCAAAGTAATTGCTCTGATCCCCTCATAAGGCCAGCAGAGCTCAGTTAGGTTCACCATGATTGATGATAATTCTGACTGCTTCCATTAGGAAGCTTGCTGCACTATGAGCAGTCAGGAAGAAAACCCCACCACTGTGTTCATTAGGAGAACTTCTATGCCATTTAATAAAAGACAAACCCATCAGACCTGTGTGTCACAAGAGCCATCCACCATGCTGAAGTGCCTTGCTGGGTCAGGGCAGGAGATGATGACACCATTCACTGAGCATTTAGGGCAGTGTAGGCACATCCCATCGCATGATTAAGCCCTAAGAGAGCCACTGAGGATTAATTACAGGACCTTTCTTTTTTTTTTACAAAGGTTCAAAACCTTGTGACACAAGATAGGCTGTGCCTGACTACTACTGAATTCAGTCTTGTCCAAGCTGCCAATTCATTTTATTGTCCTGTCTCCACCTTTTGCAGTGACGCGTTGTGACACATTTGTCAGGGGAATGGTCACATATACAGGAATACGCACGCAGGGCAAACAGGCACAGTATTAAAAAGCAAGGTCAAATTATGGTTCCATTAACCTTGACAGCATCTATTTAAAAGGAGATGAAAACCGAAACAACAAACAACTGAACCTAACCTCCAGCTAAAAATAGGAGCTCTTCAGCTGAGCTCTTTTGTACCAGAGCAAATATTTATAGGTTGCTCAGAAATCCTGAATAATGGAGGGGTTTAATGGAGGCTGACAAGTTCTTAACTTAAATATTGCTAATGTGTACTATGATGAGGCTTCTCTACCATTTACCACAGGGGCCACTGTGTCACCAGAGGGTTTGCAGTCTCCACAACCATGGATAATTAATGTTACACAATGGGCAACTTCTCAGAGGAAAGCAAATGATCATTCCTGGAGCTTAATGGCAAAGTAAGTCGGTAAATAAATAAATAAACACTTACAGCTTTCAAATTTCTGTCATATCCATCAGAAAGTTTCGAAAGAATAAAATGCAGAGAGAAAGATCTATTAAAGACAAAAGATAAAAACAACAAGAGTGTTTCTGACTACCATCAATCTGCAACTATAAGTGATGAAGGATTTAGGGCAGGGGGACAGTGCACTCAAATTTTTAAAATTGGCAGGTTTTATTTAAGAATTTCCAGTGTTCATGTTTAGACCTTCCAGGAGAAATAAATGGCTCAATATATTAACAAGAAACTGTCAAGAAATGGGCAAGAGAACTGCAAATTTCTTCATCCAGTGCAAAGGAGAGCTCTCTGGTCACAGCAGAGAACCCAGAGGTTGTTTAAATAACTCAGATGCTAAATCATGTGCAGAAACAGTGGGTTCTGTTTGCTACTTGTAGCATTAATAAGCAATCCTTTTTCCATACAGCTTCATCCTGACACTGTTTTAGGGCACAGGATTTTACAGGAGCCAGCAGGGCTTTTTGGGCCTCAGTGTCAATTCAGGGAACTGACATATTTGGCTATAGAGCCTGGACAGACAGAGGAGAGCAACACGGAGCAGGACCAAGGCTAAGCCTGGACATCTCTGGATTCAGCATACCCATTGTTCACATCTGGAGCATTTGTTCATCTCCACTGCAGGACTGGAGAAGTCCTAGCAGTTACAAACATGCAAGATCTGGTACTAATCCCAATGACTTTTATCCCTCCATTACAGAATGTCTTTGTTTATGACTCAGTGGCAAGATATTTTTGGAAGCTTTTATTCTGGCGATCCCAAAGCATTCTTTTCCTCTTATGAAAACTTTCGTATTTCTTTGGGGTGTGGTATATAACTTTGATACAAATCTTGGCTGAGGGCTAAGGCTAACTAAAAAGAGTGGGAATGACATTTTGCAAGAGATGTACCTTCTTAATCTTTCTCAGTCATTACTGTGATTACTTAAAACACTTATTTTTGAAACCACAATCTAAAATACACGTCAATAGGCTAAAATACGCATTGCAAAGTACTGATCCTTACAATACAAGATTTAGGAAAGTTCAGTGCAAGAAACTGGCTTCAAACCAGTAAATAAACAATGCCTCTCATTTTGTTTCAGATAGCTGGAGAGGGTAGCCAAGTCACAGTAGAAAACCAGAAAAAATCAAGTCCAGATTTTCTTATTTTTGCTGACAAAATAAACATATAGCCATCCTTTTGAGTGAACACTTGATAATGATGATTTCTTAAAGAATTTGTTACCTATAAATACAACATCTCTTCAGCTTTGTGTATTATTAGTTTCTCTGAGTACCAGTCATAGTAGCAGTATGTGCTAAATGCTGTCCTTTTCCTCATAAATGGCAGCCTTCCAAAACCTCTGGCTATATATAACTACTGGAGTGTTTGAGGAATGTGGAGAATGAAAAATCTCTAGCAGAATAATTTGCTCAGGTCTGTAGCAGAAGCTTGAGCCCTATCACTGCATTTCTTAATTAATGGTAATCCAAGAATATATTTTTTACTTGCCTCTGCATCGTACATTACATCTGCAATTCACCCAGACCACGGCTCCTGCGCATCTCCTTTAGTGGCAGTGCTCATGTAAAGCTCCTTCAGCTCCTGTACCCTTCACAACTATTCAGCTTCACTACTTCACCACTCCTTCAGGGGTGCCAGGACACTCACTGATTAGAAACTCATGTTTGAACAACCTCAGGTAGTATAACTTTGCTCCAGATTTTAAATCAGGATACTTTTGACACAAGTACGTTCCCATATCTGGTTGATCATTATAACTACTGAAGAACAAAACAAAATCGAGACTGATGGCACTAGATTCAAGAGCATCCATAGGTGTTTTAAACTTTCTTTCCAGGCCCCCAAACTTTTAAAAAGCTGCTTTAGGACAAAATTTATGACTTTATGCCCAAATTGATGTCTTTATCTCATCTGCTGGTTAAGCATATTGACATCTGTAGAGGCCTTGAATTAAATTCAAGTGCAGCTTCCCAAGAGGCAGTAAAAGCATTCAAGGAGTTCACCCTTTACCAGTGATAGTGGGTTCAGATAAAAACTTGATCTGGAGGAGGGCTCTGCCTTCTCCTATACTCAGCATGTGCTGGCTGGGGGCCATGCCTCTAGCCAGAGGTAGCCAGGAACTGGGCACATTTTGTCTTTTCAAAAGCCATCAAAAACCAGTATGTAACAAGTTGTTCTGTAGAGGAAAATCTTCAATTAGCAGTTGAAAATTAAATCTTTTTGTAATTGTACTTTCATTGCAGTTTCTCATACCATTACTGGGCATCTGAAAGCCTATCTTCTATACCCCTGTATATATAAGAATAATTTCTATCTTCTTTATTGTACCTATTTTGTGATAGACAGACTTAATCTCAATGCCAGTGTGAATTTTAGGCCTCACACTGCCCTGTAAAAACTGCAGACATAGCAGATTCAGCAGCAGGTGTAAAGTTTCAAACCATCTAGCAAAATGCTGCAGTTCTGAAATTTTTCCTTTTTTCTCAGTCATATTTCCCACTCACTGAACAGAGTAAGGATACAAACATCTGGTCTTCATTCCCTGGAATACACTCCATTTTCTTTTTTCTTCAAAGATGCAGTAAGAAAATCAGCTCCTTAACAGCCAGGCAAAGCCAACAATTTCAACAACTATCACTATGAGATGCAAAGTCAAGAGGCTTTTATCTTCAGGACAGTGAGTACACCATCCCAAGAGCTTTAGAAACCATGCTAAAATTTTTCCATCTTTCTTGTTCTGCCTTAACACCATCAAGCATGTGCAATCACAGTGGAGCCAGCATGTAATTAAGAAGTACCATGTAAAAATTTTCCATAGATTTGGGGTTTTCTTAAATGCCTAAGTGTATTGCAGATTTCTCATGCATTTGTTGTGCAGCAGCCAGGCTGTAAGGATTTTGCTGGCTGTTCCCCACACCCTCACAGACAGGCATGCAGTAGCTTGGGCTGAACATAAAAAGGAATGCATAGGGAAAAGTTACAAGCTCATAAAATGTTAAATGGTCATTTGCTTCTGTTTTTCAGTATATAACAACTAAATAGACTCATCTTGTTATTGCAGTCTGAGGTTGTTCTGGTTTTGCGATATTATTCTACTAAATCTCCACTGCATTATTCTGGTGTGCACATGTATACTCACACTCAGCTACAAAATTTTGTGTTGTGATTCTTCCCAGCTAAAAAGCATTACAGCCACTACTGGCACCAGCAGAGAAGGGAAGAAGGTACAGAATAGTGTTTGACAATGATGCTAAGCAAGCTAATAATTAGAATTTGCTATGGTCAGCCTCTTTCCAAAACTTTATTATTGAAGTTTGTGCTTTCTAAAAGATTTTCTCTTGTAAGACTCACATTCATGCAGAAGGCAGATGCTCATCTGTGACTTGCAGCCTTTCAATAAATAAGTTGTCATTATAAGTAGAATTTAACAACCTGGAGAAAGGAATGGATGAGCCCAAATTCTAAAGAAGCAAAAGAACTTTTCCTACTATGAGTATGTCACACACAAAACGACTTGAATAGAACATCTGTTGTCTATAATCTGATAACAGTGTAGGTTTTAAACAGTGCAAAAAGATCCTAACACATGGGCAGATGTGTGGTTAAAGGCAGTGCACAGGATGATTCCCATCTTGTGCTACCCACTTCCTTAGATGGAAGAATAAAACCTCACCCCTGCCAGAGCGCCGTTTCACTGTCAGCACACATTTGGACAGCCTAAGACCTTATGGCTTGTTTTATTGACTACCAGCCTTGTATCAGTCAACCTGAGCCTTTGTCCTTGTGAAATCATGCCAGAAAGCTGCTCGGGCCAGGGACAGATGTCCTTTGTTTCAGAACAGATGCAGCCTTGCTTTGTGCCTTTTCTTTCATGACCTCCTGGCTGGGGCTGCGCTAGCACCCTGACCCCTAGATTGCCGTGTCTGACATCTGCCGTGGCAGCGCTGGGGACATCCCTCCTTGGATGCAGAGCAGCTGTGTGAGCCATGAGGGCACTGCTGCTGTGCAAGTGCCAGGATGCTCTTGCAGCTGGGGCTGCTGTGGCCTTATGTGTGTGCAGCACGGGGTGCACGTGTGTGTCCTTGTGTCTGTGCGTGTTCACCTCTCTTTCTGCCTTTCATGACTGCAGGAGGTGACATGCCCATGGCTGAAAGCTGTGACACCAGCACTGGGGATGCAAAGCAGCAGGATGTGAGGAAGCAATGGAGCTGCTACAGCTGACTCAGCAGGCCCCAGCTGCTCTCCTGCCTATTTGTCTTACAGCAAGCTGTTGTCTGTGCTGTGAGCTCCCCACGCTTGCTCAGGAAGTTAGAAAAGTGAGTAGAATGGTCTCAGCTCTCCCAGAGTAGAACAAAATATCAGAACTTACATCCCTAGGCTGGATAGTTCTGCTCTGAAATTTGCAAACTGAGCATCACTCATGTTAAAGACAGAACAGTGGAGAAAGGTTGAGAGAATTGGAGTTTTTCATCCTGGAGAAGAAAAGGCTCTGGCAAAACAACAGAGCAGCCTTCCAGTACCAAAGGGGGCTTGCAAGAGAGCAGGAGAGGGACTTTTTGCCAGAGCATGGGTGATGCTCATCATAAGGGGGGATGGCTTTACATTGACAAAGGGTGGATTTAGACTAGATATTATGAAGAAAATCTTTAATGGCGGTGATACGCTGGAACAGGTTGCTCAGCTAAGTTGTGGATGCCACCAACCCGGAAAGGGTTCAAAGCCAGGCTGGATGGGGCTCTGAGCAACCTGGCCTAGTGGAAGGTGGCCCACTCCCCCTCCAGATGATCTTTAAGGTCTCTTTCAACCTAAATCATTCTATGATGTAATGATTCTATGCTTTTATTCTCAGAAGACCTCCATGACATTCCTACAGCTCTCACTATTAGAGACAAGGATAAAGACCTTTAATTCTGCTTCCTCACAGAATATTGGTTCTTTACCATCATTCAGAAAGAAACGCTCTGTCCACAACTCCTGAAAAATCCCTAGCCAATAGCCAGTGTGGAGTCAGTTTGACTCTGCCTAACTGACCTAAAGAATATTGCAGGTTGCTGAATCACCCAGATTTTCTATCTTTGTAGACTGTTTCCCCACCTTTTAATTTGTGCCAGCAATAAATAGTATAGCAACTAGAAAATAAGCCACTTCAAGGAGATTAAAATTAATTTTTTACTTTTTTTACTGTTTGCCAAACTCATTTTTACCCAGATCAATTCCTTGAACCACTCCACTGCCTAACAGAACCTGTTGTGGTGAAAACAAGCATGGACTGACAACCGGCTGGATTTGGATTGGCTTCAGCCATGATGAAACAGCATCCTTCTTCAAGAAGGGAGGCCTCAGCTAAGGCATGACTCAAGCAATGACCTGTAAGCTTTACAAAAGATGTAGTGAGTGATAATATCAAAGCCTGAGGTAGAAAAAAATAGTGCATGAAGTAAGGTGGTGTACTTCCTGAGTGACTGGCATCTTGGTGGTGTGTGTAATGCCTCTCTTTTTCATACACACCATTTGGTTTGTGGCTGAGGATTAAGCTATCTAATTTCTAATCACTGCCTGGTGTGGCAAGCCCTTGCTACACACACTTTCTGGATGGTGAAGCTATGAAGCTCACATCTATGAAGCTCAAATAAAGAAGTTTCTTAAGACACTCGGAGGAAGAAAGGCTCCCTGTGAAATCTAAGCCAGCTACAATGCTCATGGAACTGGAGGGGAGAATATCTGAGTCTACTTTGAAAGGGTGGGGAGAAATCACTACTTTCATAGAGGAAGTATCTTAATGTATTTTCGTCATTGCAGGAATACCCCTGCAATTGTAAACTGTGGAGTGATTTAAAACTGTTGGGAAAAAAATAATCAAAGAGATGTCCCCTGATGTCTCCTGTTCTCTTCCTGAGGCACATATGGTAGTCATGGCTTTTGATGTTTGCTCTCACATCTTTAAATGATAGGGAAGTTTTTTGTAACTATGACATGTAAGGACAAGCAAAGACAATGTTCTCTGGCTCTGGGGCATCTGAAATAACTTTTGTCTTGGAAAACGAAGCATCATTAGGTTGAAGTGCACAGCCTTACTCAGAGACCTCACCTTACAGGGCAAACTCTTACCTGAAAGAGTGAAAGCAGCAGCTTGAAAAATAGCATCAAACCAATTTAACAATTTTTTCTCACTAAATTCAGAAGTTTTTACAACCCCAGTAGAGTAACTGCACAAAACTGCTTTCATCTTCCAGCAGCTGAAGAGGAACATGTATTACATCATCAGCCTGGAGATCAGAGGCAGCAGGTGAATGTGAGGGTTAGTCTCCAGTGAAACACTAAGCATCTCTTTCTTCCTCAGGCACTGACAGAGGCTTCATATCCCTCCCTCAAGACCAGCCATTGCTCAAAGATTATCTTTAATACACAATATCTTTCAGGCAAACTAATCTTCCCCATTGTCTCGACTGCACAATACAGCCTTCAAACAAGAAGTGCAAATGGGGACACTTCTGTGTTCTCTCCTCATCCCTCTTATGGGAACAGCCAAGAGACCAACAGAGAACAGTGTCTTACATCTTGGATTTAGTTTGTACACTGCAATAAAATTGTCCAAATGGTAATAATATGACAGGAGAAAGATTTTATGGGTATATTCATAGACTCCACAGGCATTTCCACAGAGATCCTCTTTAACACTCAGGTCAAAGAGCTTCCTCCTCAGAGGCTTTTCTATCTTTTCTAGATGACTTGTTGTAGAGGCTTTTTCTTGGCTTGCCACTTGGACTCCAGTTTTCAGATTCAATTTCTTTCTTCAAGAAGCCCTCAGAAATATTTGGTGCTTCTGGTGTTTCCCACTGTGGGAAAACCTGTCAGTGCCAGGCAAGAGGAGGCAATGTTTATAGTGTGCTACAATTGGGTGGCTTTTTGCCAACACAAAGTGAGGTCCAAGGGTTATGTACGCCCTGCTCTGCTGACCTTAGAATTCTGACTGAATACTAAAGATTCCCAAAAGACAGCCATTGCTACAGATTCGTGTTGCAGATTTTTTGTTGGTGTTTCAAGGACTTTATTTTAAAAACTATTTTTCTGGCCACAGTTTTCATCTGTTTTTCCTAGAGTTGGTGGATGGTCAATTAACTAGAGTTTGGGGAAATCAGCAGTTTTTTGTTTGCAATCATTCATGCAGATCTTTCTCTGCCTTCAGTCTGAGCTGATTTGCAGAGACAAACAACTAAAATAAACATAGTTCTAATGCTGCCTGGTTCAGAATCAACTGAACATTTAGCTCTGGAAGTACTGCATGATTTTTAGGTAAAGCATAAATGCATCCAAATTTATTTCATTTTTGAAAGAGATCCATCACCAGATGGGCCTGCCTTGGAGCGGAGGCCTGATGGAGTTAGACAGTGTTCACACTTTTTCCCTGGTAGCAGCAGCAGCAATTTCAGTGGAAATGCTCACAGTGTAAACGTTGAACCCTGAGCCTCATAATTTAGTCTTTTGGCTTAACTCCATTTCCTTGGCTTTGCATTGACTGGTTGGGAGAAAACACCCTGCAAATAGTTCCCCTGTGTGCCCTGCTCCTCACCTCATGCTGCTTGTCTTCAGCTCTGCCAATATGTGCCTTTGCACGGACAAACTGTAAAACCAGTCTGGGGAAGAGTTCAGCTTAAAAAATGAGTGTGAAAATTTGGGGAGGAGGAGGGAAATAAGCCCATTGGCTTATGGGCTACCCCAGCTCATTTAGGGTGGGATTTCACCAGTCACTGCGTTAGCACTACCGAGTGAGGAGCCTGGCAAGGAGAAGGGGAAAGTGGGCAGAGATGGAGCTGCTCTGGCTGCCGAGCACAACAGCTCATGGAGCCCTGGCCTGGCCCAACAGGGACCAAGCTCCATAAGCCAGTTCTGGTGCTACTGAAATACTCATCCTGCCACGTCACAGGATCTGCTGAGAAGCAGATTTAAATCCCTGTGGGCCTTGAAAAGAAGACAAAAAGTCCATAGCTTTGTGGGGGTAAAAGCAGAGGGTATGTTTCAGTGCTCTTTGGCTTTTGTGATTAGATACTGATCTAAAGTCTGCTGAGTTCATTTGAAAGACTGAGTGCGCTGTTCTTGATCAAGACTACAAATCAAATATTTTAAAGACTTCATCAATTCTTCCACTGACTACAAAGCACTAAGAAAGACGACTGGGAAAAGATAGAAATAGGCAAAAGAAACACAGAAACAGCTGTACACCATTGAAACAGAATGTTACTGCGAGATGTAGTTTATAATAATTAGTGGATCAACATGCTAGGCAAGGGATTTTTTTTTCTGTTTTGAACCCGTAGATGCACAAATGGGGTCTATAATAGAACTGGCATGTGTGTGGATTTTTTTTTTTTTTAAGGCTGCATAATTTTACAACCACTACTAACGTTTGTGTGTGTTGATATAATGGAAAGAGTACTCAAACTTCTGAGAACTGACATTGTCAACTGGCTTCCTGCCCATCAGGTGACATTGAAATTGCAACAGTCTTTGTCTGGAGCAGCAGTAATGGCTACAGCCAGACTGTGCAGACCCAAGAGCTGCTCTTATCACAGTAAGAGCAGTAGCATAAATGTGCTAAGTCATTTAAGAAATGCAATTTTCCCCAGGTTTTCAGCCAAAGGTACAGTGACAGCTACACTGATCAGGATCAAGCAATAGATCAGCTTTTGAGACTGGTTAGAAATGTAGCTTTTCTGACTTCTCTTGCCCTATATGATCTGGTTACAGTGAGGAAGAGAGCATCAGCACATACTGACCAATTAGGCCTTATTGACCAACCAGGTCCAAAGTGCTCCAACATGTCTCTTCACCACTGAACTGCCTGAACCCTCTTTGTCACAAATGTACCAATTTCAGCTGCACTCTCCCTAAACCATCCCCAGACAGGGTCTTGCAGTTAGAATGATCCAATGGACCCCTTCCAAGAGGGGAAAAGGGTTCACCTGTGACAAGCCTGTTCTGGAGGTGAGCTATTCTGCATAGGTGGCCACCTGCTAGAGTTGTTTGTGTCCACAGCCATAGAGGTCACTCCACAAATGTGCCTTCTGATTGTCAGTTCATGCATTTAATAAGTGCCCAGATATTCTAAGGCAATTTTGAGGAGGGGTCATTACTCCTTTCTCATTCACCTGTACAAGTGAGCAACAAAGAAAATGAACAGAATGACATAATCAGTAATAAAGAAAAAGAAAGGTACATCAGAAAATGTGGATTCTGCTTTTTTCCAGGGATAATGTAGGGAGTACATTTCATTTTGAGATTTGAACAAGAATGCAATTAACTCTTGGGAAAAAACAACACGAGTCAAGTTTTTAAAACTTGTATGTGTTAGAACTAAGATCAGCACTAGGGAAACTCACACAAACATGCTTTCAGAATTCCTCTAATGCTGTCAGTTCAGCTGAATGCCACCAGTTCACATGAAGCTCAGGAAGTCCCCTAAGCAACTCAGCACCTTCAAAATGTTTATTTAGAAGCACAGCTAGTACAGGAAAAGCCTAGCTTTAAGCTATGTATCTGTCAAAGACTCATACATATACCATTACACTAAAAAAAGCTATTCCAGCATTTGATCACTCCTAAGAATGGTCCAAACTATGCTGCAAAAATATTGGAGGATGTGTCCTGATCCCTGGGATACAACCAACCTGTGATATATGCCACTGCAGCCATGCCTGTCAGTGTTTTAAAAGAAAGGCTAATCTGATCCAAACTGCAAACTCAGCACTTAAGCAATGAAACTGGAGTTTTATTGGTCCTTATTACATCCCAAGTCTTAAAATCTCTGACATGTAATATAACGTCTCAAAGACTGCTTTTAAAAGAATAGCTGTCATAGACAAGAAACTAATAGAGTAAAAACAAAGTAATAATTGAAGCAACCATAATCCAACTAACCACTCTAACTACTACAAAGCCTCTGAAGAGCTTCCTGTTTCAGATGGCTTCTGCTGATCAGTTGAGGTGAATACCTTATGTGTGGAGACATGAGGTTTGACTCCATGTTTTTCAGAAGGCTGATTTATTATGTTATATATTATACTAAAATACTACATTAAAATTAGACTAAAAGAACAGAGAGAAAAGATTATCAGAAGGTTGCAAAGGACAGGAATAGAATCGCATGCATAACAAAATTCTGTGACTTCTCACAGCCTTGGCACAGGTGGCTGTGATTGGTGATCAATTGAAAACAATCCACATGGATCAATAGAAGATGCACCTGTTGCATTTTACAGCAGCAGATTTCTTTCCTGAGGCCCTCAGCTCTCAGGAGGGAAAAAAATCTTAGGAAAGGATTTTAAATAAAATATCATAGCTACACTGATCCCTTTTATTTGTTTGGTTTTATCAGCAAGACCAGCAAAGCAACAGCCCTAAGAGCTGATGCCATCACGTGCAGCTATCACTGGCACTGCACCAATGTGAACCTTACTACTCAAAAATTAATTGCAAATTCTGGCACATCAGGTGAACAAAGCCCACTGCCACTAAAAAAATAACACTACAGAATTCAATCTCTCAAGCATCCAGCACAAAGAAAGCAATGCTGTGCTAGTAGAGACACAGATTTTTTGCAGTATGTTTGTCATTCAGGTTATTGCCTCCTCAATTGCTGGTAGCTGAATTTCCATCTCATTAAAGCTTTTTGGAGGAAAATCCCTCAGAGGGAGCTGACTTTCCCATTTTTCTTTTCATTTCTTTAGCTCTGTGGAAGGCCCACCCACAGTTTTGGCTGCCTATTGCAGCTCTCTATTCTGTTTAAGTTCTTTTCTTGCCCAGTTATTTGCAGCTGACAACTAGAGCAAAATGTCTACAGGGCTTTTATTAATTAAAAAATTATTAAAAAAAACAGGAAAGAAAGAAAAATCTTGATTTCAGTTCTAAGGCCAAATTTGAAAATCTACAAACATTTAAAAACACACCTTGTCTTTTTTGTTTGGTTGTTTTTTCGTTTGGTTGTCTTTTTGTTCTCTGTCCTATCTCCCTCCAAAAAGCATTGGCTAGGATGGATAAACACAAGAAATACATCTTCATCTACAGCAGCAATTGTCATTTTAGGTTTGTGAACCACCACACATCATGATGCTTATCCTCAAGAGATGCTGGAGTGGTTCTCATAGGAAAAAGGTTGCAGGCATGCTGAAGTTCTTACAGCATAAACCATAAGGGCTGCAGGACTACTTTTTTATTATAAAATACTTTTGTGTAGAGTGGGAGTTTTCACCTGAGTAACAAAGCCCTGTGAGAAGTCATGAAACCACCTCCATATCTCCATGAAAGGATATAACCAGAAATATCATCTGTCATCCAGACTAACTTCTCCAGGTTCTGCTTGAAACTTAGGCTCTGTAAGTCTTTAACTGGCTTTTTTAAAACATGTTTTCTGCCTCCAATCCCCCTTTTGGTAGTGACACATGCATTAATTGATGTCTCATTACAATACTGTTACTTCAGCTCTTATGACACAGTTCCCTTTTAGCCCTTAAAAACATTGTTTTCACTGCACTGCCATTTTATCTCATTTTATGCAATTATAAAATAGCATATACATCTGTTAAATACTATCATTAGTGAAGTAAAAAATTCCCTGTAACACAGGCAATAAAATTTTTATAGAGAACATATTTATCTTTTGACACATTATTATGTTGACTCATGAAAAATAGAAGTAATGTGCTCATTAATTATCCAATCTAACTTGAAGGACACTCTACTCAGTTCCTTCCAGAAAGAAAGGATGTTGAATATTTGATATATGTGATTAGTGAAGTCTGCAGTGACCTCTTCCAGTATTCTGTACTGTTAACAATCATTGAACCTTTCAGAGGAAAAGGAACAGGGGCTTTAAGAGTTATCATGAATTTGATAGTTTCACAAAGCCATTAAGTTTCTTGAAAGGCAACAGGTAACTTAAACTCAAGAGGAAGTTTAACAAATACATGACTAAAACTCACCATCCAAAACAAAAGGTCATGAGAACCCACGTGGGGGGGTTAAATTCTATGCATGAGTGGGATTCCCTGGATAAGATGTAATGCTTGTTAGAAACAGGCAACAGGAACATCCTGGATTTACCTCCCATTCTCAGCATTAAAATTTCAAATTACTACAATAATCCACATTCTTCTATAGCTCAGCCCCTCAGCAATTATGCTGGCAGCTAAAACCAATGTAGAAACAGAGCCAAACCACAATGAGCTCTAGAGGCATCACTTCCACAATGTCTGAGACACAGGATCTCTCCATCCAGACCCTAGGAGGCTAAGAGTGGACAGTGCTTGCAAATGGAGTTTTAGCTTGCAAACGGAATTTTAGCCCAAAAGGGTCAGTAAAAAGAAATCAAAGCTCACATGAACAGAAGTGAAAAATCTGGGATCCCAGCTCAGCTGCTGCTGCAGCAGATGTTGAAATTCAGCCTCACAGAGCAACCTTGGGGATGGTACTGCACCCAGGACTTCCTTCTGCAGTAGCTGTGCCAGCTCTAGAGAGCTTTGCAGTTTGGCTGTGAGGCACAGAGAGGGAGGCAGCAGTGTGCAGAAGGGAAAATTCCAGCTGTGGTTGTTTCCCCTTCCCTCCCTTCCTACCCCACAATAGCTTCACTGTCAGAAACAACAACAAACTGCAGGACTGCATTCATGCTGATCCCCAAGTGCAATTCCTGCCAATTTCAACCCCTCAGTGGAGGGATCATTTTCTTAGGCACATTTAACTAGCTTCAAGCCTTTCTGCCTGTCTAAAAAAGCAGTATCAATTATTAATAAATGATAGTACATAATTAATAGCAGTACTTAGAAGCAGTCCTGCCTTGCAGCGCTTTGGCAACTAGCCAATCGAGCTTTGCACTGAAGCACAGCAGAAAAACGTTAGCTTTATCCTATCCTTTAAAGAATATTTCACCATATATTTCTTGAATAACCATTGGGCTGCTCTCCCTTTCTCTTTGGAGCACTTTCCAAAGGTGTGCCATGATAGCTGGCAGCACTGTCCCTGTTCTTCAGAGGACAAGGCATGGGCAGGTAGAGCAGCTGGCCAGCAGCTCACTGGTGGAGCCAAGAGCAGCAGCCAGGTGCATGAAGCTCTGTGTTTTACCAAGTCAGCCACAAGCAAGGCAGCACCTCACTAAAACAAGGGGTAACCCTTGTAGACCTGGTAGAGTTTCCTACACAAGTATGGCAGGAAGAGGTTTTGGGTCCCAGTTCTGTTTGCTCACAACCTTTCTCAAGCATCGAGCTCCTTTCAGAAGAATTCACTGAGGAGATTTGTAATTAATTATCAGCCTTCACAGCTTTTGGCATTAACTACTGCAGGTCTCAAAACCACAAAATAAATTGGATGCAGATAAGCAAGACCAGAGCCACAGACAATGAAAGAGCTCAGCAGAAGAAAAAAGGAGAATTAAATAGAAAAACATATTAAAAGACATTCAAATCATGTCAGTGCCCATGAGAATGGGCAGCAGTGGTCTTTGTGGAATAGGAACTGTACTTGGCATGACATCAAGAAAGAGGTTTATTTATGAACTTGATTTTGTTTGGAGAGTTTTAGTTTGACTTTTAGAGTAAGGAAATCTGGAGCACAGGTCAGAACATCATATTATTTTCTGGAACAAAGTCCACTTTCAAGGGTTTTAGGTACCAAAGCAGCACATTATCACTACAATTTGCTTCAGATATCTATTCCCCAATACCTAAGAGTAAGGGTCTGTTTCTACACATGGCAGAAAAAGGCAGCAAATCAGAGCAGAAAGGGAGGTGAGAGCACTATGCTGTATGGAGCAGCAGTACTTCAGGACTGGCTGATAGGCTGGCATGGATTTTAACTCTCTTTTGCCCTGTTGCTTCTCTCCCAGGGCAGAAGAGGGAACAATTTTGGCAGCACTGCATGGCCTGTCTGTATCATTCCACTTATGTTAACTACTAGATTCTTCTTGGAAATAAATAAATTTTTGGAGCATCTCAGCAAATTCATCTGGGGCTTTTTACAGAGCATGTGGTAGACAAGTTTTGACACCTGCATAGCAGTAGATGTACAACGAGTTGTTTTGAAGTCAACTCTTGGATTTCTCAAAGCAGAAAATGCATTTCCCCTTCCTGCTGGGAGAAAGGCTACACACTGCTGATCACCATGACTTCTCTCTTCCAGAGGCAATAAAATAAGCTGCATTTCAGCATTTGTTGACAGTAAGGCTTTATCAGTCTCAGCTATAAGCAAGCAAAACATTTTCTTTCCTGTCACAGGAGTGTGAATTTAAGTTGTAATATCTTAATAAACACTTAATCATCTACCTTTTTCTGTTATGTTTCTCAAATGCTTTGAGCAGAAGACTTACTTCTGTCCTTCTACAGCTGATCCAACTGGCTTTGAAGCTCAAAACACACTTGTCACCTTTGAAGCTTCATTTAACCACCTAGGCTCTTCCTACATGTCAAACAGATTTGAACCCTGAGACAGAGGCTATAAATTTTTGTAGATAATTTCCACTACAGCCAGATATGGCAAAATCCATTGTGTACTAGGACTAATCTTAGGAAGCTTCTTTCACATCAGCCTGAGTAGCTTGCAAGAGCTCAGAGACATCTAAAGAGTGCTGGGTTTTAGATTTCAGGCTACAATGCAAAAGATGCTTCAGAAGTCCCAGATGCACTTCCCAATCCCTGGAGAATATCTGGCATTGGAAACTCTCTGGGGTTACGGTGGGTGGAATGTCACATTTTCTCCCTTTGCCATGTTGCAGATTCTTTGTCTACTCTGAAATGCATGGTACTCACAAACTGTTTTTGCCAGAGGTTAAATACTTTTTATTCACAACACCACAAAGGCTTCTCTGTGCAACAGTGCCAGAAATGTCTAGGAATTCTGCTTGGCTTCATTTATATCTCTCTGAATGTTGTGTGTGCTACATTTTCATATGTTGAGGATTTCTACAGAACTTATCAATAGACATAATGTTTTCCAGGAGAATCCCTGGCTTGCCTTTAAGAGTGAACAGCTCCATCCTCAGCTTACCACTTCTGTCAGGCTAGGATCAAATCCAGACACTCTTTCCATTTTTCTTTTAGTGGATCATTTACACTTAATCTTTGCCTCTGACAAACAGGATTGAGAAAACCCTCTATTTTTCTTCAAGGTCCCAAATCCACATATAAACACTGTAATTTACTACATAATGGCAGCTCTTTCAAGGCATAAATATAAGTAGCAATAACAATCGTGCCTTTTTGAGAAGTTCTTCTTTCCAGAAGTAAAAAATGCAGCTGAGGTGGGGTGTGTGTGACCTTCACATGCCTGAACTCCACAATGTGAAAATTCTGCTGCAGAAGAGGGGATAAACAGTCCCATCTCTACCGGAAAACTGAATGAGATTAAACAAAACAGCAACAATTTCTCATCTGATCCCTTCTGCAAATAAGATTTTCTAAATTGCTTTGGAGATTTCAGAGGGCAAATTCACCCGCTGAGCTGCAGGAGTTGCAGCAGGGTTCAATCTGGTTTCAGTGCAGTGAATGGCTTTTGAGCACTGCTGAGGTTACTGTGTGCAGAGGTAATGAGATGAAATCACAGATCAGGGAAGGCTTCACTTGCTAAGACATTGTAACAACAATAGAATATTCCTGAGAGTCTACTTAATTTTATTAGTTTAGCTGTTGAAAATAAACCCAACCAAAAAATCCCAAATTATTTCCATGGAGATTTTAAACAAGTCAAGAATGGGGTTTCTGAAGTAAAATAGCTTGTTTTTAATTTAAGAAACAAAAGGATTTTCTGCTCTAAGGACTTTTGAATAAAACACTTTCCTTTTTATTGGAAAATTCCTTTTTGGTGAAAATCAAAAAACTCCAACTGAGAAAGGGAGGAAAAAAGGTTTTGAAAAACTTCTTCAAATATTCTGGGGAAGCTTTGCCTTCTGGCACAGCCATGGCGGACTTTAAGACAGTATACATCGAATGTTTTAAAAACCATACATTTGAATTTCCCTGTTCTGACTCCCTTTACTGCTGAGCTTGCAGAAACAACAGACTGAGAGGAGGAAAACTCCTGCAAAGCGTGTCTGTGCTCCTCATGGGCTGGCTTGGTCCTCATCTCAGTCCCTGACACAGACTGAGCAGTCCCAGAAAGATTCTCAGGCACAGCACTGCGGTGTTCTTTCCCCTACACTGAAGTAATGACAACTTGAATAAATCATTTTTTCTCTATTCCCCTGCAGTTGCAGCAAAGAGCTGCAAACAGAACCTATTTATCTGAGCACTGTGTTGGAAGGGTGAACACAGACCTAAAGAAAAAGGGACAGGGAAAAGGGCAATATTCTTTTGTTAGTTTGAAAGTTTGGGTGGACTCTGATGTACAGAAAGTGCTTTTTATAATGATTTCTTTAGCAGATGAGGTTTTAACCTAAGAAATTTTAAACAGATGAAGAGCCTTATACAGAATAAGTCCCCTCTGAATAATATTCCAGCAGGGATCATTTCAGTGAGTCTCACAGAAACTAGTATAATAAGAGTTAAATTGCTCCTGCTCCAACAGCAGATTTTTCTTTAAAAAATGCAATGAAAACACCATCCCCTGAGGATAATTTTGTACTCTAGAGCCAAAATCCTCTCTTATTTACACATAAATCTAGGCCCTTATTCACAGAGTACCAGTTGCCTTGACTCTTTTCCCAAGGCAAGCTCTCTCCACCACCCCAGGTACAGCCCGACATCTGCAGTCAGGCTGTGGCTCTCAGTGGACATATTCCAGAGATATATCAGGATAACCATATTCAGAGCTAAATTCTCATGCTTATGGCTAATGAAAGCCTGATGTTTATGTACCAGCAGAGGCCAGCAATATCTGAACATGAGGAGCTTAAATTACCACATTCTACAGTGTTCAGACTCCTTTCACAGCAATAAGGAGGGGAAAAAAGCACCATTTGAATCTGACTCAAGAAAGGCAAGGTTATAACTCATATTGCAAGGAGATACAGTGTGTGTGATGAACTGAAAATGTTATTAGAGAAGAACAGATTCGTGTTATGATAGGGCCAAGTAAGTGCTGGTTTCACTGGTACACTGTTAATTATACATTCACTCTTTCACACAATGAAAAAAAGTCTTGTGTAGTGTCTGTGAAAAGGGTTTGCACACTTGCATATAATGAAACCTGCAATGACAAATGTCAGCAGAACCATACACTGATGCCATGAATAATTCATAACACAGAATCGTTGAGCTAAACGCAGAGAAATAATCAAACCCGTTGATCTCCCCCCACTCGCTCCCAGCTCTCTACAAGCAGATAAAACCTTTTTCTGAGCACTTCAAACCCCAATGGTTTCAAGAATTCCATTTCAGATAGAGGAAACTGCTGTATGGTCATGACCACTATGATTTTGAGAGGATCAGTTCCGGGCTGGTCAGTCAAGCACTATCTGTCAGCTCATTTATCTGACTGTGGCACTACTTTGGACTCTATTTGGCAGAGGCCAGGATTTACCTGGTCATTTCCCTCCAAGAGCAGTGTCTTCATAACAATGGAGCCTGTGAAAGGAATTGTGGAGAGTCACCACTTCCTGGTGTATTTACTTTGGGCTCTAAGATTTTTCCATGTCAGCTGGAAATCTCCTGAAAGCCTGCTTTAGAGCAATGACTGAGGATGGAGAAGTAACCATCACGTTCTGCTCGTATTTATCCATGACATATTCTCAAACAATTCCAGCTGGGTTACTGAGCTGTACTTTTTGACAGCCTGGCAGGGCAGATGGTACCCAAAACCTGCCAGATCAGAAGTTAATGTTTCCCCACTGGCTATAGGAAGCACTACAGATGAGGGTTTGCTTTGATAATCATTTGATTAAATAAGCAGATGCTTACTGACTTCAGAAGGCATCAGCACAAGTTCTTGCAGAGGAATCACCATAACCACCTTCACCAGGTTAGAAACAGAAATACCTCACAGTAAAGTGAGGCACAGAGGAAAGTTGGGGAAGGGTGGCATTGCTGGTCTGCAGGGATATCTAGAAGAGACTTCAGACTGAACAGTTCAATAAAATGTTTTTCTCTCTTGTTACAGGCATTTAACATGGAATTCAAAAAAGTATGACTTGAAGAAGGCAGTACTGATCTAATTTTCCACTGATAACACCTTGCTCTATCACATAAACAAGGAAGGTCACCATCACTCCACAGCTGTCTCTAAACTAGAGCAGGAGGGAAGTGTAATTTAGCTCACAGCCAAAGCACATTCAATTCATGGAAAGTTAAAGTTGTACACTTTTTATTTGCATCATCTTACTCTGCTGGTTATCTCCATTACTTATGTTCTCCACCACACAGGTTTTTAATATATGTGCAAACATGTATCTATTATATAGCTTTTAATTACTGGTTCACACTCCTAAATACAACCTGTGTCTTTTCCTGCACAAAAAATCCACATTAGGAGTCCCAACAGGGTTTTTAATCATGTTTCCTCCACACTGCACACTCCAGCAGACTTCCAAATTATTTGATCGTGTGCTGTTTAATACACAAGAACCTGGCCTTTTTCCCTCAGCAGAAAAGCTCTAAATGCAGTAATATTTGTCACACTGATACCTATTTGCAAACACCATTTGCTGCACAGATGTGTGTCATTTTGTCCCACCTGAGCACTTTTTTCTATAGAATTAAAATGATGGGTCTAAGTGAAAAAGATTGAAATATAACACACACCACAAGGGTAGAAAAATAATTTATTTTTGAGCAACTTCAGCAGATAATTTTTAGGATAGAAATCCCATGATGAGAAACATGAGTTTCAGATCTGGGAAGCCAAACCCCTTTGCCCAGTGCAGGCACAGGGTGAGACAGGGCTGCTGGCAGCAGGAGACAGGACAAGCCAGGAAGCCTCGCTTGCTTACACAAACACCATCACAGACCACATAACAGCAGCCTTTCTATATTACAAAGCAACATCCTTATGCATGCATGTGCAAACACAATGGAGCACTGAGAGACTGTCTGCTCAATGGGCATTGCCATACTCTTTATATATGCGTGCATGGGCAAAGCTAATGAAATGCAGAGAGAATTTGGCTTATTGTATGACCAGTAACAGTATATGCAAAGGAAACAGATTTTTAGTAGTCTGTTAATTCAGTCCTCTGAGAACTTGCTCCTTCCTAGCACCAAAAAATACCAGTTCAGTAAAAAACTCAGGCTTATGCCTAATTTTGTGTTTATGTGCGGACAGTGCTGACAGTCCAGTTACAACCAGAATCAAATTTTCAGATGATACTTGAAGTGTTTCTTAATGAGAATCTTTGTTTCTGTCAAATGTTTCCGCTATCTCTTGCTGAAGCCAAATGTCTTTATAAAAATTCTACAAAAAATGGCTGAAGCCAAATATTTCCACTATCTCTTGCTGAAGCCAAATATCTTTATTAAAATTCTACAAAAAATGGTTCCGTTTTGTTTTGTTGTTTTTTTTTTCCCAGTGAAGAAAATCAAATACTTTTATTCTTGAAAAATTGCTGAACTTCCAGAGAAAAAGAGAAAAGATGTTGATGAACTAAGAACAAGTGTGAGAAGTATGATTCAAAGAAGGAAATGCTGGATTAGACTATATGAAGACCATGAAATAATGCTTAGCAAGCAGCTGAAAACTTGCATCCTCCCAGATGTCAAAACAAACTGGCCTAGAACAGAAAATTCATTTCCCACGTTTCAGCAAATAACACTTTAACCATTCCTGATTTTCAAACTCTACATTCCCTTCCACTGCAAGCTTTAAAAAAGAAGTAACAGCAAAAATATTACAAAAAATTGCTTTAAATCAAGAAAAAATACAATTCAATACACAGCATAACACTAAGGATCTTGAATAATTTGATTTTTAGCATAGTTCTAGCATTCTGCTCAGCAGCAATTAACATTGGCCATACGTCTGCAAGACAGAAAGAGTTCTGGAGAGGACCGATATATTTTGAGGACACCCTCATTGCTTCAGGGCTTGGGATTGAACACTGTGAGCCTCAGTTCTGACTACTGCAATTTGCAAACCAACTCTCTTTAAAGAAAATGTTTTACTTGCAATGTGGCTCCCAAAATGTGTTATCTGTAGTACCAAAGGGAGACAGGCCTCTTCAAAGTGGCAAACAGTCTGACAGTGGAGGCACCATCACCATTCTTCTGCCACTGATAATGTATTTACACATGTAGCTCACTTGAAAGCTGCTTGCCTTTTACTCTAGAATTGCTTCTTATGCAGACACTTCACAACAAATTCAGCACAAACAAAAAAGGGATTGACTGGAGGTGGAACCCAAAATGCTCAAAACCACCAACTAACTTATGCAACTGTACTCTCAAGTGAACATGGACAGGAAAATAATTTGAGAGAGAACAGGAGCAGAGCTGCATCAGCTTCTAATCCCTTTGGGTTTTGCTGTCTGTAAAGGCAGATGTGTATCGCTCCAAGAGCTTTGGATCAGAAAGCCAGAGCTTGAAACTCAATTACTCTAAATCCCACTATTCCACGGTGATAATTCATAACGCATTTCATGTCAGGAAGTAAATTGGCTGCTGCACAGTACTTAAACAGAAAACTTAAGATCAGAAGAGGATGCAGCGAAGGGCTATTCATACAACTGTCTATTCTAGTTAAACAAATGTGACAGCTGGGAAAAAAAAACAAAACAGGGGCAGTTAAGACCAAGTTGGCATTGCCTTATGCTGCAGAACCTTCTCCAGCCCTGTTTTATCTTAGTAGAAGGTTACCTACCTACATGAGGACAGATGCAGGCCAGCAATGTCTCTACCCTGGCTTTTTGCCAATCTCCATTCTCACCAATTCCTTGGTTTGCAGCAACACCAAAGCAAAAGCCTCACAAATACGTATTGTGAAAATTGGTCTACTCTGATGCAGCCTATCCTGCTGCCATGACCTGGTGGGATCGAAGCTTGTCATCCCACCTCACTGACATCAAGGGCAGGGTTTGGAAGCAGGGCTGCTAGAGTGACTGTGAACAACTTGGTTTTGCTAATGCAAACTTCAAAAAGCTAACAAAAATCCCCACGTTAGATCTTCCATTTGGCCTGTAGAGCCACAGGGAATGATCTCAAACTACTGCAGCTGGTTAAGCGAGTTAGGATGCACCAGGAACAGCCCCCAAAGGAGAAACCCAGAGGAGCTTTTATAACAGGGTTACTGAACATTGTGAATGAACCATCAGGGCCTTTCAGAGAGCTGGATGTATCATGTCTACCTCTGTCTTGCATTTTTCAAACTAATGAGAACAACAGAGTTCCTCCAGGCAGAGTAATTCAGGACAACACTATACCTTTTAAGAAAATACACATTCCCAAATGCTGCAAAAATAGCTCAAACATCTGGACAGATCTTGTACCTTCAAAGTCAGTAAACTGGAGTGGCCTCCCGAACTTTATTTAAGGATGCTTTTTACTTGCAGGCGAGCTGGTCAGGTTTTTTCATCATATTAGATCAGCACAAGCTTTGACAGTTCTTTTTAAAAATCTTTTCCTGCTACTAGTTTTAGATCTTGTATTTTGTTTTGCTTGGTGCAGTAAGATGTCTCATTTTCTCATCCTCACATAAAACTCCCCTAATACCAAAAAGGACAAATAAATTTCTACAGTAATTGTGATCTTTTAGTAGAAAGACACTGTAACTGTGAATTTTAGGCAGAGAAGACACTCTGCCTGCAGACCTTTTGCAGAGAATCAGGGCATGCAGAAATTGTTCTCTAAGTAAGGTTGTTAGAAAAAAAGGAGGACACATTTGGCTCAGGAATTCAGCTACAGCCAAAACAAGGACCAGGTTTAGGAACTTGGGGAACACGGGGAGGGTTTTATGGTAATAAACAAATTATAATATGCATGCAATGACTGAAAATTAGCAACACACTTGTAGAAATTGGGGAGCATGTTAGGAGGAGTGATCCCCCATGCCTTCCAGGCACCTAAATAAATGATGCCCTCTATAACACAAAAAAATTGGTGTAAAGAGGTCTTTTTTTAGCTTTTGGAGATTTGGTAACAGTGACAGGTAGCTGGTTACTAAGCTATGCTCTGTACTTTAAATTTTAAGAGTGAACCTGTATTCAAGTCTTTCCAATAACAAGGCAGGGAGTAATTCTGGTAAAAAGAGAACTTTCTAGGCTGACAGTAAATCAGATTTTAGAGACTTCAACAGCAAAAGAAAAAAAAATATAGATGTCCAACTTGTACAGTTATTTGATTTCATAAAACTCACTCAGATATCAAAATGTCCCTCTGCATTGGAGGTTTAAGTTTCCAAGGTCACTGCCAGAAATCACAGAATAATTTGGGTTGGAAGGGACCTTATCTAGTTGCAACTCTCCTGCCACAGGCAGGGATGCCACTCACTAGAACAGGTTGCTCAGGATCCCCTCAACCTGGCCTGGAACACTTCCAGCGACAGGGCACCCACAACTTCTGTAGGCAACCTGCTCCAGTGCCTCACCACACCCTGAGTAAAGAGCATCTTCCTAAGCAGTGGTATCTAGGAGCAAGAGGCTGGCTGGTTGGTTTTTTCAGGAAAGAAGCAAATTCAACCATGTACATTTAGGCATTTTCAGTTTTTTGTGAGTAAGCTTTGAATTAAAATCATATTTGTGATGCAGGCAGAATCACATAATAACTGTCAAAACGAAATTATTTCTGCAGGGCTTTCTTAATGTAGCATGACAACCATGTTGACCAATGGGTAAGATTCAGGTGAAAGTCTCAAGTTTTCAAATAAAAAAGCCCTTTTCTTAATAACTGCATGGAGTTGTAACATTTTATACAAAGGCCATTCTGATGTAATGAAAGCTTTATTTTTAAAGATCTCCCTTGTTATTTGGAAGACTGCTTATCTGTCTCCTGTGATAGGCATGCAAAATCCTTCAGCAGCACGAATCTGATCAGAAACACAAGAGATGCCAAACAACAGTGGATGGTCCATAATAAATAATTTCAAAATCACTTTCAGTTGGCTCTCACAAGAGACACTGTAACAACAAAAAGAACACTTGAAGGCTAAAATCAGAATTCATCCCCACAAAAGGCTACTTCCTTTAGAGATGCAGGGCAGAAATTCTAGAGAAGATTTTTTTGAAACATAGCAGAGATTATAGTTTTGGATCAGCGAGAGGAGCTCATCATCTTGCTACTGCTTACCCTATATATCATTAGCTGATGTGCTTGCCTCCGAAATATTGGGACGTGAAGTGGATGATCTGTGGGAGTCCATCTGGAAATAGGTCACTTTTCTTGTCTGCTTTTACTGGATCATTTTGGAGAAGGCTCATCACATTGCTGGTTTGAACCCTTGGATAATTTAATGTGTTACAGTAAAACAAACTGCTGAGCCTTATTTTCCATCATTTTGCATTCATGTCATTAAAAATGCGTTTAAGTGTTCCAGATGTGCTGCAGAGCAACAGAGCTTCAAGAACCAGATGTTCGCCACAGCTCTTCCCAGCAGTGTTGATGGCAGCAGTTTTCCTGGTGGTACCTCACTTGTTCTCAGCCTCATTTCAGAACACACACGCAGAAACTTTTTTCTCTTGCTCTTTGTCTGCAGAGATTTTTCCCTTCTCTTCCAATATTTTTTCTGCAATATCTTAATTTGGCAACATATTAAGGGAGATGTCTTAACAAGTCAGTGCAAAGGGACAGAACTAATTAAACTAACTTATGCAATAAGAGGTATTAAAAATTCAAAGGCTGCTTTATTACTTTTTTCAGTAGAAGATAGTTCCAAATTCTACTAGCAAAAGGCTAAACTTATCAAATACATAGCCAGCTGAGTAGTAAGAATCATTATGACCTGCCTAATAAGGATTTATGCTGCACTGACTGGAATGTAACAAATCCCAAACACATGGAGACCATATACTTGGAAGGGAGGGATGTGAATCCTTCCAGGCACACGTAAGCCAGAGACGAATGCAAGTGCTAGTGTACACATACAAATAAATTTGTCCCACTTTCCCCATTCTGCCATTGGCAATAACACCTAGATTATCCAAAACCACAACAAATTACAAAGCAGAAGAATTATGACTCTCTAAGAATCTCTGTGCTGGAAGTATTACTGCAGGTCATGTTGCTAAAATAAAGAAAATAGCTAGAAAAAGTTAGATTTTCTTTCTCTATTTTTTTTCTTTAAGAGAACATCTTGCTTGTTTAATATTATTATTAGCCCTGTTTATTATTCATTCCTTTCTCAAACCATTTATTTTTAACTAGGCAAAAGATCACCAGATCAGGAGAAAAGCTCCATAAATAAGAAGAATGGGAGAGAAAAGAGCCCTTTTAGATGTGAAGCATCTGCTGCTCCCAGGGAGGTATGTGGGTTTGGGATTGGGTTAATGGATGGCCTCAGAAAGCCCTGAGAGTTATGTTGCAGGATAAACATATATATCCAAATCAGATGCAGCCTTGCTTCTCCCTCATCACTCAAACATTGTGTTATGATTTAAAATCCCTGCAAAACATTTCTACTTCCCTTGGTATTATACCAAGGGAATATCATGTCTTCTGGTATCTCTTCATAAAAACCACCAAAAACAAGCACAAACAAAACACCAACAACAAAACAGCCCACCCCAAAAAACTCAAACCCGAAAGAACAAATCCAATAGCTTATGAATAAACCACCATTTTTTCTTAAATGTTGTGCTTGCAAGGGGGCACTGTAATTACTGCTTCACAGGTGTCATGTAATACAGGCTGGTTTAGGCAGCTTTAACCTGTCATCCACAGTTTGCCTAAAACCCAGATCCCCCATTTGCCTAAAGCTTACTAATTATTAACTGCTAAAGAAGGCAGGTTTTGAAAGATGTGTACCTGATCTATACTAACAGAATGTTTTGCTGGAGTAACCATTCCAGCCAAAGCATCCAGCATAGCATCCCTTGTGTGGATGTAATTCAGGAGCAGCAGAACCACTGCATTTGGCAACCCTTCTGAAAGTCACCTGTAACTGTATCATAGTTTCATTGGGGTCATTGCATTTGTATTACGAGATTTTCCTGGCCTGGCTCCACTAGCCAGAGATGGCACCTTTTCATATCCCTGGCTCATATTGCTGTGTCAACAGAAGTCTGTGACATAGATCCCTTTTTAGAGAGGGAATTGTGACTCTCTAGGAGAGGCCCAGACACTCCAACACAGACCATTCTCTTGCCTCACACCAGTGCAGAAACAGTGCAAGCCAACTAATGTCATTGGATATGATCCAAATTTACACCTGTATAAAAGCAGAAGACACTTAGTTCTAAACCCAATGCTGCTGCAGTGTTTGGTACTTGTGATACAGAATTCTGAACTACTTTCCACTAGGGCTGAGTGGTTTGCAGATGGATCAAGGTTACATCAACCCACCAAAGACACGGTGGGGTTTTTTTTCTTAAATTATCACAGTGTAAGGATTTTTGCCTCATGCTAATGAAGACAAATTGTTTTGCAGTTGTCATATGATTTACAAAAAAAGTAATTAAAGACTACAAGGGAAATTAGCATCAACACTTGTTTTCATTGTTATGATTTATACCAGCTGCAGACCTGACCTCAAAAACCAACACTGTAAGTCAAACTGCACAACACAATGCCATTTCTCACACTCCTAAACCCCTTTCTAGCAGCACTGTATTTCTCTTACTCTCTTGGGAGACTCATCAGTGACAGAGTTTGGGGTAGATATTAGTTTCTTTTGGTTCTGTGGACTTCCTACTACCTCTGCCCCATACACACAGTGCTAGCAGGAAAACTGTGCCCTTACATTTGTTGGCAGCACTGACAAAAACCACTAAGTCATATGACCCTCACACTTTCCAGACTTGCATAGTAGCTCCCAATTTTTTCAGTTGTCACTGCATGGAGAGGTGTTTAAATTGTTCTTTCCCTTCCTGGATGGCAGCCAGCATAATACACAATTTCAGGCAGGGTTGATGCAGAAACAACGCTCTGCTTAAGAGCATGAAAGCATTTCATAAAAGGAAAATAAAAACCAGAAGGAAATGCCTTATTGCTAATGGCTCAATCCCTTCTGCTTTTTAGCAAATGACATCAACAGCTAAACCCAGAAGTCAGAAAGCAAAGCCAAAGCAAACCTGTGAGATTTGCCTTCTGACAGGCACACACACTTCATTCTGCTACCAAGTATGCAGAGCACAGCACCAGAACTAATGGCACCACGACCTGAAAAGAGAAGGGAAAGATCCAGAGGATGAAAGAGAGGGTGTAAGGATAGGGGGATGAGAGTGGGTGTAGAGGCTGTAAAGATACACTTCCCACAGCCTGAGCAATTTGCTTTAGCATATGACTGCGCTGCCATTGACTTAACCATGCCTGAGTCACAGCAGAGCTTATTTGCTTTTATCCTTGTTCTGATTTAGTTAGAGCACCACATAAAAGACAATGGGATTTGTGAAAATCTCCTATGGAGATCTACCAATTCAGGTGTGTACTCAGTAGGGCCATGTAAATTATAAGGCTGGGAAAAAGTCTTTAGAAGTAGATTTCCTGGAAAGCTGGGGGTTTACTTCCTCTGCCTGAGGATGACTTGGCTCACTCACCACTTGCACGCTGGAAAAATTATTGTTTCTACTATGCAGCTCTCAGTCACCAACAGCTGGGTCTTCAACCAGCACATTTTACTCAAGACACACTTATCATCTCAAACTCTTCGCCCAGACATGAAACAATTGGGTATTTCTCTCAAAAATCTCATATGCTGTTAATGGCATCCCCCAGCAAAACTAGAATTTGTGGTGAGAATTAGAAAATTAAGGTAGGAGAGAATCAGAGTTCTGGAACAATAGGGCAGGAAAATGACAAACTCTCAAAACCGAATCTGATAAATTCATCAGCATTCATTTAATTATTGGGAGAAGAGGGGTAAGACAAAATCACTCAAGAGATCCTTTGCAGTCCTGTATTTCAGAATTGATAGTTTGTGATGATTTTAGCTGATTATTTCAGTACTTAGTTACCTATATAATTTAAATATATTAATGATGTCCACTTCTTTATAAGAGGCATGTTTTCCTAGTACATCTTGCTCTAGCACGAGACAGGCAAGGACACTGGCTTCACTCCTAAATGACTTTTAAGGGATAGAGGAAAGGAACATTTCTTCTATGTAGGACCCTTGCCAGCAGTTCTGAAAGCTGGAGTTGTTGTCCTTATGCCTAGCAATACACATATGCAACACCCCTTCATTTCACTGTAAGGACCATATGGTCTGTCTAGCATGAGCTTGAACCACTGCCATTTCATTCTAGCCTGGCTGTTCTGTAACAACAGAGGAATCTGATCTTCAATCCATCCATTTTGTCAGTAGTGTTGTCTTAAACCTATACCAACTCATCACCCAGCTAGAGGCACAGCTGCAGCCAGTGAAGTTTAACTTTGCTGCTCTGCAGCACCACACGAAAAAAAAAATGACCTGCCAGCACTAATCACTGAATGCTTTAGGTTAAAATGTTTCATAAAAAAAGGATACTAGTGCACCCAATGTAATTAATGTTTAGCCACAAGGTGAAATGTTTAACTTCACTCTTCTGATCACTCTCAGAGACTGAGGATTTTTACTGTGGCTGCATGAAGCTCGCTGTGAGCAAGAGGTTTTCAGCAATCAGTGAGATGATGCTCTCAAGTGTCAGATAGGGGCAAGCAAACAAAACTGGTGCAAGCATTTACCCAAGAAAATCATAAGAGGATGACCACACTAGATAAAACAGAGACAGGCTGGAAACTAAATCACATTTGTTTATTATTGCAATAAATAAATAAATAAATTACTCCTTCAGAGGAAATTTATAAAAGAGCAAAATCTGGTCAAACACGTGCTCTTTCTGCTTACAGTTTTAAATCTTTTGTGGTGCTAGCTTACCAGGCAATTTAACATAACAGAGCAGCCTTGATGCTACCCCCTGCGCAGGGCAAGGAGTTGAATCAATCAGGATCACTAATCACATGAGAAAAAGCACAACACCATAGAAAGAAACAGCTGGCAATAATAAATTTAAATTGTTCTTCATAGAGAGAAAAATGGAAACATGTAGTGATAGACCAACATCTTCCTGAATGCACACAGTGCTTGGCTTTGAGCAGGGCATTTGAGGATCTCAAAGGAACAGCATGGTTCGACAAATGCTTGCTAATGAATGCAAGAGTTGTAAAAGGAAAACTAAATATAAATATAAAAATGCAACTTCAAATTAGCTGGTTCTACAGCTTGTACTGAAGTAGCATCTTCCCAGCCATAGTGAAAAAAAAAAAAACCAACCAAAAAACCCCCCAACAAATTAGTTGATGCTGCCTTACTTTATCATGCATTTTTATATTGCAAAGCAGATAGGAAACTGGATATTGCTCTCTTTCTGCAGGATCTGTGCCAGCTAGAAAGCATACTATAGCCAGAAACTGACAATTAATTTGGAAATGTTTTTGACCACATAGGTTGCAATTACAGACTGAGGAGCCAGAATATGATGGCTAGAGAGAAAATGCCCTATCATAAGAGCCCAAAGATTTCAATGTACTTCATTTATCAAAAAACAAAATCATGAATGATCCAATTGCAGCACACACACCCCTCATTGTAAAAAAAAGCTAGTGTCAAAGGGTTGTCTAAGTTAGCAGAAAAATGCAGTGTAAGAATCAACAGCAAAAAGTTAAAGCAAAATAATAACACCAATTTAGAAATAAGTAACATTTCAGCTGTGACCTATTGCTAAGACTGATTATGAACTGAAGTAGTAAACTTCCTTTTTTAAAGTTCAAATTATAGAGTGTTTTAATAAAAAAAAACCAAGGCATCTCTTCTCTAGCAGGAATTCTGTGAAATGGACTATAGAGAACAGGCCAGGTGGGAGATCGGACACAGGCACCTTTCTGTGCTTTTTGGGGTCAACCACACTATGAAATCAGTCATTTCTCAATATTCTTACCACATCACCACACCCCTTACTCTAAATTTATAGCCAAGTTTCCCATGAAAATAAAACTTAGCTTTGTGCTCTACATAGACATGGGTCTGTCCAGTGCCTCTTAGTAATTCTGGAACCCAGTAGCAAAGTTTAATGACAGTCAACAAAACGGTAGGAGGTTGCTAAATATGAAATGCTTAAATAATTTGTAAAGAGAAACAGAAGACAGAGGATCACAGAATCACACAGAGAATCAATCAGGTTGGAAAAGGCCTCTAAGATCATCAAGTCCAACCGTGTCAAATAGACCATGGCACAAAGTGCCACATCCCGTCTTTCCTTAAATACCTCCAGGGATGGTGACTCCACCACCTTCCTGTGCATGGGAATGGCAGTCCACTTAAATGTCTATTCACCCTTTCTGTGAAGAAATTCTTCCTAATGTCCAACCTAAACCTCCCCTGGCATGGCTTAAGTCTATGATAAGGTAACTTCAGTCTCCTTTTCTCCAGGCTAAACAACCCCAGCCCTCAGCTGCTCCTCATCAGACTTGTGATTCAGCCCCTTCACCACCTTTGTTGTCCTTCTCTGGGCTTGCTCCAGCACCTCAATGTTTTCTTGTAGTGAAGATTTCTAAACTGGATGGAATACTCAAAGTGTGGCCTCACCAGTGCCAGATGTAACTCCACATGGGATTGTTGCGGCCAAAGTGTAGGACCTGGGACCTGCCCTTGCTGAACCTTATACTGTTGGTTTTAGCCCATTGATTCAGCCTGTCCAGGTCCCTCTGCAGGGCCTTCTGCCCTCCAGCAGATCAACACTCCTGCCCAGCTTGGTGTTGTCTGCAAATTTACTACAGGTAGACTCAACTCCCTCATCCAGAGTATCAATAAAGATATCTAACAGCCCAGCCAGTCCTTAACACAGAAGATAATCTCTTAACTCATGGATCTCTTATTCCCCACAGAGGAACAGAACACAGAATTAGACAGCAGAGAATCCTCTTGGGAGGACATGCATCATGCATATACACACTTTGGGAACAAAGCTTTAGTAGCTTTGCTGTTTCTGAAATTGCTTAAGTGAGACCATTAAAAAGCAATTTTGTGCTGTGCCCACAGATAGCATACAGACCATGTTTACCTCAAAGTTTTCTGGGAGATGTTGCTGTTATGACCTCTTTTGGCCTTAAGATCTATACCATTGTGTTTTCTTCAAATCTGCTATTAGTTGGACTCCTTCACCAATCTTAGTCTGAGTAGCTCTCTTAAACATAATAGAGAAAAACATGATGGACAATACAGCTTTTACTTAAGAGAACTCCACATTGAGCATGAGACTGCAGGGACTGGTCTTTCTGAAATACCATTACAATTTTCAGATGATTGCAGAAAGGAATTGTAATAACCAACTTGATTATCGACAGCACTTAAATTTTTCTGAAAACACAACTGAGAAGGATCCCATGCCAGATCCTCTTGCAAGGCTGGGTTTGCAGAGAGCAGAGATGTTAGATCGCTTGTTAGAACACTTCCTGCTGTGGCTACACCTAGGAAGCAAACAACTTGCTACCCCACCACCCCAATCAGAATGGGATTGATTACTTCCAGGAGCAAATACTGTCTCCATTGCCTCTAGAAAATATCAAAGTACTTAATTTTAGATAGAATGTATTACTTCTTAGGCCATTTAAGTTTGCAAAGCTTAACTGCACATTTGGCTCCAGGAAAGTTTGAAATTAGCATGAGACCAGGTTGGGAAGAATCAGCTGCAGCCAGTGTGACCCCTTGCAGCAGGGTGTGGAGTAAAGCCATTGTTTGCAGAAATGGCACCAGCATTTAACCATATCTGTCATCTACAGGAAGGGAAGTACAATACAAGGAAGGCCATGTTAAGTCCATCCTTAGCAAGCATGTTTTTTTTTGCCTGAAGAGATTTCCTCAAACCTTTAACAGGACGTGTTTGCCTCAGTTTAATTAGAGACAGTTTCTATCAAGAGATCTGTTTCTGCCTGTTCCACCCGCAGTGACTAAGGCAGGTTTAATTGCACGCTAGGAAAGGTGTGCTGCATTGCTCACTTTCTGTTAAGGGAACAAAAATTAAGGCTGCCACATGAAAATGGAACTGAGGCACCTCCATGCTGCAGCTGGCAAGTGAAGAAAGGGCATTCCAATCACCAAGAGATCATTTCCGAAATTCAGACAATTAAACGCCTTGAGCCAGTTGCACCGACTATTGGGAAGGAAGTAAAGCTTTCTCAGTCTTAGGTTAAAACATTATATTAGGTTGTTGCTTCCTTGTATTTGCGCACGAAGAAAGAACAAGGAGAAAGAAACAGTAAAGCAGCTATTTACCAGCGCATGGCCTTTTCTAACACTGGACACACCCACTGCTATAAACCAGGAGCCAGAGAGAAACATTGTTTCACAGCAAGTGCGTCAAGAGCAAAAGTCTGGGAACAAATCCCTGAGCAATCTCATTCTGGACAAGGGCTGCTAGTACGTGTAACCTCAGTGGCAGGGCAGCTGGAGAGATAGAGAAGACAGGGAGCCACGCTTTCTTGCCAACCCATACTGGCAAGAATACTAATATTCTGGCCACAGTATTCCTCAAGACACAAAAGAGGAGTGTTACAGATCCCTTTCCTCGGGAATAAGAGTTGCTAATAAGCACAGCAGCGTATTTTGTTCTTCAGCAAGGCTTGAATCGCTATCTATAAAGAAAATTCTTTTACTGCTGCTAACAGCTATTACTGAGCAAATTCAGACCAGGATAAATTAACACCAGTTAGATGCAATCAGCACTTTCAACAACAGTTTATGGGCATACCTTTGCATATGCCTGGCTGGGAACACAAAAAGAGCTTCCTTCTCCTAGGGCTATGGTGGCTTGTCACTGCTGTATGACCATATTACTCAGAGGGTGTGGAATTATCAGGGCAATAACCCAAAAGAATGCTGAATATACGTTTACAGCATTGGACTTTCACCTACCCTACCTCTGTTGGTTCATCTTTGTTATGAATAAAAAGATACCTATTTTTGTTTAAGGTTACAGAAAAAAAAACGGTGGGACCAGTTGCTGTTAAATTAGCTTAATTGTTAAAGAGTTCTTTAATTGCCCGTTAATGGTTGGTGATTTAGCCATTGTCCTCCCTGGTGCTTGCCCCGGAGCTACACCTGGACATGGCAGCCCAGGAGAATAGGAGTGGCCTGAGACCACGTATGCAGATGAGAAATGCACCGCTCCAAAATTTTCCCGTTTTCTAGGAAAACCCCTAAAAACAACGAACCAATATAGAATTGGGGGACCCTAGGTAATGTCTAAGGATGGGCGTGAAGTCCAGTGCCTGCTTGGATCCTTTTTGCTTCACACCCTGACCTGAAAGGATGTTCACTAAGGAGGGGACCCGGAGTGTTGGACTGAAAAGTAGGAATCTGCGAATCTCCCGTGAGGACGCAGTCCCCAGCTCTGCCTGCAGACCAGCGGACAGAGCTGCATCACCCTCCTCCTCCGTGCCACTCTTGGGGACAGCGGCGGCGTGGGCGCGACCCGTCGATTTCTCCCCACCTGAGCTGAATCTCTTTAATAAAGGCATTAAAAAGGAGAAAGATCTCCTGCCCTATTTATGTCAATCTTCACATGCCATCTCTTAGCACATGTGTGTCCAAGAGTCCACAGGGAGCTGCTTATTTTGAAAACACAGTGTAAATAAGTAAACATAATCCATAAATATTTTCAAGATATTTTCTGCCAATGCTTCTGCTCTGTCTGTCACCAATTTATTCTGTTGGCCCTTTAGATTTCCCATTATATGTAGAATTACCTTGGAGTGGGAATGTGAAGTTAAAAACACTGATTTAGGTGCAATGCAATCCAAGGGTGTACATCATGTATATCACTAAGTCCTGTATATTTATGACCCAGGAAATAGTAATGCACTAATACAATGCACTGTCTTGCAGAATTTAGAGTTAACTACATATAATAGCATTAACTACTGGTTCTTCAACAAAAATCAGGTTTGAGCAGTTCTATCTGGTTCTCCTCTCTACTTTTAAAGTTTTTTGTAGTTTTGAAGAAGAATCTTCTAGGGAAAGAAGGGAAGGAAGTTATTTTTCTTCTCTATTTCTAACATTGTCCTAAAGAAGACCGGTATCTTTGAAAAGACTCATGCATGAGACACAACTGTTTTTCCTTGCCTGACTTGTGCCCTAGACTTACTTTGAAGACTCAGTGAAAAAATTTAAAAACCCTTCTGTTTTATGTTCTGCTGCCTTATGTTACTTCTACCACCCTTAAAGGAAGGGCTCTGACCATGAAGCTAGAAGAACATCTGAAACCACTGCTAACAGACTAATCCAGTCACTATTAGGTATTAGAAAAATAAGAGAAAGTCTACACAACATAACATTTAAGTTGTATTACACTGAATGATGTGACCTAAGTCCTCTTCCATTTAATACAGAATAACTGAATATTCTATGAAATAGAAAATGCTCTCCTCATGCATAAATAACACTTTCATAGGAGCACTTAATAAACCCCATTTCCAAGAAGCTTTAATCCTTCTGCACTCTCTTGGGAAACCCGGAATACAAAACACTGTCTTACTGTGCAAAGAAGTCTTCTGAACCATGACACAGTATCTTCACAAAGATAAATAAATTAAAGTAGGAGCACCAGGACTTTCCCAGGTTGTGTCTTGTCAAAGGAAACTGCAGCCATCAAACAAGAGTTAAGAGTTCATGAGTTAATCATGGCCAGCTGGAGGTACTTCAGTCTGAAGACTGGGGCTAAACAGCCAATCCTATGTTCCACCTTGCCTATTGAAGGCTTCCTACTCAAAGCCAGCATCTTCTGGACAGCACTCTGAGGTACCTGGCTCACCTCAGTACACACCCATGCTGAAACACAGGGTTCCTCTAGGCACTCAGAGGCTGGGGTTTGGTGTTCCTACAGCCTTTTCTGAAATCAGCCTTCGGGCACTTCTGGAAGGATTCCACATCACTCAGGACTTCTACACCTAAATACTATTGTATTCCTAAATTCTCCATCTTAGATGCATTCTAGGTGTAAACTGCTCAGGCTTGCCCACAAAAAACAGGAGATTAGGGGGCCAAAAGGGGACAGCAATAAAATACCATTGGCCACCCCAATCTGTTTCTCTTCTTTCTACAATTCTGCAAGCTGTGTGGCAGGAGCTCATTTACTAGTTTAATATCTATAAATTACTAATATAATTTGCAAAATTCATCTTGGCACTGTTAAATGAGTTCAAAAGAGGACTGATGAATGCATACAAACCAAAAGGATCCAAATTAATGAAAAAATCAACCTAGCCCAAAGCAAACTACTAGTCTTCACACAGATTTGTATTCATACCCTTAGACACCACCTTGGTAACTGACAGACACCCTTAGTGAAGTGAGGAGAGTATTATGTTTAGAAGAGGCATTAAGGTGTGGTTTTAAATCAATTTAATTAAAATAGTATGAAAAGCTGTGCCCATCTTGTTGGATGTTATTAGAGCTCCAGATTCACAAATTAGCCAGGTATCATCCTAGTCACTGTGGCTGTACATGGAGGCCTAAACCTGTGGTTAACATCAGGCACAGTGGGATTAAAACCAGGAAAATCTGCCAAGAAATTAATGCTCATTATTTTCTTTTAAAGTCATTCCCTACTAATAATCAAATTTAATAGGTATGGTGTGCCCTCCAATTAATACCGACCAAGGGAAAAGGAAACTAGAACTCTCAACATCAGTGGGTACCCCATCTTGTAATGGTGTTTCATGCAACTTTTATAATACACAATGATAGAAATTCCCAGATGATTATGTAGATATGACATTTGTCTTAATTTCTAGGAAGGAGCTCACTTGTGCAGGTAGTGCTGATGAAGAAAACCAGCTACAAATTTGGGGAAAGTGTTGCGTGTTCAGCATGTAAGCAGAATCTGCCCCTAGAGATTATACTGAAATCAATGAGCCTTCAGAGCCGGATATTTCCATTGGAAGTTTCCAGTTAAAACATGCATTATTTATAGCAGTAGAACCTCTGCCTGAATATAACACAAGAGTCTTTTGTCAACTCCGCTACAGCCCTTAACCTATGCTGTGCCTGCACTTTGTGGAGATACTGCTCTATAAAGGTCTTTCATGACAGCAAAGTAGGAAGGACAGGGAAGGCAAGGATCAGTTTGTTCAAGAGAAAGCACATTTAACACCTTAAGACTTAGCTCAGAGTCCCCTCAGACTCACAGAAATTGATATTCAAAGAACCGCCCACACCACCACCACCCTGTTTGCTGGGTTACCCAGCAATAAATAATAAAGCATACTAATTCAGATATTCCTTGAAAAATTTGGCTTGGAGTCAGAAGCAGACCTGGAAGATTTCTACTATACCTTGCAGTTCGACTAGAAAATAATTGTTTACTGGTCAAGGTACATTTAAAATATTTCATATTATTCAGTGGTAGTTACCCATGAAAGCCACATCAGATTACTAGCTGTTCCTGAAATACCAAAGTGTGTGAACTTCTGATAAAAGGCTGCTGTTCCAAGATGTCTTAGAAATCAAACCAGAAATATGTCAAAATTATTAATTTCTGCACCAGAATTTTCTTCCTTTTCTAGAGTGCAAAGAAATAATTCTGATAGAACCTGTCATATTCATATTGAATGATCACTTACAAGGACATAGCAAAATCCTTCACTTCACTCCAGAATAACTATGCTGCCTGGGGTTGGAATAAAGAACAGATTAGAATTTGGTTCTATAAATTATACCTTGTACATACAAGACCTGTTATCAGCAGTCAGTCTTTTCAGTAAACTAATTAATGCTGAATATTTCTGCCTACTTATAATAGGGTAATAAACACACACACACACAAAAGAAATAGAGCACTTATTTTGTATTCAAGGTCCCTTTTCTAATTAACTTATCAAGCTTATTATACAGCCTGCTTGAACAACAGTGAGGAAAAAATGGGAAAAAACCCCCAGCATATTAAAAATTCTAGTGGGCATGCAACTGCAGCATGTTACACCTGCAGCTCTGCTACTCCAAGCTACTTTTGCCTGTTCTCAAATGCTAAGACTGAGCTTGGTGCTTATGTGAAAGATGTAAAAACAGGGCAGAATGCTGCCAGAAGTAATCTCTAGTCATTACTGGTAATTTAGTAAGTGCTACAGACCATTCTTCACAACATTACTGAATAAATTCCCTAGAAAAGCAGATTCCTTACAACACAATTGTCAAGGTGACACCAAAATGAAAGCTCAGTTCACTTACCAACTATTACAAGACTGTTCGTGCTTTTTGCAAGATTGGGACTGTTGATCTGAGTTTTGGCTGAATTCCAATTTGTTTAATTAAATTCCACATAGATACATCTCCTTTGCATCCCTTTGCTGCTGCTAAATGCTATTAAACAACCAACACGTTACATCAGTGTCCTCTGGGCCCAACACCAGCAAGGATCAAAACATTTTCCCAAAGCAGGCAGTAGAAAGCTGCTGAAATCCTTCAGAATAAAGTACTGCTGTTGTCATAAATGAGTACTTACCACTCAAGCAATATCAAGTTAAAGAACCATCAGACTGTTGTGCAAACAAGTTAATACAATTCACATAGCAGCATTTTAAGGCAAGAAAACATCTCCCGTTAGCAATACTATATGTACTCATTTGCAAATGCCCAAAAACTATTCCTCCAGAAGAAGAGGGACAAAGTGTTTATGTTTGGTATGCACCTCTAACCTTTTCTGTGCCAAATGTACAACAGGAAGATGAGACTGGGGATGCTCACCAGTTTCTTATACTGTGAGAATTTTTCTCTCTTAAATTTTTTTTTCTTTAATTCTTTCATAAAGATTCTACTTACAAATTGCCAGTAACTTCTCTCCACATAAATCTCGAACATTTTCGTGTAAATCAAGAAATCTACAATTTACCTGAAGGGAAACTTTTATCGTGTTGTAGTAGTATATTCTTCACAATTGTGCTTCAGAGAACAGTGCTTCTGTCTGGTAGAAAGCTGTGATACTAGGTTTTTTATCCCCATAGGTTTTTTAAACCATAGTCAAATAATAAGTGCGGAGTCTTAGACTAAAACCATTTTAAAGAGCAATTTCTATTTAGCTAAATAAGATTCAGGTATACTTACCCACTGAATTTTTAAGTCAAGTTTATTTGATATCATATTTTAATAGTTGATATTTTTACTTCAACATTGGATAAGCTTATGATAATATAGTCATTTTGGTATCAAAAGTAACCATGAAGAAATTTAGTGAATTTCGTTTATTACACTGAATGCTACAGCATCAGTATATTTTCTTGAATCATTTGTTTTATATAGAGACTGTATTAAAAAAGAAAGATGAAAAGAAGAAACCACTTGTAAGGTTCACTGTCAGCTTTGGCACATTTCAACTGATCCTGTCTTGAAATATTAAGCTTTTGATTTGTAAGCAAGCAGAATGTATCAGCAAGAGTAACCAGAACAGAAATCAACATATTCACCCTTTGGGCAGGACAAATCCCCAGAATTCTCTCAGCACACTGGAGTTGCCACCTGTACCACACCCCATACAAAGCACTTTGGAAAGAGAACTCTTAGTGCTTGTGATTGCCACATAAGAACCATCTCTTCTCTTCTTATATATAACCCCTGGCTTTCAGCACGAAAGCCTGACAATGCCAACTTCTTCTTTTGCTGGAATGCTTAGGAGGAAGTTTAAGAACCTAAATAGTGGAACTCCTGTTCCACTAGGAGTGGTTTGAGGGTAAAGATGGCCTGGGAACAGGTTAATGAGATTCCTGAACTCAGGTGGTATTTTTAATGTATTTTCAGAGAAGTTGTTTGTCAGGGGAAGAAGAACAGCAAAAACTAATGCCAAACTCCTCATTGCCAGTGTGATGTTGGCCTATGTGAGAGTCCAAACTCTTCTGAATTGCTGTGATAAAACAGAAATATCTCAGTGATAACTACCACCAGCAGCAGTGAGTGAGCACTGCACAAATGCAGGCTGTCAGTCTCCAGCTGTAGCACTCACAAATCCAAAATAGCCAAACAGTGGGGCAGGGCATGAGCCATCCCTAGCAAGATCTCCTGGCTCTGCCCAGCAGCAGAGCTAGCCCAGAACAGCTCTCCTGAGCAATTTCACTGACAGCTTAGCTGCATTCCCAAGTGAGGCATTCTAGACCTAAAGCGCCTCTCCTATTACACAAGCAAGATGACGCCTTCCACCTTTTTTTTCTTTCCCTACTACTGGAGTTAGTGGCATTTGCACCATGTTTTCAGCAGTATTTCTATTGTGCAGCTGTGGATATATCTATTTTTTTTTTTAATAAAACCTCCACAGAGAAAATAAAAAATCTAAACTCCTACAAACAGAAGTGTCCCAATTTACTTTTCTGTCTTAATAAGACTTACATGCATTTAGATCCTTTGGATACAATTGCTCCAGCATGCAATCACCTACACCAGACCTGCACACATTTGTGTGTGCAGGTAATTCCAGGACAGTGGAGTGAAAGCTGCAAACTGCTCTGAACTTGCATTTGTAATTTATTCTACCTATTTTGCATTATGACAGAAGAATGAAGAACTTAACTGTAACACAAATACTGTCAAAGATTCATTCTATATTAAAATGTGAGATTTGCCACACATTTACTATGGGTCAAAATCCTGCCCTGAGACAGTGTAATTATCATCTGATACTCATCAAAATATCAGTTCTTTCATATTCAGGAATACCAAATCCAGAACCTAAACCTTTGGGTTCTGGCACTTTCCTCATGCAAAACCAGCCAAGAATACAGCTGTATATAGGCTACAAGAGAATCCAGTCTGTGACTTGTGGGTCAGTCTCAGCACTTGTGACCTAACATCAGACAGTGAGACTCCCAAAATTACCAATTTGTAACATAAACTTCTCTGAGTTTAAGGGTTCCATTCAACAAAAATTGAGGATCCATTTATTTTGGCAGCACTCTGGAGACCTACAAGGTAAGATACTGAAACAATCACTCACAGGAGGATTCATCCCACATACTGTTAGCAAACTGGTGTATCTTCTAGATATCCACTGCGAAGTTAACTCTAGGCAGGCAGTAAGATATCCTAACAGGTGAATTAGCCCACACATTTAAGTGATGTTTCATACGAAGTTATGATGTCTTGTAGGAATGCCCATCATTCTCCAAGAGTATAGAAGGGGACCCACAGAGAGAGTCCACAGAGAGATTAAACAATTAAGTTGGCTAAATTTAATTTTTAGACTGATTGTTAGACTAGTAAACTACACTAGTTTAAAAACCTCATGGTTTGTGATGCCAGTATTTATGGGTTTTCTCTGTTTGGAGTAGTGGTACTTGGGTGGTGGTGTTATTACATGAATACAAGCCACAAAACCCCCTAGACTTCCTTATAAGTATGCCTAATAGGAAAGCACATTTCCTTTTCCTTCACACCTAACAAAAAAATTTAATTGGTTGATCTAGCAAACAAAAAAAAATGCATCTTCATACTAAGATTTATACAAAAGATGAAACATTTTCCAATACATTATTAGTAAAGCAGCACAGAACCCTTGCCATCTCTACTATCATCAGAAACACACAGTTTTCAGGAAATCTTCTTGCAGTCTTTGACAGCAAAGCTACAAAAAAAAGTGAAGATGTCAGATTATGTGCCATCAGAAGCAGTCATCTGCCTCTTCCAAGTCACTAATATGGCAAATATCTCGAGCAAATTTACATCCCATCTTCTACACAGCTCTAAGCTCTTGATAAGACAAAAGCCTTAAAGTAAAAGATTGCTGTGAACAGCCCAGTTACATACTCACACACATATGTCCAAGTATCAACACATGTAGAAATGCACTTTTCTAACTGAGTTTAAATAAACAATTTATATTTTCTCATTAACTAGATGAGAATACTGTACAGGTTTATAGACTACACTTTTCAGCACATTTCATCACGGCAGTTATGCCATCCTTAGTCTTGCTTACACTCAGATCTGTGTGCTATTTCTGCTCTTTACACCTCACTTTTGAACACAGCCCACTGAATCTGTTTCTGTGTGGGTGCAAAGTGTATGCTTGGGGACTGGGTGGGGTTTGTCTAGATTTTGCTCTCTTTTTTTTCCTTTTTTCTTTTTTCCTCTTTAGTATTCTTAAATTTTATTGTATTTTTGATACAATTTCAGAAGTAGAGGGTGTTACATTCTATTGTGCCTAAAAATCTTAAAACCAACACAGACCTGAAATTATCTACTTAAGAAAAAAAAAAAAAAACAAAAACCCAACACAACAAAAGCCCCGCCTTAACTGTATTTACCCAATTCAGGCAAATGCTTTCACAAGTGGCAATTACAAACATCCCAACTATTTAGGTCAGGAACATAATGCAGATAAGAACTAAATATTTTTTTAAGTACAGATTTCACATACAACAAAAGAGTACTTTCAGACAGTGTTATTGTTTACTTTAATGAACACTAGTTAAGTTATTCACTTCCTGATCTCATAGACTGTCATTATAAGTTTTTGACTTATTAAAGAAAAATACTATTCATTTCCAATGGAACCAGTTTCACAGCAGAAGTGGAGCATGCAAGTGTTTATAGTATCATGATGGCTAACATGCACCTAACAGGGCAAAGCAGGCTGGTGGAAGGAGGCACACTGATAACTTGCAAGCAGCAAAATAGTTGGTCTCTGTAAGAAGGGCCCATTTATTACAAGTAAATGAAAAAAATATGCTTCTAAAGTAATACTGCAAAAAGAGACAAAATATCATGACAGATATTACAGAATTACTTACTTTTAAAAGGAATTTTAGTAGCACAGGACTTCAAGAGTACAGCTCCCTGTCATTAAGTTGTATCCAATTACTAAGGAAATCGTTGTAACAAGGTCAGTAAGTCATCATTCCACTATATGAATTTCATTCATTTTTTGTTACAACATTTGGATAATGTTTACAATTCTGCATTTTTGCCCACCTGCCACAAAAGCTAGGAAAAAGTGTTTTAGCCTGTTTTTCCATTACCAGATATTGAAAAGCTCTAGGTGAAGAAGGAACTTACTTTAAGCTCAAGGTGTTTTATCACTTTTGATAAATGTGTTTCCAGATTTCAATTCAGACATCAAAAGACTCTCCAAACAGAGCACTAGTTTTGTAATCAGAGCTACCATTATTACGACAGCTAAAGAACCAGAACAGATTAAGCTTTTTCTTTTTTTGTTATATAAGTAACAAACCCAAGCTAACCAAACTTTCTCTCCACTAACAACTGCATACATCAAGAAGTGAATTCATGGACATCAGCCTATCTTAGCACAAACCTTTCAGCTTTAGGGGAAAACAAAAACAAAGCAAAGAGTACTTTATTAAGTGTAAAGAGTCTAAACACACATGAATTTAAACATTTAAACATCCGCTAAGGCTGCTAAGTACGAACTTGGAACATATATTTCGGTTTTACTAAGACCAGCTAGTGCTCCCACTTATCACAAGACACGCCCTGCCAACACTGCAAAAGGAGATGTGTTTGGCACTAGCAAGAATGTGATCATTTCCTCCGTCCATGGGGGCGGTGGAACCAAAACACAACAAGCAAAGTTGCAGATAAATCAGTGAAAAAGTTGCGTGGTGAACCTAAACCACCAAATTAAGACATAAAATTAGTGAATGAACACGTTTTTTGGTTTTTTTAATGTAAGTTACTACCACTTGTCCCAGTACCCCTTCACACACATGCACTGATACTGTCACCTACTGGATATTTTTGTATTTATCCCATTAGCGTTCCATTCGTGTTCCAGCAGGGTCTATGTGGTAGTTAGAGAGAGCAGTAAAGAAGAGCCAGAAAGCAATTCCCTTAAGCATAAAAGCATGCACAAAGCCAAGGTCCCAACAGGAATATATGTAAATGCTTGACTTGAGTAGGAGTGCATACCTCAAAGAGTGTGCATACCTTAAAGAGTGGGTTTTTGTCATTTTTTAAAAGTCACCAGATTTACAGAATTTGTCTGGCAGAGGGATTATTTGCACTTACCAACTCTATGAGCACAGCCAGAATTTGCAGGGCCTCTCACTTGCATGTGTTTGCAAGTGCCACCATAGTGGCACAAGAGCAGCGCTCACATTTGAAAAGCTTCCCACCTACCAGGAAATGAAAAGCAATAGGAAGGACGCTTTACCTTCCAGGCAAACACCAAGTGTGTGTGGGAAAATCAGAAGAGTATCAGGGGATCAGCATTTACAGCACATCCTCCAAGCCACAGCTCATCTTTCACATGATCCTGTTGCTAATGAAGCATGATCTCGGACACTGCTCTGGCCACTTAAAGGTTGCAGGCTGCTTTGCCAGTAGCAAACCTACTGCATCTAGATTTGGCTTCAGCCATAAGTCTAACCAAGTTAGACTGGCCAGAACCATTTCCAAATTGAGTTTTGATATTTTCTTCTGAATCAAAGTTCAGAGGGACAGCTTCAAGTGTATTCTATGCCACCAACTAAAACCAAAGAAATTCCAGAAAGCAGAAATGTAGCAGAACAGGAAATGTTCAAAAAACAATAGGAAATTACATTAAGGTAAAATAATTTGAACTTAATGAAGAAAACACACAAAGAATTTTCTGTGAAGCCATCAAGGAGAACATTTAGGTCACAAATACAAAGGAAAAGAATGACTTTCAAAAACAAAAACATCGAGAGGTATGTTCTTAGGACATGCCACCCTTCTCATTTACATTCCCACTGACAAAATCTAATTTACAATGTTTAATTTCGTATTTGCATGAAAATTTTGAAGTATTAGTCCTACACTGGGGAACCTGAAATGAACCTAATCAGGAAGAAAGCACAGACTGAAAAAATGAAACAGAATCACAGAATGGTCAGGGTTGAACAGAGGACAAGCTCCACATAAGAAAACCTATTTTCATTTTTTATGTCCAAAAATAAAACATACCAATGAAAACATTTGAGTTTTTAAAAAAATAATGAAAAATGAACATATGTTAAGAATCTAAGCCTAACACCAACCCTGGTGTAGTAACAATTCTCCTCAAGACAGCATTTGACTCCAGCATTATTACAAGCATTCTCTCCTGTACCAGTTCTACCACTATTATCTTTCAAGAATTAATGCACGGCATGACCACTGCATAGCCAACATTCTTTAGGTTTACCTCCAACTGTTGATGGGGAAATGAACAGGAAGAGGCTGACATCCTGTTCACAAGCAGCTGTCAAGGTAGCAAATTATATTTTCCTAGGTAATAAGTAGCTTCCTAAAACTAGTTACATGTGTTTGCTGTGGGTCACACAGCAGCATAATAATAGGAGACAGTTCAAGATTTGCAATTCTTCTTCTTGACAGTGACTGTCTTCATTTTTTTTGCAAAATTTTAATTTATTTTGCGGGGGTCTTAACACTTGTTTACTTATGCACCTAAACACCATTAACAGTGGCTGGCCACACTGCCCAGAAGCTCCCAGCACAAGCTGTTTTGCCCATCACTCTCCTTCTCCTGTAACTTTTGAAGGCCTGTCAGTTGGCTTCCACATACGCTAAGAATATTTAATAGAGCAAATGTCTGTCTCTGAAGACATGGCACACTTGCCACCACAGAGATTGAGAGCCATCTGTCCCAGTAGCAAGAGATGTCTGTCAGCTCCCTTCACACCCAGGTTTCCTGCCAGGCATCTGCCCACTCTCCTGTGCCACCCTGTGTGATGCCATGGCTCCGACGCTGCGGGATGCAGCACCACCCACGGCACTCAAGTGTTGGAGTGCCACACTCCTGCCAAGTGACCGCAAGAGTATTTAGTTTCTTCAGCTCAGGGAAAGGTAATTTTGCCACTAAGGACAAAGGTGGATATTCCCTATCCACTGTGCTGCCAGGTGCTATAGGACAAGTTCTCCACAAGCTGTTTTATTTGAGTATTATCATAAGCATCGAATTGGCTCCCACTGTCCCGTCCACCCACTCACTGCACACCCCAAGCAGGAGGTTTCGGGAAGGCTTTAACCCAACATAACCTGTTTCCATCCTTTTCACTTAACCTTATTTTCTAATCCTGTAAAATGCTCAATTCAGAAGAAAGAAGGAAGGCTTCACTTTTTAAATACCAAAGAGATGGAGTGGATCCAACAGTTCCAAGCAGACAGTGCTACAAGGTACTTTCTTCTGTGTAATTCAGAATTTCTAATGTAACAGCCTTTTTTTACCCCCAGAATATGGGTTTACTATAACCATGGCAATGCAAAGTCTATTTAAACAAATCACTTGGTTGAGTCAGAAAGAATGCCAGAGCATCAGTCACAGAGACTGGGCCTTTGACAGAGGTTCAATGAAATTCAAAACAAAAAGCTGAAGTAGGGAGCTTTCTAGAAAATGAAAGAGAATGTAGTCAAGGTGGAAACCCAACTCTGTGATAGTGAAAATCTTCAAATATGCCTACACATGCAAGTTGATTTTAAAAGTTTTGAGAAGACATTCCTATTTCTAATCTGGCCGTGGAGCACCAGAAGAGGAAAAAAAGGTGTGGTTAAAGTCCACATCCCCCTGAACTAGCAAAGACACCCTTTTCAGTTAACAAGCCAGGAACATAAGCAGTCCTTGTCTTTGCAGTATTTATATCTTTACATAGGTGTCTTCTGAACACAAATTCTAAACCAGGATCAAACATATCCTTAAAGATCAATATCCCTAATTGCCATTAAAAAACCCATCAGTTAAATATTTCCCTGTTTTTTAAAATCAGGATTATAGTGTTTGGTTTTTGCATATTCAACATAAGAGAGAAAACTACCAGTAGGGAAAAAAAACCCTTTTTTTCTAGCAATCCTTTTCATGTCACAAAATAATCACTCCTACACAGCACACAATACTCAACAGTGGAGTACTTTTTTTTCCTCTCTGAGCAATTTATGTAACTGGTAACATGAAGAGGACATCCATATGTGTGTTTGCACCTGCTGGGTCAGAGAGACCTTGTTCCCCACTCCCAGTGCTGGCATTGAAGGGCTTTGATGCCAGCATGCATTCCCATGGGTTTCTGGAAAGCTAACTACAAGAATGTTTCCTGTCAGAAAGGAAATGAATCCTGTCACAGCTGGAAAATCATCACCTATTGTTCCTGTGTAAGTGGTCTGAAGGGATTACGTTTCTCAGTTACTGTGTTAATTTAGGCTTTTAATGTGTTTTATCATGAGTATTTAAAGCTATTAGTTAGGAAAGATTCATACCACTATGGGCAAGATAAGAGAACAAAGATGCCTATCAGCCCTGGATACAATAAAATACTTCAGTTTATTATCTTTCAATTATTTATTTATATTCCCAAAATGACATGGTTTGCTGTGTTGAATTAACTTCCTAGCAGCCAATACTGCATGATGCAACATGATCATACTGGATTGTTCTATTTTGATGTTTGAATGATCTACCAAAGCTTTCTAGAATTTTTTGGTCTCCTTTTTCAGGCCAGCAAAAGGAATTTATTTAAAAAGGGGGGAAAACTCCATATGAAAATTATGTATGTGCTAATATACAAAGAGAAGATTCCTTGGAAGAGAAATGGCAAAACATTTGAAAAGGCCAATGCACACTACAGATCTGTTATCCCAAACTCCTTGATTTTCTGGATTATCTCCCTCACCATCCTCAGTATGTTGTTATCTTATTGCAAAAGCTCCATACTTTCTTGGTGATTTCTCATGGGCAGCTCCTCTCAGTACTGACTCCATCTTCCTCACAGCACAGCCAACAAACTCTAACTAACTTAATTTCTCGACCAGCCAACCTACTCTTTTACAGTACCCATCCAAACTGGATCAAGCTGTGGCCTGTTAAGGGCAGGCCTGTTCCTAATTCAGCTGTAACTCCTTAGGGGTGAGATTGCCTTCATCACTATCTCTATTCTCCTACGTTCCATCCATCTATCCACATCAGTATACCTCAGGAACAACAGAGGAAGCACTGGCTGTTCACAAATTCAAGCACAAGTCTTTAATGCTCTAAAAGCACATCTTTAACACACAATAATTTCAAAGAGAGAAATGCAAGCACAGAAGTTCAAAATCCTTGTCCTGTGAAAACCAACTATAGCAGGTTTAAAAAGTGCTTACACATTCATCCAGATTATTGACCTTTCCAGCAAAAGGAAACTATGTCCTTTCAAAACACACTGTAAATAATTAATAGCTGAGTAAATATTATTCCCAAAAACATGTAATACATTCATATATTAGATGTAATAAACAGGATTACTCATTCTTTAAGTAGTCTATAAGGAAATCAGAGCTATTTTAATGACATATTTGTGAAAGCAATTCAAGACCAGACACTCAGAAAATGAAGTATTTTAGAATACTATGGAATTAACTTATACTATATTCAAGACTTCTACTGGCAAAAGTCTTCCTGCTAATTACTATACAAAGCAAGATTGAATCATAGAGTTATTTTATGCAACAGTATTCAAAACAAGAAAGAGGAAAAAGGGAATTTAATCCTCAGTTATTTGTGTGGATCTTTCCTGCACTAGAAAAATAAAGCTTACATTGCTCAAAGAATAAAAGCTCTGAACTTGCATGAAGGAACTTAAATACTCAGGGGAGTTGAAGTGTTTGATGCATAAAAGCTGCTAAATCAGTGACCTCAGGAGAACCATGGGGCCTATATGGAAAAATCTGTGATTTAAACAGTGGGATTTAAGATGAAAGGCAACTCTGAAAGGCAAGTTGTGCCATTCTGAATAAATCTTTGTGATTATCCCCTCCTCTTCTCTTAAACACTTGTAATCTTTGAAAAGGAAAAATCACCACAAAAGAAAAGAAAAAGACAAGTCACTTGATAAAGTTTTAGGCTCCATAAAGGTCCCACATGCATTACGACACAATTTTAATGAAAATAATCAAGGCAAGTCTATGAGCGAATCAGTCCTGTCAGGAATTAGTTTCATTCTTCCCAGTTAGCTTCTGCACACTGATTATAGCAGCTGATACTCACAGAAGCCACTATGTTTTTTCTTTTCTTTACATAAACTACTGCATAAAACTTAGCAGCTCAAAAGGCGGGACTGCTGTCTCTCTGCAGCTTTTTGTTAACTGCTTGATCTGCAACTTAAACAGAATTACAGCCACACACTTTCAAGAAATTCACAATGGTAGGTAATAATCAGCATTTCCCCTACTGTTTTAAAAAATACCCTACTATACTCCCAATCAGTAATATGGTATACCTCTATAAAGTTTTAGATGATAAAACTGCACTTTGTGGCTGAAATAAGACAATAAAACTTAGTTGTATTCTTTAGCATCGTTAGCACTGCCTGTGAATTGAGGACTTTAACTCCCAAGCTCTGTCAGCAGAATGCACAAGCACAGAATGTACATAAGCACATTAATCACACACAAATTAAAAGCATCACTAGATTTAGTGTATTCTTAGTTTTATTTTCTGATGGGAGAAAAAAGGCTATGAGAACATTATTTTGAATTGTAATGTGCAACTTGATAGAAAATAACTATTTGAAAGATGTTAAATAAGACTTAGGTGGCATTAACTAATAAGCTCATGGGGCTGGGTTTCTTGGTTACTTTATCCTTTATAATATATACACACCTACTGCCATAGTCATAAAATCTTAATTCTCAATATTGAACTGCCCTTTCTATAAACTCAAGATCGATTTTGCTGAATAAATTCTACTGCTTAATACTGAACAGAATGAAGACTTCCGAGTCACACATTCCAGCTGTCCTTGTAGCAAACAGGTAGGAATTATAATTTTAAACCCTCCCGTAGGTATGGAGCCCCTGCTGGGATTCACAGGCGGAGTGGGACACTGGAAAAGCGTTTGGAAAGTAAGAGCCTCTGATGTTGTTCATCTGCTGCCCCCTCCTGGAAGAACACAAACAAAGCGCACGGCCAGGAACACAGCTGGATTCCCAGGTAACGCTTTCAGCGCTTTGCTGTAACCTCCTGACAGCAGATCTTTCTCAGTTTAAAGGAATTCCTTGAAGCTTTACAGTAACCATAGACTCTAAAATATGCTTCCCACGTGTATCTGATAATCTGAGCATAACGAGAGGCAATTGTGGGGCAAAGAGAAAATGAGGCAGCTTGCTCTGAAGCTGTGCAGGGCACAGCCCGTCTCTGTCACAGCAAGCACAGCAGGGTTATCCTCACACCCTTCTGCCACCAGCTAGTCCATCTGTGCCGCAGGACACACCACTGAGCTGGCTGTGATTCCCCACAGATCCCGCTCCGCTGTGGGAACAGGGCCTTTAGTGGAAAGAATTACAGGACAGCTGCAGGCTGGGACTACGGCCAATGCCAATTTTACGAGTTTGCACCTCAGGGGGACTGTAGGAAATGAACAGTGTTGACACGAAGTTTGTTTTGCTGTACAGAAGTCAAGCAAAGCTCAAATCAAAAGTAGGTACAAAAAGTTCAAGTAAATTCTTAATCTCCCTCTTCCAGGGAGAGCTCCAGAAACCCAGCCCATAAAAGCTCATTTTTCCTTCAAAACAGAGCTGTAGCACATACATCAGACATCACATTCCAAATGTAACCTCAGATAAAATTCGGGATGTCATACTCCAGTGCAACTCCACAGGTAACTCTTGTAATAATGTAACAATTTAAACTGCTTACTTCTGCCACTTAAAACAGTGGTAAGACTACTTGATTTAAAAAGTCCATAAGGCAGATGTCTATGTGCAAGTAAGTGCTTACTTCTGCCACTTAAAACAGTGGTAAGTTTTGTTAACTGACTACTTGATTTAAAAAAAGCCCAGAAGGCAGATGTCTATGTGCAAGGTACACCATCAACACATTGGTCTGTTCCCTACCTACTAACAAAAAGGCTCTAGCCCACTTCAGGCAATTAGGCCTTTGACTAGCTGAACCCAAATTCCATTTTTGCTTTCTTTTTATTATACCAATTTCAGAGAGCTACTAAAACATGTATTTATTATTTTCCACATGAGCAATAACTTCAAATGAGGAAAGCCAGATTCAGTATAGACAATTACTTAAGTCCTAGAAAACAGTGGGACAAAGAAGCCTTTGGGGAAAAAGCTTTGATTATTTGAATTTATTTATGATACACAACTGTAAAAGTAAGAAAGTGACTTCTCTAGTCAAAATGTTGCAAAAATGTTTTCTGACAATGTAACAAGCATGTATGGTCATAAACAACAACAAAAAGAGAAAGCACCCCCAGCCAAATGCACATATTTAGAAGAAACCCAGAGAAAGAGATGTACTCAAGTTTCTGTACCTAAATATTAGAAAAGCTATCAGATTTTGATATTTTGTAATGTCAACTCATGGACAGGTGATGGCTAGAGATTATTATTTTCTTTATCAAAGAAAAAGATATCTTTTCTGAATAACAGGAAAGCATCAAATGCCTTCTCAAAATCTCTTTGGAAGAAAGGACGCACTTGAGGTCAGGCAAAGTCTTGGTGTTAACCCTTACAAGTGCAGATAAGTAGAATTTTACATTAACTGATAAAATTGGTGCTTCAGTTACTGTTCCTCTTAAAAATGCAGCCATGACCAAAAGGAAGCTGTTTTTTCACCTAGTTAACTTGCAGCATTTCAAGAAGTCTCATGGCATTTCTCTTGGCTCCTGAAAGAATCTATTTCAGTGCCTGTACTTTGTTATTGCCTGCAATGAACTACACCAAAAAAACCTTAGCTGCACCTTTTGATCAGCACATGCTTGATTTGTTCCAAAGACTGGTACTATCACAAACCAAGTAGGAGGCAGCTATTTTTATTTTTGTTCAGGCTATCAAAGAGCAACTTTCTCACAAAAATATGTAAGTAAATCAGCAAATAAAAGATGTGCCAGATTACCAATCTGTAATTAAGAAACAAAATAGCAAGTTTTGCTATAATACAGATCATACTTACTGTACATACTACATTTAAATTAGCTTGAATCCTTCTTTCAAGTTGCTTTTGTGTTGAAACACACAGGATTATCTTCAGGCTTCTTCCTTCTCTTCCATTTGTGGTTTTGCTTGTGATGTCCACTCAACTGATATCTGGTTTTGAATACCTGATCCCGAAATTAAGATGAAAGCAGTTCTGTAATTTTCCATATGCTCCTTCAACTCTTCTCTGGATTGCCATTTAAGAAATAAGCTAAGTAAACCAATTCAAAAAGAAACCCAAAATGAACTACACCAATATTTTAAAATACCATCAGTGATGGAAAGACTTAAAAATCTGAGATATGAAAATTTCAGGTGAGGAAAGACAAAGCTGTAGAGAACATAAACCTTGCTTCTCATTCTGTGCTATATTTGTGAAACACACAAGAGCTTCTCAAGAAAAGTAATTTGTTTGAGTTGGTTTTTGTTTGTTCATTTGTTGTGTTGTTTGGGGTTTTTTAACCTGTGGGGCAAAATTAGATGCAAGTTAAAGATAAGTAATTTTGAGGAACGAACTGCTCTGTTTTATTTTGTATATACTGCAAATACAATGAATAGGTTTACAGACATGTTTAACTGCCATTCACACATCTCTTGGAAATACAGACTATCACTACTGGATGCACAGTTGCATTACAAAATTGCTAAAGTACTGCTCAGCACAGCGAAAGAAAAAAAAATTAGGTAAGCACAAATTACAATCATAAAAATGACAGCATTTCACAAGTTACTATTGGATTTCACGTACTTGCCATGACAATAAATATCCCTTTCTTTTTAAAAGTGACAATGCAGGAAGGAGAAACATGATTTTCAGGTTTCTCATTTGACCTGAATTGCTTTGTTTTACCAGATTACAATGTATTTATCATATAAAAGCTTTATCCTACAATGCACATTTCTAGCATTCCTGTGTTTTCTAAGTTTCCTCAGGTAAACTTCCAGTGATCATAATACATGCAGATAAAGAACAACCAGCTTTTTTACATAATACAGCTACCATGCTACAAGGAATTGATTTTCATTATGTTATGAATATCGAAAAATTGTTAAAATAACATAAAATGCTAATTATGTTAAGACGAATACAAAGATCAGTGAAATGTCAAACCAAGATATAATCTTAAGAAATAGAGTGCTGCATACACTTTGAAATATATACCATACTTTGCAAAATTAGGGTGAAAAAAGCCTGATTGAGATGATACCTGATGTTTGTTTCAGAGTAAATTAAATACTTTCAACCATGGAAGTATCATTTGGCATAGAATAATTTAATTTGACTCAATTTTTTTGGCGCTGACAAGTTTGTATATTACTGCTTTTGTACTGGCAACAAACTACTAAAATACCAAAAATTGTCCTTTCACCACCCTCCCAAAAGTTTACAAACAAGATATAAAAGCTGATGTTAATTGTTATATAAATAAATCAATCTCAAAACTGTAGTACCAGCTCTGAAGATAATTTGTAAAAAGCAGAACCTGATCATGTGAGACATTTCAGCAGACTGCTGTTTACAGGAAGAAAAATTTAAAGACTTTTTCCTCACCCAGTCTCACCAAGCCTTATTTATTAAATTGCCCACTCCTTTTAATGTGATGACACAGCAAGCATCAGATTACAAATTCTGCTGCATTCCGGAGTCTCTAGTGACTAAGAGAAAAGGGAGGATAAATTGCCAGTTTTGTGATCATGTACAGATAAAAAATATTTAAGAATCTTACTGCTTTTCTCATTTGCTGTATTCAAGCATAAATAAACACTTACCTGACTCTCCAATCCAGTGTGCACCAGCCTGGTTCAGTCAAGACACCACCAACACATGTAAGGATGTTGTGATGGAGATGAAGCCAGTAACTATGAAGGCTCTGTATGTCACAGGACATAAATAAGAAACTTTTGAACTATAAAGTTCATAAATAAGAAACTATATGAACTTTTACATAGCCACTGTATGGCACATTCATGGGGTATAGCAATGTAGAACCTAGTAACTCAGAACATACAGCAGTACATTCTGCTGAAGAAGACAGCATTTCTGGTCATTTATTTTAGTATATTAAGGTAAATTCCCAACATATTTCCCACAACATAAAATAAAAGCTGTTATTAAAAAACTCAAACAAAACCTCAACTCCTTAAGGTTGCCAAGACAAGAAATAAAAATTAGGTATTGCCAAAATTAAAGTTGCCTTGGTAACCTTAATCTCATTGTTTTTTGTGTATCTACTCTGCTCTCTAAAGAATAAAGCAAGGCTAATGAAGCACCACCCATTCTACACAACGAATTTCAAAAGGATCAGTGGGAGCAGAAATTTGCATACAGGCAAATCAGGCAATTGAAAATTTTGCAAGTGTACCCACCCACACAGATGAGTGCTTGGCTTTTTGACCTGTATTGAGAGTTCTCTTAATTTTTTTTTTATGATTTTGTTTTCTTTTCAACACTCAACAAGTTTTAGGTTTCATTTTTGGAATCAAAATACCTAAGAAGTTAAAACAGTAATGCCAGGTTTCACAATGGGGAATTATATATATATATATATATATATATACACTCACACACCCCAAAACTTTGATGCTTGAACTGTCATTTGAGTAATGGCAGCAACAGTAAATAGAAGTGATTGTGCACCCTGTTAATTTAATGCTGATTTACGTGTCTGAGACTAAATCCTTCTGTCCACTTCAGACCAAACTATGGTCCAAGTTATTATCATTTTCTGAGACTCCCTATTATTTTACTATTTGCCCACTTTGCCATGACCCATTATCGCTTTTCCTAACATGCAAAATTCTGCTTAAGTTCATCTCCTCATTTCGTCTTTATCTCTGGCAACAGCTCACAGGTTTTCCAGCCCCAATGGTGTTCAGTATCCAACATCTTTTATATGCTGTCTATAAAAGAATTAAAAAACTTTGCAAGCCAGGTGCCAAAGGAAACTGGCAAGTCTTCCTAGTTCCTGTCCCTGCCTCTCTAAAATAGTCTGTCACAATTAGCTTCCTGCAGTAAGGTATTGTCATTGTTCAATGCATTTTTCAGAGACATTGAAAAGGCCAAATCTCAACAGATCTTTCCATCAGGATGTGGCCTTCCAACTGTTCTAACAGAAGACACCTGCTGAAAAATGCTTATACATTTCCTTCAAGCCATGGACTGTTAGGGCTTTTTAAATAAAAGGTATTCACAGTCTTGCAGGCTCTACTTGAAAACATTATGAACAGGAAGTTTTCCCCATATACCTTCTAGAAAATTGGCTGAATCATTTTGGTTGATTTGCACATTTGACATCATTAAATGTCCAAAAAGAAACCAGAAAGAGACTAAACTCTTGGGTAAAAATAGATCTAAACTGAATATTGAACGTAGATGGTCGTCACGAAGAGTATTACAATTCTGGTGTTACTTCAGTCACATGGACATAAAGTTAAAGCCACAAAAGCTTCAGACACGAAGCATCCTTCAGCTTTGACATTCTCAGCAGTACAGCATCCCCAATCCCAGTTTAGCAACACAACAAACAACAAAATATTAAGGTAATAGAGTCTTCCTTGTATGAAGCAAGGATCTCTACCTCTTGCTGATGGAAATAAAGCTTCACTGAGATGAAGAAACACTTGACAAAGGAAGACAGACTTGCTGCTACATACTTAACAAGGCAGAATTTCCTTTTAAACTAACAGCTAGTTATCCAACCAAGCAATTATCAATTGGCAAAAGGAGCTCATCAGAAACTCAACCTAAGAAGTACTCAAAACCCAAGCATCTCATCATGTCCTGCCATCCAGATTTCCTGCACTGAATGTTGTCTTTTCTCCTCTACCTATGCAAGAGCTGCTCAGCTGCAAGCTCAATGCATCTGCCACATCCCAGCCCACCTGCTGCCTTGGAAAGATGGGGATCCTTGTTGAGTGCTCTCAAGCAAACTCTAAGAAATTCCTAATCCTTCCTCCCTGCCCTCCAAACCACCGTTCTAATCTATCTTAATGAGTTTTAAAGCCTTCTTCCATCAATTAAAGCAAATTTACTTGTACATACACTTGTATTAAGCAAATATTTAGCACTGAAAGAGAAAAAAAAAGAAAAATAACTGCACATCTTGAATTCAGTACAGTTAGAAACAGCACCTATGCTTGCACAGATGCTTGCAGACCTTGATCCATTCCTTAGCTGTATTAAAAGCTATAGTTTGTTGCAGTAGCTTAAACCAGATAAAATACGTTAATCTAAAATAGAAGAAATACATTTATCCATGTTAAAGTTATTAACATAAATGTTCAAACTGAACTCCTATGTAGTATTTAAGTATTTTGTGGTTATTTAGGCAATATGAGGCCAAATCTGGCTGAGATGCACAGCATTTAAGAAGAAAGAGCAATTATTAATTATGAAGATATACATAATTTGACATGGGGACTGTGGTAGCAAATCCAAGGTTATCTCAGCTCTAAGAATCCTTAATGCATCCACAATGTCAAAACAGAACAAAAGCCAAAACAAACCAAAACACAGTAACAAGGAGCTCTCAAAGATTTCAAACCACAATTAAAAATGAGTTAGCAAAATATGCGCTTGCAGGGAGTTATTTTATTGTGAATTATGGAGCATATGAAAAATATTGAAGGAACAGAGACTTCAGAATACCCAAGCTTCAAAGGATTATTTTTAGTGGCAGACACAACACCGTTTACGTGTCCATTTTCTTCTAAGCACATCTGCTGACAGTCTAAATTTGGTCTGGAAAAAGTAGTGGTAGGAGGTTGCAGGTTTTGCACAGATGATTTCTTTTTAAAGGGAAATGCAATTGAGACCACTAGCCCTTTTTTGTAAATATAAATATATTATATATATAAATATAAATATATCTTTTAATATAAAATAACTCAACTTCGCAGCAACTTCTGAACTCTTTTTTTAAGATTTAAGATTCAATTTGTACTTTGCTTTCCACTAACCAGTTAGGCTTTCAAGTAGGTTAAAAGCTACAACAAGCATGTTGAACCAAATAATGTTAGCAATTACAGCGAGAACTTGACACAAAGTTAAACACAAGCTTAGTGCTAAGAAGCTGTGCTTAAAACTATTTCAAAAACCATCCCCATAGCCAGCAGGAAGAATCTCATTGTACCAGCTCCACAAGCACAAGGAATCTGCAGACAACAGTATAACTCTACAGTAAAGCTTCCTTTAACAGAATGAAACATCTGAAAAACATTAGCAAGTTGAAATTTCTTAGTTTCTTTATTGTTTTTTTTGCTCCTCAAAAATGTATAGAAATGTATAGAAATTAGCATGGTGTTAAATAAATATTTAGAAAGGTTTCCTTTGCTCACATTTATCACAAAAATGTGATAATATTAAGAAAAAAATCTTTTAAAAATTAAAATTCCACACTACGAAGAGCTTAAAAAATTGTGAAGTATTTAACCTATTACATTTTTCACTAGGAAACTAAAATTAAGTAAACTTTCTGCATGTTAACATAACAATGAACAGTAAGTTATAATCTTCAAAGTTCAACGCCCCCACATATAATGGAAATTGCCAAAAGAGCATCTCAGGAAACCCAGTTCCAGGTTTTCTCACTATAGTTGTAAGGAAGAAGGATTTCTAATCCCCACACCTCCCACCCAAAAGGAATGAAAATACTCAGTCAAGAGACAATTTATAATTTGTTAATAAAAAGCAGTTCTCCTCTCACTTAAACCAACAGTTTGTATAAGTACTCATAAATTTTTTCACTGCTGTAGTCATCTCTGTTTTGAAGTACTGTGAATTTCAATTGTCCTTCCATGTGCTCTCCTTCCTACCCCCTTAGAGAAAAGGTTATATTGGACTGCAGCCTTGTTCTTGGCTTACAGTCACAATTAAGAGGACACTGTAAGTCATAGTGAAGCAAATAAAAAACCTGTTTTGCTTTTAGTTCTAAAAATTACTGTTTTCTCTGTTACTTTTCCTATAGCAGAAATTCTGCTATAACCTTTTAAAAAATTCTATCTCCCGCCCTGTCAAGCAGTAAAAACCTCAGAACAAGCCCATATATCCCAAAGACAACAAAGGCATCAAAACTAGACAGCATAACTCGTAATGCAATCTAAACCTTTCCATCAAAACCCTTCACAATCTGATCTAAACCCTACATCACCACACAGATGCCTGGCTGCCGCCACAGGACGCCCTGTCATTCCCCATTCCTTCACATTCCTAAACTTGGCTGTTTCCTTACCTGACCACTGCCACAAACTCCAGCACACACCCATGAGCCATCACCTTATTTGACAATCACCTCTTCTTTCACTTGGCCATACTGAGCAATCAGAACCAAAGCAGTAGTTCAACCCACGAAGCAAGAACTTGCTTTACATCCTAGCAGCAGCCAGGGCAACCTTGCTAAAATCAATTAATCACTGCAACCACCTGCAATACTGAATGGTTAAACAGAAAAACGCCCAGGCTACCTTTGTGCACTGTCATTCAAGATTTTTACCTACAGACATGAAGGTGAGCACTAAATGCATAGTTTTATGGAGGGCAAAGCACTTGAAATTACTAACAGAAACATTATTTAAGCAATGAGGGAAAAAGTGTAATTGGTACAAAAGTGAGATTTGTAGTTAATGCAAAGTGGAACACAACTAGAATACTGGAACAATGTCCTTTTATGATTTAGGACAGATTATTCTAGTCATGGTCTTTAATTTAAAAATGGAGATAATATTTAGCTATAAGAAATGTCACCAAATGCAGAGCTAAAAGGTATTCACCTAGATAAAAGTACCTTCACAGTAATGTTAAGAGTCATTAAAAAGCTACTAATATTGAAATTGTTAGAATATGATGGTCAACTACTCATAGAAACAGTCATAATTCAAAATATTAAATGAGAAAGGATTTTGCAGAATGAACATCATCAAAATGTGAACATTTACAACACATTTTTAGAATTTTTACAGTTCTTATGTTTTCTTTGCTCAAACCAGCATGAAGCTGTTTTACAGTAGCTTCTGGTAATAGCATTTACAGTCCATACTGAAAAGCTCCAATACATTTTGCATTGACCAAACAAAGTTATTTCCAGCAATAAGCTTAAGCTGAGGAGGCAACTAGATGAGAGCAAAAAATAAAACCTGACTTACTGGTAAAATCACTGTGTGGGCACATAACCACATCCTCATAATGCCAAGCAAGCTACATGAAGATTGCTTATCTGCTCAGTTCCAGATGATGTGCACTGAGATGAGGTTTCCTCTGATGGCTGTTTCTGGGCACTTTCCAGGCACTTTATAAAGTGATATAAAAGCACTTTCACAGATGAAGCACTGAAAGGTTTCTTTTATTCACATGTGTGATCTTCAATGGTTTTCCATTAAGATCTACTCAGTCATGTGACAATAAACACATTTAAAGCCACGATCCACATCACGGCCCTTTAAATGAATTTTCTCAGCATCTTTCAGCTCTAGTGCTACATTCCACACATTCAGAAATGCTGCTTCTCTCAGAACCCAGCTTTAAGGCACAAGCACCCTCCATAGGGTGAGGTGAGCATTTAGATCCAGCTTTCAATTGATTTTCCTATGATGTTTACACCTTGATTGAGCCTTAGGGACTTTTAATTTCCCCAGCAAATATCTGGATTCTAACACTGGAAACGTGACAGATGCTAAGAGGCATACACTGGGTTTATCTGTCCTTTCTCTTGGAATATGGAAGAGAAGTCAGCACTGCAGGGTTCTTCAAGTTGAAAATAAGCTGCTACTTCTCCAAACAAGGTGGTCATTTCTCAGGAGTGATGCATGAGGACTATGCTTGAGCTCATGCCACAGCAGCAAGGACTCTTATTTTAAGGCACCTGACACACATGCAACAAGAGAGTAATTTTTTTCAAGATTGTCTTTGTTTTCATTCTTTTCATCTCCAAAGCTCACTTTTACCTTGGTCCATTTTAGGACAGCCTGAAATTCGACATGCCATATCAACTTCACGGATTTGAACCAGGTGTCTCCTGATCTTACTTTTGATCCTGCTTGTGAAATGGCAGAGCTTGCACCTATGTATCTCCACCAGAAATATTTCCACCAGACCAGGCAATCTGGCCTTCAAAATCCTCAAGCAGAGCAGCATACAGCTGGGACATTGTGATGCCCTCATGGTGATGTGTGGGTTCATTGAAAGAACACATCAATATTTGTAGTTAAATTTGTTACATTTCAGGAGTTGCAGTTGGTCAGAACATGGAGCTGGTAACACCAAGGTGGTGGATGCAATCCCCTATGGGACATTTACTTAAGAGCTGGACTCGAGGATCCTTGTGGATCCCTTCTAACTCAGAATAGTCTGTGAATCTGTGAAAAGACAATAAACAAGAGTTAAAATCCGCTTCATGATTTCTAGTGTATTATCCAAAGTCTGGGGAGCAACGACATTCAGATTCCAGCCCTAGGGATGTCTGCAGATTTTACGATTATCTCAAAGAAGGGAGGGTCCTGCATGAGAAAAATGACGCCATAAAAGACAGCTCAAATCACCTGTTGAAATTAAAAATGAAATACAGGTTAGCAAAGTTTCGGCATTTCTGTGCTAAGCTCCCGTTAGCAGACAGGCAGCAGTGATCTTAAACCTAATACTCACGTTAAAAGGCGGGAAGGCTGGTGACAAAGCTGTCCCCTCCGGTGCGGGAGGCAGCCCCAGGAGCCCTGCCCCAGCCCCAGGAGCCCTTCCCCGCAGCCCGGCACAGCCAGGCCGAGCCCGGAAAGGCGAATTAACCGCAGCGACGTCGTTCAACAGGCCCACAGAATGACAGAAGGGCTTGGGTCGGAAGGGACCTTAAAAATCACCCAGTTCCAACGCCCTGCCAGGCGCAGGGATACCCTTCCACGGGACCAGGCTGCTCAGAGCTCCAGACCAGAGCGCTCCCAAACCCAGTTCCAACGCCCCGCCAGGCGCAGGGATACCCTTCCACGGGACCAGGCTGCTCAGAGCTCCAGACCAGAACGCTCCCAAGGATGGGACATCCACAGCTTCCCTGGACACGTGTTCCTCTGCACCCAGTTCCAACGCCCTGCCAGGCGCAGGGATACCCTTCCACGGGACCAGGCTGCTCAGAGCTCCAGACCAGAACGCTCCCAAGGATGGGACACCCACAGCTTCTCTGGAAACGTGTTCCTCTATCTCAGGGCCCTCACGGCGAAGACCTCCCTACTAATACCTCATGCAACCCCGCTGGCTCCCGGCAGGATCCGCTCCCGGCAGGATCATTCCCGCCGCCGCCTCCCCGCGGCCGCCCCCAGAGGCGGGGGGGGCGGAGCCTCCGTCGCGCTCCCGGCCCCGCGCGCGGGGTTCACTTCCGGCTCCGCGTCTCCCCCCGCCCCCTCCCAGCGGCGGCGGCGGCAGCGAAGGAGTTCGGAAGTTCAAAATGGCCGCCGCGGCCGAGCCCGAGCAGCGACCGCCCGAGTAAGGACTTGGCTGGAGGCGGGGGGAGGCTGCTCGCCCTGGAGCTTTGGGGAGGAGGAGAAGGGAGGTGGAGGGAGAAGCGCGGACGAGGGGATTGGGGAGGCGGGATACACACACGGGACGGGAACGACAACAAGCGGCCCGGGTGGAAGTGGTGAGGGAGGAGGAGGAAGAGGGTATGGAGAGGAGGACGAGGGAAGGCGGCCGCACCGGGGGAGCGGGGCTGCTGTAGGGGCTGCTGGCCCCGCGGCGAGGCGGCCCTGCGGGGTCCGGGGCGCTGGATCCGCCCGTGGATTCGGGAGGGCCGCGCGGGGGGAGGGGAAAGGGAAGCGGCGGCGGGCGCGTGTCCCCGGGAGTCCCGCGTGCGCCTTCCCGCCCTGCTGGTGCTCCCGCCGCCGGGAACCGGGATTGCCGCCCGCGAACCGGGTTTGCCGCCCGCGCCGGGGACGCGGGACGGAGGGACGCGGGACGGAGGGATGCGCGTCTTCCGCGTGGCTGCGAGGCCGCTGCCCGCCCGGGCGCGCAGGGCGCGGGCATCCCTGAGGCCGATCCTCGGCGCTCCCCGGGATCCCCCACGCCACTCAAACGTACGCACGCCCCCACACACCCGCTCCGAGCGGGGCCGCGGGGCTCCGGGGCCGCGGGGCTGCCCTGGCGCCGCCGAGCGCTGCCCGCCCTGCGGCGAACCCTCCTTCCCCCGGGCCCCGGCCGCTCTCGCGGTGGAGAGAGTGCCCGTGGTGGTGGAAGCAGAAAGTGATTTGTTGCCGCCAGCCCCTCCTTCCAGCCCTCGAAATGACTGGCAAGTCCCGGCTCCCGTTGGGAAGCGAAGATCGAGCTGCCGCCTCTCTGCCGGAACGGGGCTCCCGGGCGGGTGTTTTCCAGGCGCCTCGGTTTGTGCCGTGGGGTTTGGGTTTGTCCGCGCTCAGGAGCTCGTGAATCTTCTGGAAATTCTGCTGAGAGTTAACGATCTAATGCTTGCTCCTCTTTACACATTAATATTTTAGCCATATAGCCATGTAAACTGCTGTCTGTGTCTTTTTCTCCTTAAAGAGTTTTGATTTGAGGTTTGATTTTATTGTTTATCCTGGGAGTAGAAGACGGGTGAGGAAGAGCAGTGGGAGTACACGTGAGCCATGTAAAGTACATGGACATGAAGAATAGCTTTTAGTATTGTAGAGAGAAAGTTAAGTAATGAGGTAGAAGCTGATGATAGGAACCCTGTATGAAGGAAAAGATGGGTGAAATCACTGTACATCCTTATGAACTTTCTGTAATTCTTCTCTTTGAATTCAAAAATAGGAAAAAGTAGGGCTGTAACAAGTTCATGTCACAATTCCTGTTTAAAGCCATTAGCACCTAAACATGTAGACATGCCTCATCACCTTCTGAAATATTCTTACAAAGCTTTTTCATCCATGTCATTATATCTCTGAAGCATTTAATAGAAGTAAAAGTTTATCCACGGTTTAATGAAATTACTGGAAATAAATAGATCCCTGTAGATGAACTTGAACTGTTTCTTGCACGTTAATCAATCCAATGTTATAGTTGAGTTACAAAGACAGCTGGCAGTTGTATTGGCAGCCTGTAGTGGCCTGAGATGCTGCTGTGGTGATGTGTCTCGTCTGGCACCTTAGCTGCCAGCTGGCTTTTCCAGAACTTAAGATGAGGTTATTACACAACTCCAAAATACATACAACAGCAAAATTACTTTCTTAAAGATTTTGGTGTCACTTTGTGCTGTTAAGAGAAGGAAGACTTACCTGGAACAGCTTGAGCAGATGTGATTTGTATTGTATTTAATATTTTTATAATGTCTTAAAGTACCTTTAATGTGCTAACTGGGGATTTGCACAGGATCCTGGATCCCAGCTAAAAGAAAATTAAGGGGCACATAGTTCCCATAAAATTCTCATTGTCACATTTTTCCACTTGTGGCACAGATAGACTTGCTCAGGATGGCAAGTCCAAGTTGAAGTTTTGCATTTAACACTTCTTTTATTAATTTTTTATAATGCCAAGTGCAAGATAAAATAAGCTCTTTTTAAGCCAGTTTTTCCTCCTTTGTTCTGATATTTTATCATAATGGTGTGGAGTGTCAGGAGATAGCAAATGAGAAAAACACCTTTCTGTGTGCCTTGAATAAACAGAAGTAGTAATAAAAACATAAAAGACAAGCAGCGTTCTGAGTTAAGTCTCTGAATATTTTATATTCTTAATTCAAACCGTTTGTTCCTTTTGGACATTCATCATTTCATAGCACTAAAGTTTTAACAAATAATTTTAGCCAATAATTTTCATGTACCTTGCAGAAAAGTCACCTTTATTTACTAGTACAAGAATTTGCCTTAACTCAAGCAGGAGAGAGTAAATGTGCAGTGCTTGAAAATCCTGTCCTTAATTAGAAAGACACCAAACAAATTCATAGCGAGATGCTGTCCTTTAGGTCTGGCTTAGAATGTCTCTGATACATTTGTTGGATCAGATGATTGATCATATTCTTCAGAAACAACTGAAGCCAGTAGAGTTCAGAAGATAATTTCCACGTTCTATGTGCATTCACCCCTGGCTGTCGTGTTTGGGGGAATTCTTTTCACCTCATGAGGCTTAGTATACAGCAAAGAGCTATGTTTAAGTTATTAAAGTGATAACTAGTAAATTTCAAAGCTGTTGTTTAGATGGGGTGATTTGTAGAAAGGTGAGCTCTGGCACCTGTAATATTATTTCAAAAGGCAGATGTCTGTATTAACAGACAGTAACTTCATTGGTGTTCTGAAGGAGATCAGGAGGTATTTGCTCAACACTGTAAAAACCCCTCTTGCTAAGCCAGTTTCAGTGGCTATGGGGGATAATACAAGGGAATATGTAACATCAGGACTGAATTTTATAAAGTTACTATCTGAAGAAATTATCACTAATTGAAAATACTTTCTGAAGAAACACTGTATATCATTATTTTAATAACCTGCTGTAGACTTACTTTTGGCTGCTTTGGTCAATGGCACTTTACAGGTGTCAAGATTGCCACATTTTTTAGAAGCTACTAATCTGCTGCATACTATCAGAAAGCTGCTCTGAAATTAGACTCCCTTAATTTGTCCCATTCCTCAATAGTGTTTTCTGTATTACATAAATAATATAAATCTGTAAGATTTATATTTCCTAACAGGTGTTTACACTTAGAGAAAAAAATTGCAGCTAAGAGAGTCAGCTCTGGATGAGATTTTGCAAGAAGGTTTCATAAGGTGGTCAGCATCATACCTTGAAATAAATTGTGATCTTTGGAGCACAACTGTTTTCTGCCACTTGAAAATACTTGTAAAAGGCATAGCTTGGGTTGGGCATTGGAGTGGAGCAGAAAGTGACGTAGATGATGATGTACTGACAAAGAAATACTCAGCACTGTTGTATGCTGTTAACAGATAGGTCAGAATTGAGTGTAAAGGGGTTAGCATTGATTCCATCCACATGTTTGATTTTGTCAGTGCATTTGCTGTCTGTTCTTTCCGTACTATTTCCTTCTGCAGCCGTAACTGTCTGTTCCTGAGGAAGTGTATCTGCTGTTATAACTTACTTAAATTAGTGGTACATTTTTAATTCTCCCAAAGGAGGTGAATAAATGCCAGTTAGCTTCTGTCATAAAAGGCTGTCTATTTAACATGAGATAAAGGATTACAGTGAGTTTATAGTACTGATCTCTTTATTTTTTGCAGGGTTGAGGATGCTGAGGCATCCGAGAAAAGTGTGAATGAAGAAAATGGGGAAGTGTCAGAGGCAGACCAACCTCAGAACAAGCACAGCAGACACAAAAAAAAGAAACACAAACACCGAAGTAAACACAAGAAACACAAACATTCTTCAGAAGATGACAAGGACAAAAAACATAAACACAGACACAAACATAAGAAACATAAATGGAAAGAGGTGGCTGATGCCTCTGACAAAGAAGATGGACCAGCTAAAAGAACTAAAATTGATTTTTTGGCTCCTCTGGAAGACTTAGAAAAACAAAGAGCATTGCTGAAAGCTGAACTTGAAAATGAATTAATGGAAGGAAAAGTCCAGTCTGGGATGGGATTAATATTACAAGGTTATGAGTCAGGATCTGAAGAAGAGGGGGAGATCAATGAAAAAGCACGAAATGGAACAAGACCTACAGCAAAGTCAAATACTAAGGGGAAATTAGAACCTGTGGACAATAAAACTAGTTCCAAGAAAGCAAGTAAGAGTGAATCAAAGGAAAGGACTAGGCACAGATCTGACAAAAAGAAAGCCAAGGCAGGAGTTGATGGAGTCAAAGAGAAGACTACTAGAAGCAAGTCAAAAGAAAGGAGGAAATCCAAAAGTCCTTATAAGAGAAGTAAGTCTCAAGATCAGACAAGGAAATCTAGGTCTCCAATACTTAAGAGGAGATCTCAGGAGAAAAACAGAAAGTCTAAGTCTCCTCCAGAGGATAGAAATAAGGCTGATGATAAAAGTAAATCCAGAGACCGCAGAAAGTCTCCGGTTGTAAATGAAAGCAAAAGCAGAGATCGTGGTAGAAAATCTAAATCTCCAGCAGAACTAAGAAGCAAATCCAAAGATAGAAGATCACGGTCCAAAGATAGAAAACCTAGGAGATCAGAGACTGACAAAGAAAAAAAGCCAATTAAATCTCCTTCTAAAGATGCTTCTTCAGGGAAAGAAAACAGGTCCCCTAGACGACCTGGCCGCAGCCCAAAAGGGAGAAGCTTATCTCCCAAACAGCGTGAAAAGTCAAGAAGAAGCAGATCTCCTCTCTTTAATGATCGTAGGTCTAAACAAAGTAGATCCCCCTCTCGAACCCGCTCTCCAGTTAGAAGGGTGAGGAGTAGATCTGCAGAAAGAAAAAGAAGAGAATCAGAAAGGAGGCGTCTTTCTTCTCCCAGGTAACTTAAAGGTGCCATGAGCCACCACAAAAATGCATTGTGGGATGAGCTATCTTCTAGTTTGGAGTTTATCTCCTCATTTTGTTCAGAAAATTAAAAGGTATTAAAAAAGACAATCAGATAAGTACATTATATCATGATTTTCCTTTGTATGTATTCAGATTTTTTTAAAGACTATTTTTCTTAGCTGTCAGATGTGCAAATTCATCTTATGGTTGTTGAAGTGCTAAGTTATTTGCTGCTCACTTCCTTAATGGGATCAAGTGTTATAACTGTGTTCTCCTTTTTATTGCTGGTTGGATTCAGAATTTGGTTTCTATTTTGTTTCTTTGTCACTAGTTCTGTTGCTTTCTGAAACTTCTGAGTGAGAATCCTCTTCAGTGTTACATATTAGTGTTGGCTAAAGTGGGTCATTAGCCTCTCTTTCCACTCAAAAAAAGCCCTTATGATAGAGCCAGTATTTGTGAATGTAAGCCAATTTTCATGTCAAGATGTCCTTCTCAGAGTATTTTTTTTTTCTTCAAAATATTCTGGATTTTCATTTGCTAGCAGAAGGGTAGTGTTGCTTTGTTATTGGACTGCCGTGTGTAATTATCATATTTTGCGTACACTTAAAGGAGAAGAATGGATGACTATTTATTGTATTGGTGTAGTCCTGACATTTTCTTAAAAACACAGATTTAGCCTATGAAAGCAGTTACCTTGAAATTTGAAAGCTAATAATGCCTGGGCAGTGAGTTTCCAAGAAGAGAACAATATAAGTGTACGCATTTTTTGAAGTTAATTCATTGTCTGTAAGAAGTTTAGGAGTCAAAAGAGTTCAGCATTGGATAATAAATAATTTAAAACTTTGTATTGGGGTTTGAGGTTCACCCAGTTTGAAAACTAAGAAATATGAATTTAAAATTAATTGGAACCACAAAGCTTAGTGAGTAGGCACCTAAAAATGTGAAAGTTTCAGCCTGAATCACTGAAGTTTACTCCAGTATGGGGTATCTTTGGGTACTTTGGAGAATGGCCCAGTGGATGCTGACCTGGTCATGCAAGTTTTGTAAATGCTACCAGTTTATCTGGCTGCTTTCTAGTGATTTAGGAATGTATCTGCCCAACCACTGAGTTTTTCTGGCGTAGTAGTTGACTTTTCCTCTGCAACGTTTTGCATCTTTCAGTTTTCATTTTTCTTGACAGCTTGCATTGCAGCCAGCTTGAATTGGTTGTCTAGACACTTATTTCAAGTGATGCATGTGTCTAGAATTTTGCTGTCAAATTCATACTTCTGTAACTGCGTGGTGAGCAGCATGTGAGTGGGGGACTACTAAAATTTTCTGCCTGGAGGTGTTTGCAGATCATCAAGAATAATCTTTCCTTGTAAGACATCTGAATTAATTCCACCTGTGTTCAAGTTTTAACTACTTGTAGTTACTCAAACTGCCAGAGAATTTCAGGAGCTTTAATGAACCGTTTTAACAAAAAAAAAAAAAAACCAAAAAAAACCAGTCATTTCATTTTTCAAGTTTATTTCCAGTGTTCTGATCTTGTAAGACACTTCTCAGGTCTTTGACTGAAGTTACTCATTATGTGATGTTACTATGAATTTTTGATCATCTTCCACTTTTTATCTCACCCTGTCAACTCTGAACTAATTTATTTTTTGTAACAGATACTTTGATTAGGTTCTGGCAGTACGACTCTGTTAGTCAGGTAGCCTGGAACTCTTAAATCATGTGCCTTTTTATGTAATATTGTTCAAAGGAACATAATATAAATTAATTGGGCTAAAGGTATTGGCCTGTTCCAGCATTTGAGTACAGTAATTCCTTGTAGAAACTGCCAGTACTCTGCACATGCATACATTTTCATTTTACCTCACTCTTTACTGTTTTGCATCAGTTCTGTGTGTCTGATCATTGTCTATAGTTAAGGTAATTGAAACTGATGTAGCAGTCTCAAAACAAATGAAGAAAATCGCAGAATGGGTGTAATTAGTCTTTCAGACCTAAGATATTTTGTTCATTGATGAGATGTAACACACACCTGTTACTCCATATTGTTCCAGCTTGATTTTTAAAAAAATCAAAAATAAGGAGCAGGAAAAAAAATAGAATAGCAACATTTTCTTTGAAATAGGGTGAAACTGTTTTCCAGTTTCTAATGCAGCCTCTTTAGAGTAGTTGTTAAATTTGGAATTTGTATTCTTTCCACTTTTTGACTGACCTCTTGCTGTCATGCAGTTAAGCTTTTTAATCCCATCAAGGTTTTTTTGTTTTTTTTTTTCCTTGAGTAATTGTGAATCTGTTTGGGCAAGAATAAACAAATTTTGAATACTGTATATAGTATCAGACTTGAATTATTTTTTAATTTGAGAAGGGATAGTTTAGATTTTAGTTAAGAATTCTAATTTTCATCTGCTGTTTTAGAATGTGTGAAATGTTGAAGCCATGCAATTGTAGTGCCCAAATTGAAACAGACATTGTCACTACTGTGAAATAGCATGATCCTAAGCCTAAATTTCAGTAGCATGGTGGGAAGTTGGTAAAATAATTCTCAAGAATAATATTTTGGGGTTGATGTATTGTTTCAGTACTGTGTCTGGTAAACATGAAAACAGGCCACTTTTTATGTAAGACCAAAGCACAAGCTTTGTTTTAAAACCTCTCTTAGCTTCGTGGTAGTAATTAATGAGCTGTTTCCAGGCTTGTCCTGAACTAGATCTTTGCATGGGCACACACTTCCCAGGGTGGGGAGAGACACACAGGAAGGGCAGCCAGCTCTGCAGCCTACTTTTCCATCCCTCCCTCTGAAGCCCATCTGGTGGTCCCTCACCTGCAGTAAAATTTTTCAAGTGAGTTTTTAGAGGGAATATTTTTTTTTTTGTTTTCATCGTGCTCCTGATTTTTACTATGACTCTCTTCCTCTGTTTTAAGAACACGGGCCAGGGACGACATTTTGTCTAGGCGTGAAAGATCCAAGGATGTCAGCCCACCCAGCAGATGGTCTCCATCCAGGAGAAGATCTCGGTCCCCCATTAGGAGGAGATCTCGAACACCCCTTCGACGTAGCCGATCTCCCAGGAGGCGGAGTAGATCTCCTCGGAGGAGGTAAAGACGCCCTGTGTTGTTCAGTGTATTTTGTAAGATATTACAGGAGGAATAAGAATTGCTATCATATGTATAAAGAGACCATGCTATTTTTTTTTTTGTCCATATTAATATGTGCTAACACAGTTAAATTAATTTTGTCCTCCGTTAATTAAATTGTTTTATTACTTGGAATCATTTAGTGTCTTTATGTTTTCTGAAAATATTTTCCTTCTTTTCTTAAAAAAAACCAAAACAGCCCCCCAGCCCAAAATCCAAATCTCTTGTTCTTATCAAACAGGGACAGAGGCCGGAGAAGTAGATCTCGCCTCCGAAGGAGGTCCAGGTCACGTGGTGGCCATAGACGTCGGAGCAGAAGCAAAGTTAAAGAAGATAAATTTAAAGGTAGTCTTTCTGAGGGTATGAAAGCTGAACAGGAGTCTTCATCAGACGAAAAGTAAGACCATATTTCTCACTTGCACTTATTATTTATAATCTGCAGTTCAACTGATACCAAGAATGAACTAGCATTTATCTTGATGGTGTAGTTTTGAGTTGTCACCTAAAACCATAATCATGTCTTTGTACTTGCGGTCTTGTCTAATTAGTGTTGTGAGAATCTGAAAAACTTTGGAATATGCAAAAAATACCAAGACCTGTTGGCTAGTGAGCAGACTCCTGGGGAGGATATATCATTAGGTTTTTAAATTCAACTTAATCAGTATCTTGTGAAAACTTTTGGTCTGCTTACTAAAGCTTACTGCTTGAGGAAAAGCTTTAATAGCTGAAAGGATTAACTGCTGCCTGCAAATTGTGTTCATATTTCTTAAACATCTGCCTATTCAATTGTGCAAGAGTATGCATTCGTAATGAAATTATTAAGGAAAAATGATGCTGCAGTGAAAAGGAACAAGGATTTTTTGTTTGTTTGTTGTCTTTTAGAAGAGGGCTGTTAATTGTTTGCAATTAAAAATAGAATGCAGAAAGTCCCAATGAGATACCAAGAGATACATTTTCTTTGTAAGGAAATGTAAATATATGCAGTGGGATACATTGCATTGCTTTCTGAGTCACTTGAATAGCTATTGTTTAATATATTTTGTGCTTTATATGCCAAGTAACTGCACTTGGTAAAATTCAGTAGATAATTGTATGTTTATGAAGTTATATTAAAAAGTCATATTTTTGTAGTCTTGAAGACTTCGATTTGGAAGAAGAGGATGAAGAAGCAGAGATAAGACAAAGGAGATTACAGCGGCAAGCAATTGTTCAGGTACATGGTTACAGGAACTAATTCTGTGTTTTTAGTGTAAAATGTCAGAGTAATGGAAGGCTCTTTGCCTCTTGCTGCATTACAGTGGTAATTCCTATTGCTGTATTTTTCCAGTTAGTTCGTTGTAAATGTTAGTCTCTCTTAAATTCTACGTGTCTGTTGTCACATCATTGCTTTTAAAACTGAAATGACTCTTCTGTGAGTCATTTTTGCTATAGTTAAACATTCTCTGGTGGTCTTAAGACATGTTAAAAATGTTCTTCGGTTACCTTTATGTGCAGGTTTTCTCAGTAGCTGTTCACTGATACGATAACATCAGTGTAACAGTAAGTTATGTATCAATTAACCTAACTGGTCAGTTTGTTTCAAGTAGAAGTCGTCCTTGTCAATTTCCAAAATTGTGTAAAGCCACTGTCATGGTGTCCTCCCTAAAAACACATGTGAATTGCATTAACTTCTTACTCCAGTAACAAGGTAACAGTAATCACAAGTGCAGTGTGTGATCGAAACCCCTGAAAGAAGCTGTGGTCAGAGGGGGTGTCACTGTACAGTAGGAGTCCGCTATCTCTTTTCAAAGGTGGGATTTGGCACACAATTAGAACATAGCAAGCAAAATGCTGTAGTGTTTTTATGTAGTATCAGGTACAAAATTACTGGCTTTGATGTAGTGCTTATTTTAAATAGCACTAAAAATACTGTTCATGGTTTTGTGCAAAGCCCATTGTAAATTCCTTCAGAACTATGACTGAGCCAAACCATATAAATTCTTTTTAAAGACTGGTTGCACCTGATGTTGGTGCAAGCTGGAAGCAAACTGCAGAGCTGAATTCCCTAAATGGAAAAATCTCTGCTTGTATTATTGAATAGTTCAACCTAGACAACTGGTTGGTAGCAGCATTTCTTCATCTTGATTTTTACCTTTTGGGATAGGAATTGAGATCTGTATAATTTCATAGTACCTCAGGGTGACGAAGATTGTAAAGATGATGTTTGAAGTTTTTTAATACTTCTGAAATTTTTCAACACAAATTAATAAATAGGATTTATAGTTCACATAAAAAAAACTGAATCTAAAAGCTACTTTTCTGTACCATAACACTAATAAAACTGGGAAATATCCTAGAATGTAGGATATAAAATAAGTAATTTTTCTTCAAAGAGTGTGTTTCAATGCTTGTGCGCCAGGATGGTTTAGTAATAAATTTGTTGCTGCTGACATTTTGTTGTGCATAACTAAATAGTTAATATTCAGTAATAATCTGTTTTTACAGAAATGTAAAGACCTAAAGAACGCACATGAATATTTCAGTCTTATGGTCTGGACTGTGGTGCATTGTGACAAATTGAATTTTCAGAAGTTATATTCCATTCTGAAAATAATCTGTTGTCTTTATAGACATAGGTGATTATGAAAGTAAAGACTAGTTTCAGCTGAAAGCTCAAACCATTGAAAAGGTGGATATGAAAATGTTTAAATTGTGATAAATTGTAACAGTGAGATTAAAAACTAAATTTCTTTTTAGAAATACAAAGGCCAGACAGAAGACAGTAACATATCTGTACCATCTGAACCAAGCAGCCCTCAGAGCAGTACACGTAGTCGCTCAAATTCTCCTGACGACATCCTAGAAAGAGTTGCTGCTGATGTTAAGGAGTATGAACGGGAAAATGTGGACACATTTGAGGCATCAGTGAAAGCCAAGCACAACCTCATGACAGTTGAACAGAACAATGGTAAGATTCTGAAATCTCTCTAGTGCAATTTATGAAAACTCAGACACTTGGCTTAGTTCACTTACATTCTTCCAGACTAGGAAGTAGATTGACTTTTTGGATGGAATTTGGGAACGTTTTCGCAAATATTATGGTACTTAAAACACAGCATTAAAATAAATCTTCCTCATTAGGGAGGATAGTATCAGTGGAACACAGTCTTTATATTTCTAGTAGCTCTTCACGCAATTTGTGCTTTACGTTTGGAAGAGCAAACAAGGATGTCTATGTATATGGTTAAGAATTACCCTTCCAAATTCTTCTTTTCACTCAGGCAAGTTGTTTTCTTAGAAGCTTAGTATAATCCTAGACTTTGTTTTGTGAGGGTTGGAAATTATGCTCCTTTTATACCTTTTATTGGTCAAAGCTACTGTGACAGAAGAATATACGTGGGTCTGTAGTGAATTAGAACGATTAAAGCTTTTGAGGGTTATTGCTAGTAAGTCCGTTTTAGCAGCATAGCTAATTGCTGAAATGAGTATTTTCTTGCTCTTCCCCCCATCATGTGCTCTGTTTTACAGCCATGTTGAAATGAAATAAATTTTGATATAAAACCTGCCTTTTGCCAGCTGCAGCAAAAGGAACATAGTAGATCTGCCAGCACACCCTGCAGTATTGAAAGTCTGCTGCTTTTTTTGTCTTTTGAAGGTGGATTACTGTACATCTTCCAAGTCGGGAGAGGTGTGTGCTGTTGCTGTGTGCTTGTGTTTGAGCTAGTTTAAGTTGCTCTGGTTTCTCCCTACAGTTTAGTTGCAATAGCAATGTTTAAAGAGGGCTGTGGAGCCTGCCCAACCCCTCCGAGGGAGAGTTGCAGTTAGCTTGTATTTCATGTCCTGCGCCACACCTATCTTTGGGGGCTAAATATGCTGTCTCTAGTGGATGCTTCTCTTCAAAGTAATAAAGCTGCATCTCTCTGGGACTGCTGTACTGCTCTGTAGTTTATCCTGGCGTTCCCTTGAGCCGTATGTTTTCAGATTGTTCTCCTGCAGCATCAGTGAAAAGAACTGTTTTAGCACTTTCTTTACATACCACAAGTGTAGGCTTATTATGTCTGACAGACAGTGTGTTTTTCCTATTTTGTCAAAGCATGTACTGCTCTCTAATTTTGTCTATTAAAGATTATGAAAATTTAAGCCGTAGCTACATAGGCATTTTCCACATGTAAAAAAGGTTTTTAAAGTTACATTCACATCTGGCTGGTAGGATTCTGGGTTGGAGGTGGCTGTAACAGCAGCTAAAACCAGTTATCTTCTTTTGTAAGAGTTAATTTTTATTTCTATCCTGACCTCTTATAGGGACAGTGTAGTAAGTTGCTAAGAAACTAGTCATTGTAGCCCCGTACAGGTAACTGGAACAAAGGAAAGCTTGAGGAAGTTTCTAGAAGGTCTGTAGCTCAAAACAGTGATATAAACTGCCTCCCCACAAGTGTCAGGTGACAGGTCTGTACCTTGAAACAGAGGTATCAGCATGCTGGATGATTTTTTATGCTGTCAGATTTCAGTCTGGTTATTTGGTATGGAAGGGGTTTGTGCATCACGAGACCTGAAGCTTCTGAGCTGAATTAACTGTTTGTTTTCCTTCATTGCATAGTGAAGGGAGGGTCTCCAATTTACCGTGTTCGTGGAGTGCTGCCATAATGTGTACATGAATGAAATAGTTTGAAGTTTGCTTGCTTTTACTAATGTGTACTTAATTTATATTTCTTTGCTTTTATCTTATCAACCAAGTAAAATGTCTTTGGGATGTAAAGATGATTAAAAGGTGAGAAAGGGATAATCTTGCCCATAACAAAAATGTTTTTCTTTAACACAATAGTAAACATTGTGTTTGGCAAAAAGCTGCATACTGGGTCCTTTTTAGCAGAGTTGGAGAAAACATTTTCCAAAGAAAGAATTTCTGGGCCTTACAACTTTGGCTTTTAGTAAAATATCTTGTGATTAGCAGAAAAGCCTGGACTTGTGTATTGAAAACATGACTGTATTTTTTTATATATACACATTAGTAATTTTATAGTTCTTTCTGTATGTATATAGTCATTATTTGTAGGGAGCATGTAAGTATGTAGATTTTTCCTTCTGCTGTGCTTACTTGAAAGCTATTGCACGCAGTTTTTCAAGGAGGTATAAAATTTTTGAGTTGTTTGAAGAACTTAACTATTCTGAGTTTTATATTCTAGAATGTGAAATTATATTTCCTAGAAACATTAGTAGAGCTACCTGTTTGCCAGTCTGTTTACTGATCTTAGACTATGTTGTAAAGATACCAAGTGCCAAATTATACTGGCAACAGAGTTATCGTTTGACATTTTTTTCATGTTGAGTAATCTGAATTTTATTTTAAGGTTCATCTCAGAAGAAGCTGCTAGCTCCCGATATGTTCACAGAATCAGATGATATGTTTGCTGCATACTTTGATGTAGGTAATTCTTGGAGATGAAATACATGATTTCTTTTCTGCTTGATTTTTGTTAGAGTCACTGTCTCTTGAGGGTTGTGAGAACTTTGATTTGTAAAAGCACGTGCTACTAAGTGACTTGTATATCCTTAATCTTTTGGTCAGCCAAGGCAGGCAAAGTGCTTCTTAATTAGTATTTCAGTGAAATAAAACCTGCTGAAATTAGTAGCAATTTCACCAGAGTTAGCAATTTGGGAATTTACTTGCTGTTTGAATACAATGGCACATAGTAAAAACATGAATCTATTTATAAGTTCAGCTTTTTATTATTGTTACCATGTTGCAGTGTTCTAAATATGAGCTTTTTCCAGAGATGTATGTATGGTTAATTAAAAAATGTGTAAGATACTGTAAATGGCTAATGATGCTATGTTGGAGTTATGTGGTGGTTTGTTTGGAGATTTTTTGGGATGAAGAGATAGATTTCCTGGTGTTACTTTAACACTTTTTCATTAGCTTTTCTCTAAATGTGCTGCAATGACCCTCAGATATTGGCAGACCAGTGACTACTTCTGAGACTTTACGTGCCATTCTCTATAAATCCTCTCAATTGCTGCTGATGCACAACACTGAGAAATAAGAAGAAAGTTCTTGTCTTTAGTTAACTTTAACCAAAATTAACTGGAGAATTTTGATGGCAGATTTATCATAGGCTGTGGTTTTACTCTAGTAACACTGGTATCCCTCTGACCTGGAAAAGGTTGAATACTTGAAGGGTAGTGTGTGTGTGTGTGAGGGTGCATTTTTAAAAGTTCGGAAGTTACAAGAGGGGACTTATACGGCTTGTAAGTGAGCTCCCCTTTCCAGAAACTGTTGTTCAATTAAAGATAAACTTTACTACTCATAGTTTTGAATTTGTGATTAAAATATTGCCCGGTCTGCTAAGAGATGTCACCAGCAGTTGTAGAAGTTGTTATGGTAGTATGTATAACAGTATGAAACAAGTGGCATGCAGTGAACCGAAATTAGTGCTTAGACAGTTGTGTTTTCCTTGCAAACTGCTGAACTTTTTTGCTATAAACTTACTGTAAATAAGTAATCTTACTTAGATGGTCCAAAATGTGCATTCTAACGTGACTTACATAGATTCCTTGTGAGTATTAATTAAAACTTTGCCTACTTATGTTTAATAATAATTATGTTGGTTGATCTCATCCTCTTTCCTTGCATCAATCTTTAGATGCTAGTATGTTATAACATTAAGTTGTTTCTCTCTCCGGCAAGATAAGTGTGTTTATATTGTGGAGAGAACAGTTTTTCAGTAGGGAAAAAGGGCTTTGGAAAGTAAACATCAAAGAAAAATATAGAGCACACAAGCAAAGCTGTTACTTTTCTTTTTATTTCAGAGTGCTCGTCTAAGGGCTGCTGGGTTTGGAAAAGACTTCAAAGAAAACCCCAATCTCAGGGATAACTGGACAGATGCAGAAGGCTATTACCGTAAGTTGTGTTTGTCTATCTGCAAGGACAGAAAAGCACAGAGGGTGCTGAGTGAAGCTCCTCATTGAAATGTTGTTCTAATGTAGATCTATCCCAGATCCCTCTCTGAGTGTGTAATGTAATGGATGAAACAAACATGCAGGTCTTAACCTTAACCAGTTTTGAAAGGAGTCCAGACTTAGAGACTCACCCTTTGTTCCCTGTAATTCCCACAGAGCTAGGTGATACAAAACATTGTACACCATGAAATTAAAGGATCTTGCTATTTGCCCTCATGTTTTGTAATAATAGAGAATGGTTTCTTTTTCTTTAAAAGTTCCATGACGTAAATCCCTCGTAACTTGGACTTGCTTGTTTTTATCCCTCAGGTGTTAATATAGGTGAAGTTCTAGATAAACGTTACAATGTCTATGGTTACACTGGGCAGGGAGTCTTCAGCAATGTAGTGCGAGCCAGGGACATGGCCAGAGCAAACCAAGAAGTAGCAGTGAAAATCATCAGGAACAATGAACTTATGTAAGTAATGGGGTTTTTTGATGGTAATAAAGCATGTGGAGCAGTTGGAAGTTTTTCATGGTGTGATTTGAATCTCCCTTTGTTTCAAGTGAAGTAACAGATCACAGCTGTGGTTCCTGCCTTTTCTGCTAATATGAACCAGATAATGGGAAGCGCTTGAGGACTATGTATGCACACTTCTTTACAGCTATCACAGGAAGAAGGGTATTTGCATTTTTGTCAGGCACTTTCTCATTTGCAAAACTGCAGGGAACAGTGATAGCAAGAAACAGGGTAACAGCTAGTTATGAGCCGTATGTTTCTTGAGATGGGAGTTGTGAACTGTAAAACTTTTGTTGTGATGGACCAAATCTGTTTGACAGGCTGTGGATTGGATCCTGGTCATCATCTGAAACTTACAAACTTACAAGAAGATCTCCTTGCATTTAATTTTTTTTTTGTATATTTTCTAAACATTTGCATGTATATAAGATACATAAAAAGAGATGGTACTCTCACTGTTGAAATTTAAAAAAAAAAAAGAGTTCATTCAGAATGAATGAACATTAACAAATAAGATCTCTTAAACTATGTCATTTGAGGACTTGACTTTTCTACAGTACTTGTTTTCCCCATCTGTTGCAGTGTTTATACAGTAATTTCTTGTGTCCTCTTCTGTTAATGGCAACTGAAATGAAAATCTTTTCCATGTATTTTACCTTGGAAGTTTTAGAAGTTGTCTTACTGTGTGTATAACTGGATTTGTTTTAGTTACGTGAATAAGTATCCAGAAATGTTTTAAAAGCAAAAGGGAGGGTGATAAGCTGTTTTAGTTTGGTGTGTTGTATAGGTAATAAACTTGGATGTGTAATTGAATCCATAGTCAGTTCAGTTTAAGTCTTTTAATACTGTTGTATGTGGTGAAGCACTTTTTTAAACAAGTGAACTTCTCAAGTGAGTGCTGTTTGAAATTTGTCACATTACAGGACAAAATCTAGTTTTAGCCTCAGATGCAACTGAGAGTGAGGAAAAGATCAGTAGGTTGCAAGGTACAGTGAACATCCAGGAATTAAATAAACTTACCTAGTTTGTAGTCACTGACAGCAAACCATTGTTGGAATTTTGGTTTTTCAGCTGTGGTACATTAATTATTGACAAGACACTTCTCATTCCTGGATAATTATAGCCACACAAGTGAATGTTTAGATTTTAAAAAACACTAGAATTTAACTGATTTTGTTTTAGAGTCACATTTCTCTGTTTTCAGGCAAAAAACTGGCCTAAAAGAACTGGAATTTTTAAAGAAGCTCAATGATGCTGATCCTGATGACAAGTTTCATTGTCTACGGTTATTCAGGCATTTCTACCACAAACAACATCTCTGTCTGGTATTTGAGCCACTCAGGTAAGATGACATGTGTTTGGGGTTTTCTGTAAAAGGTAAAGTACTACTGTGTGTTCTTTACCTGTCTGGATTTGGCTGTTGTTTTGGTACCTTGTTCTAGTGCCAAGATTCAAGAATGCAAGGAACTTTGAAACAAAAAAAAAATGGTCTGTGGGCACAAATTCACAGACTACTGGACTATTTCTGACTTATTTTTGGCACTGTTGTGAGTTTTCTGCCTGGAAAATATTTGAAACAAGATAATGTATTAGAGATGGTTCATCTCTCTAGTGCTGCTCTTTATGATTTTTTGTGTATGTCAGTATTTTTATTAGTTTTCATAATTCTTCGTTTTAAGGGTTTGTGTTAAGATGCATTCCCAGAGAGATTGAAGAAATGCTGCATGTTCTTTAAAGAGTACACATACAGTAACAGCCTTAGTGAGAAAGTTGTTACAGTGATTCTTGCATGCTTGCTTTCTATTCAAGTAATTGAGCTCTTGTGACAGGTTGATTGTAGATACTGTTTTATGGTAGATCAGATATATTAACTGCCTTAGTCCCCATTCCTACCTAGAGACATCCGTTGTTCAAAGTTTTCTGTGTATGTCATATTTTAAATTTTGCCATATTTGGGGTGAAGATAAGTTATATACTGCAACAATGCAAATTTTATGAGATTACTATCATATTTCATTAATAAGCTGTAGAACAAATGATTGTCTTGTGCTACACTATCTCTTGGTAACACACTCTTACCTTATTTATGTCCAGTTATGTTTTTGTCCTGGAATGATGGTCTTTTTATCTGCTGCTTAGGTCACCAGAAAAAATCTCCTCAGCTTTTATCTTTTGTGTGCTTTCTTTTTCATTTATTTCTGAAGAAAATTAGTACAAAGAGTTTATGGTTGTTAAGAAAGTGATGTTCATATGCAAATAAATCCTCTCATATCAATATTGATTAAAAATATGTTTTGAACTAAGTAAGTCCAGTGTAGTAAGTAATTACACAGCATAAGACAGATCTAATTGGCCAGCCTTTTTATTTCAATTCTGTAGCTGACAGAGTGGAATGTTGAATGCTACATTTCTCAAAAAATATGTAAAGCTAATTGGTTTGTTCAAGTTTGTAGTAGAATTTAGGAGGCCACTATCAGTTTTTCTGTTAAACTCTTTCCAATTGTTTCTTTCCCCCTTTAACAGTATGAATTTACGAGAGGTGTTGAAGAAGTACGGGAAAGATGTTGGACTGCACATTAAAGCTGTGCGTTCCTACAGCCAGCAATTGTTCCTGGCTTTAAAACTTCTTAAAAGATGCAATATCCTACATGCAGATATTAAACCAGATAATATTTTGGTAAGTAACAAATAATTAAAACTTTTTTGTTGCATGGTCTCTAGCATAAAATAAAGTATTTGAAATTCATATAATACTGTTAATTTAGGTGACGTAAAATTTATTGAAAATGTTAAAGGTTCACCCTTTGATATATAATTATATTGTGGTATAAATAGTAAGAAAAAATTACTACACAGCATCTAAATAAAATCTTTTTCAAACAAACATTAATCTCCTTCTGTCTTTATAGAAGGCAGACTTTCCAAAGTAGGACAGTGTCTTACAGGAGAATTATTTGAAATTTTCTCATCAATAGTTGAGAGATATTCTTGCTTTCTGCGAAATGGAAGCAGGTTGTTTGAGTCTGAATGGAGATTTTGCTTATGTGAGTGAGATGATGGGGAAAGGTCTTTAATGCCTCTTTTTGGTAGGGCATGAGAGCTACGTCAGAGGGATCCAGTGGTTTCCTTTGGTTTTTTGGACATCATCCCTGTGACAAACTCAGATTTTTAATTTATCTAAAATGTTCTCGTATTACTGTCTCAGCAGTGAAATCTACTTTGTAAGCATGAGATGTGAATAATATGCTGTTTTATAAGTGGTACTCTGGATACTGGAGTTGCAAATCTAAATCAGTAAAATTTCAGTATCTGAAATGAAATCTAGGTCCACCAAGGATATTTTGTTATGGGAAAAGTACATAAAACTGACTCTTTTCTGTATTTTGTAGGGTCTGAAGACATTAACTCTCACTTTCATTTTGAGCAAGCTTTATAATTTTCTTAGAATACAGAGAGGAAGGAACTTCCAGTTTAAAGGCTAAATGTTTTTCCTGTCTCTGACTTAAATGTGTTGTCACTTTTACAGTTCTGTTATCAATTCTGTCCACAAATAGTGCTAATGGATATTTGTGTTTAACTTGCAGGTGAACGAGTCTAAAACAATACTAAAGCTTTGTGATTTTGGCTCAGCTTCACATGTCGCAGATAACGACATCACACCCTACCTAGTTAGTAGATTTTATCGAGCTCCAGAAATCAGTAAGTACATTTTGGATTAGCTACATCTATCACTTACCAGCAAGTGCCAGTATTAGCAGATGAAAATTTGACTTGAATTTATTCTCTAGTCTTAGCAAAACATGATTCTGAGAATACGATGGCTGTCAAAAATTCAGACTTTGAGCATGTTTGTGTGACTCTTCTTGTGTGTTGGTGATCAGCTCAGTGAGAAGTCATTCTGATGGGTTTTAGTTATGTTTCAGTTTAGAGGTATTGTTCTGACTTCTTGGTTTTTGCTAATTTAAAGCTGATCAGTTTAGGTGTTAGGTAAAAACCTTCCTTTCTAAAATAGGGGTACTTCAGAAGCTAAAAGGTTTATGTCCATCTTTTATTGGTATCGTTTTATTCCCAAGAAGAGCAGCACCAGTATAGTTTACAAATCAGAATTTTTTAATCTATCTGCTTTTGTGATATTATATCAAAGTCTGCCTTTATGGAATTAACTGGAATTGCTCTGTTTCAGTTATAGGAAAAATCTATGACTATGGTATAGATATGTGGTCTGTAGGCTGCACATTATATGAGCTTTATACAGGAAAAATACTGTTTCCTGGCAAAACCAATAATCATATGTTGAAACTTGCCATGGATCTCAAAGGAAAGATGCCAAACAAGGTAAGAAAAATAAGTAATATAATATATGAAACTGCTCTAATGAACAGTAGAACATACATTCTTTGTTCTCCTGGATTCTGTTTCTTATCATATAAATTTTTTCTTAACAGTAAATACTAGACTTTGCTCTGACTGTGTAATTTATACTGATTTAAAATCTTATGAAGTGAAAGTATACAGCTTCTTTTTCATAGACTAAGTATAAAGTGAAAGCAGAAACCTTCTAAGCACTGACCTGAAAAAATGCGTAAGTCAATGAAAGATACTGTGTCCTTTTTCTAAGGGTTTCAACTGTATCTTTGTATTCAATGTCAACATCTTTTCCTGTCTTTTGGTATATTTTTTTTGTTAGTATTAAATTACTTATGTTAGCAAATTAATAGACATTGATGTTAATTGTGAAATGTGTAAGACACAGAGAACTTGCCTGAAACTCTTGCCTTTTCCTCATTTTCCAGATGATTCGAAAAGGTGTGTTCAAAGATCAGCACTTTGATCAAAATCTCAACTTTATGTATATAGAAGTAGATAAAGTGACGGAAAGGGTAAGTCCTCCATGTATTGACTAATCTATCACTTTTTCCAAGCTTTCCTACTACATGGTCTTTCAAATGTACCTTGGCTTCCTAATTAAAAACAAGATTTTATTAGAAAGTCCTTTTGCAGCAGTATGGGCAGATTACATAGTTATAAAATGGCCAAAGAGATATTTTTTTTTTTCCCCTTGGATGTAGGAACATGATTAAGAAAACTAAATTTAATCTGATAGATATACAGGGTATCTCTATATAATCTGTCCTTAAATTACTAATAAAAGAAATTGTGCCTTTATTTTGTAGAAGTACGTTTAGTATGATATGGTTATATTGCATGAGGTCACTATTAATTTTGGTATCATTTTGACGTATTATATTTAAGAAGAATCACAAAATAGTGGTCAGATATGGGAACTTTACATGTAGACTTCCATGTTCTGAGTTATGGGATGTTAGTTTCATGTGTGAACCTGTGTTTGTGGCCTCCCCCTCTGCAGTGTTTTTTCCACTCTTTCTCTGCACATGACGATTTTATGAGGCCGTATAGGGGCACGGTGTTGCTGCTCAGATACAAGGCAAGCCTGCTGAAAAGCTGCTGCTGAAGCTCTGTAAAAGGGATGGATAAGGGGTTTGTGCATTACTTCTGTTCTACAAGGCTACCATTTCTGTGTTTGTAGGAGAAGGTTACTGTTATGAGCACCATTAATCCAACCAAGGACCTATTAGCAGACTTGATTGGGTGCCAACGACTCCCTGAAGACCAGCGTAAAAAAGTGCACCAGCTTAAGGACTTGTTGGACCAGATTCTAATGCTAGACCCAGCTAAACGGATTAGCATCAACCAGGCTCTGCAGCACGCCTTCATCCAGGAGAAAATTTAAACCAGATGAAGAAGTTCAAAGGGTTTGATTAATTAAGATACAAAGACTGAAGAAATTTCACAGCAGTTATTAATGTATATAAACATAAATATTTCCCCTGCAAAGTTGAGGAAGAAATGATACATTTGAATTAACATCAAGGCTGATATTTCTTTTAGAAATGTTAGAGTAATTCTGTTTTGTGTCTTATGTGAAAATTTTCACTGTAGAACTGTTTTAATTGCCAAGACTGCACAAAAGTACAATGCTAATGTATATGGTTGCAGTTCGTATATATTATAAAAAGAAAAAAGCATCTGTTATAAAAAAAAGAAAGAAAAAAAAAAAAAAGAGAGCAGTAATACTGGGTGGTTGATTTGTTTTTAGCAGACTTGGCTTCATTTTTGTCTTTACAAAATGGCCAGCATAAATGCTGTTTATATTCACATTTTCCTAGGTGTGTGTGTGCAGGCCACAGCAGCATGCCCTTGGTGTAGTCAGTGCCGAAGGGGGTCTGTTCCTTCTTGAGCCTGCCCGCAGGGATGGTCTCCTCTTTTAAAGCAGGTTGTGTACAACTTTCAGTACACTGAAGGTAAGCTAACCCATCAACATCACCGGTGTTTAAGCTGTTATTTTACTGGAACAACTGACAAATGAGAGACAATAGCGTTGTGGCAGAATTCCCTGCATGTTTGAGAAATGATCTTGTTTTATTTTCTGGCATTGCAACCGTGGCATAGTTACAACTTCTGTTCTGTTCATCACATTTAAAACTGGGAGAGAGCGCACTTGATGGATAGAGCGCCTTCAGTGTACTGTTTCTTATTACTTTAGTTTTTTTAATCAACTTGCTATAGACTTTGTATACATTTTGTTAAATACAGTTCACTATGACATAGAACCAATACTTACAGAAGAGTTTTCATTTAGTAAATTACATATGTCGGGATCTCATTCGAAAGACCTTATATCTAAAGGATAGATAGACAACATAATTTTTAACTATTTGTATGTCATTTTGAAAGTGTACTGCTTTATGCTAAAAGTGTTTCATTTGTTCATTGTTTTCATTATTTGTGATCATGTTGTCTTTCAATACAGGCATAAACCTTCCACTCTTGAACAAAGCAGCTGCTTTTTAAAAGCGGTAATTGCTTCTTTACCTTTTATTTCTTTTGTAAATGAAGCTTTTCTTTAAGAAATGTGACTTTAAAGTGTTGTCTCTTGCATAAAACAGTTGACACTTACTTATTGTAAAGTGAAGATTGTTCTGCTGCATGTAAAGTGGACCATGCAGATTTCTGTATGTTTTCAGTATGCATCATTAGATAATAAAGTCTTTTGTGAACAAGGCATTTGTAGCCATTTTTAAAAGAATCTGTCTTCAGTGATGGTAAATCAGGTAATTTGTAAGACCTGCCCCTGCATTTCCTATTAATCATTTAATTAAAGGGATTATTAAATGTTACGATCTTTGGGAGAGCTATATGCTATATTAATTGGATATATAATTATCACTGCTTAAAAACAAAGCAAAAAACCCTACAGATACAGTGTCTGTCTGCTTTCATTGTAATGAAATTATTCCTGTAGGACGTGGGATTAAATTCAGGCTTTAACTAATGTTTGTGCTGTTTTTCTCACTTTTCCTTTTTGATGGTGCTGAAAGAGAAAAAAGGAAAGCGAGTCACAGGCCACTCAACGCCTACTCCATGGGTCTGATTTGCTGAGACACCAACTTCACCTTCCTAACAAGGTTATTTCTGACAGCATGTGTAGATAAACATTTAGCAACAAGTTAAAAGAGCTTGAGACAATTGAGTTGGTTATACAGGGTGAGGAAAACAGAAGCAACCTTTTCAGGTCCATACTGCTGTTTTAATGTTCTCTTTGACAATGTTAAAAAGTTCGTCTTTTCATTTTTTTATTAGTATATTCCGACAGGCTGTGAAAACCCCACTGGTTTCACGTACTTTATAATACTTTGAACTAAGAAGGATTTTTGTATCCATCTAGGTACATAATGGCAACAGTCATGCACTCTTAGTGCACTCAAGAATGAGGAAAAATGCCACAAAGCAGGTCATTCTGCTGGTGGGGAATACCCCACCGAGGAGGTGTAATGAACTAACTACAAAAACAAGCAGGAGATGGGTGGTTTTCTATACGTATTTGGAACCTTCAACCTGTCTCTTCTCAATCTATATTGTAAAACCCCTAATAAAAACCAATCTCTCCCTATTTCTACATATTGAGGTATCTTTTTCATACAGGAAATCAAAGAAGTTAGCTTTCATGTTTAGTGAAACACTAGTTTCTTGCTAGTTAAATACAGCAAGTGTAACTTGCACTTCTACAACATAGGCAGCACTTCTGAGGGCACTTTTACACAGATGTAGTAATAGCTTATTCTTTCTGTTGCTTTGTACTTTATTAAAATAGGAATAGGAAGCAATGAAATGAGTTGGTGATACAGAAACAAAGCAGTAGAAAAGATGCCCCTTAATGCCTACAGAATTGTTTTAAGCTGCTCTGGAGAAGCATAAAGTTGCTCGTTTACTTGTTCTTTGTGTTGTAGGTGCAGCTCAAAAGAAGATGAAGGCTACCAGAAGACATGAACAAAGGTTTCTGTCCTATAAAAGATATGAAATATACTCTTCATCTAGTTTTGTCTTAATCTTTTAGTTTCCAGCATTTCAATTTAGAATTGATTAACACTGCTGCATTACTGATAATTCCTGAAACATACTTGCTGTATTAAAATTTGTTACATAGATTGTTTTGTTTCTGGTTGAAGAGATTTTTTTATTGCAATTAAATGGAGGTAAACTTACATTAGCATTACAATTACAAAAGAATTACTCTTTAAATGTAGTTTTCTTAAAATGATGGAATGAGCAGTACAAAATCTATCACATTTAGGAAAAAAATGGGCCATTATATTTGGTTAATGTAAATTTGTTAACCAGAAAACATTTAAGCAGGTGATGCACTTTTTTCTTTAACTTCAGTAGTTTCATTATTTACTTCAATTCTGTCGAACTTAATTATCCATACAGAGAATAGATGGCAGGGGTTATTTAAAAAAAAAAGTGGATTTCAGTCCCCCATCCAGCTGATACTTATTGTTTACAACAGTAGAAAACTTTAGTTCTGGCTTCAAAAACCTCTGGACTTGAGGATTTTTTGACACTATTAAGACCCCTCTCCAGTTTTGGGCAGTGCCTGTCCCTGTAGCCTGAGGTCTCTGAGGAGAGGAGCTGTGGCTGCCACTAGAGTCAGCTGAATTCTCATGGTTGTGGCTGAGTGCAAACAGAGCAGCTGTGCAACAGAGTGAACAATTTCTCAGCTCATCTAGTAGGGAGGATAACTTACCTTTTCCTCCCGAGCACAAATTTTTAATTTATATCTTTGCTAGAGATCCTACATATAGAAGGTTTGGCTAAATCTGTTGTGCTGATTTCTGTTTCCTTCTCCCTCATGGTGACAAGGAGCTTCACATTTAACATACTCAGTTTTCCAAGCCTTCCGAAAAAACGAGATTCCAGCCCTGTGGAGTTAGAATGTGTTCTTATTACCTTGGTGTATACTACTTAGTTTAAAAATTAATTACTGTTCAAGAGTTTTTAATAGAAGATAATGATTCCTTTAAAATCTTTTTAATAATACTTTATCTCCATACATAGGGTAAGTGGCATTAAACCTCTGAAGAACCTTTATGTGTATCTTGACCCCCATACAGAAGGCAGACCAGACTGTGATACTGCTGGAGATAGAGGGATCTTCTACAGCATGTGTAAAATTGTAATGTGGGTGGAGGATGTTGAGATGTGGCAATTGCTTGAAATTAATAAACTATGCTTAAAACTTGCCTTCATCCTGTCTTCTGTTCTGCCTCCATATCCTACTGCAAAGCTGCGAAATACATTACCAACTTTTAAATGCACTAGAAATTAAGTGTAGTTCTTTGAATGGGGCTGTCTCCTTAGGTATCAGAGGCATTAGAGAATCTCTGGGAAAAGTCTTCCTGAACATGTAAAATGGAGCTTTTGTTAAGTTGCATCTCCCATAGCTTTGGAAGCCACTCAGCACCAAAGATTTAATATGAATTCACTTTTATTTTTACTGTGGTTTTTTTTTATCTTTTATAGCAAGGTGTTAACCTATATTGAGTCAGGGGATGAAAGAATTGGATTGTATTGCAGTGAAGGGAAGCCATATATACTTACAGATTAATCTTTTTAAAGGAAAAAATAGGTGGGGAGTAGCAGCATAATGAAGTGGGAGGAAATGTATGTTTCATTTATTAACTTGTAAATTATGTATCACATTATTAATTTAAGTATGTGTGGGTACAGAAGTGAGACTTACCACGTGTGCTCTACACTTCTGTGTCTTAGTTTTGTTCATTTAAGTATGTAGATAATTAAAACTTAATTTTAACTTGTGACAAGACTTTAAATGTAAAACCTTAGCCTTCCTTCCATTATACATCTATTGAATTCTTCATGGTCTTAATTATTTCCTCATAAACATCGATTTTGATGATTGTGGCCCAGATATTTCTATAAAGTAGGTATGAGGGAATTATTTCTAAAATAATGAAAACCCATGAATATTTACAAAGACTCAGTGTTTGGCTTAAGTTACTGAGAAATAATTTTAAGCTTCTTATGGGAAGGTATAAATGAATGGGCTATATCTGATAGAGTAACTGTTCAGTTTCAGAAGTGACTTTTTAAGTGAGAGTGCAACAAAAGGAACTAGGAGGGGTCCCTGAGGATACCTGAAGTACACCCCGTCTGAAAAATGGGACTGATAGTAGCTACCAAGACTAATAAGCAAAGGAAGTACGTACAGCTTTAAAAAATAAAGAAGTTGATAACAAAAGTTTCTGGGCACAAGAAGGCAAAGAAGAAACTACTCTTGATTGCCAGTAAGTGTTAAAACCCTAATTCTGTATTGTTAGAGGAAATGGACCTTTTCAAAGACTCTTAGTGAAACTCTGACATGTTCAAGGCTTTGAGAGCCAATTTAAACCTGCAGCTACACTAGACCTTTCCATTTGGAGAGGCAGATCTGTCACAGAATCTGACATGGTATCAGGCACAAGCATAGTTTTTTAGAGGATGAAGTTGAATTCATTGGTGAAAAGACAGGTAACCACCTTAAGTAATCTGTCTTAGCAAGAAAAGGGTATTTAATAGTCTGAGTTTGACATTCTGCATGTTCACTTTTCAAACACCTCAACTACTGATAGCAATACTCCTTGTGTAAAGGGGACAGCTCAGATATTCTACAAATCTTTCTCCTATGTTAAAGCTCATCCTAAAAATATTATCCAGATGAGGTACTCCATGTACAACAACCTGACGTTTGGGCTGCAGATTTTCCATGGGAAAGAGCAAGGTTTTGCTCAACTAAAGGCAAGCTGACTTCCATGCCATGGTTACTTGAGTATCTACTAGTCAGCTAGGAAGGCAACACACACAGATCTGTAAATAAGTTAAATCTGAAATGCAAAGAATGCCTATCCTTTTTCTCCCCGTAGGAGGCTTAAATAAAATTGGCAGAGCAAATTTAGGCATAGAGGTTCCTTCTTTTTATAGAGAACATCCAGCACTCTCTGACAGGGTAGGAAATGGGTGGTTATACAAATTGACCCAAATTGCTTTGTAGCTCATTAAAGCTAATATACCACGTCCATTCTTATTTGCAAGTAATTTGCAATCTATTCATAAGGCCTTAATAAAAAATGAGCTGTGCTTACATGAAAATCCCAAATAATGCCTAGATCACAACTTTTTTTTTTTTTTTTTTTTTTTTGTTTTTTTTTTTTTTTTTTTTTTGTGGGGGTTTTCTTTATAAAATTCCAGAAATCCTCATTTCCTGTAATAAATTACATAGGAGTTGAATACATGAAATTTATGACATCTCACAGACAATCTGCTCCAAAGACTGCAACTAATCCTGTGTAACTGACTTCCAGATTTGTTCCAGACTCCCACAAGAAGGTGCACACCTACTTTGCCTTCTCATGCTCGTAGGGCCAGGGGAGGCTGAGGACCTTTGCTCTGCTGTTCCTGCTGGATTCACAACATGGCTTTGATTTTCTAGTACACTGATCACAGAACAGAACAAACACGTAAACCAAGACATCAAAACACAAGTAACACCTAGGCAACATCTAGGCTTCCCTCCTGTTTCCCAGCTGCCCCTCAGTGACAGAAATTTGACCCACAGTCTGGTTTTGGTCTGAAAAGTGTTCTAGCTGCAATCTCATTTTTCCCATAACCATGAGCAGTCCAGTGCCTTGCGATGAATCCCCAATGATAATACACTGGCCAGAAGAAAATAAAGTGTTATCAGGGTCTTTGTCTGCAATAGGAATGATAAAAGGAAATGAAGCTTGAAGGGTACAAGGGAAATCTTGGTTTGGTTTAAGCTGATTTTGAATGCAAGGGGCAGGAGTTTAAACATTTTTAGTGGCTTCTTGGTTTAATACCCGATCACAGAGGTAAATATTATCTGCCTTTGCTGAGCACTCCTTAAGCCACTGGACTTCCACAGGGCTTTATGGAGTAGGGAAGGAGAGAGTGGCAGAAGCCCCCACCATGGTTCTCCCAGTTTCTAGTTGACTGAGCAGAGACAATCACCCATAGATCCATTGCTTTCCTGATTTGCTGTAGGAGGAGAAGGCACCACAGTTATAAGTTTGTCCTGTAACAGGAAATGTAATATCACAGACATTCTTCCTAAATCTTTTGAAATACAGAGTTTGCAAAACACTTGCAAAAGCATATTGAAAAGAAAAAAACCTTCCAAAACCTGGCCATGTGCTCTCTGCTAGCTACAGCACATAGTAGCAAAACCCGGGGCAATTCCCCTCTCCTCCCCATTAGCATCACCCTTCTTTGTGTTTTCCAGCAAGAGCAAATGGAGAGCACATTCTCAGAGATGAAGAACTATGAGGTAAGGGCAGGGTTTGGCAAAGGGAAATTTAATAGAAGAGGTTTTTGAGTTCTTACTTCATATTGCAGAATTTGTTTGTCCTAGATGGGTAGATTAGCAAGAACTAAATTTGAAACAAAACCTATTTAAGGTTTGCTAAAAAGTTAATCATTATTGAAATTGTTCTGAGGTAACAATTATAGAGCAATTATGTCCATGCTCAGGGTATCTAACTGCAGAATTGCTAGACAATTTAATTGTTAGTGGAATCATCAAAAGAAAATACAACGGTAGTAGTATGAGTGGAAAGGTGCTTTTCTTCACTGAAATTCATCCTTTTGATTATGAACAATCCATTTCATGGTTGTTAAAACTTGATGTTAGCCATGTGTTTTATAAAATAATGTTTTCTTCTGACTCAATTACAAACACAATCAGCAAAAGCAGCAGCAGCAAATTCTGTGCGCTTTTCCAGGAAAAAGTACATGTGAAGATACATGCCATTACCACACTGGGATTTTTTAACAGAACCAGTTGCAATGTGCAACATATTGCATATGGCAATTTTTTGCAACCATTGTTTTATGGTTTTAAACTGAAGGGGAGAGCAGGTTTAGATTGGATATTAAGACCAAATTCTTTAACAATCAGGGTGGTGAAACACTGGAACAGGTTGCCCAGAGATGTGGGGGATGCTGTATGCCTGGAAAATTCAAGGGATGTTAGACAGGGCTCTAAGCAACCTGATCTAGTCAAGGTGTCCCTGCTCCTTTCAGGGAGGTTGGAAGTAGATGATCTTTAAAGGTCCTTTCCATCCCAAACCGTTCTGTAATTCCTGCATAGACTGGGAAGTCTATGCCCTCTCACTTTGATAACCTGATGACTGCTGCTTAGTTGAGTGTTTCAGCCAATTCTACAACCCTACAACCGTGATTTAATTTAGATCCCATTTCCTGGTTTTGTTTATTGCAGCTGCATAGCAGAACAGCACAAAATCCTTACTAAACTTAAATGACATTCACTGCTGTCCACTTACACACCAAGCAGGTCACACTAATGAAGGAAATTAGATCAACTTGATACTGTTTGTCCTTGACAAAATGTTTTGTTCTGTGTCTGTGGATTCCATTACTACTTGGAGATTTCCAAGAAATTTCTTCACAGATTTTGTGTACTTACCTTTACCTTCTTTTACTTCTTTTACAATGGCAGACCTTGATAAAAAATGGCACTCTGTACTTGTATCACAAAAGAACTGTAAAGTCACACATTTTCAAAAGATGAGGACTAATGGAACCATATCAGAATGTCAGAAGTTGGCTTTTGTTGCTCAGATGCTTTAGAAAAAGTTTTTAAATGTTCCACAGTCATCACTTCAAATGTCAAAATGAAACAGAACAACATTCTCAGTGCTGTGAGACAGCAAAAATATTCCTTTGTTGCAAATTGCAGCAACTTGGAAATTGTTTTGTTATCTTCTTTTAGATATGTTGCTACAAACTCCATGGAATTTCTGTAAGTATTTTAATTCCTGCTTTTTAAAGTAATGCAAATATTTTACAGGTTTTTAAATTAACATTCATATCAATAAGTAAAGAATTCCTTATATCACACCTGTAAATTAGTTACACTACTTTTATCTAAAAGACAAGGTAAAAAATACATTTGCAATAGATATTTTACTGGCTAAAAAACATGAAACTCTACACATCACTAGATATTAATTAAGGTGAACACATTTCATATCCCTAATTATTATGAGGGATATAAATTGGATACATCATTATTTGTGTATACATTCAAGGAAAACAAGGTAAGTGGTTATTCAAAGTTCAGGTTGGAGTTCTCAGTCTGCATAAGCATTTCCTATGAATTAGAATACATGCTGCACAAGAAATGTCGTTTGAAATTGAAAGTACTGACATGGTTCTTGCAGTTCCAGGATCTTAACTAAATTGGAAAAGAAAGCCCAGTAACAATGAGACAAACCGCCAAGCAAAACCTCCCTTCCTGCTGTATCCTACTTCACCAATAACTAAAACAAAAAATCAGACAGAGAATAAAGATTATCTACTAAAGAAATTATACTAATAATGGGGTTAATGAATTGCATATTTAGATGTCTACAAGCATCTTCAGGGTGCAACAGGCTAACATGCTAGGGAGGAGACTCAAGGTTTTTACTGGAACATACTGGTTTTTACCTCTCAAATGCGCTTCCCTAACTTTAATGACAAAAAATTGACATCAATTAATAAAAACATGTTGAGGCACTTCAACACAGCACAGTTGTTATGGATATTCACTGTAAATTCAATGTCAGAAACACAAAAGCTGGCTTCATAATGCAGCCTGAAAATACCGAGTGTATCACTTACAGGAAGAGTTTTGTGAGTTCTGACAGACTTTGGATTTCTAATTGTTGGACTCAAATGTGCTTTTAGTCAAACAGGTGTTGTATTAGCAGTAACTATAATGAATATAATCCATGAATGTTGCAGGTGTAATCAGTGTAAGCTTAGAACACCCTATTTTCTGAAGCTTGGTGCTGGTGTCTTGTCTCTGATATTAATGTGGTCCACTGGATTATTTACCTGTGATTCTATAAAAACACAGAGGCAGATAGGTGTGTGTATAACTCTGCCAAGCAGGACCTGAATCCTATCATACATTGCACCCCCAATTAGGAAAATGGGCACCATCCAACAGTGATACCTTGGAAGGGAACATTCAGGAACACTTATGTAATTCTCACATTCTAATTATAATAGATGTTATTAATAAGTGACTGTATTTCAGAAGAAATTATCCCAAGTTGCTGCTTTGTTGTATGGAGAAAATAGAAATTAAGAGATTTCATCAGACTTCATTGTTCTTCATACCAGACACCTATAAAATGTGTATAAATTACTGAAGATGCTAATTTGAAATAAACATTTTGTGAACATAAAAGTTATGAACTTTCTAAGTGATCTGAGACACAGATTTAACTTTTCCAAAAGTTAACCGAAAACACACAGGAGCTCCATTCCCTAGAAGTAATGTTGATGTACTGTCATTACTCACAGAGGGCAGTGGTTTATCTCCCATTGCTGTAAGAGGCATGCTGGCATCGACGGATCAAGGCATCCCTGTTTCTGCTGTTTCATCCATCAACAGGTTATCCCAGGCTGCATTTTCCCACGAGGAAAGCAAACACATCACACTTTCCCACAGGAAAGGAGTCATATGAAGCAATTAATGGAAAAATACATTGGGGATTAGACCCACAAAGCTCAAAACAAACATCTTTTGAGTTGAATGTGAAGTCAAGTGAATGCTTTTTTGTAAGATTATTACATTAACAGGGCTCCCAGGAACTACTTGCCCTCTCACTCAGGATGTTTCACAGAAAGAATAAGAATCACCACAACAGTAATTAAATATTTCCATTTATTTTTTCATTAATACAGTATTTCCTTTCCCCCAGACAAATAAAAAGAATAATTCATAAGATATTTATTGAAGAGCTATCAAAACAGAGTGCTATAGAATCTCTTGCTTCCTTTAGAAGACAATCTGCTTTATTATTATTCAGAAACATCACTGATGCCTACAGAATAATGAAGCCTTTTCCCCAACCTAAACATCCATAATGCATCCAAGGCACATAACAGTGTATTAATTTTGGGAACCAGGTTTAACCTAGTACTCAGAACACAGATACACCACATAAAAAGGTATAAGAATTACTATTTGAAGAGGAAGTTTATTAATGATGAGGGCAGATTAGGCTACTGCCAGATGGTGAATTACTCTACTGGTGAAGGTCAGAGTTTTGATTTCTTCTGGAAGAAGCTGGCAATAGCATTTACACATTCATCAGACAACCACCTCTCCGTCAGCACATCACACTCTCTACTGTTGACTGCATGGAGCTTCTCCTTCTCCATACTTCGTAACAGCTGCTTGGACACTGCCAAGGACTGGAGGAGAAAGAGAAGGAAAATTAGGAAGGCAAGTTTTCTTTTCTATACTTTAGTGCTTCAGGAAATAATACAAAACCCACACTGGAATCCTAACCCAACTGCATTAGCATCAATCTCTCAGCTTTTAGTCAACCTTTTTGCTAGAAGTACTTATTTCATTTAATTCCCCAGATTGCTAATAAGGTGGAGAAGGCTCATAAGAAGCAAACCAGCAGTCTCCTAAATGCTCATAATCAGGGTAGATGGGCAAAAGAAACAACCCATTCAACTGTCTGCACTGTCAAATGCCACCCACTTTATCAGCAGCTGGCACAGCTGTCTCCTCCTGTCCAAGGAAACACAAGACCACCAGTCTTGCAAATCCTAAACTAGGGCTAAACTAGGCAGCAGGAACACTGAGTTCAGCAAAAATTAAAGCCACTCAGCGTCATCTTGAATACTCAGAGTGCACACACTATAATAATATTGCAGAACCAGTGGTAAAATTCTTAAATATAAACTACTGCCAAAATAAAAACTTAAAAGAAGCCACCCAAAGCACACACAGAGGCACTGCACAGATAGATTAATCAGATAATTTGCAAGGCTTTCCAGCCACTGCATCTCTGTGGACAGTGCTCTGTCTTAGATGCAGAGAAAGTAGAAAAGAAGGATATGATTCCCAGCAGCAAAGGGACAGATCTGTCCTTGAAGGACAATATATTGAGCCTCATTATTTGGATTAAGGATGAAGTGAAACCAAGTGACAGAATAGGTTTGGCAGAAGGATTGGGAATGCTAAAGGCTTACAAGGTGAAGAAAAATTAAAAATACTGACATTTTTGGGGAGGCTTGCATAAGCTTCTAATCTCTCCCAAACTTCCTTCTGAAAACTCCTGTCAGGGAAGACTTCAGTCACAAGTCCCTGGGCACAGGCTTCTGCTGCAGTCAGCTTTTTATTGAAAAGCAACATCTCACTTGCCTGTATAAAAAAAATAAAGTGTGATTCAACAAGACACAAGACTTGAGTTATCTGACAGAGAAGCTGCATGCTTTCACATCACATTCATTTTACTCTCTCGCTTGTTAATATCTGCCCTCTGAAAAGAACACAGAATAGATGATGATTATTATTATTGTAATTATTAAGGAACCTCCAGATACTGCCTACTTCAAAGGCCCTGCTTGAGCTGGCCTTACTCAGTCCCATCATCCAGGCCATAAGGAAGAGGTTAAGCAAGTTTCACACCCAGAATCAACCCCTGGGCTTCATCACTAGGGACTGGCCTACAGTTCCTACTGTTCACTAGGACTGTACATGTCTTTTTGAGCAGAGCTCCAAGGTTGCAATGTGAAATTACCTCGTCATAAATGTGTTTGTTCACTTTTGCAGTGATTCCAAGATTTCTAGAACATGTACTGGCAGGCTGTGTCTCACTGAACAGACTACTCTTGGAACTTGGATGTCTATGAAGCACTTGCTCTGCTCTTTATAGATTTAAACCCTGCTCAAAAAAATACATTATATTAATGCATGAAATATAAGATAAGTATTTAAAACTACCCAGACTTTTTTCTGTGGGATAGCAAAAGAAGCAAAAAGGCTTTATGCTGTTCTGAGAAAAAAAAAAAAAAAAAGAAAAAGATTCTGTTGTCTCTTCATTTTTCACGTTTTTTTTCCTTTTTTTTTTTTTTTTTCCTATAGTTTCCTTATGTTCTGAGAAAAAAAAAAAAAAAAAGAAAAAGATTCTGTTGTCTCTTCATTTTTCACGTTTTTGTTCCTATTTTTTTTTTTTCTATAGTTTCCTTACTTCTAGAATAGACAGAGAAATTAAGAGTATGGACAGAAGACCACACTTGCTGACATGGTCAGAGGATACCAACACACAAAGGTCAGATGATCCCACTGGCGGTGCAGATATTCTTACCTTGGCTAAGCCCATAATTTTTGGAAACAGGTAAGAGGAACATCCTTCTGGGCTCTGCCCAAGTTGACTAAATGGGCTGTGAAACGTGGCCTGGAAAAAAAAAAGGAAAAGAGAACAAAATAAAGGAAACCTTAGATCAGAGCATGGAATTGAAGTACTAGGACTTCATTTTTATTTTAAATCTTCTACTGAGACAGAGTTCACCAAACACAGCTGAACTATTGCCATAACAGCCTTCAAATACCATCTGGTAACACTGCTTCGTCCTCTCAATGCACCCCAGAGCCAACTTTGTATAACTCCATTTCCACATCCAACAACCCTATTGATGAGGTTACATTAATTGAATACAGCACTTAAAGAAACGGTTAAGTGCAAATTCTTTACAGAAAGGATGTTCATGCACATTTGCCTTAAATGTTATTAAATACATATTCCAAATAACTTATGAGGCAAAAAGCACTTTTGCCCCTCTGAAGGCATATCAAGTTTATTCTTCTGAAAAATTCAAGTCACTGAATCTTTTTTCACCAAATGTTAAGCAAATCTAAAAAAAAAAAGCCTGTGCCAGAAATGCAGCAAGGAGTCATACAAAATAATACCATAATTACAAGTTAGAACTGAACAGTGAACAATCTCTTAGAACAGAGAACAATCAACTTTGAGAAGGCTTCAATAAACTTGAAGGTAATAGGAAAATTGTCACAAAGGATAACCTAAGTGAAAGGCTAGGTTAAATCCTATAGAAATCCCCCAAGAACTCTTACCAAGGGTTCAAGCAAAAGCTGTCCCAGTGCAGGTAGGAAGGTACTAGCAGATTCTAAATAATGAGCTTGCCATGGACTTTAAACACAAATATACAGAAAGTGAAAACTATGTCAGATAATAAGTATGCAACTAATATAATCATGCAGACATGTAGAAAAAAACACAAGGCAAAAATAAGATGCATTTATCAATGATTATATATACAAAATAAAGGAAGTTAAAGTATGAAATTCAAGCCATCCAAGAAAGAAGGATAATATTAACAGGACAAGACATTTCATGTGTATTTGGATTAAACTTCAACTAAATCTATACTAACTCATGGCTATAAGGAGATGATACGTTGAGGGCAAGCGACTAGACTTCCAAACAGTCTTTATAAAATTGAGAGGTATGAGCAAGAAGATACTACTGATGGACAAGTTAAAGTCTCTTGGGAATAACTTGGTATGTAGCACGTGATACGCAATAGGGAAAACGGTTTTAGTGGCAACTCTGCAGTAAGGGATCCAGGTGTTAGATCAGACCACAAGTATGTAAATCAAATAACACAGTGGGATGTCAAATGAGAAATACAGCCTGCAGAATGTGGAGAAGTTCTTCTGCTCCATTTCACATCAGTAAGACACAAGTTGGACTGATGTGTCCGGCTTGTACCACTATGCTTAAACAGACTCAGAGCAATTGGAAGGAGTCCTGAGGAATGTGACTGCAGGCCACATGAGGAAAAGCTGAACAAATGGCAGCTGCTCAGCTCAAAAAATGGAAAAGGTAAAACTGAGATATATTTAATAGGCTAAGTACACTGATATAATCATGCAGAGAGCAAAGGTTATTCCAAGGGAGGATGAATATAGACTGTTCTTTAAACTGAGAAACAAGGAAAAATAGGTTCACCCTGTAGCAAAAAAAGATCAGATGAGAGGGGCGAAAGAGGGAGAAGCCAACATTTTTCTAGTAAAAAAAGAGATCTATGGGCCATAATTGACTGAATAAATCATGCACATTATACAAGCATATGTCAGGAGGGCCACAGTCATCAGTGATCTGTAATTAATTACTTCAGCCAGTTCCTGAACTTCCATTCCATAACAAACTGTTGTTCCCCCTTTCACACCTAAAAGGGGCCTTACAAACATCATTTCACACCAGCTTAGAAGAGGGGCTCTTAGAAAAGAGCCTCTAAGCTGGAGCCAGTAACTTGATAAGCATAACTACAGCATGGGAAATTCCATGCATGTTAACCACTGGCTGATGCACCCCTGTGCTGGTTATTAATATAGGTAGCTGTTCCTTGATGTGATATACAAAGCCTTCAGACTTTTCTGAAGCGTTCTTTTCTTTCAGATTACCCCAAATCAAATAGTATTTAATACTATTAAAAAAGAAAGAGGCTTTAAGACTGTCTTGGGATAGGCCATGCAATATACTTACCCTGTCAGAAGCATAGACAACGTCACACAAAGCAAGCACTGTTACACAGATTCCAATAGCTGGGCCATTTACCACTGCAATCAGTGGTTTAGGAAAATCGATAAAATGACCCACAAAGTCTCTAGAGAGAAGGGAAAACAGAAGATGCAAGATGTAAGAGACACACCTCAAGTGTTTTTCATCCAATATAAACAAATTGCAAAACATGTAATTAGACACCGCATAACAGAACCCATGAGCTAGATGGAAACTGTGCAATGTATGGGTTTTGAGCCTTTCAGAAATGAATTCTGACATAATAAGAACTATTTGAAACAGCTGCATTTCCTTAGCAACTCAGACATATATACATGTCAGCAGAGCTTTCCTAGTTCCTGTGATCAAGTTATAGGAGTGTTTTCCTCTTCAGCTACAATTGCTAATACAGCGCATTGACAAGAGCCCTCTGTCTAACGCATCCATCCCAACACCACCCACGGGATAGCAATTCCCTTCACAGACTCTGCTCTGCAGTGGGGCCCCAACAGGCACCAACACTGTGATGCTATCTCAACACAGGATTCCCTAGTGCTCTTCTGCACACATTTGAGAAACAGCATTTTGTTTCAGCTGACAGCTGCTTGTCCATCCAAGAGGTGCAAAATGCATTCTCAAAATGAAACATTTTCCAAAAGAGAACAGTGCTGTAAGAACTCCATTTCTCTGGCATCTCTGTGCATTGGCTGCAGTGAAGCACTGTGCCTGTGTAACAGTAACAGCCCAACAAACACAGGCTTCTCACAAGAGCAGGGTTAAAGACCATAAAGCACACGAGACCCTGCATTGTGCTGAACATCCTACAAAACACCACAGGCTGGAACATTCGCCAATACCACTGAGTATAACATCTTCACAACAGGCTCACACTGCATCATTATCACTTTGAGGGGCAACTGTGATCCACAGACAGCTCACCTAAGTAAAAGCTGCAAAATTGAGTACTTTACTTGCAGTTCATCTTTAAAATATAAACCAAAACCACTGATTTTCTGCGTATTTTTGCTTTTTCACCAATTGCAATTGCCTAAGGAAACAATCCAATTTGCAAGCATCTCTCAGATGCAATTATCACATACAGAAGTCAAAGAGAAGACAAAATCTGCCTAAGGGGAAAAAACCCCCAGATCCTTATGTGAGATGACAATTTGCAAGCATCTCTCAGATGCAATTATCACATACAGAAGTCAAAGAGAAGACAAAATCTGCCTAAGTAAGGGGAAAAAAACCCCAGATCCTTATGTGAGATGATATCCCAGATCTACTTGGCCTTAGAAAATAAATTCATTTAACAGGTAAATTAAAACTTAAAGACAGAACCAAGACCCCAGAATTACTGGGCAATTTTGAACAAGCTCATCACACCTGTCTTTGTTCAAAGAAGTCTGCCAGTGAAGGTCTTTTGGCATTTCCTGCTAATGTAGACACTGCTAGATATGAAAAACCCCACAACTTTTTTCATATACAGTTAAAACAATCTTTTTGTCATTTTTCCTGTATGTACTTTGGGGACTAAACAAGGAAATCAAGTCTTTAGCATCACTGTACTTAAAAAGACTTCTAATATTAATCTATCTATTTCATACAACTAATACCACTTCCTCCCACACAATCTTTGTGTTTATGAACTTGGTGAGCCCTTAGACAGAGCCACCTAAATAGATGAATCTGGGTCTCTGCTCTTGTTTTCTAACAATGCCTACAAATTATGTTTCCCATTACAGCAACTTATGTACATATGAAACAGAGATGTTCTACTTGAGTAATACTGCTCCATCTTTTGCCATCTTCTCCATTTCACCAGGCTGGACATTAGTGAAATTATTCAGATCATTTCCACTACTGTAGTAGTCTCCATTTCCTGCAGAGAACACATAGGAGTAAATGCACCAATGGCTTCTGAGTAGGAAAGAGAAGAGAAGCTTTCATTTATCACATTTACCAAAGAATTTCATCCCGAGTGTCTAATAACATTAAGTAATTAGAGGGATTTTCTCAAAATATACACAATAGATCTTAAAGGACATCTAGGGTTTAAACATATGTTTTGACAGTCAATTTGTTGAAAAAAACAATCAGTAAAAGCCAAAGAATGCTAGCTGTGAAATATTTGATGAGGAAAATTAATTTTTTTCTTTTTTTCTGTAACTGTCAGATGGAAAAAATATTTTATTTATTTGCCTGCACACTTCCTTAGGGATTTTTTTCTGTCAATTTCAACCATTGTTGAAATTCTCACATCAGTTAGATGTGAGAAACTTTTTTTTTTAAACACGACAATGCGGAAAAAATATTTTATTTCTTTGCCTGCACACTTCCTTAGGGATTTTTTTCTGTCAGTTTCAACCATTCAAACAGTTAGATGTGAGAAACTTTTTTTTTAAACATGACAATGGAAATGTAAGTTGATGCATCTCCCTTCACCCACCTTCAAACTGATGAAGAAATCAAAATGAGACAGAATAACCTTTTTAATATATGGTAGAGTTTCACATTTTTATGATCTATTTAGAAAAAGGCACAGCAGTCTAAGGATAAGATTGACAGCACTGCATTGACATCACTCTACTGGAAGATGGATTCTTCAGTAAGAAACAGATAAGCTGGTATTCAATGTATAAGTCAATTTGAGGCACCACCAAAAAAAACAAGAAACATTTAAAAGCTGACTACTGCATGACTCAATTTCCTAAATCACCCTATATTTCATGAGGACATTCACAGGATGGGACCTACTTTACACTGCAGTGCTCTTATTCACTGTGTGAAAAGGAACATAAAGGTTTTGCAGAGGTGTTTGCTGTTGACTCACAGCTATATAGTGTGTTAGACTTTCCAGCTTCAGTTGTGTGAATCTTGTCTTGTAAGGGCTGTGGTGCACAGTCATTGCTACAGAAAGGAAATCCAGCATCCTGGAAATGGGAACCAGGTGTTGGCAAAACAGACGGTGGAGAAGAATTTGCAAGGAATTACCTCAGAGTAAACAGGTTCTAGCCCAAATTCACCTTGAATTCACACTACTTAGCTGCCAGCCAAAACTTAAGTTTTGGCTAATTTCCTAAAAAGACACTTTTCTGCAATGAGGATGGGCTAGACAGGCAGCAACTCGAAAGTAGTAAGGCCTTTAGGAGTATTCCATATCCATCTTCTCAGGTGAGAAAGATGTTTTGATGCAACAGCAAGCTTGCTTGAGAATTTAAAACACCAGCTTAAAGAAAATTCGCCAAAACATTTTGGAAAACCTTTGGTCATTAACAGAGGAAAGGATTTCCTCACTTAATTTTACCTTAGTCTAAACACAGGTAGGTATTTCATGTCAGAACTGTACCCTGGTATAATATAAAACATACCAGTAATAACTGCTATGGTGGAATCATTTTTTCCAGCTTCTTCAAGTGCTTTGATGATTTCTCTGTACATCTGCATAAAAGGAAAATCAGCAAAGTACAAATGTGATGCTGCACAAGAACATAAAAATGAGATTGACACTGACAACAAGGAACTCAAGAGATAGATTAGCTACAATCCTTTTAACTACTGAAAAATTTGTCATGCACAGAAAGTTTGGTATTACATGTGAAGTACTTCAGACCATAAAGACACACACTTGCAATACTGAAAACTTGCAGTGCAAATCTAAAGGACAAAGTAAGGTCCTTTGGAAAAACAAGCACTGACAGGAAAAAGCCAATTTCAATACAGCATTTTAAGTGGACAAAATAACACACTAAAGAATCAGCAGCAGTGGGGTGAAGTCCCTGCTCTTGTATCTCTGCAGTTGTGAACCAGGATGGTGGTGATGCTTCCAACATGATGGACTTACTCATGGAGATAACTGTGGGAAACAGAAGATCACCTACACATACATGCAGCACTGAGCCAAAGGCTGCACAAACACTTTGTTGTACTCAACATGGCAGTCAAATCTTGCATCCAAAACACAGGCCAGTCTTCCTGCAGTTTGCTATTTTAATTTAGTCTAGACCATAATCCTATATTAAGTTTGAAATCAAGAGACCTAGAAAAGCCTAATTTGTAAAATTTTAGCTGAATTATTTAATTTTGTACTGGATATTTATTCCTTAGGTTGTTGTTGGGTCCCTCACAAAGGTCAGACCACGGTGCTTCAGTCAGTTCTGTTGAACCCGTAGTAAGGACCCTTTAAAGATTAAAGTAGCTTCTTCAGAAAGAACAAAATCATTAATCCTCCCAAGTTCACTTCTTTACCTGATGGTTGATGGCATTTTTCCTATCAGGTCGGTTAAACATTATCTTTGTGATATTGTTTTTGGTAGTAACTATTAATGTTTCATAGCCATCGTGTCTGCCCTCTTCTGGAGAAGCCTTTTCCTTCTGGCTAGCAGATTCTGCAGAGACTAGACTTGAGACAAGTTCAGCATATTTCTGTCTGGCATCATCCTGCAATAAAAGAAAAGAAATTTAAAAATAGGGAAGAAAAAACAAAGGAGAAAAAAAAAAGGAAAAAAACCTTAAAAAGTAAGAAAAAAGCAACACACACAAGATTATGAAAAGCTAAAATTGAAATCAGTTACAGTACTAATAAAATGGGTACCTGGGTGGAGGGGGAGGGGAAGGTGACTGCTTCAGGACAAAAGAAAATTAAAATCTCCATTATAACATATTCCAGTTACAGGGGGAGAGGAGGGGAACATGTTGTATTTGAGCACTGCAGAACATGCTTCAGGTCACCTTAACAGCAGCAGCAATAGTCACAAAATAAAAGTGCACAGATGCTGGGATGATGACATTTATTTTGCTGGAAGAGTGCTTCCATCCATGATTAAGATTACCAGAGAGACCTTTGTCATATTCCCAGCACTTACACATTTCTATGAATCCTTTGTTTCTGCTTTCCAGTCAGACATTTCTCTAACAAGAGTTTTTAATTTAGAATATGTGTGGCTGAACATAAGATCACTGAAATGGATCTTCTGGCATTTTAAAACTGCTTGAAGACAATAGTTTTCATTTAGCACTAACATGACACACAGAAGCCTAAAGAATCCTGTCTCCCTATCTCTAATGTAAGCAGCAATTTAGAAGAATTTTAAGTACTTGGTTGTTACAACTTATTGGCTTGAAAAGATAACATACTTTGAACAGTTCTATAATCCATAATGAGTAGCACATGAAATTGTCTATCCACTCTAACTGAGAAGCCAATTCTTTTCCTTAAGTATTTCAGCAGCAATTTAGAAGAATTTTAAGTACTTGGTTGTTACAACTTATTGGCTTGAAAAGATAACATACTTTGAACAGTTCTATAATCCATAATGAGTAGCACATGAAATTGTCTATTCTTTTCCTTAAGTATTTATTGACTACTCCTAAAAGCTGTAGGGCCATCTCAAAAATAACCCTAAAACCTTAAACTAAACAAAAGATCAAAATGCACCCCAAAAAACCCAAAGAAGAGCAATATCTTATATTCATGGGATTATACAACCATGCAATTGGTGGTTTTTTTTTTTTTTTTTTTTTTTTGTTTTGTTTTGTTTTTTTTTTTTTTTTTTTTAAAAAAAAAAGAAAAATACAAAACTCCTCCTCTGTTTTTTTGTTTTGTTTTGTTTTTTTTTTTTTTAAAGAAAAATACAAAACTCCTCCTCTATATTAAAGAATTTTTTTGACCGAGCTCAGCAACTACTACTGAGCAGCAGGCCTAATGCAGCACTGACACAGTTGATTTGAAAAGCTTGTTTCCTTCATTTAATAGCAGCTGAGGAAACCATGGCAGCTCTATGTAGTCAGACTTACTAAAGCCTGTATGAAAAAGGAATGCTTATGTATCTCTGCATCTTTATTCTCCCTGCTTGCTTCACTTGACTTCTCTAAAGGTTATGAAAGTTACCAAAAATATCAAGATATATTGAGAAAAAAAGAAAGAAGACAGGCTCTCAATACACCAATTTTTTCTAGTCTTTTAGTCAACAGCATAAGAGACTGACTTTTTAAAATGGCAAAGTTATGAATATGCTGCATGCAGAGATTTGTGTTTTGTTGTAAGAACTAGAAGCTCAATCCATCTTTCTTAAAGAGCAGAACAGAATTGCATAATGCAAAAAACCACTATTCTCATTTGAAGTCACCACCTAAGATCTCTTACACAGATACAAGCTGACAGTAATAATGTAGAACTAGGCTTACACACTAAAAAAAAAATAATCTCCAAATACTGAAGCAGTGAAGTGATTGAGGAATACAGTAGGAAACATTTTGATGGCTGAAACAGAGATGCTCAACTAGCATGTAATATTTTTAGTCATCATCCACTCAAAGACCAGGCACTTCAAGGTGGAGTAATCTACAAAGTATGTAAGTGAAATTATGAGTTTTGTCACCTGAGACAAATTGCCAAGAGAGTTCCATGCATCCCACTTGGCTTTCTTGACGAAGTCCAGCATACCTGGTTTTGGAGCATTGCAGGGACCTTCAGTTGCCTGAAAAGAGAGAGAAACAAACTTATTTAAACCTTTGATTAAAGTTCAGATGATTTGGTAGAAAAGATGATGACTGTTCTGAATACTTATCTGATCAGGATACAGAATTCAACTCTGAGAGAGAAGGTTGGACAATATTCTGACAGTTCACATAACGTGAGGTTTTCAGTGTCTGCTATTTCTAATATTGTATTGGGCTTCTAGAAGCACCTGACCAATATGAGAGACTGGTTTCCAAAACCCCCATGTGTGTTAAATTCTCCTGCTGGAAAAACTGTGAAAATTTTATACTTATAAAGAAAGGTAAAGACTTGTTACCTGTGTGAAGAGACCTTTGAATAGGAACTATTAATTTGGATCTTACTTCAAAGTTGGCCCTGCTATGAGCAAGGGCATTGGACCAGCTGAACTGCAAGAGTCTGAGCTACCCTGAAGTATTCTATGATTAGTTTTCCTGAAGAAAAATAAACTATTGGAAAGAAATATTTCAAGTGTGAGGCAGGAAAAAGCAAGAAACAGAGAGGGAGGGAAGAAAGGAGGGAAGGGAGGGAGGGAGGCAGGAAGGAAGGCAGGAAGGCAGGAAGGCATTTATGAGCTCACTATTATTAATCAATAAAGCTACCTGAAACCATCAGCTGTCTTTAAGGTTTTTTAAATGACTTACTGATTGCCTTCCTCAACATAAGCTACAGCCTGTACTGACCCTGCAGTCCATCCTGATCCACAAATACTTCACTAAATACCAATACAAGCCCTGCTATGGGCATAAAATTATTTCTGCAAAGGTATCCTTTCATGATGTGGTAGCGAATAACCTTCACTTGAACTGTGGAGGAACATTTCCTTGAATTGAAAATAAACAAACAAAAAGCCCCACACAAAATCTACAATGACCATACTAAAAAAAAAGTGGAAAAAACCCCAGAAATCAACTTTCAAATGTCAACACCATTATATGATATGCCCAGATGACTGTAGATACAAGAAATTTAAGAGGAAGCATTCAGCCCACTCTTTTTTTCCTAGGCACAAGCCATTTTCCAAAGCTGAATCAATATTACTATATGGAAGGCATCACACAATGGATGTAATTTTGCTCTATTTCTTTGAATAAAGGTTCTACTGAAAGCATGAAAAAACAGATTTGGTTTCCCTCAGAATTTAGGTTTTAAGGGGCTGACATTTCAGGAACACAATCTGAGCACATAAAATGGAGAGCCTGTTAACACACAATACATTTGTACAGCCAGTATTTGAAATAAATTTTACAAGCCCATCCCCTCAGGTTATAAATGTTCCTTACCAAACAAAATAAGTCAAGTCATGCCTACCTGTTTAAACAGGCCATAGAGTTTCAACTTAGCTTCATTCCCAGGATCTTTTTTCAAAAGCTTCAGCTGTTCTTGAGCCTTCTGGAAGTCCTTCTGGCTGACCTGCATGGTGGCTGCAGTCATGTGCAGATGAATCGCTGGAACGCCAACAGCTTGTGTTGGCCTGGGAGTAAGTGGGGAAAAAAAAATCCCATTACTTGATTTTTGTGAAAGACTAGAGGAGAAACAAATACACTGCTTTTTAAGACATTTAAAGTAAACGTGAAACATTACATACAACACTAATCAAAACAACAACAACAAGAAAGATATTACAAGTCACAAGAAAGCTGCTTTAGAAGTTTGCTTTTGCTGTGATATAATTAACCTTTGGAAAGTATTAATTTTTATTAATTATTTAAATCTCATTCCCTTGTACTCAGCACCTTTAATAATGCATTCAGTTCTGGGCCCTTCACTACACGACAGACATTTTGGTGCTGGAATGTGTCCAAAGAAGGGAACAAAGCAGGCAAGGGGTCTGGGGCACAAATCCTATGAGGAGCAGCTGAGGGAGCTGGGATTTTTTAGCCTGGAGGAAAGGATGCTCAGAGGGACCCTGTCACTCTCAACTGCCTAGAAGGGAGGTGTAGCTGGGTGGGAGTTGGTGTCTTCTCAAAGATCTGACAGGATGAGAGGGAACAGCTTCAAGTTAGATTGGCAAAGAAAATCCTCCTAATATCCAGATGGGTGGTGAGGCATTGGAAGAGGTTGCCCAGGGAAGTGGTGGAGCCACCATGCCAGGAGGTATTTAAAAGATGTGTCTATGTGGCATGTGCTGACATGGTTTAGTAGTGGACTTAGCAGTACTGGGTTAATGGACTTGATGATCCCAAAGGCCCTTTCCAACTTAAATGGTTCTATGATTAGCAGCTTTATACGTCCATTAATTAAGATGAGTATGCAGCCTGGCTGCTCTTCGTGATCTTTTCAAGTGTGTGTGCTTCTAGCTAGAAACATTTGAATTTGAAAGTCTGGTTCTCCTTTCAGGGTAGCACAAGTGAAGACTCATTTCAATATGTACTTTGGAAAAGGACTGTGAGTAAACCAACTTGTAGACACTTGAGAAAAAGAAAGGAAGTCAAAATATTCTGGAAGAACAACTTCCCACCAGAAAAAGGCAGTTCTATCAAAACCTCCCCCAAATAGCAAACCTAACCCAATTCTATAATACTTCATAAAAGCAGGTTTACTTCAGTAAAGTTTGGACTCAAAAGCCAAGAAGTCTTACAACTTTGATTTATTTCAAGAGGGCAAAAGCATGTTGTCACAGCTTTTTTTTTTTTTTTTTTTTTTGGTTTTTTTTTTTTTTTTGTTAAATTGCAATGTACATTAAGCATTTTTACTGTTTTTGAAATATTTGCAGCTTATGTATGAACTTTTCTTCTCTATTCCAGTAATAACATAAAAGGCCCAACTTTCCCTATTCTAATTTACAGACACACCTGCCACGTTAGAACATCATATATGATGGACTTTATAATCAGTCTCATTTGAAAAACTAATGAATATCTCAAATGGAGACTGACAGAATGGTTAATCAATGTAATATTAATATTTCAGTTCCAGGACAATAATTTAAAAATCATGGAAATTCTGCCTTTTTATACACATCTAATGAGAATGTAAAAGATGTTCTACTGCCTACCTCAAAAATATCTTCATTGCTCTTATTTCCTAAAGAAAATTTATTTTCTGCTGAAAACCTAAAAGTTGCAGGCAGAAAGCATGAAGAATGTGCAACTGTTCCCCATTAATTTTATTTCTCTTTAAATCTATGTAGCTAGATGATGTCTTGCAAAAATATTTGTAAGACCTACTGCTTTTATGTCTATTACAGCCCTTCTTTGTTAATAAAATCAAAGTTCTGATACTTTGGAAATACCAAGTTTGAATGACAGACATGGAAAAAATATTTTTTCTTTTACACAGAACTTCTTTCAAAGTAAAATAATTTCAAAATTTGCTTCAAAGCCTTATGCCAGTAGCAAGAAACCTACCTGAACAATACAAAACAGAACAAGCTATCAGAAAAGGCTGCAGGAACAGAAAGTCCTTTTACTTAAACTGATCAGCTGTAAGCCTTTATTGAGATAGCAGTGCACCCAGACAAACACGGGGTAAACAACTCTCACTGTTCAAGCCAACATTCAAGCTGGTGTGTTCAGAAGACTCTGCCAGAGTTTAACAAGTTCATCCTTTAAACAGCCAGGAGGCTATTTAGCCAACTTGTGGACTCTGTTTCCAGCATCAAAAAAAAACACCTTCAACAGGAAAAAGTGCACCTAAATGGATACAGACACAAGATTTTTAACACTGCATCTCTCTCATTAGTCTGTCCTGGAGTCCCAGAACATGACACTTTCAGTTCTTATTCCCAAACGTGTTTGAAAAGCCACATTAACAGGAAGAAAAAATGAGAGTGCTGGAAGAGTAGTTGTTTGTTTTGGTTTGGCTTTTTTTTTTCCTTCAATTTTGCTGGCCATCTTTGGAATTACTGGAATGCTACTGTCCCCAAGATGATCTGTGTATCTGCTACAAATTTTCTTGTCAGTCTAGGAAGTGACTGGGGTAAATCCGGTGTTTAAAAATGGAGATTTGGCTTTACACCATGTTTGACAATCGGGATTTCACTCCAGCCTGGCTGTGGTCAGTATCATAAAAAGGCTTTAAGAATCTCTTTTACATACAGTTTGATAATGATCATAAATTAAAAAATGTTGAGGATGAGCAGCTGGGGAGAGGAGGATGCCATAGCAGCTGGTCTGAAGGTATGAATACACATATTTATGGTTAAGGTTGCTTTGGTTTGAGTTTCTTTGCATTTAGCGGGTCACAGTTCTCTTCCTTATTAAGGATGCAAAGTAGAGAAGTTAGAAGATGATGAGAAAACAGTTAGGTGAATCAAAAAAGTTTGGCTGGGGAAAAGTGGAATGATTTTTCAGTAAGTCCAGGCTCAGAGGAACTTTGCTGTTTGGTTATATTCACTTTTTGCTTCTTAGTTAAATGTTTGGGTAAAATTGTTATCTATCCACTTCAAATACTTCATCTATCATTCTTCTTTTCCTCCGTATCTACTGATTTGTAATAGGAAATTGTGCAACCTAGGTGTTTATTAAAGCTTGTTAAAAGAAAAGGCCTTTTATCTTTCATTCTCCCCTGCTGCTTGTAGCTCAGTTCTCTGCAGGACATTGATGATTAACCCCATTCCTTCTGCCTTCTAATCTCTACAGACATTTCCTACACATCAGAGACGCTCATCAATTCTCAACACACTAAGGCTCAGCTGATTACTATGATTTCTCTATTAAAATAACAACAAAGGATGAAAACACAAAGGAAAAATCAATTTATTTCACAATTAATTCCTCTTGGGCAGGACTTCATTCTTCAGAGGCACACACAAACAGCAAGAAGTAAGAAAGCCCCTCAATCCCAAGCAGATCACACAGAGTGAGATGACACCTCTCAGCATGCACAGCAGCACTGCCACCTCTGTCACTGCACAGTGCTGCCATGCCACAGTCCCAAGGACAGAGGAACAGGAGAGGCTGCTGCACTACCGTGTGCAACAGCTTGCTCTCTCCATCTGCTGCTCCCTTGCTGTGACACTGAGTCTTTCCTAGTCACTCACTCAGCAAATCCATGCCCCACTTCAGCAGCCACACAAGACTTTGTGGGAGCCATTCAAGGCAGGCACAGAGCCTGGAACCTGACATACAGGCTTTTAATCCAAGCAGAAAAAGAAGTCTATGAAAGACAACCAAAAACCCTCCTGTATTTCTCTTTCTCATCTACTCACTGCAACAAAGTGAAATAATTTCCTTCAAAAGCTTCCTGTTTATTGCCCTGCACCTAGTTAGAGCCTAGTTAGCAGCCACTGCCCCACTGCTACAAATTACCTTCACTGTAGAGACACCCACAGAAGAGTGGTGAGGGCTGGGCAACCTCCCCCAGCTGGGTAAAAAGCCAGCTCCCACCAGAGAGACAGAAGCAGGATGAGTCACAACATGGCAGTGCAGTCAGAGTCCATGACAAACGCCTGTGCTCTCCTGCAAGACCAGTCACTGGGGACTTCGCAAGTTGTACACTCTGAAAAAAGAAATAAATCCTGGGCATCACTGTCTGAACCTGAAACATGCAGGTTGACAACCATTTTGTATTTATTCCCTTGGTTCAGACATCTCTTTGCTGCCATTCAGTCATTCAGGATACCTTGGAGGCTCATCATTCATCCTATTCACTCTGCCTGCTCACTTAAATGTCCCTTATTGCAATAAACATTCAAATGTCTCTTAAATTTAGGACTGCAGTTACATTGAAAGTAATTTTTCACTGTTTATATTATTCACAAAAAGACTGCAAAGCCTGTTAAAGGCAGGCCTCTCACTTCTGTGTAGTTCTGTCCCTTGCATAAGGACTTTGGAGAACTAAAAATGCCAACATTTTGTAAAATACTGACTGCTCACATACTAACTTTTAAAGCAACACAGCAGTTTCCTCATAAAGATTAAACAGAAGTCAAAAGATCTCCCTGCACAGGAAACATCAGACACACTTAGCAGAAGAAAGGGATGGATATACCTGAAATCTATCTTCCATTTACTTAGTACAAGTTTTCTTTTAAACATTAGTAGATCCTGGGGAAATAAAGCACATAGAAAAGCCGTTAAAAATCCTATTAGGATTAAAAGCAGCGGGTGCTGCTAGACACACATGGGTTTAAAACTCCTGACAGAAATGGAAAACACTCATTTTACATTATTCTAAGTAGCTTCAGGGAGACAAGCAAGCAAAAGAACAGGAAGTGTTAGACAGAAGCAAGAAGCACATTAAACTATCACTTGCACGAAACCTGCAACATCTTTTGTCCATTGCATGCAATACTTCAGATCATGTGTACAACATCCCTTCTTTGCCATGATCTCAAGGTGCTGTAATTTTTTTCCATTGCTCTTTCCACACTTTCCTCATGCAGAACAGCGAAGGGCACGGCAACCACCTCTTGCCATTTCACACACACAGTTTTGCAGCACCATAAAGTGGCACTATTCCTGCTCATGTTCTTTCCATCTCAAGAGAAAATTACATGAAATACTGGTTTGCTGGTGCTGTTTAAAGAGTTATACGGGTTAGGTTTTGCTGTTTTTGTTTTGTTGTTTTTTTTTTTAGTTATGACACAAAGCAATCAATTCCCACAAACCTCCTGGTGCTCAATGTTTGGTTATAACCTAAAACAAGCTTCTGATTGCATGCCTCTCCTGAATCCCTATAAAGAAGAGACAACACACATTTCCCAGCCCAACTTACACTTGATTTGCAGGTGCCAGCCAGAGCTCCAATTTTGCTACAAGCTTCAGGAGCCTAAACCCTATCCCAAGAGCTTCACCTGCCCCAGCACCAGCAAGTGCTGCTCTTAGAGACTGCTGTGCAGTCACACAGGAGGAGAGCAACCAAATCGGACCTCCTTGCTCCCTGTCCTGCTGCGGGGACACATCCACCCACAGCGAGGAACCACACGTGCTCCCTGCCAAGGTCACTGGGGCACTCCTTCCCTGCTGATGCCTGGACAGTACCACTCCAACCAGTTTCAGGCTTCATTCCCCTTCTTTCAGCAGCACTTCTCTCACTTTGATCCTCCATTAAAATGTTCCTGATTTTTCTCCCTGGAAGGGAATAGGGATCTGGAGATGGAATAGCAACTTCGGATCATTAGTTCAGCTACATCACGGGGCGCAGGAGCAGAGCTGCTGGGAAAGCTTGTCACCACTGGCAATTGTAGCAACTGTTAGGAAACGAGGAGTGTGAGGGAAATAGAAACCTGTATTTAAACTGTAACCATGAGAAAATGAGTGAACCATCTGAAAAAGAATTACTTAAGTCTGACCTGACACACCAACTTCTCTCATTCCCCCACCAAGCCTTCGTATCAGAATCTCCAGCAAGATTTTTAAAAAGAAAGTTTAAATACCAAATAATTATGACAATGAGCAAAGCATTAGCAGCACCTCCCTTCCTTGGTAACCAGGAAAATAATATTTATAATTTTCCATATTCACTTGCAGTATTTTCTGCACACAGTAAATTTAAGGTTGTACTTCACTTTATTTTGCTGACAAGAGAAAGCTATTGTCTATGCTGTTAACATAAAAATGATTAGAAAATTTTAATCTGCAGGTTCCCCAAGTTATCATTCATCATGCCATTCGTTATATTCTACTGAAACCAAACAGATAATAATGTAACATTAAGGACTCATAAATTTTTTACATAGCCCGAGCACTTATACAGCAATATTAGAGCTTTCCCCATACTGCTTAAAGTGGAGAGGGCTCATTTCTGCCACATGTCTCCAGTTATTCTCCCCATACAAGCTACCTAGACCTGAGCTGGAAAAAAGAGACACTGAAAATGCTAAAGCAAACTGAGATCCTATGGCATGTTTGGAACATTCATTGCTCTTTTGCTGTTGGAAAAATAAAGGAGAGCTATGGAGAGTGTAGATGGTAAATCTACAGATAAATCCTTTGTAGTTTCTTGTGGCTGTAGAAGAAAAGCAAACCCTTCTTTGTTTATGCCATCTTATTACAGGCTGTTCCCAAAGAAATTCAGATCATTTAACTATACACATCTCTCACCATATACTCTTTTCAGATTTTTTTTTCTTTTCTTGCTACTGAATTACTTTATCATGTGTGCTTATCAAATCAACGATGCCTGCTGCTGCTGTTAGACTTTTGGCTGCAAAGCACTCTTCCTTTAAGCTGCATAGACAGATTTTCTTACAAACAGGAGTTGTGTATAATATTAAAAGAAACGTCAGTTTGACAATTTTTTCACTAATAAAGGTAAATTGCTCCAGGTTTTTATTTCTAGGTCTGTCCTTTCAAGTATCTTCTCTTATACTGGGAAATGTGGAATAAACACTAGGAGAAGGGAGGTGGTGAGAGAGTGGCTGCATGGTACTCCAGTTGGGGTTAAACAACAACAGCCCCTTTTGATGCCCAATGTGGGGCACAAAGGGTTGAGATAACAACAGATCTGACCACAGCATCTTAGAACAAATTTGTTAAAAGCATTTAATAAATTAGCTTAATAGTTTCTGGTTACAGTGCTCTTCCATTTCCTCAGAGTTCTTGCACATGTGCTCACAGTCTCTGTTCCATCCATGGGGTCTTATCAGCATCAAAGTTATTGTCTAAAAATCAACGCATTTGGTTCATTTGGGGAAATACCAAGTTTTATTAACCATGGCAATACCATGAAGGAGTTGATGACTCAGTAGACAGAACTCCAGTCTTCCTAAAAAATCCTCAAGATATAAAGAAACAACTATCCCTTCCTGTTTGACCAGCATAGTCCCTGGTAGTACCCCACTATATCACATAACTATATTTAGTTACGGAGTAACCAAAATTTATTGCTCTTAGGCAATAAGAATGTTTCTAGTGTTCTCATATTTCCAATATATTTTACTAGTAGAAAACATCAGTTCACATACTCTAAAAACAATTTACTTACTGCTACTTTAACAAACAGAAAGAAATGTAAGCCAAATTATTTTCCCATTTATATTAGAATGTTTCGAGAGTTGTTCTAAACACAAGTTTGGCGTATAAATCCTTATCAGCTTTTATTATTTTACACTCCTACACTGTTTTGACATATAAAAACTAGAGGATAATTATGTGTCTGTTGGCAAATTGAAGTGCTGAAACACTGTTGTTTAGTGCAAGCAACTCAGCTGTGCTTGATAGTTTCTTTTTCAATATTACAGAATAGCTAAGAATGAAGGCTCTAGATTACCATTCACTGAGATATGAAGTGATCTGATCTTTGTGCTCTATACACGCACAGTTTTGTTTTATTTTATTTATGCCCTCATCACAGCTGCTGGGAGGGACACTAGGATCATCTCCTGAAATCGCCACAAGAACTCTCTCTCTCTTTCCAGCAGACTTAAGTTGTCTGGACATGATGAATGACAAAATCATGAGAGAACCTCCTGTATATGCTCAGTCCATGTAAGACATCTCTAAAAGCAGGAAGATTTACAGACAGAAACACACTTCAAAGTTAAAAATAAGAATGCTAGCAAAAAAAATAGAGAGCTGTAATACTCATACATGTGACATTTTCTGAGAATCAGTAAATCAGACAGTTTATTGCAGCATTTGGAGAGCAGCAAACTCAAATACATTCCTTACACATTATTATCTAAGATGACTTAACAAAAAGTTATGAACAAATACTCAAAGTCAATGGAGAAAGGATAATGCCATTTTCATTTGACTTGCAGGGACAAATCTTGTTGGCTGCATGGAGAGCAAGAAAATGTATACTTTAATATTAATGGCTTACGGCCAACACAGGTAGGTTTTTTGACAAGGATACAACCAGCTCCTGCAGCTTCCACCCACATCAGAACACCCACCGACACTCCTCACAGTGCAGCTGAATCAGTGAAACAAAAATTTTGTCTGAGGCTTACTTTCTCTCCTGAATCCATGACACCTAGATACAATAAGGGTGGGCAAAAAGAATACTGAACAAAACAGTAACAAAGCAGCATTTGCCAATGGCTTATCCTGCTCAAATCTAGATCTCTTTCAGACAGCTTAGAATTAAACACTTTAGGTCTAAACACAAAGTAGCACACTGTTCTTGGTTTTGTCAGTGTTTCCAGCACCCACAATCAACCAGACCAACAGTTGTCTTTAAAGACCTGGGGCAATTTATTCAACAAAAATCAGATAATCTGAAATGGAAGTTACACACATACCAAGGGACTTCATGTCATGTCTTACTAAGACACTGTAAAAAGCTTAAATTATAGCATTTAGAAGGCTGCACCTAAAGCAGCAGCTCCCAAGAAAGAGGTCAGAGGACTGTATTGAATTGTGCCAGTTCTAAGGGGGGATGTAACACATGCAGAGTCAAACTGGCTTCTGCTATCATTGTAGAGAGCATGAAGAGTTATTGATCTGGGAAAGAGATGGACAATCCATATAACTTGGAAGTTCTTCCTCTGAATAAAAGGGTGTTTCATCTGGCTTTGTAGTGGCAATTAAGAAAATCAACACAAAACCAAACAGACTCTTTTGTTTCAGAAACAGGCTGACTATACTGACAAGTTTGAAGCCATAAGAATTTTACAAGCATGTGTATCATGGTAAGAAATGACAGCATATTTGAAATTTAAAATTTACCCCATTTAATGGTTAGCTTATAAGGACCAATTTATTCAAGAATTGTTGGCCATTCTATAAGCTAAATACCTTTTACACCAGACCTTATGCCAGAAACAATATTATCAGAACACCATACCAGAAAAACAGTAGCCGCCTCTTCGGAGGGCCAAAGAATCAGCAAAGAATCCATACAACACAATATTTCTAATCCTGAATAAATAAGTTTTATACATAATTAAGAACAGAATCTCTTCCACTCAACACTGGTGAGGCCACACCTGGATTACTGCATCCAGCCCTTTGTTCCATGGTATAAGAATCATGGTCATACTGCAAAGAGATGAGAAAAGAACCACAAAGACAGAGCATCTCACACATGAAGAGAGTCCCAGAGAACCGGGATTGTTCAGAAAGCTGTGTTCCACAACAATCCATCCTCAGGATTTCCAGACACCTTGGCTTGATATTAGCTAAGAACTGTGAAATCCAGCTCAACTACATACAGCTTGCTGCTCTGAGTTACATTTTGTCGATTTTAACTGCTGTGTGTATTTCCATTCAAAATAGTTTAAGATCGTGCTTACATAAGGACAGAAGTTTACTAAGACACTTTTCTGGAAAATTATCCAATCATCTCACCACTACCTTTTGTCTTTTAAGTTGTGTTGGTAAACCAGCATGAGCAAACATGTTAATTGCAGGGGTTACTACATCTTAAGTATTTGCAGAGAAAGTCTCCCATTAAGAGATTTAGTTCATTTTGTTATTCATTCCTTTGACTAGTTTAAACCCAATATTCAAAACACAGTGGATTAGTTTATTTCAATGGCTATGTTTCAGAAACCTGGCCCTTAAAGAAAAAGAGAAATTCAAGATCCATTGGTGGTATGAAGAAACTTTCTGAAAGACTCAAAGTTATCTTAAAACGCTAGGGGAAGCTGATTTTACCAGTATTTCGCAAAAACTTACTGCAAAAGTCAAATGGCACAAGGTTTCAAGAAATGAAAGAAGGTGGTTTCTTTAATATATAAAACAAACAAAAAAATTTTCTACTTGAAAGGTAAGAAAAGTATGATGAGCTCTCTAAACTTCCTATTGACTTGCACCAAGACAGAAAACACTAAGCTTAGGGAAAAAATAGGCTTAAAATCAAGGCAGATATATTCTTTGCTTGCTTTTCTGGTAGCCAGGCAAGGGTCTGTAACCCACATAACTCAGACCACAAACACCAAACACCAACTATAACTACAGATCTAAGCTACCAAAAGGAAGTTTGCAAAGATAAGCATGGTTATCTTAAGCAGGAGGAGCAGAGCAGAGTACCTGAGCACTACAGAATCCAGCACAAGCCAAGGAGAGCTGATAAATGGAGATCTGTCACAGAAAAAGATGTTGGTTGATAAGGAATAGCAAAGAGCTGAGCAAGGTGCACTAGTGCAGCCTGAAATACAGCACCAAGAGGCACAACTCCAGAGAGTCAGAAACCAAAATGCAAGAGCCTGTGTAAGACAGCATCAGGGAGTAAAAAACATACTCCACAGGGCTTTCCTGGTGTAGGATCAGGGTCTGTATTTTCTGGCTAAGACACAACCCTTGCATGTGGACACATTTCCCATGTCAGTGAGCCAGGATGCATTCCCATTGAACTGCTAGTGAGAGGGGAAGTTGGCAGGCAGGTCTTTGGGAGACTGCAGGACATCTGCTGCCTCCACCTCGCTGAGATCAGGAGGGAAAGAAGACCCCACTCGCCTACATCTGGGGAAAAGTTTCAGGCATAAAAGCAGCTTCTACTGCCAGCACCAGAGGTTTTCGTACAGACCCCCAGGATACTCAGGAGTGTTTTCAAACAGGGTTTTTAAGGATATAGTCTGATTTATTACTTGATAGCAACACTGCAAAAATCCAGTCTTCCTCCTTGCAAAGGGAATTGGATTAGGGATGTCAGCAGACATTACAAAAGAAAAGGAAAGCTGCAAGAAATAGGACCTGGTGCGGGGGAAAGGGGGTGAAGAGGCAATAGTGCCCTTTTTGCTCAGCCAGTATGAGAACATCAGAACAAAGCTCCTAAAATTTGTCTGTCCATACCTAACCACAACTATCCGAATAGGATTGACAGAAAGGACTAGACATTTCCTACCAGGGATACAAGGCAGACTCTCTCTGAGGTCAATTAGGTTCTCATGGCCAAACCTGGAAAAAAGAAACAGAACAGAAAAGGGGACCAGACTTACTGGTCACCTCCAGGATGGCAGTAGCCTCAAAGATGTTTCCACAAGGCAAGGCTTACATGTCCTCTGGGTGGACTGGCATCCACAGTTCTCCTCAAACGCAGGAAACTTCATTGCATGTCTGTAACAGTGGAAAATGTATTTACATGCTCCTCACATATTAAAAAGAAGCAAACAAAAACCTGTGATGCATGTGATACATCATTAACAACAATCAAGAAGCTTTTGATGACCTGGAATACTGAACTGCTCCTAAGAAGGAGGCTGCTGAGCGCAATCATTTGATGAAACAAGAAATAGGCTCAGCGCAAGAGATCAGTTCTTCCTCTGCTGTCAGTGGAGCCACTTCCTTATAAGAGCAGTTTCATGGCAAAGCAAAGCCTCTGGGCCCTAAAGACCCAGGACTTTATATCCCACTGACTTAGTGGGAAGCAAGGCAGAAAAGAGCCATAGCTCTTTCCTGTGGGTCTGTAGGTCTGCAGTCAGAGACAGGGAAAGGAAAAGATGGAAGGGTTACAATGTCCTGTTTTGCCATAAATCTATTAAAACGTGCTTGAAACAATGACCAACAAATTCAACTGCACTACCAAGTAAAGAGTAAGCAATTCAGGGAGCAGGATGAATAAACTCCCAGGCAGAAGCACAAAAAGGCTGCAGAGACTGAATAAGGACTGTTGTGCATTGTGGTGGAACACCTGAACTCCTGCCATGTGGGTGGGCTGTAAGCATCCAGATGTTTTGTCATGAGATGACAAGCAGATGCCAAGAAAAGATTTGGAATGCTGCTCAAGAGACAGATGGAAGTGAACTTGAACTCTTAAGACTGTTGCCTCCCAAGCGGAAAACCAGATAGTGTAGTGAAGATTTACTGTGAGGAGGAAGTATTCCAGGCACAGGGAGAGACCAACAAGGCTACAGAAGCAAGGAGAAGCCAACAGGGTAGGAGAAAATTAACTGGCTTTCAATTCACTTTACTTAAAGACCAGCATTTAATAGTGCTCCTGTGGAAAAGGCTTTTCTGAGAAATAAAATACCTCATGGGAAATTGGTCTTCAACAAGATCTGACCTCCTTTAAAGTTGCTGAAATACCAAGGAACACACTGGGAAGTTTGGGTGTGACTATGTTACTGCCTGGGTTTGACCAGGAGAGCGTTCTTGGAGAAAGTCTCTGCACTGCTGCCAACTCCACTGCCCCAGGCTGTGCTTGCCACATACAAGTCAGATCCCTTTTAAACTACATAAAACTGGGAGATGTCCCTCAGCCACTGTCAGGCGTTCAGCGCTGGGATCGCACTACAACTAGCGCAAAGGAAATCCCCAAAAGAAAGACAGCACAGGTGGAGGTTTCCCAGCAGCAAGCATTTGGTGCCCACTGGTCTGACCTGCCCTAAGTGCAGATATGGCTTCATAGCATGGGTGTTGTGGGGCCCCAACCTCAAAGATCTGAGTGCAAAGACTGTCAAATGCATACAGCCCCAGTAAGACTCTTCTGAATGTGCATTCGTGTCAGCATCCCCCCCATCAGATGAATTTAAACTTGAAATATTATAAATTGCAACAGGGCAGCACAAGAAGAGCCTGTGGAACCCACAGTAAAAACAAACAAACCAAAATAAAGTAAGAGTAATTCCAGCATTTTGCCTTTATATTTGTACAAGTCTTTCTCTTTCAGTGTTCCAAGGATATGAGTCTTTTTTCCAAGTTTAGATTGCAAAAAATCCTTCCTAAATTCACTGGCACACCAATGTTGCCAGTGTTTTTGATAAAATTCTGCTCGCATACTACCAAGACAGAAAATAAGGCTCACCTTTCAGGTGCTCCAGCATTATAAAAATTGTACTATTTTTCTTTTTTATATCTGATTAAATACTAAAAACATGAAACCATTACTAGTACTGATTTATGAACTGCTGTCTCAGATAGAATCTTGCCATTTCAAATACGTATGACTCCACCAGCCTAATGATGATCAGCAGGCCAGTCTTTTATGTGTCTTTCCAATTTAGAACTGCTTTCCCTCACTCTCACTGTAACTTAGCTACATTAAATTAGTATTATTTAGCTTGCCCAGAGAGTTCTTTTTTTGAAATGAGGGCAGAAGTCATACAATTCATGTTTTATCATGTTCATGTACTTACTTCAAATAAGTTCTTACAAAGGTTTGAGTGAAAAAAATTACGATTTAATGCATAAATGTCTTACAGTCTTCTGGTTAAAATGTGCTCATGCCTAACAGACATACTTGGATACTGGAGTAAAAGCATTTCATTTATGAAAGTGTGCATTATAACAGTCAAACCGGAATGTTGTTACCAATCAGAGTATCACACATTTTTAAATCTATTGGTATGACAATGTCTGCTTTTTTTTTCCTAAATTCCTACTGTATTTAGGAACTTGTTTACCTAGTATACTTAACATACCTTGCTTTTTCTTGAGTATTAAGCTATTTTTGATTGGAAGAGGAAATTCTATGAATTGGCATGCTTTGTGATTCTTATTCATATACAAGCAACTTCATAGTGGAATTTCCAATATAGCCATTTTCAATAAAAATGTATATCACACAATTCCAAGTATAACTGCAACTCAAGCCATCCCTTCTGCTTTCCACTGTCCAGCTAACTCTGAAGGTGCACAGCTGCTGCAGTGCACGCTCCTGCACGTGACACTTTATTTGGAAACAGCTTAAAGGCAACATGTAATAAATAAATAAAGGTGTAGAAGATACTGCGGGATTATGTGGAAAGCCAGAACAGTCTTAGCAAGGAGCCCTAATTAGCTGGACACACAATTAAGCTTGGTTCTGTCAAGGCCGGGCTGGATGGGGTCTGAGTAACCTGGTCCAGTGGAAGGTGTCCCTGTCCCTGGCAGGAGAGTTGGAATTAGATTAACTTTAAGGTCCCTCTAACCCAAACCATTTATAATGACATGATCTTTGGGACTGGTAAAATAAAATACAGAAAGCAAGAAAAGGCCCGAATACACACACTCTTTTTGCACATTTTTTACACATTTCAGTACGGTTTCGGATACCGCACCCTCAGCCTACCAACAATTTTTTTGGTGGTGAAATATTCGCCTCGGGAAAGCATCAAACACAGATTTCCCACTTCCACGCTGTGTTCAAACACTTAAAGGTGGTTGGTACGGCCGGAGGGGCCCCCCAACTTTAGCAGAAAGCGATTTCCCCCGTTTTTGGGATGAGAGCGGCGCCCGGCCCGGTGCACTGAGGCCGGGGCTCACGCAGCGGCACGGGCAGGGCAGCGCCGCCGTGCACGCCGAGCCCCGCCGGGAGGCAGCTGGGGCTGCCCAGCCCCGCCACGGACACCCCGCGCCCGCCGCTGCCGGCCCGCCCCGTGAGGGGCCCCGCCGGGCAGCCCCGGAGCGATCGGCACCCACCTCGTCCCGCAGGGCAGCCGCCAGCACAGCCTCCGGACGAAGGTCAGAGCCGGGGACGCCATAACCAGGGGGAAGGAAGGCGGGAGGGGGAGGAGACAGCAAACCCCACCCCGGGCATGGATCGCCGCCTCCATGGCCGCGGAGAGGGCGGCCTGAGGGCGGGGCCGCGCCGGGGCCGAGCCGGGGCCGAGCTCAGGCCGGTCGGTAAAAGCGGGGGCGACCTTGCTGTGTGTAGCCGTGTTCTGGAGCTGTGCCCGGGAATCACAGAATGACCTCTGAGATCGCCGAGTCCAACCTATGACCGAGCACCACCTTGTCAGCTAAACCATGGCACCAAGTGAACTAGCTGAACTTCGTGCAGTTGTTTCTTGAATGCCTCCAGAGATAGTGATGACACCACCTCCCTGCACAGCCCATTCCAATGTCTTCACTTTTTCCGTGAAGAAATTCTTCGTATTGGCCAGGCTGAAGCTTTGCTGGTGCAGCTTGTGGCTGTGTCCTCTCATTCTGTCTCTGGTTGCCTGGGAGAAAAGGCCGATCCCACCTGGCTTCAATTCTTTCAGGGAGTTGTAGAGAGTGATAAGGTCACCCTTGAGTCTCCTTCTCTCCAGGCGAAACACCTCTAGCTCCCAAAGTACTGATAATAAATGATGAAGAGCAGCTTAGTGCACCAGCTCCCTCAGTATCCTTGGATAAAATCCTGTCTGGTCCCTTAAACTTGTGAGTCTAAAGGCGCTTTAGGAGCTGCTCAAGTCCCTAAACTCACTCACAGCAGGGGTAACAAGAAGACCAGGCAGTTCCACATGCTGCAAATTCTGCAGGGTCAGAAATGGAACCAGCTGTGGCACAAACCTGGTGGTCGGCCAAGGTCACTAGGGCAGTTAATGGAAAACCAAATGACAGGAAACTGGAACATTTTCATGGGCAAAAGTCATGAGCTTGTCTCAGTCCCTCCAAAAGCAACTTGTAGTGGGCATTGTATCATTAATTACAGCCACTTATTGTACCAACTTTCTATTTAGGAAGCTCCTAAAATGTTTGTGTTCTTGTTTGTACACGCAAATCAGCCGGCCGGCTGCTGGTTGGCTTGGTGTCTGTACATCAGTGGCACTGGCACTGTGAAAGGGCAGAATAAACACTAGTGTCTGCCCCATCTCATTTAAAAGATATCGCTATCTATTGCTCAGCTTTTGCTCTTTCATCTTCAGCTCCTGAAGGTATATTTAATTTTCCCTTGCTAGTGTTACTTGCTCTGTGAAGGATGTTTCTGTGTTTGCTTAGGTACTCTGAAGATCCTCACAATTCAGGTACTCAGCTGTGTTAGTTTCCTTTCAAAAGGCATCTAATAAAATCATCTTTTAGTCTAGGAGCTTTCCCCACTTCCTCCCCAAAAGTAAATGCGTTTAAGACTCTCCTCAAGGATAAATGTTTTGAAGCTGCTAATGACCTGCATAGTTCTCCTTTCTTAAGTGTTTGATTACAGTTTTCCAAATAGTACATAACTGTTAGAGACTAACAATTGGGGTGGCACATTTTTTCCCTCATTCTGTGGAGGTCATGATGTGTGACCTGAGTCAAATCACATGTAGCTGACTTTTTCTAACGTAGCCTTGGCTTTCAAGTATGGGTATTCTTTGAACTTGATGTATGACTTTTACTCATGATTACAGATCCAAAAGCCTAGCATTTCTCAATTTCAGAAACAACCTTTATTGGTTTACAGTTCTAGCAGACCTACTTAAAGCAAGCATTTATTTGTGTTTTAGCCTCTCAGTAGCAATTTCCATCTCTGCTACACTAGAGTGTGATGTGAAATTATTTCACATTTGCAGAAGACTTTAAAAGCACTCTCCTGAAGATGCTGTAGTAAATACTTCTGTTGATCTGTATCCTTATTTTCCCCTAATCAAGAAAACTCATGGCTTAAAAGTATGTAACTTGTTAGAAACAGTATTTTGAACACATAAAGACAAACTGTGAGCTAAGTTTTGCTCTGAGATAAAGGATCAAAACTCATTCTGTGAATAAGAGGAGAATTTGGCTCTAAAATGCTAGCATTTGTTTTGTCAAGTTGTAGGAACACATTTTTTTTAAATGGAAACATTATGAACAGCACAAAAATTTTATTCTTGTTATTTGTAAAGGCCAGAAAAATCACTACAGAAATGTAATGTAATGAATATCAATTGAAAGTATACTGTAGTAGTATTGCTAGCACTAAAATAATGAATCTAGAGAGGGCTCCCTAGAGGACTCATTTAGTGGGTTGCTTCAGAGTTATTGTTTGACAAACAAGTCCCTCATGGCAATGCCCTCTCCAGCATTTTATTATTAAGGGTAAGATGAAGATTTTTTCCTGGCCGCACTTTTATCCTCAGGTAAAATTCTCATGTTCTTTCCTTTAGCTCATCTTCATATTTTCTGCTACTGCCTAGAAGTTTAATTTTGCTTAATTTCTTTATGCTGAATGTATGTCACTTTAAATAGGCCAGGCTTTTTAATAAAGTCACATTGGAACTTCTGCAAATCCATAAACATTTTTCAGTTTTGCCTGAAGACTGCAAAAAGGCATCTTTGCATTCAAAGAGATGGATCGATACTGTAGGATTAAACACAGACACCAGCAGTATTCTGTGCTTACAGAGAGTGGCATAGAGAAATTGCAACCTCAATGACTTTTTTTCTCATCACCTCTCTAAGATACAGATCACAATCCATGAATTGTGTCTACAAGAGTGCAGTTTGCTCTGTCTGTCTCTAGAAACCTATACCTCCAGGTGTCCTCCTTCCTTCTTTATTTTCTCTTTTCCTTCTCTAGTTTTTCTCTCAACTTCCTAGCATTCCTTTTCTCTCAACTTCCTTGATGGAGAAGGAAGACTTGCACACCAGATGATGAACAACAAGCCTCAAAAGTTTATTGAATAGGCACACACATTTATAGCAGTGTTAATAAGGCTAATGCATATTGCAAAAATTGAGCTCATCATTGGTTAGTCATTTATCAGTCAACTACGTCTACGTTTACATTCTTGTGTTCACCTTGTTATGGTTTCTACTATCGTTCCTTCATTCTTGCTAGCTAACGAGCTTCTCCCACAACCTCAAGTTTCGTCAAGGGCACAGTGACCTTGCCGCTTTTATCCTCGTCTCCTTCTTGCTTCCAGCATGATCTCTGTTAGCTAGCTAACTATCTACAAAATCCTCTACATTCCTCCTGTTTGTATCTCAGGCAGATTAATCTGGCCGTGGCCCTTATCCAGGAGCCAGCTTGTTACAAAGCTCTCAACACTTCCTAGCATTCATCTCACTGCTCAGCTGAGCTAAGAGATAACCACTCCCCTCTTTTATGAATAGCTCATTCACATAAACCTCTTTCTGTCCTATAGGTGGTGTTATCTTTTCCTTACATGTATGGTATGGTTTATTTTCTTAGCAGGTTTTTAACTGTTTCTTCTTTGTGATGTATTCTTATTCCTGGAATTGTGATCTTGGGGGATCAAGGCCACAAACATGACAGCTTTCAGTGTGGCTCAGTGTTATGCACTTTTGTTCTGTCCCTTTATATATGGGCACATATATATATGCTAGAGGAAACACTGGGCCCTTCTTATGAAACACCAAATCATGCACTAAGTTTTCAGACCACCAGATCCTGATGTTTTGTTTGCAGAATGATTGCCTGTTGTAATCTGTACTTAGGTGCTGTGTGTTTCAGCATAATTGCAGGTTCTCTGATGTGTTGATACAAGCCTGAACAAGAAGTGTTTTGCGTAACTTTGTGGTGGAAGGGAAGAACGGTGTTGACGCAATCAAAGCTGATTTTGATATACAGAGGTGATCACTCTATCATTTGTATCACCAGTTTCTTCAGGAAATTTGCATCACCAATTTCTTCTTCTTCAGCTGTGCAAAATTCTACAGTCTGACCAGCACAATATTTTTTTTCTTTTTTTGTGATGATCATTCTTGCATCTTTGCAATAATTTCTGTAGTTTTTTTTGTTGGATGTTTGATCGTTTTTCCTATAAATTTTCTAAAGTAGGCTTTTTGTAATGTTACTGGACTGAAGTCAATATTAAGGAGTTGAATATTTGCAGTTCTTCACCATGACAAGGCAGCTGTTCTCTCTTTGATGGAAATGTTTATCCAGAAAGCGGATGCATTGTGTACTTTATTATTCAGAACTTGATTTCCGTGACAAATGCTTTTCCCCTTGAAAACAAGTCCAATAAATCCTGCAAGACTTACTTTGTGATGCTTTTAGAATGGTTTTTGCATTGATGATGACAACCTGTTTCAGACATGCGGGAGAGGGATTTTCATGGCTTTGCTGCTGCAGCGTAGAAAACTACAATATTAGCAAAGGGCATTAATCACTGATGTCTTTGGAACCTCCTGTTTACGTGGGCCCTGGTTTTTTCTCAGCATGAAAGGTATGCTCAGTTCCTGACACTCAAGAAGGAATTAGTCTTGGACCTATTTACTTAAGCAGAGTTTTTTACCAACAGAGAAATATAAACATGAGACTTAATCAGGAGCTAACAAATTATACTCCAGTTTTCTTGGCTGGATTGCTGGTTCATTTTCTTACAATCATTAATTCTGGAAGAATAGCCTTTTTGCAGCATTGTGCTTACTTTGGATCTAAAATACCAAGTTCTTGGTCCACAATTCTCAGTAGTCACTTCCACTGACCACGTGATGCATGCCTTGAGCTGCCTCTGTCTTCTTACACTTTGCCCTAATGTTCCATTCAAAAACATCCCTGTTACTCCAAACCATTGCAGTTCTTTTACCATGAATGTAAATTAATGTATCCCATCTAGCTGCAGATTATCCTAATCTAATAAAAAGATAATCTCTTCTATCTTGAATTATGAATCTTTCCAGAACTCTCAGAATTCAGTAAGGCTGGACAATGCATACAATTTTTATCAAGATCCTATGTACTGGGTGATAAGTTTAGGTCTGTCTCACTGAAATATTTTCACAAAGGAGTGTCTGAGGGGCTGTCTCCTGTCTGGAAACTACTGTAATTAGTTAGGCACTATACTGCTATTGAAGGACTTACCTCAAGTGTACCATAAAGTTAACTGTCACACTGTAATTTATTGCTTAGTTCTTCTCTCTGTGTGCTGTAATGACTCTCAATGTTTTCTTCCAGAATTTCACTGTACAGTCTTTCTAATCCCTTTACAACACAGTTGCAGGAGGTGCCTGTGTTGTGCAGGGTCTAATACAATTTTTTCGTAGGTAGAATGTGGGCAGATTCCTATTTACTTTAGTCATCCACTATTTACTTATAGTATTCAGACACTGGAGAAGGCTGTTTACTCTGTAGTCATCATCATAATAACTTTTGTGGTTCTTATCACCAGCACTTAGCTACTCTTGCAAGTCACAGTTTCAGGTTTAAACAAACTACTTGGCAATCTTGCTTTGAGACCTCTCTCTCTAACCAGTGTATTGGTGTTCAGAAATTGCCATGCTTTCCTCATCTTGCTTGGTTTATTGAATGAACATTTAAACTGCATAGGAATATTATTCTTAAGAGGTTTAACCAGAACAGAAACAAAAGTGCAATTGCAAATAATTTTTTTTAGGAAATAACATGGAAAGCAATCTCAAAGATATTTTGTGGAGCTTTACACAGTAACTAGCAAATCTATGTATTTAGCTTTTGCTGTATGTTTTCAACTATATTGAAGATTTGCAACCCCTATTCATAATCTGTGGAATGTGGAATTTCTCATCCTCCTATTCTGAAGTGCTACAAGTATTTGTGAAAGGTTACATATCATATCTCATTTGTCAGTACTTTGGCAAGATATCCATTGAAATTAGTCTGCAAATGCAGGAAAGGAGAAAATCCTGTTTGAACGCATCTAAAACCATATGTTGGCTTCCACTGTTTTTTCACACTAAAAGCACCTGGTAAAGAAACATTATTGCCTAGAATTCATTCAGGAGATGTAGTTACAGGATTCTTATTTTACATATTAATTTTTAAAAAATGGCAGAATTGTTGTTAATTAAAGGAATTGAAATCTTCTTAAGCTGGAGTCCCTTTTAGTTTCCTAAACCCTTAAGTGATGCAGGTATTCGTTGTGGGCTCATCAGATCCTTTTCCTAAATAACTGGCATTCCTCTTTTTGTACTTTCGTTTGAAATTTAAAAAAAAAATGTATTTTGGGCTATCATCTTACAGCTGAAACTTTCAGCCAGATTAAGCAAACACACTACTGAAAGGAGCAGTTTTTCTATTTTCCTTAGTCACTCCCAGTTCACTCCCAAGCCTTGTTTTCTGCTGACAGGCTGTTTTCATGGCCATGCATTGACCCGGCTCAGGCAATCAATCTGAGTTACAATTAACCAGGTAAAACCCAGTAAGTAAAAGAATAATGGTTAATTGTGACCCAGATCAAACAACTTATCCTTTTTGTCACACACATGAATGCACGCTCATGCTGGTGCCAAGGAAGGAGATGTGAGGTGTCTGACAAGGCAGTGGGATTGCTTCTTTCAGCAGCAGTTTCATCAGCTTATGATATTAAAGCATTAATGTGCTGCCTCTGGGGGATTTGTTTCAGTTTCTGTCATAGCCTTGAGGGATTTGGTATGCTTTCTGTCTTGGGCTGTTTATATTCCTAAAATGTTTTATTTTGCAGGAAGCACTATACCTATAGGTGGGTACAAATGTGGCCATTACCTGGCTCCTCTAGGAAGCCTATTATAAAGTGACAGCAATCTGAATCAATTAGCATGTTAAAATGAAACTTGACAGAGAGCTAGGGGAAGATTTTAAATCCCTACACTTTTTTTTTGTTGACAGAAGAAAGTGAAACTATTAATGGTTCCAGTAAGCAAAGACTGCATCACAAGCTTTGTACTCTATCAAACAATTGTAGTAAACACTTTTCTCATGTGTGAGATTTTCTGGGCCTTGAGGTATTGTAAGAAGCAGCATTCTCTGCTTCTGCTTTTTTGTGATCACCCTTGCACAGCCCACTGTGCAGTGCTGACACCAATATTTGTATGAGCATTCAGTGAACCAGATCAGAGAACTGATGCACCTAAAAAATAACCCACACAAAAAAACCCATTAGCTGGACCAGTTTCCCATTTTGATTTACTCTCTCTACAAAAATAAATGTGCTCGGAGCACAGTCACTCTTTGAGATGGCATGATTGCTGAAACATTTACATTTGGACTGCATCACCATGTTTGGTAATGCTTAGTTCCTTCATTATTTCACCTTTCCATATCGTGACCAGTATCAGCAAAGGAGTTTTAGCAGTAAATCATAGTTGGGTTGGAGTTAAGTACAGCAGGGCATTCTGCTTGTACCCAGTGTAATTTGAAGACTGTGTCCTGCTAATTCATTTCCTCCCACAGCCCAGGGCTTAGATGACCTAGCAGACTTCAGTCCACCATAAATCTGTTGACAAGGGTATGGTGTAGGTCCATCTCAGAGCTTTGCTTGAGCTGCCTGCACAGCTCAGGTGTCAGAGGCTGGTGATTCCTCTTTAAATTTGAGCTAGTGATTTTGTGGGATGTTGATGATGTTCTTGGAAGCTACCCTAATACATAATATTTTTCCTTTGTAATTCTTATTTGCATTGTTTCTACTTTTAGACAAGTTTAATTTTGAAGCTGTGGTCAGTTTTATTCAGTATGTATGTCTTGGTCTAACCCCAGATGGCAACTAGGTTACACACAGCCTCTCACTCAGCACACACAGAGAGAAACTGATGGGATGGCAAGGAGAAAGAAAAAAGGTTAATCCCTCGAATTGAGGTAAGAACAGCTTAATAACTGAAGCTAATAATAATAATGATGATGATGGTGATGATGATAAGGGAGAAAACAAAAAGAGAGGTAAAACCCATGAACCAGAACAGAATACATTTGCTCACCCCTCAGTGACCAATACCCAGCCCCCAGCAGCGATTCGCCTCTCCCGGACAATTCCCCCCAGTTTATATATTCAGCTTGATGTCTGTAGTATGGAATATCCCTTTGGTCACCTCAGGTCAGCTGTCCTGGCCATGCTTCCTCCCAGTTTCTTGTGCACCTCCTCCCTAGCAGAGCATGGGAAACTAAAAAATCCTTAACTTAGGGTAAGCACTACTTAGCAACAAACATCAGTGGGTTATAAAAATTTGTCTCAACTTCAATCCAAACCACAGCATTGTGCCAGTTCCAAGGAAGAAAATCATTGTTCCTGGTTGAAACCAGGACAATATACTTCATGCACTGCACTTTCCTCTTCCACCAACCTAACAACTCTTGATGGACTAGAACAGTAGGAACACAGAAGGAATGATACTTGCCAATGGCAAAGATGTGCATAAGGACATCATGATATTGAGTCCCTGGATGATAAAAAGTCAGATTAATTCAGTCTAGAAAATTTTATATGATATCCATTCTATTTTTAATAGATCTGCTAAGGTATTGAGCTGTAATAATTCTGTGATAACGTCAGTTTTGTGCTCAATAGCAATTAAAACAGAGCTGAATCTTTCTATCTTTGTCCACATCTGTATGAATTGGATCAAAATGCCTCTGTATCATATAAATCTTATAAGGTTAAGGAAGTAAACCTACTACCTAGATGCTTTGATACTAGAGGTGTATTACTTTGAAACTATGTGAACTAACCTGATTTATTTAATTTGTTTAAAAGTTATAATTTTTGTTTTAAATTGGATTGATAAGCAGGTCATATAAAGGAATCTATTAATCATTAGAATAATAGGAGTACTTTCCTGAGGGAAATCACCCCCACACAGATCCCCACACATCCCTTAAGGAGTCCTGTAGCTTGAGAGTCAATTTAAGTAAAATCTTATTTGTTATACTTAGTCAAAATTTTGAAATCTTTGTACTTAAAATCTAGTGTCCTTTTTTTTCTTAAGTAAATTATCTCTTTTCTTCCTGTAAGTTTTTATTATCTACCTCTTATTTCCTTTTCTCAAACGATCCCCTCAGTCTTATTCTCCTGCCTCTTCCCTGCTCCCTGCCAACCCAGCCTCAGACTTCCTCCTCTGTTACTGGTTGCGTTAAATAATTTCATTCAATATTTATCTAAGGCAAGTTAATCCACATAGCTGAGATGCATCTCTTAGAGAAGAGTGCTTATAGAAATGTCTTTTCCCAATTAGATTTTAGAATGTTTTTTGTTTTCATGCAAGTCCCTAGCCATTAAACTCACAGAGAAAACCTTTAAATTATGTTGCTGTAATGGAGACCATGGCATTTTCCAATTCTGTTGCATGGAATCACCACTAAGGAAATCAGGAATCTTATAACTATGAATGAAGTGAGAACTTGGGCTCTGGCTTGATTACAGAATGAGCTGGGGCAGTCCTGGGGCCCTATACTTCCCTGTGGAAGTATGCTCTCCCTATGGAGAGAACCTTAGCATAAGCAGTAAATAGCCTTGAACTGTAGCTGAAATGAAAGTAAAGAATGTTTCTGCTCAAAAAAGAAACCCAAGCTGCTTAAAATGGGATTGGCATTCCCAAGAGTAGAAGTTGTTATTGCCCTTCAGTCTAACAGCACCCATTCTGTACCAAAAAGTAAAATTGTTTCTTGAAAAAGGTAAAGTTTGTTGTAAAACACGAGGTCTCCTTCCTACACATGTGCACTTGATCTGTGCATCCCCACAGTGCTATAAGCCCTGTCAGCCACAAGTGTTGCCTCATGCTTAAAGGGGCAAATCGTGCCCGACAAAGAATTTTGTGCTGCTGCAGTAAGTCCACAGAATTTTATTCTCTCTGTCGTGGTGGAACTGCTCGGTTGAGGAGAGGATAATGGTTCTCTTCCTTCAGTATGCAATGAATATCCTTTAATTGTTCAATGCTTTTAGTCATGTGTGGAGAGTGCTTTGCATATATTTCCCTTAACATTAAAATATTAATTACTTGGAAGGTGCAGAGCTGTAGATTTCCTCTCTGAAGATTTAAACTGGTTTATCTTTGAAGACTCTAAATATGCCTGTTGTTGATTTTGGATCTATTTTGGCAGCACACAAAGATAATAGAGAGTTATTTTATGGAGAGAGAACCTGATATATGCAGTTCTGGCCATGACAGCAGCTTTTTTTGTGTATGGCTCCAATTCCTATGATGGCCTAGAGACCCTCAGCAATGACAGTGATTCATTGCTTTCAGTGCTGAAAGCTGTTAGTAGAATACCTCAGTGCTCCAAATTATCCTAATTATTATATCACTGAAAGCAAAATTGTGAAGTTCTTGCAACTAAAATAAAACTTTAGCTTTGACTGAATATGCTGGGATGACATTTTTGAACATGTTAAGTTGGGAAATAGGAATTGATTTTGCAAAGTTAAATGCAATCCTAAAGAGGCATGCAATGAAATTGTACCAAGCTCATTTTTAATTCCTAGCAAGCAGGTGTCCAGATCATACCAGTCACTGGCACCAGTTGTTATACTGGTAGGCAGCAGCAGGCAGCAGAGAAGCAAAAGGATGAACAGACATGAAGAGTGAGCTGATTTCTACTGCTTATATATTGGAAAAAAGAGAATGATAGAAAGGTAGGGAGAGAAGAGACATCAGGAAATTACTGAAGTATCTCATTCTATGAAAGAGAAGGCTAAATGATGAAACACAGAAATAAAATAAAAATAAGAAGGATATAGTAGCATTACTTTATACTACACACACACACACACACACACACACACACACACATATATATATCCTGTTAACAGGTGAAAATATTGTGGTAATTTTCTCATCCATTTCTGCTTCATAAAGAAATGTGCCATTAATCTGGGTTAGGAATAAAAGTTAAAACATCTCAGAGTATGTTTGGCTTGTAAAATATTTGTCATGACTATTGCTTTGAAGAGCATGTTCACAGTATGCTGTTGGTGTTTTACATCTCTATAACTAAATAGTAAAGCTGCTGTAAAACTGGGCAGGAAATAGCATAAAATTCGATAGCCTTCAAATTAAATTCTTTACTAATTTCTCCATTGGGACTTATAAATAATGTGTACACTAAATTTTTAGAGGACACTGGAGTGTAATACATGCTAATTCATTTTTTCCTTCTTCTCTGGAGAGAACTCAGCCATTTCAAATATAGATTTCAGCTTCTGGTAGACTTTCCTGCTTGGAAAAAAATCCCACTTCCCACACAGAAGGGACCTTTGCATGCACACACATGTGGCTACACATGAATCCCGGCAATAACAATTAGTTTCATCCATCCTACATTTGGGAGAAAGAGTAAAAGCTAAGAAAAATAGCTAAATCTATTTTTTAGTGACCTAAAATTGTTGATTTTTTTTTTTAAATAGAAATCACATTGGATAATTTCAGACGACCAGAGTCTAGTGCAGCCTTTATCCTGATCATAAGAGTTTTTGTAAGCAGTTGTCTGAAATACTTGTACTAGCAGTGGCCGAGTCTGGAGTAAATGCTTGCTGCAGGTGTGTTGAAAGATAAATTTTCCAGGAGTTTTCTGTCTCATTACAAGGCTCCCTACAGCTCCTCCTGGTGGTAAAGCACTGGAAAACGAGGGCAAGGAAGACATTAAGGCAGCATCCTTTGTACTGGACCAGCAGAGATAATCAAATACAATATAAAACCCAAATGAAACAAACCTAATCAAAGGATTCATGCTCTGTCAAATAATTAAGCTGAGCACAGATAAACGAGAGTGTTGTAGATACTTACTTTCCTCTAGAACAGTTTTCAGATTGCAAGGTGTAGTGCAATCCGAGTAAACAAGTGACGTAAGATCAGAAATATCAGCTATCGGTCACATTCGAAGCATAAATTCCAATGGTGCTTAACTCTACATCCGGGGTTTAGTAGTCTTTGGTAACCTGGAACATAACAACATCGATGTGTATTTGTAATATCATTCCCCTTATCCCTACTGACAAACACAAGCTGTAATGCTTAAGCCACGCTTCTTTAGTAACTAAAGTTTCCTAACACAATTTAAGACATATCACACATACCTATTGTTTTATGAATAAACACAGTAGCTGTCTTCTTGGAGTAAGGCCATTAGGTGTACTCTAAATTAATTATAAGGAATTAAATGTAAACTTTGGACAACCTACTAATTTTCTTTCCACCAGTCAACCTTAAAATTATTTTTAGCACTCTTTGAACAGTGTAAGTTTATAGTTAATAGAGCTCTATGTTCTAGGTAATTTACTGCAACCCAGCCAGTTGCCTAAGACTGTTACCATGGGCCAATACTGCAGAAATGACACAAGTCCAGCTTTACTTTTGCATAGAATGCAAGGTGACATAGATGGCTTTTGCAGAGCAGGAGTTGTCTGGATTGAACTGGAAAATTTCTGGAGCAGAAGAATTGCTAATGGCTTTCACTTATATCAGTTGCTGCACTTGTAGTGAAATGGGTTCCGACTGAAAAAGGCTGCATTGAGATTACACATTAGGAAGAAATTCTTTACTATGGGGGTGTGAGGCCTTGGAACATGTTGCTCAGAGAAGTTGTGGATTTGTCATCTCTGGAAGTATTCAAGGCCAGGTTAGAGGGGCTCTGAGCAACCTGGATTAGTGGGAGGTGTCACTGCCCATGGTAGGGGGGTTGGATGATCTAGATGATCTGCAAGGCCCCTTCCAACCTAAACTATTCTATGACCCAACAATATAGATCCCATGTGAATTCCAAATTTTGAGGCAAAACTGAGGAAACTCCAGATTTGCTTAAGCCCAGAAGAGGTCTGCTTAAAAATTCACATGCTTGCCAAGATTAGAGTGTTTTCATTTTTCCCTTGCACTACTGATGCAATTTGTAAACAAGAATGCTGCAAAGGCTGGTCACTGCTTTGCAAGTATTGATTACAAGCAAGCACAGTTTCTGATTAAACTTTGGTTTAGTTTTTCCCTTGCTCCATTTTTTTCTGGTATTCTATATGGGATTTCATTCCTATACTCCTCTTGATGGAATGTCTTCAGAAGTGATTGGTTTTTTTATACCTACTGAGAGCAAATTAACAGGCATACATCTCTCTTCTACAGATAATTAGAAGAGTTAGGCTTCCTCACAGTTTTCTTTGGCTACCATAAAGCACAGGAACTGCTTTAGTATTATAGAAGTGTTAGGGTACCTTTGTCATGCTTATGCTTGTAGTATCTTTTCAATTATCCTTTTTGGTCAAGCATTTAATGAAATGCAGTTTATTGAACCTCTTCAAAAATGTATTAATCTATCATATTGTGATCTGCAGATTTGTTCTTAAAACACTTTCTTAAGTCTCTGTTGTACCTGTCAGCACACTTTATTGCTGTGTCCCAGCAAGTATGGATTACCACATCAATTCTAGGTTTTTGCACTGTTTTGATTTGCCAATGACCTCTCCACAAACTCTGCAATTTACTATTAACAATATTTGTTCTTTGGCTCAAACTTAGGCCAGCAATAATACCAACCTGGCTAGGGGCTGGGTTTAGCACAACTTGTGTTCTTTGCTGCTCCTTTTCCTGAGGCTGCTTCATTCTGGGTCTTTGATCAGAGTCTGTAGAAATTGAGCCTGCTATGGGAGGAGGAGAGCAGTTCTTAAAGAAATAAAAATGACTTTAGAGCAACACTTAACATGGTCCAAACAAATCTATCTTGTTTGAGGATAATATTATTTCCTGACAATCCCTTTTCTTTCAGATGAAGTCCAAACCCTTGTAACTTTCTAGTAGGTCTTTTACTATGACATTTTTCGTTTGTTTTTCTAGGCAGATCTGGAAGCTGTCTTCTCCTTGCTCCAAATAAAAATGGCAGGACTAGTATCACAGGTTGTCGACTACCTGATCACTTCCATCCAGTTGTTCTTGAATATTTTGAACAAGATCCCAAATCTCTTTGAATCCCAAACCTCTGTCATCTGCAAGAGTTCAGAATAATTATCAGAATAATTATTGTGTTTATCAAAATGTCTATATACAAATACTCTGGTGTCAGCAATTCTGTGATGCTTATCCTCATATAAAACTAAACTCTTTAAAAACCCCTAAGTCTGAGAAATATGATTTACCACCTAGACTAAGAGAGTACTTTCAAAAGGGCTTTGAAATACAGTCTGAACCAAAATCTTTTATTTCAATGCATGTAGGCAACTGGATGTCTAGCTGACAAAGTTATTGTATGCACATTGTAGACAAACAGATATCCTGGGTAGTTTAGCTTGTCTGGCCCTCTCAGTAATTACACTTGTAGCACCCAGTTCCTTTTATTAAATGCCTCTGCTCATACAGTCATGATGGGCATTATAGCAAGAAGAAACATCAAAAATATTAGGTTTCCTTGCCACAATCTAATGAGTAAACAAAGAATGCTTCAGTAAACATGGTCTGTGAAAATTAATAATTCTGAAAGGTGGTATTACATTTTTCTTGGTAGATGTCATCATAAGTACTGCTGATTCGTTGAAGTACCCACTTTGGGAAGACAGTATCAGTGAAGTAATTAATCCTTCATGATTCCTTTGTGCCTTGAAGCTTTTGTTTCTTGTCTGGCAAAAGAAACATTCTGTCTCTGTATTGTTGTTTCACATGAAATTTGTCATTTCCTAGAAATTTATTCTTAGCTGGAATTGTAGCTGCCTTGCTCTTTTGACACAATGATATTTGAACCTCTTTTCACTGAGAACAGGGGTGCAGCACTGTATTGAATCTGTTTTATTTAAGTCTAGTTCAGTTGTTCAGGCTACATATGAATTTGCAATGTGATTAAAGCTCTGTGAGCTCTTTGGAGGCTGTCCCATAAATTAATGCTTTGGAGGAACACTAGGTGGACACCTGGATCTTCTGAAGCTGTGTGAATTTTGTGTTACATGCTCTCATTTAGAATGGCATGCACTAGGTCTTTCTTTGTTTCTATTTCCATACCTTTGACACTTACCCTACAAACCTGCATTCAGTACTGTTGTAAACAGCATCAATTACTTGTTAGTGTTATGGAAATAATTGCAGTACTAGTAGGTGCAGGAAAAACACTGACTTTATCAGTTTTGGTGACCATCTCACAGAGGCTGCTCATATGGAAAAGCCACTCTGTACAGCATAAGCCTCTGATCACCCTTATAAATAGACTTGTCACCACTGGTGATTTTTATCACTCTGAGGGACTTGGTCTTGGCTGTAAAAAGGCAGCACAGTCTTCTGTCTCACATGATGTCCTGGTACAGCCAGGACTGATGTGGTGAGGTAGAAAATTGTTGGTCCATTAGTCTCTTTCCCCTTGTGAGTCCTCAGCTGCAATGGCTAGAGTACTGCAAGGTAGAAGAGATGTGAGGGATTCTATGTGCAGTGCAAAACAAACACAAAAAGCTAGCCTTGTTAGATGATGCACAAGAATCCTTTGCTGTTTACAGAATCTGCTAAAAATAAACTCAAATTATCTAGGTATTTCTTTTTTCACATGCATTACAAAGAAGTCATGTCTTAAAGTGTTTTCTATGAGCATCTCAGTAAAAAACTAGCAGACCTGGGAACAAATACTAAATTATGCAAATAAATTCTGAGAGGCACCCCTTAAATATTTTGCATGTGCAAGCTACAAGAACTTTATAGCTGCTTTTCAGGTATAATAGTTGTTTCTTACTTCTTAGATGTTTGATAGAATGTCATGGTGTAAAGTAAATGTGGTGGATTTTCTTCAGGAGTTTATTACACACATATTTAATACAGGATTAAATTGTTTAAATTTTGATAGAGTCATGTGGAACATATCGAGGTTTCAGAGCATTAGAGATTCTCTCTACACACTACGTACAAAATATTATGCAAGTCAGACTTCATGAAAGGTCATTTTCCTTATTATTTATTGCAGATGCTTAAAAGTGTTGGCAAATTTATTCACATAGGTGAAAAGAGAGACTAATTTATTCAAATCTTGTTCAGAATACTGCTGGAACAAAAAGATGTTCCATTCAATGTACCCCCACATCAAAACAGGTCTGACATATAGACACAGATGAGAACATAGAGTCATTCATCAGTGTTCTTGTAATCCTGGGCTCTTTTGATTATGCTTGAATAGACTACATGGCTGTAGACCATTTTCTTAAACACTGAAACATTTGGGATGAGAGGGACCGTCAGTGCTGTTGGACCACCTCTCTGGTGACCTGAGTAGTCTCATCTCCAGATGCAAGAATTATTTTGTTGCTTCTATTCTAAATGTAGTGGCATTTTAAGTAGCACTTGCTAAGCTTTGGAAGGAACTCAATTTACCAAATAATTGTAAAAGAAACAGTTTGTGAAAACCTGTGAAAAGAGGAACTAAGGCTTTAGAGACAAAGTGTTTTTACTTTCTTTATCATCCATGAAATTCTGCACCTATGCTTGTGGAGAATGTGTAATTTTTTTAAAGGTGAGGTTTGTTCTACATGACTGTGTATCACTGAAGGCGTGATGAAACACTGGTATTCTGGTGTTCCAAAGTTTTCAAAAATGAAAAGTAACCTTTCTCTGGGTCCAAGTAGCTACTGTAAAAACTGAAGTACAAGCATGTTAATTCTTCAGTAGAAGTTAATAAGAGCCATCTTCGTCTGTCATGAAGAACAACATCATGTTCTTTCTCATTTGTTTTTCTGTTATTTTTGAACAAAACCACTCAGTGTAACAAAGATCAGTTCACTTTCTAAGTAGCCCATAACATGGTAATCTTTTTCTGCTTCTGTCTCTCTTCAGAAAGCTGATTATATCTGTAAATTACATTATTGGGCAGTATTTGCATTACACATATTTGAAGAAGATTATTTGGGTCAATCTTCCGCTTACTGTGGCTGAAACCACTATCTTTGTGAAGATGTGAATGGAGCAGCTTCTGAAGTCTAGCTGAGCTGAGTAAAAAGGGTCTAAAATGTCACCTATAAAAATAGAAAAAAATTATGAACATGCATTGCTTAGTATTATGGTAAAGCTTAGGATCCTCATTCCTTGTTTTTCTGGGTCCTGTCCAGGAAAACCCACCCCAAAACAATGAACAAAGAGCTTTCTTGCCACAAAGAGCTCACAATTTAAGAGACAAAAGGGTGGAGAAAGACAGTGAGGCATAAAGAAATAAACAGCTGCCAGTGAATTCATGGGAGACTGGTACAGTTGTCATTGCTGGGTATTTAAAGGGAAGTGGGTAAGAGCATGGCTTCAAATCCTCCAGTGCCCTGTTCTCTCAAGATTAAATATATTCATGTGACATGCCAAAATTGATAACTCTTTCTTGTGAGAGCTGATATAAATTCCCCTAAATAATGAAATCCATACAAACATGCTGTGCAGCCTTTGCTATTTCTTTCATTTTCAGGAAGGAAAAGAAAATGTACACATTTTCTGCTCCATAGTGAACCCTCCTCTGCAAGTATTCTGAGCCCTGGGACTTCAGCCTTACAGGAGCAATCTTTGCTATTGGTGCTGTAGGACTGAGTATCTCAGCCCTTTGAATACTATGACCTGAGATGATGTAGTTGCTGATGGGGTCAGTGGTAGCTTTGTCTCCAGTGACCATAGAGCAGCAATGTTCAGCATCCTGAGTGGGGTGAGGTAGGCAAAGAGCAAGACAGATTCAACTTCAAAGTAGAGAAGACTTTGGCCTATTCATGGGGAGCTGGTGGGTGAGATCCTGTAGAAGGCATCACTGAAGAGCAAAGGAGCTCAAGTTATTACTCATAAGGAACAAAATGTTGTCCATGCCAGAACTCGGGAAAATGAGTACATGTATCAATGAGTACACGTATCACAGCTTGACAAAACAGGGAAAATGTGACCCAGTTCCAAGGCAAAAAGAACCTATGTAAGAGGCAGAAGCAGGCTACAAAGAAAGAATGAGTGCCCACAATGGCATGGGTGGCAGCAGGGAGGAAAAAGTTCAGCTAGAGCTGAAGCAGACAATAAACATCAAGGGCATGCTTACTGCTAGTTTAGCAGCAAAAAGAACAAATTATGAAAACGGCCCATGGCTGAAAGTGCTGAGTAAATAAGTGGCAGAAGATTTAAAAATGCCTCTGTCTTTATCAGCGTTTCCCAAGCTTTGTGCCCAGAGACATGTTCAAATAGGAGAGATAGTGTTGAATGGCCAATTGAGAGTTCACTTGAGAAATCTCAACCCATAAAAATACATGGGACCAGATGGGTCAACCTTGCTTCCACCTTTTGGAAATTATGGCTCATGTCCCCTTGGTAGCCAGTCCTCACCACATGAAGGAGAAGAAGGTCACTGAGAGGAGACAGCGTGGATTTGTCAAGGGTGATATGCTTGACCAACCCAAATCATGTTATAATGAAATTACTAGATCTGTGAATGAGGAAGGAGCAATGGATGTTGTCAGCTTTGACTTCAGCAGGATGACAAAGCCTTGCACAGGACTTTTCTGTCCAGGTCACAGTGTTACAATCTAGGTGGTAGAAAGCCCAAAAATTCTAATGGTTTGAGTTCATTCTTCAGTTAATTTTTGGTGTTTCCAGTAGTACACCTTCTGCAAACAGCCTTTATACGGTCCCATATTCCAATTATTCCTACCTCTACAATTAACATCAGAAATTTATTTTTTTTCTATAAAAGTTCCATTTCAGATGTAATGATACAAAGTAGCCTACTCTTCCCCAGCAAGATATCCCTCCTCGCTCCTTGTCTCCCTTACTATAGATAGCTATGGGATTTTTGTTGCTTTTTTTTTTTTTTAACCCCTGTTGCCTTCTTTCTGAGTTAAATGTCATTCTTATATACTCTGGTTCCACTTGATGTTGATTTGTGCAACGTATTGGTAGCATGCTCTTCTGTGAACTACTGTGTTGCTTAAACAGTAATTCAACTCTTACCCCTGGAGGTTAATTTTTCCCTACACCAGTCTTTCCATTGGTGTCATCCTAAGGTAAACACCTTGATCTTGATGAATGCAAATTTGTGTCATCTGTATTGGCAGAAAGAACTATTAGAAAAGAAGCTGAAGTGTCTCAAAGCTCTCTCCGCAAAGAAGTAGTGACCAAATATTTTGAAGTATATAATATTCATATCACAAAAAGATGATTCCGTATCTCAGTCAGCTTGGAGGGGAGCTTCTAGGGCATGGTCTTAGAGGCTGGCTACAGGAGTCTCCACAGTTTGTAACACAGTACTTCAAATACCTGTAAGGGCTTAAACTTAGGTTTGTATTTATTACAATTCCTTGCATAATCAAGATTTGGTGCAATGGTAGATATTTTTCCTTTTATCTACTTAATAAATGCATCTAAAAATTCCTTTAAGTTTGCAATTTTCCTTGATCTTAATTCACATAGAATAAAGGAACAAAGTATTCATTAATATCTTATTAAAGCTGATTATAAATTAAGATTAATTTACTTAAATTGTAGTGTACTGTAGACCCTTGTAATCATTTATGCATTATGTAACAGGATTATTTTTTGAGGAAAACATTTCTCTTCTGATGGCCCTTCAGTGTAAAGAAAACACAGTATTCATATAGTTCAGAAATGCCTCTTTAGATGCTTCACCTTTAAAGCATTTTCACATTTAATTTTCAGGCTGAACTGTAGCAGCATCCATGTTTATAAATGTCAGCACGAATTTGTCTCCTAAATTAATTTAATTATCTAAATATCAAAAGTAATTTCACACCTGCAACTCTTACCTACTTTGCGAAAGGCAACATAACCATCCTGGCCACAGTCTTCCAAACAAACTGTAGCTCTTGGATCCAGTATTATGGACCCAAGTATTATGTACCCTAGAGTCTTAGTTTTCCTTTTCTTGTCTTAGCAGATGTGGTGGCTACATAATAATGTTACTTCAACATCCCAAAAATGTGTTTAAAAAATACCCGTATCACAACATCTAAAGGAAATAATATTTTAGCATCTCAAAGTATAGGAGTACCTGATTTGAAAAATTGGTTGACAGATAGAACAAAAATTGCACTATTTCTTTTTCTGCTTCCTGAAAGACCAAATGCAGAGATGTATCACATCACTGTCACAATGGATCATTTTAATTGTGGTGCTCAACAGTGATGTGGTACTGTTATGATTGCACTATAAAAGGCTTTTCTGATACCTTCCTATTTTTAACTTTCAGTGACATATGAAGGAAATTCTATTTTTTTTTTCAAATAAAGATTTTTAACAAAATGAGAGTGAAAAGAAGGTATTGACTATATTGGTTTTGTCTAAAGATTTTGGGGGAGGCAGGAAGGAAAGCACATGAACTAGATTTAATTAGATAAAAGGGTTACTTAAATAAGAATGAAACAGATATCTTTTTTTTTTTTGCCTTTATTATCAACAAGCAATTACAGAGTTTTAAATAAGGGAGAGGGGATGCATCTTCCCAGTCTCGCCCAATGAACAAATGAGCACAAAACGACCATCAACAGAATAACCTTGAGGTTAGCAGGAATGCCTTAGCAGGGCACTAGAATACATTAGCTTATGATGTTCCATCTGGTCCTGTGTTTCTATGCTAAAGGAGATGAGAGTGTATTATCCTCCTCCCATCTCAAGAAACAGTGCTTCTCCCTCTTAATTTCCTTCCTTCCCTCCCTCCCTTCATATGTGCCCTGAAGCCTCTCTGCTGTTCTAGCTGATGCAGTAAGAACTTGCCCTTCTTTTCTCAATCTGTCTCAACCATTGTTCAAAGGAGTAAATCGCAGCAGAAACTGAATTCATTGCGGGTGGCTCAATGTTTTATTTAAATAAAATTTTCAGGACTTTAAGTACTTTAAAAATCTTACTTCATGTAGGAAGGTCCTTGTGAGTAGACCAAAACATTTTTTTTTCCTGAAAGCTGTTTTTAGAATTATGAAAGTTAAGAAGATGCAAAAGACTTTATAGGAATCTGAGCTGCAGTAAAGTGAGGCTGGATACATGAATAAGTAAGATCTATAGTGGGAGGAGATGCTAAAAAAGCTGCGGGACATGTGTTGCAAATAGATCAATGTAAGGACAGTCCTATTTTCTCCTGAATTCTTTTAAAGTTTCCTGGAAAAACTGCTGTTGTCAACTGACTACCACTGTGGTAGGAAAATGCTGTTTCAAAATCTTTCTGGATCTGTAGCTTGCTGATATCACAGATAACAGCACAGCAATCTTCAAATTAGTCCCTTGAGCCACTCTTGTCTGCAGACTGCATCTAGAGTACAGACATTAGCTGTGTAGCTGCACCAGCAGAGGCTCTGCGCCAGGTTTTCCTGCTGTCTTGGGTGGATTTTGGCTCAGGTTGTTACAGACCAAAGTTAAAAATGTCCTTTCTTAATTTATTCACTCTCCTTTGACATTTTCTGTAAAATTGTTGAGGTTGTTCTCATGAGAGTAGTAATTGCTACTTCCTGGAATGACAAGGAGGTCTGCTTAATACACCAATGCAAACTGATGCTCTTCTTAAATGTGGGATTCATCCACTTTTAGATCAGGTACAATTTGATGATGGAGCTGTGTCTGACAGGCACAAAGGAGACAATGGGGTAAGGGATCCAGTCCAGCTTTCTGAGTGGCGATGAGGCAAAAGGTTGGGCTCAGATGGTTATTACTTTATTATAAAGTATTTTTCCAGACACTCATGCTCACTTTACCAATCTGTACTGCAGCATTACTGAGACTGAAGGTGCTCTGTGTTGTAATGGAGGTCACAGGCATTTCCCTGTTTCCTTTTTGTTTCTGACCATGGTTCTCTGTTGTGCCTGCTTGGCATTCCAGCAGCTTGGCCTCTAATACACTCTTGTCCTCTTTGCAGGCCTACTGATTCCTGAGGGTTCTTGTTCTACTCTACAGCCCGTACATGAGAAGGCAGGAGGCAGAAACAAGGGGTCAGTCTGATGGGGAGTAACCCAGTCAGTGCAAGTTTGGAAGTAAATCCCACAGAATCACTGAATGGTTACGGTTAGAAAGGACACCACCCACAGAGAGATCCAAGAGGAGCAAAAGATGTAAGTATTCAGCACCCTGTCTTGTTTTCTAAGATTTAAAACTCTTTCTGAGGGCTTTTGGTGAGTTTCAAGGCTGAAATATTTCCCAGAAGATAAACTCTTTGCATTCATACCAGCTTCCTCCTGCTGTGGCTTTGACATGGTATATTGATGTGTCCTTCACTTGCACATGCCAAAGATCATTTGATCATTCCTGCAGTACATCAAGGCTGGTTAAGAAATGCATGAAATATGATGCTTGTTATGACACTTAGAGCTGAACTGTCCTTGGCAGCTTTTCATGTGCTGTGTAATTTCCATATACCTCTGAAGAAGAAAAAAGTAAAAGGCAGAGGTTTTCTGCCAGTATATCTAGGAAGAAAAGTGTAATATGAATCAAGAGGAAAAAAACTTTGTTTCAAATAAAAGTGTGGAGAGGTTGATACTGGACCCAAAAGACATGATTGTGGTCTCGCCTGCTCATTTTACATTGCCTCCAGTTGAATTACACATCACTGCTGCTGGGAGAAATGTAATCAGGGCCAAGACTGTGAGAGCCAGAAGACTTTATAGTAGATTGTCCCACAGTTGCAATCAAATTATCGTTTAGTTTTCCAGGAGTGTTAACATTTTTGAAGCCAATTTAAGGCTGAATTATTTGGCTTCTCCAGTTCTTTGACTTGTCCTCCAAAAAGATTATATAAACGCAACTAAATAGAACAGCTTATACTCAGCTCAGCTATTGAAACCTCTAATAACTGTATTTTATATTAACAAATCATAAACCAATTTGTGCCCTTGCATCATTTTTGAGAAAGCAAGAAATGGAATATTGCAGATGTTAAGCATTTGTGCCTTCCCCTAAGTCAACTGCAATATGTTTAAAGTATGGTAAATTTCAAATGCATGTTATTTTGTCTCCCCAGTCACTAGCTGGCAGTGAATGCCTTTAAGAAAAGCATAGTGAAATTCAGTCACTAAAAGTCAAGTGTATTAATGTTTTGTAAACTGCAGGACCAATTTGAGAGGGGATTGCTCTGAAAAAAAACTTCGGAGGCTGAAAGAAATCTCCCACCTATAATTCAAAGCCTGATGTTCATGAATAAGGAGGGGACTTCAGTCAGTCCATTGAGTATTTTGTAAAGATAAATCCACAGCCTTGTGTAGGATCCAAAATCTGATACTCCTCAGTTTTATTGGAAATTTTTCTCTGCCAGCTGAAGTCCAGGTTTCTTTTTGAAGGAACTTCACTTAGTAAGTTTTGTCATAAGATATTGTCTACATGGATAAAAATGTATCATTGTATTTTGAGGGGAACCCTCTAAAATTGTTATGTTAATATATGTTTTTGATATATATTGCTGTTTAACCATTTGTATTTCTACTTAATATTTACTTAGAAAAAAAACCAAAAAGGAACAAATGATACTTGCTTTTCTTTGGATTAGAAATGCAGTGCATTGTTTCTGGTCTAGATGTAGTCCTGCTGTTAAAAGACAACATACACTTGCATAGATGTGCTTCTTTTTGTCCTGATTGCACTTCTTCTGAAGTCAATGGATGTTAGTGGTATTCGCAACTGCTTTTGACAGTCCTTAGGAGGGATCTGGAAATTCATTGCACAAGCTTGGTAATCTGTGATTTACAGTATATGTATTATGCAGTACACCACAAGGGTGGTATAATTGCTTTTTCTGGGCAGTTTACTTCTGCTTTGGCTTTTTGCTGTTAGTGGTAAATTGCAGGAGTCTTTTATTTACCTTAACAATGCTCAGACTCAATTTCTACCTGAAAGAATTAATTCAAATTAAAACAAGCTAGGAATATTAGGATGGTTGTTATTTTATAGTTTATGGGAGCTCCATTCCAGTAGAATCCAGCAGCAGATGCTTCATGGCTTGTGTCCAAGGTTTTTCTAATCAATAAGGGCATTAGTGCATACCTGTGATACAAAGTCAGCAAGCAGACCTAAACCTGGATATGAATGCCATACTTCTCATCCTCAGTGCCCTCCACAGTAGTCTCCCATCAGTCTCAAAAGCTATTTTTGTAAGTGTTGTTGCAGATGATTGTATTTGGTGTGAAGGCCTTTAGGGTGAGTGCATACACCTCAAGGCTGTCTGAATACTTGTAGCATAGAGGAGCTGCTAATCACAATGCTCATGCACAATGCTTTGTGAAGGCTTAGGGCTGATACAAAGAGAACAAACAAAACCTGCAGTGTTCCTGCACCACCAAACAGACCTACAAAAATTAATAGTCTACAAGCCCTTGTAGATGTCTTACAGTAGTCAGAGGCTCAAGAGGTATGTGTCAGGAGGGATGCCCAACACCAGGAATGTCTCATGCAACTTCTATTCAGTCATGGCAGACACGAGCAGGAGGCATGAAGTCTCTTATGAGATCCTTTAGGTTTTTAGAAATGCTTTATTCTTCCCTAAGAGTAATGAAGAGTATTCCCAGATGAATTGTTTTCTAGTTTAAAAAAAAAGAACTTTGCTAAAGAGATTTCCTTCCCAATGATTCCAATAATATTTTACAGGATATCTTAGGATACTATTCACATATTTAAATAAATGGAAAAATGGCAAAAAAATCCTTCATATTTTCATATATATTTTCATAGATATACTATACATTCTTAGTCAAATGTGTTTGGTCACTTGAGAATAGAAAAGTTACAAAAACTGAATGATGCCCTGACTTGCACAGCACAGTGCCAACTGATATTTAGAAAATGTTCAAGACACCTATAGTTACCCAAATGACTGGAACAGAGAAAGGAAGACAAAAGAAAAGTAATGATTTTCATCTAGCTTATTCAGTGTTTACTTCTGCAACAGAAACATTATAATTAGAAACATATCAAGTCAAAACACTGCATTAAATCTAAGAAAATTAAATGGCATATTATAAATTTGAGAGATCTGAAACATTTTGATGAGCCTGCCTAGCCATAAAAAATCCCATCCTGGATTTCTAATCTAAAATCAAGGAGGCTATTTTATGAAAATGAGAAAGGATTCCTGATTTGTGGCTGTAAGTACTTCAGTGTGCTCCTGATACTTCTCCGAGATCTCAGTCACAACAGACACTTCTGCTGGTTTTCAAAAACCAAAAAAAGTACATTTGTTCCCTGCTCTGGTGTATCTAGGCAGATGAAAAGAAAATAAATTGAGGTCAATATGAAGAAAGTTCTACATATTCGATGTGTGCTGTTATGTTTCTTTTTGCAATTATTTTAAATGCCTTCTAGTGGCACCAGTCAACAGCATTATACTCAGATGGTGTCCATCTCCATGGAACCTTGAGGCTTTGTGGCCAAGATTATTCCTACTGCCAGCAGTGTGTTGGTAGCAGACAGTGACTGGTTGTGCCTTGTTTCTTAAGGCAGATGTTAAGCAATACCAGTACCAAGACCAACACTTAGAAGCATTGCTAGTAACTGACTACCCTTTGATTTTGAGCTCTTTGAGGCTGGCAGTCCAGCTAGTTTTCCATGCACATAAGCCATACCTTTCCAGATAGGATGAAAAGATTCTCTGGGAGACTTACTAAAGACAAGGTGAATGACATGTATTTTCATGCCCTTATTTACTGAATGAGTAATCTCATCATCTTTGTCTCCCTCACTTGTCCAAAAATGATGTTCAGGAAAATTTGCTGCATTTTCTTCTCAGGAACTGAGACAAGAGTTACAAGCCTATGGCTTCCCAAATCTTTCTTCATCAAAGGGGAGTGACATTTGCCAAAACAGCATTCTGCCATGCCTACCCAGCTCAATGCACATTGGAAAGGATTGGTGTGTATGTTTTGAGTTTGCCCTAGGAGGCCAGTTATTCTTCTGTTCTCTGTCTTGTTAAAAGACATAAGAGATACGATTGAAATCAATAACACTGTTCTCCTGTTTAAAAATGAATAGGATATTAAATATGTGCTCATTTGAGGTGCTGAAACACTCCTATATTAATGGCAACACAACAGCTATTAGCTGAAAGATATAATATTCAAAAATTTTGTATCTAATTTTCAGAAAACAAATCAGAAAAACAAACTGAAATTTTTGCCATGTTTTGAGGAAAATTGATCTTTGGAGCCCAGCTTTGTTTCTTAGAACTGTCTCTAATCAAAGCTGGGAATATATAATTTCTGAAAGATATAGCAGAGGGAAAATTTGTTTTAGGCAGTTTCAGACAATTTACCAAGATTTTCGTAACTGGATTATTTGTATCAGTGGAAGCTAGGCCTTCTTGAAGTCATGCAGACAATATTTCACCACGAGAAATTTCAGTGGGAATAGTATAAAGTTTTATCTAATTTCAGATTTAATGCATTTTTCTTTTAATTGCTGATGATACTTCTTAATGTTGCTAAATGCTTAAAGAGCAAATATTTGTAGCTACATGAATCTCCTGAATGTTCTTTAAAAATATCAACAATACTCCTTAGCAAAGAAGAATAAATTTATTTAATTTTGTAATATCTCATCTTTTCAAAACTTAGAGAATCAAAAGAAAATGGAAATGAAGGAGTTCTTAACTGATAAGGGAAGCAGGTATACTATTAAGGATGAACACTGCTTATTTTGCATGCAGTTTATTTAAAATATATACAGTTATTGGTCTTTTCCTGGAAGCTGTCTAATGCATGTGGAATTAAAATCCCATCAGGAATTTTTATTTGTGTCTGGTTAGCTTTTTCCTTCTGCTTCTTATATTGATCACAGATTTCACACTTGGCTGCCTTTTAACTTCAAAGGCAACATTCCCTGAGCCATATGTAAGGTATCATTGTTCTGGAGGTTTGCCATTTGCAAAATTGTTTCCGTCTTTCCTGGATTTGGTCAAAAACAGTTTGGCACTGAGCACTCGATTTATGTACTTATCCCATTTATTTCAGTTTAGTAGGTCTTTCTCCTCTTTTTATCACCCTTTTTGGTGTATTGCACAAGTTTCTCTTGCAATGCCCTGCGCTGTGATAGAGGCTGGCAGTGTGCTGCCCGAGAGGTCTTTCACAGTCTTACAGCCTCCTGATCCTGTTGCATGAGAGGTCACATTTGGGGACTTTACTGCATAACAAGATAGCTTAAATGCATAATTTTCAATATAAGGGCTGAAGATGCAGAGTTTTGTACCTTCTGTATAGGGTCAAACCTGTCATAAATGATAGTTTTCATTGAAACCTGGAACTATGAATTTTATCTGATTATCTGGAATGCTGTCATGGACGAACAAATTGTATCAGCTATATTGAAGTCATCCCACATTGTGATTATTTTTAAATTTAAAATAGGAAAACAATTTTCTACCTAAGTATGGTATCATTTAGAAAGCACAGTTCTTGATAAGTCTTGCAAAACGTTGGTTCTCCTTGAAAATTTTTATCTAGTTTCCTCAATATTATTGCTTTGATCAATTAGAGTACAAAAACCTTGCTCGCAAATATGTACTTTCAGCTTTTATAGTTTTATTTTAATTTCTCTTCAGATATTTGTAATCAAACAGGAATAGTCTTGTGAAATAGATAATTCCTTATAAAGAAAGACAATTTTCTGTAAGAAAATTTTAAGAAAGGAAAATTATATTCTAAATTTCTGTCCGTTTTGGTCTTGTGGTTATCATTCATGCTTCTGCAGTAATATTTTGTAGGTCTCTAATATCTAGTTACCACTTTAACTTTAGCCTGCATACCTCTCTTTCTTTCAAAGATATTTGGAAGACTGGGAAGCATTTTTCTACATCATATTACAGAAGATTCAGGTGATTTTTGTCACCATAAAACCCCTGATTTTTTTTGTTAAAATTAATGAGAAATTTTCCAGTGGTGCAGTTTTTTCCCTTTAGAAAATACCAATTCTGTGACTCCAAAGATTTCATTTGGTAGAGACTGAGTTAATCCAGTGTTTTTAATGTTGCCCAAGTATCCTGGGCATAGGAGCAAAGGAAAAGGTTCACGTGGAAGTCTACATGAATGGCAGACTGTGTAGAACTCCCAAAGACCATTCAGTAGCACAGACTTTGTGTCCTCACTACATGCATTTGCAGGAATCTGTGTGGTGATGATCCAAGCAAGAGGCCCCTCCAGCAGCAGATGGAGCTCTACATTACGGTTTCTGTGCACGGCCCAAAGTGGGTGCATGTTGACATCAGCAAGTCATTGCAGGCACATGCTGAAATGATTGGGAGGTTGGTATTTGACCCACAAACACGTATGTAAATACAGATGACACTTTCGTAAATCAGGAAGATATTTGTGGGGCCCTGATGAAGAAATTGTCTCTAGAAGAATGCTTAGAGGAAATGATGTTAGAAATTTGGTTAAAGAAGAAACAGGAAGGAGTAATGAAATTGGTGAGATGCAACAAACAGAACTGAGAGAAATACTAACATTTATATCTATGTCTATATCTATATCTATCTATATAATCCATATCTATATCTCAATACAGTTGCCAGTGTAGTAGCTTGGTAAGCAAGGAGCTGCGTAATTCTGTCACACTGGGGGAAGATTTTCATGCTTCTCCCTCTGCACTGTTTGTTTGTATTCCTCTTCTTCAGAGGATTTGTATATTTTCCTTCCCATAAAGTAGTGCCATATTGAGTGCAGATGGATCTCTGCCATCCAAACCCACCAGCAGATCAAACAGCTGTCTAGTATTCCTTTATTAGTCCAAAGAGTAGCTGCTGTCAGACACACACAACCAATCCTAACCATCTCTTTACTGTCCAGAAATACTTTCCAGAGGTATTTCTCATATTCCTTTCTTTTCCTGATCATCTGAGAACTTTGTTGTCACTATCTAAAGTACCTTCCAGTGAAGAAATTCTTATTTCGTTTTGGTTTGTTTGTTTTAATTTCAGTTTTGATTCTGCCTCCAAACTTATTTTATACCCTTTTCTTCTTCCCAGACACATTTTTAGATGCATTTAAGATGTATTTTTTACGGCAAAGAAAACCCAGTGTGATACAGCATCATTACACGTCATACTCCGCAACAATGGTTGTGTGTATAAAACAGGAAAAAAATAGATAAAGAAAAATGTTTTGATGTAAAGAATGCAAATCTCAATCTGAGAGGGGTGAATCTGTGCAGCTCCTCCGAATTTAGTGGAGATTTACTGTCCATTTACTTTGAATGAAGTCTGTTCCCTCTAGTATTGGGTGTTACAGACTGATCTATTTCATTGTCTTTGCTATGTTATCAAGTTGTCTTCTTGATAAATTAATAATGTGGTTTTTAAAGAGCTAATTGATATTACTGTAAAAGACCCACAATTTAATTACAAATACTATAATTGCTTCAAGAAAGATACTAGTTCATGTAATTAAATCATAAACTTAGGAACTATTGTACTTATAGTATTTAAATTTCAAGGTTATATATTTTAAAATCCATTTGAATTGTGTTTTGTTGTTTGTTTTTTTCTTAAATACACTGCTTCTTTTTCTGCAAAATCCATAGTCCTATGGTTCTTTCTTCTTGCTCCTCCTCTCTTTTCCTTGAAGTATTTTTGGTTTTATACTGAGGCCTACTCAAGTGGACTGTGAGATGAAGGCTGATACTGCTTCCCTTCCATTCCTTAGTGTCTTTAAAAGACAGAATGGTTTTGAGATTACAGCCAGTCAAAAACCTTATTTTGGTTTTAAAATCTTGATTGCAGAAATGTGTTGACTGACATATCTTAGAAGTTTGGTATAGATGAAGAACTCATGCTTAACATGCATTTAATTGCCCAAAGTGAGCTCTTGGGATCCATCTTTCACCCATGTCTTGTGAATCCCCCAGATGAAAACCCTTGTCTCTGCTTCCTAATTGTGACTTCCCCTGTCACATACAAGGTATTCCCTGATCTAATTGCGGAGCAGATAGCTCTTAAAATAGCTCAGTGTGCAGAAAGAATAATTTACTACAGTCACTTACAGTAGTGTGTGTCAAGGGAGAGGGGAAACATCTTTTCTTTAATTTAGCATTGACATCCAAGGTAGCTGCACTAAGGAACCACAGCCCACTGTAGACTCCCCATCCATATCTAGCTGCAGTCCTTTTGGGCATAACAATGGATTATAACAGAGCTTCTCAGCAGGCTCGACTGTCTGATTAAAATGTTACTGCTGTTGTCTGTGTTATAATATAAATTGGGGACTTCCCCCTGGCCAGAGTGCCAGGAGCCTTTGCAAATTGTGCTTGACAACTGGCCCGTTGGAATCGTTCAGCCCGAATAATCAGAAATGCCAACTTCTGTGCAACTTTGGAGTGCTTCCTAACTGACCTATTTTGGTTGGACAAAATATGGAATCAGTAGCTGTGCTATGCATGTACTGCAATGTAGTTTGTTTGTAACAAAAATGTGCAAAGCCTTTTCCTACTTTTTTTTTTTTTTTTTTTTTTTTTTTTTTTTTTTTTTTTTTAAGGGGGAACAGGATCAGCTTTGGTTTTCAGTTGTTAGGAACAATGCTAACTAGACACAGTCAGAATTTCAATGTACTGGAACAATGCAACTTACACCCAGATCCATTCTTGGCTTCAGCACTTGTGACAAGACCTGGGGACTAAAACCGACTGCCTCAATATAACCACACATAAAATGAACGTGCTTGAAACTGTGCTTTCAATAAGACAGTAGAATTAAAGTAATTAAATATTAATTTCCTTATTGTTAGAATGCTTCATGGATTAGTGCATTTGGGAGTTTGGGGAAAAGGTCTTCTTTTTCAAATGAAAATGTAAGAAAAACAGAAGAATAGAGGTTTTGGATGTCAGATGGCCTATGACTAATTAGTACAGTGATGTTGTTCAACCAGCATTACCCAACATCATTTGTGTCATCTTCACTAGTATTTTCAGATGAGGGACAAAAAAAAAAAAAAAAGAAAGAAGAAAAAAGAAAGCTGGTGTGGGGAATGGACTGTGTTCTCATCCTTATAAGGAGGGAAGAGGAAAGAAGGGAAAGAAAGGGTAAGATGTTAAATGACAGACTTAAAAGGACCAGCTGATATGTAGACATTTGTGTGTTGAAAGGGGAAGCAAGAGGATAACGAGCAAATATGCAATAATAAATGTATCAGTTTAATAATATTTCAGGTTCTGAAACCAAACAGGTTCTAGGACTGACAGTAGGACAGTCTTGACTTTTCATGTTGGTTATCTGTAAACCCGTTATGGGTTGTCACAGAAAACAGCCATCTTTTTTTCTGATCATGAATTGCAGATTGTTATGGGTGCAGCCTGTAAAAAAAGTCCATAATTTTTCTATTGCACTGCATAGCATAGGGGATACAGTGATTAACATGTCTTAAGAGAAAAACAGCCTATCCTGTCAAGGTCAAAAGCAGATCAGGTTTGCAATAGGGAATAGTCCATCTTCCTGGTCCTTGCTCAGGTTGCCAGTAGAGTATTCCTGTAAGAAATTGTCACTACAGGGAGGTGTGTTAACCCCTACAAAATGTAGACATAGCACTGCCAATCTGTGTTTGTTTGGGACTGCAAAATTATTGCAGTCAGAGGTGTGATTGCCATTAACTAGGAGGGATCATCATGATACCCTTTAATAGCCACTAACTTGGGAGGCGACCTGGAACCATGACACGGTTGTAATGCAGAAGTCTCCAGACCTCTCACACTCCCAAAGATCTATTTTGAGATTATTCTTAATCTCTGGGGGTTTCAGTTCGGCACGTCTCTTGGACACTATTTTTTTATTTTTTCAACACAGCAACCACTAGTTTGTGAAGTCTCCTCAGCAACAAGCACAATACACTCGAATATTTTACATTTTCTCCCTCGGTCTAAATGACATTGCCCAGAACATGCCCATGCTATTTCCCTGTGTGGATGCACAAATAATTTATGCTAACTCTCCTCCTGAAGCGATAACCTTGAAGTTACTGCTGTTACCTCCTCACAATGTATTGGCATGGCTTGTTTGTGTTTTTTCTTTCCATTTGCAAAATTTTGGAAGACAGTTTTCTGTTTTGTTACTGTTCTAAGGCAGGTAGAGCTGACTGTGCCACACCAGCAATAGGTACCGTACAAGTGTGTGGCTATTCAAGGTCCTGCCTCTGGAGAGACGCTTTGCTTTCGGGTGCTGGCTACCGTCGGTGTTTGTCACCTGCCATAGTCCGGCTGGCTGTGAGCTCCAAAGGGTTAACAGCAAGCCAGCGGCGATGCTGTAATTCTCCAGGGCTGCCAGCACGCTACACTGTTGTTGTGTCGGATCAGGGGGGTTTGAAGGAAGCTGTGCTGGCTCCAGCAGCTGCCTCAGTCATTTTGGGTCTCTGCTCCTAAACAACATGGATGGCGTAGCAGGTAAAAAGAATGACTGAAACCCACACTGGGAAGGAATCTGTGTCCTTCCCCTCCCTACTGCATCCAGAAAATGCACGGCCTCTGAGAAAGAGCCCTCACCTCCTCGGAAAACTAACACAGTGTGTCAGAAACCTGTGCCCTTGGGGCGTGGGGGGGAACAAAACCCCATTTGACAAACAATCCTCTTCCTGACTGTAATGGTGAAAACAATTCAGGTAAACCCAACTGCCCTCTGCCCTACTTCTTGTCTGCTGTAAGCAAATAATTCTCCAGCAAAATAACCAGAGGGAGCACTTTTCCCACAACATTGCTATTTTCTAAAATCTGCATTGACTTTGTCCTTACATTGACATTGCAACCATCTGGTACGAATGGTTTGGTATGAAGTGGGGCAAATCCACCCTCTAGCTTCTAAAGAAGTACTCTTAGTGAACCATGCTAGATTTCACTTTTATTTTTAAAAAGGCTATGTGCATTAAATTGGGGAGAGCAAAAGCCATTTGGAAATGTCAGAGCTGGACTTCAGCTCCATTTGTAGACAAGTAGTATAAGTTCAGGTATTTTTATGGTTTTCTTATCAAAACATCTGAAATATTTGGCCACATAAAACCTTTGCAGGATTGAAAATCAAAAGGAAAGAAAAGAAAACAATAACAAAACACACCCACCCCAAAATTACTGTTATTCTAGGTTGAGTACCTAGGCACAGAAGTGAGTGAATCCAAAGTAACAAAAACATCAGTGTCTAGGTTATCAAACGAAATCTCTGGAGCCTTCCTCTTGGGAATCTCCCAAGGTACTGACAGGAAATTTGTATTTTCTTGGTTACATGGGTGTGTTTTTTCTTTTTTAAATCTCTGTTACACAAAATATACAAAGCTTTGGGATAATCACTGGGTCAGGCATGCAGCAGGCCAAGGGCAAAGCTAAGACAGTGACCTATATATTCTGGGATTCATCATTTGCATGTCATGAGCCAGAGTGTTTGCTAGCATCTCAGAGCAAGGACTCTGCTCCAAAGTGTCCCACTAGAATAGTGGGAGGGAGGGAGGGAGAGAAGGGAGGAAGGGAGGAAGGGAGGAAGGAAGGAAGGAAGGAAGGAAGGAAGGAAGGAAGGAAGGAAGGAAGGAAGGAAGGAAGGAAGGAAGGAAGGACCCACAAACATGGGTGGATCAGATTAGAAAGTCTGGTAATGGAGGTTTAGGGCAGCATAATAAAAGAGGAAAATATGCTCTTCCTATGATCTTCCTTTCCATCTCCTAACAATTGCCAATAAGGGATTTTTAGACTTGTGTCTTATATTCGTCCTGTCACATTTATCAGGACTCAGTAGACCTTTCTATGAAGTGAACTAGTCCTTTTTAACCATTTTCCTTTTGACCTTCATTACATGCTGTGCCAGTGAGTCCCACTGCTTCATTCTGCAGCTCATGGAAAACACTTCCCTTTGTGATTTTTGAATCCTGAGGCTTGGTAATTTTCACGGGGAGCCTCTTGCTTTCTTCTTTTTCTGAGAAACAGTGAATAATTCTTCTGCTTGCCACTCAAGCTATTTTAGTTATCTACTAATCTCCTTGGGTTGTACTTTTTTCTGGATTGAAGGGCCGCAGTCTCTGCCTGAGCAAAGCCTTTCAATGTTTTTATAATCTTTTCTGTTGTCTGCTATTCCTTGTCTAATTCTACTATAATATTTATGGGTTAGAGTGATCAGAAGTACATTCACTATTTAGGCTGTGAGTGCCCCATGGATTCATATAGCAGCATAAAACTTCTTTCTGTTACATTCTTTACACCCTTTCTGGTAATTCTCAAACTTCATTTTATCCTTCTGACCAGTGCTGGGATTCATATGACATTTTCTAAGAAATATTCTCAGAGGAAAGAGGAAGAAGGTTTCTCTTGATTTCTACTTCCCAAGGATAAACCAACATGGGAAGAAAACATCAGTTTCTTTTTCATTGCTTTAGCACTTTCACTGCTGGCTGAAGAAAGCAACACCCCCAACACGTGTCCCCCTTGCCCCTCCCCCACCTTGTCTCAGTATTTCAAAGGGCATCATGTAGTGAAGAATACTGCAGATCAAGAGAGACAATAGGAAAAAATGTAGACTTGTGTGCAGTAGGGAAAAGAGGAGCAGAAGAGCTTTGTTTCATTTGGAAGGAAAAGCAACTAGCCTAGGTCACAGCATTTTAGGTGGTGAGATTGGGCAGGGATCAAATAGATTACAAGGCTGTGTAATGCATAGGCAAGGGTAGGTGTATTAGTAGTTTATCCGACACTGTGAACAAGAACTGGGACATTTTCCAGTGGCAAACTAAAAGCTTGCATACTTTACAGCTGACTGGAAGTTTAACTTATTAACCATACTATTAAGATAAGACTTAAGTGCTGGATAATGTTCTGATTATTTGAATTTATCAATATTGTTGGGATTTGTGAGTTAATCTGGTGTCCCTATCCAAGTGCAATTTCATAGTGGGGCTTTCTTCCAGGTATTTATTGGGCTAAAAGCAACATGAGACTTCTTCATGGCTGTACAGATGATTGACCTTGCTGTCAGAGAGGGATCAGGAAGCAGGATGTCCTCAGCTGGTGTGTGGGTCACATAGTTACCTCTCTTCTAGCTTCCTTGGAAGACCCCCAGCATTAGGGGACCACACCTGGAGGTGCATGACAAACTGTGCTGCCTTCTGCACAGAGCAGGTGTAGGGCAGATCATGCTTTATGTTTGCCTCAGAATAAAGCAGCCCCTCAGCCAGCACATGGCAATGCAAGCAGAAAGGCAATGAAAAGCCAACTTAGTTTCTGTCTTCTGCCCTCCTGATTTCTGATTTGGGAGAGGACAGGGCTGTGTCAGGGAAAGACCAGAGGTTTCCTCCAGTACGTTTGTCGGTGCCCTCTTATTTTCTTTAACAAGAACTGAAGAGATGAGCATTCCCTGCATTCAGTAGCTTCTCCTGTCTGCGTTACAGTTGAGACACTGCTGCCTGAGCTTCCTTCTAAGGTGTGGTGGCATTGTAACCAGGACATACAGGTGGTTTTTGTATCTCTTTTGTAATTTATGTGTCAAATTTGCAGTAAATCCTTGTCACTGTTAATAACTGTCTTGGGTGGAAACGCTGTTAAATAGGAAATCATTATTACTCATCTGTGTGTGCATTGAGCTTTCAATGGGAACATGTGATCAGACAAGGAACATTTAAAATTAAGGAGGTGAGCACTCCCGGACAGATGGCATTTTTCATACTGGCTATAATGCTGCCACAACATTTCCAACTCATCAACTGGGCTAAGAGGGCAGAATGCAGCCCTTAAGATAGCACATTATTACCCTGTTTCTATGAAGGTGATTAGCACAGGAGATTTGGCAGCAACCATTGCTGAGGAAATGTTGAGATGCAGTTTGTGAACTGCAGCAGCTCCTGCTGACTTGAAATGCTACCAACCAGAATGTTTTATCAGCAGTGCCTGGAGCAGAAGGGGCCTAAAAAGAAAGTGGCTGGTAGGAGAGGTTTTGTCACATTTGTAAAGAAATGTATCTTTGGAAAGAAATTAACAGGTCACTATTGTTGCAAAGGTACAAAAGGGATACTGGCCCAGGAGCAGCAATTTTGTTGTCCCCTCTTTACTGCAACAGATCACATAGCTCCTTGGCCTGACCTGCAGTTGTAGCTGCAGCAAAGCTAAAGAATTGAGATGAATTAACATTGGTCTCCAGTTCAGGAAGAGCATTAACTTCCCCAGACACTCTTGGCCAAATCTGTCCCTGGTGTGACATCATTTGAGTTACATCAGGCTTAATTTTGTCCCAGATATCTGTGCTGGCTTTCATAGCAACAAAACTTTCCCCTTACTTCCAATGTAAGGGTGGTGAAATGAATTAGGCCAAAAGAGACTAAACACTGGATAAAAACCTTGATCCCAGTTAGAAGTCTTGCCTGCTTGAGGACAGGGTTTGGCTGGCTATGGTAGTCATAGGGTGGTTCCAATGTACTCCAGACATTGCATAACTGCCGCTTTAATTTACTGCAAATGTTATGCAAAGCCGAGGATTTAATTCTTCTGAACATTAAAGCTTACAGCTGGGTTAAACTCTTCCTCATAAATATGTTATATTCAGAGAAGTAAGGGTTATTTTTTCTGTACAAGTTTAATAGCTCTTTTTCTCTCTTAGCTGGCTTTTCTTAGATTTTTCTTTTCAACACCCATGTTATGTGCATATACTTCCTCCATCACCATAAAATTTTCCTATACTACTGCTGGATTCTCTGAAATCTCCAGATATCAGATTAATTTCTGGATTTGTTCTTAGATGGAGTACTAGCTTTTCATACCATGTCAAAACTCAGCATGTAATCATTCCATTAGAGTAGGAACCGGTATTTTACACTCTGTCTTTCTTAAAACTTATTGCACTGCACATATGCACATGTTTCGGTGTGTTCCAGATTGAAATTCTTGACAATTCAGCCCTGTAGCAAAATTGACCATCACAAATTTTGCTCCCGATTAATTTAATTAATTACTTGATTATCATAATTACAAACAGTTTTTAAAATTACTTTTAAAAAAGGTTCTTTTTTAAAAAAGATTTTTACCACATAATTTTTTTTCAAACCTGCTCTGCCACCATTCTTCAAAATTTTATTTTCTTTTGTGCTCTGCAAGAACATACTCTTCACTTTCACAATTCATTCAACTGAATTCTGGTCACTGGACAAGAAGTGTAAAGATACATAGCTGCAGCACAGATAATTTGTTTTTCCACTGGTTTTACATATTTTCCCATTGCCTCTGCTTTTGACTTGCAGAGGTACATATTCTACTTCAAAGAACAGCACCAGGAGGTAAACTGCCTTTTCTTTAAAATATACATTAGGATTTTAGTTGTGCCCCTCATGAAGGTCAAATGTGTTGCTTCTTACTTTGCTGACCTATTCCATCTCTTGACTGCTTTAAAAGATCATGCTGATTGTTCACAAGAAGGAAAACTCAATTGCAGAATCTTAAATATTAGTAGCAGTGAAAACTTTCTTGTCATTAATGTCATTTAATGGATTCTGAACACAATGAGGCAGAAAATCTGTGGAGAAAAAGTAGTTGTATAGATGTTAGTAAGAAAGGTAGTTTGCCATAATTTTGAAAGAAAGGAATCAACAAGTCAAGTTCAGAAGCTAGTAATATAACCTACTTCAGTTATATTGAAAGAGTCAGGTTTGGCTTTGTCATGATTTTGCAACAGTAGATAATGTGACCATAGATTTCTCTGTTCAAATGTTCTGTTAAGATTTTCAGGATTTATTGAGATATCTTTTTTTTTTTTTTTTTTTTTTTTAAATTTCATGGGATTTTATGTTTCTTAAAAATTTATAAAGAAAGAAGAATGGCTCATTTTTACAACTGCACAATATTATTATATTTACAATTGTCTCCCTTTGGCAGAAAAGCTGCAAGATTGTAAACTGCATTACTGCAAAACTCTTCAGAAGAACTAACTACCTTTGGCAGAAAAGCTGCAAGATTGTAAACTGCATTACTTTAAAAACTCTTCAGAAGAACTAACTGGGCACTTTACTGCAGCTAAGATTTCCTCCAGAGAAGACAGTAGGAGTAACACCAACATGTTTCACAAATTTGCAAAACTGTTAATTGAAAGCAAGGCAATGTTTTATTTCAACATCCTTAAAATATGATGTAATTACTTTTCTCTTGAAATTTTACTAAATTTTTTGAAGTTTCATTCTTTTTTTAAAAAAATGCATAATGCTGATACAAAATTTTATCTGCCTAAAATGAATGCTCCTTTTTGACAGAATGAAGCACTATTTTAAAAGTCCTTCCGTGCTGACATACAGTTAAAAATCTATAGATTTGTCTGTTTATTTTTCTTTTCCAAAAGCACAAGTAACATGAGGAAGTAAGCTATAGGAAAATTCTACTCTCTTTTGCCAATATAATTTAAAATGGACTCTTTAAAAATGAAAGTGACTGCCTTGTATAAATCAGTGATTTTTTTTTTTCCACCCAGATATCAGCTGCATTCAATGCTTGGCACATAGCTACCCATTTTTCATCTTCATATGCATTGTCTGGTCATACAAATGTAGCAGATTTAAATCCTTTGCACAACCACAGCTGTAGCATGGTGAGACTGTGCTAATGGAAAGGAGGAGGGAATGGGCCTACGGCTCTGTAACTTCTCCCAGTAAAACCAAACATGTAACTTTTGTATGAAGGTCTAAAATCTGTTAATGGAGGTACAGACTCATCTGTTCTCAAATCAAGCCTCCAGATGAGTTTTAGTGCTCCACAAGAGACAAAAAAAGAACTTTGCCTGTTCCAAAGCAATGCCCAAGCTTTGTTTCTTCCAGAATTCAAACAAACTGAAAAGGATTTCCCTGAAACAGCCAGCTGAGAACTCTGGGTAATGACAGATTAATAAAGATGCTCAGCATCCTGATTTCCTTCAGAATTCCTGTGTACAGTACACTATAGTGAATATTTACATTTCAATGCACAGATTGCTCTTTCAGATCTGTGGTTTTTGAGCCCTGGAGCTGCCCAAAGAGGGTTTGAGCTTTACTGGGGATGCAAGTATGATTTTAAAAAGGCAAGGTTTTTTTATTCCCCTGTCCCAAAACTGTCAGGAATATCACAGTGTGGCTCCTTTGCTAGGTGAATAGTCAGAGATGCCTCATTCTTGACAAGTCTTCTGAAAGTCATGGCACAATAACACTACTTGGAGTTATTTAATTTATTAAAAAGAAATATGAGTTCATGTGACAGATATGAGTTGATGCTTTAATAACACATGCTATTGGATGCAAAACAGTGAAGTATCTTTACTGTCATCTTTTCCATTCTATTGGAAAAATATCATGTTGTGTTTATCACAATATCAGTCAATTAACTGAATAGAAAGAGAAGGGATAGCTAAGGCTAGATATTATCTTAGACTGCATTTCTTTGCAGAGGTTTCTAAATTTGTGTGAAGAATATAATGGTTATTCAAAAATCTATGCAGGTGGTGATGAATAAATCTATTGTAAAAGTCTCTCAAACAACTAACAACGACTAACTTGTATGTCTTCAAAGTGGGCTGTAGCACAAGGTGTGTGCATATGCATTTTTTACTGATTGGACCGATCAGGTCTTGCTAACCCTTCTGCATTAGAGAAGCGATATTGCCATGTGCCGGGCTAGGTGTGCATATATATACAAAAGTGCACTTCTCTGGGAAAAAAATGTGTGTCCTGAAAAAAAACTGGGAAGCCAAAAGTAAAAGTATAAAAAACAAATAGAAAAATAGCTTGAAGATGGTGTTAGATCAAGATGACAGAAAAAAACCACACAAATTCATCAACACTATGCTGTGTTTTAAAGACGCTTTAATTAAACAAAAAAGCAAGCAAACAACCAGCAAACCAAAATCAAAATCTCCAGTTCCTCATCCACAAGGACTCTAAAACCATTTCTCCTTGGAAAAGCACAAACATGTCCGAACAGGTGCAAAACTCCAAGGAGAAGGTCAGGTTGCATGAAGTAATAACCTGAAAGAAGTACCACAGAGTTAATTTCATGCATATGGATGTGTGCACAAAATAAATACACTGGTAGTGGTTCTATTTATAGTTCTTTCATTAAAGAACTGGTGTGCTGGTTTTATCTGGGGTGGAGGCAACATTTTACCCAGTGACCAGTGTGGGGCTGTGTTTTGGATTTGTGCTGCACACAGGGTTGATAATATAGAGGTGTTTTTATTATTGCTTAGCTAAGCTTGCACAGAGCCAAGATGTTTTCTGCTTTTTGTACTGCCACACTGGCAGAGGGGCTGGGGATGCACAGGAGGTTGGGAGGAGACACAGCCAGGACAGGTGACCCCAGCTGACCAAAGGGATATTCCAGACCGCATGACATCCTGCTTAGTATATGAAGTGGGATGAATAAGGAGGAAGGGGGGGATGTTTGGAGTGATGGTGTTTGTCTTCCCAAGTAACCATTATATATGATGGGAACCTTCTCTCCTGGAGAGGGCTGAACACCTGCCTGCCCATGGGAAAAGGTGAATTAATTTCTTGCTTTGCTTGTGTGTATGGCTTTTGGTGTCCCTGTGAAACCATCTTTGTCTCAACCCATGAGTTTTCTGGCTTTTAATCTCCTGATTCTCTCCTCGAGCCCACTGGTCCAAGAGGCTGCCTGGGGCTTGTCTGCTGTCTGGGATTAAACCACAGCTGCTTTAGTTTGATGATGAGTATGGAACCCTATGGAAATTATTATTATAGGCAATATTAAAGAGGATTAATCTCTCCTATCCAGTAGTCATAGTGCTCTATGAAACATAGATAACTTGAAAACTAATCTGAGATTGAAGACTTCTGGAAACACAATGTTTTAACTTGGAAATAGAAAGGGAAACCAGTCTGAGCATTATACTAAGTTCAAAATTCCCAGAAGAAATTCTAGCTTAAAATGAGCAGGCATGCTTGGTGTTGGGGTTGAATCCAGAACATTTTCAAGTGAATGGAAAAATTCTCATTGTCTTCACTTGTGACAGGGTTAGGATTTTAAGAAAGTAACTTTTCATTATATTAATTAGATTTCCATTAAAAGCTACTGAAATATTTTAAATCTCTGTGCATCAGATACACTTTTTAAAAATGGCTGTGAGAATTTAAGATGTCTCTTTCTGTTCTCTGCTCCTATCTGTTTGATCTATTAACATTCCAGAATAGTTTATTATTTTGCATACATCCACTATAAAACTCAGAAAGAATTTTGTGCTGGCCATGGCATAGCAACATAGCTAACATGCTGCTATTCTACCCTGTACAGAGATTCAATGCTCAATAAAAATAAGGGAGACAACCTTTATGTGGTCCCATACAAAGGAACGAGAAATAGGGACATGCTACATTCTTCATGTTGGAGGAGATTAACCTTTAATGTTGGAGGTGAATGATTAATTTCTCTGGTACAGCTTGCATGCTAAATTAAAATCCTTTGGAAATGTTTGGAGAATAAGATATCCTCTTGTTTCTGAACATGTGTTTTCAAATTTTAATTGCATGGTTTGCAATTACTTATTTATGTAATTCCGACAGTAGCCCAGTGTTGTGCAGAACTGAAAGAAATCCCAGGTCTCCATGTCAAATCATTATTCCTAATATTTTTGAGAACTTTGGTTTTTACATTTTTAACACTGGCAGTGAAAATCCATTTGATAAACTAGAAATGCCACATTTTATTTCAAATTTTAAAGAAAAAAAACAAGGTAAAATTATCTTTGTGGTATTTAGACTTGTTAGGAGTAAAAATAGATGATTGTCAAATATTCATCAGTGTTCAGTGGTTTCCATGGAACCTTTTCTGTCAGAAGCAAAATTTGTAGTGTCCTGAACACAGCGGCACCACCACACTTACTGACAAAAGGCATTTCTTCTTTGCAGTAAAACTGGGGAAAGTCAAGTAGGTTGCATGAAGAGTGGTGTTTTGAAAAAACTTGTGCTAAATCTTTCTCTAATAATCAAAATCAATGGAGTGGTTTGCTCTTCTAAATTTAATTATCAATTAGGTGGAACTTAACTTTCCAGCTGATATGCTTTTTAATAGATAGCAAAATGTCTTTAGCCTTGTTTCATGTACGAACATCTTGATAAAAGCATGATTTTACAGTGCCTGTAAAATCAAGTTTGTCCCTTTATTGTGAAAATTATTTATTAAGATGTTGAAGGAGAAGCTGCAAACTTCTTGCTGAAGCCTTTCCTGCTGCAATCTCTTATTTCCTTTTGTGTTTCAGAAATGTTACAATCCTGTTCCAGAAATGCATGTTTACATTTGACTTGAAAATTAAATAAAATTGATAACCTATGAAATTGGAGATTTTTTTTCCCTAAAAAAGTATGAAAGTCATTCCATTAACTTCAGCAAATGTATTCTTGCTTTGTATCAATATGCAAAAACCACATTTCAGCTCTGGTTAGAAATGCTCTGTATGTGCTGGACGGATCTGTTCTGCTGTAGGAATAATGTTTCTTTTTATCCTAAATAAAAAAAGATGGCAACCATAAAGGACTAGGTTACTACCTACAGGATGTGCTTCTCGGAGATAACTCTGTTTATTTCTAATTGACACCATTTAGCTCTTCTGAAAATGGGTCATTATCTTCAACCATCTAAACACTCAGGACTGATTTACAGACCTATGAAATTAAGTATTTGGAGTTTCTATTGATTTCATGTCTGAAAATCTGGCCTTTGTTATTTAACTGCTAATTGAAACTAAGCACTAACTTAAAGATCTCCAGTTTGAGAATTTCACTTGGGGTCTTGAATACAAGTGCTTTTTGTAAATGTGAAGATGATAGGAAAAACTGAGACATCCTCAGTCATTTCACTGGATGCTTAAATGTTTCTTTTTGATTACTTTCAGTCACATTCCTTCTGTGTTTTAAACAGGTGCATGTGTTGACTTATGTGAAACATAGCGAAAAAAATCAGGCATACTTTCAAAGCCACAAAACATTGCATGAAAATTTGAAAGGACCGACAGATTTGATAATGCATTTTAAAACCCCCAGGTTTATATAATACTGCTCTGGGGGGGCATGTTAATATATAATTAATGTTCCAAGGTGTTGTACTTCACCCTAATTTACACACAAACCTTTAAAAGTATCTATACCTGCTTCCTAGATATTGAAGAGACAAGGCAAATGTTTTCAGGAACAAAAATATTAAATAAAATATCTTGTCTTGAATATCTGCTTATAGAAATAATCTAATGATTTCCATTAAAAGACTTGTCTCTGTGTCTTTCTGAAGGAGTATTTGCCAAGTACTGAATATGCACTTTAAAACTTCTTTGGTTTGAACTGTGTGTTGTAGAAACATAGTGTTAATAAATGAAAATATCCATGTTAATACAACATTCAGGATGAAATAATTTAATTGGTATGTCTGAAAATTTGTGTTTCCCATAATATCAGAAATTCATTAAACAGTAGCAAGTATATTTTAGGGAATAGATTAACAACAGTAGTGAGTACCTGAAAGACAGAGAGGGAAAAGAGCATCTAATCCTGTAGCCAGGTATATTTTAGGGAATAGATTAACAACAGTAGTGAGTACCTGAAAGACAGGGAGGGAAAAGAGCTGGTGACATTATCTAATCCTGTAGCCAAATGCATGTGCTTGACAACATGACCAGTTCTTCCTGCTCTCTTAAATGGACATATATAATGACATACAGAGAGGCCTTTATCAGAATACAGCTGTGGGGTTTATCTGTCTTCTCTAGGTAATTACCTGTTTCATAAATTTCCATCTTTACATGTATGATTCTATGAAATCAATCCTATGTAGTAGGGACATGCTATTATTCTTGTACTCAAGGATAATCTCACCATTGAAAAAGCAAGAAACAGGGAGTCTTTAGGAGGGGAAGAAAGAGAAATCCTCTTGCATCTAAAAATTATCTGTCCCTGTGGACTTGTCATCTGAACTTGTACCACGCTTCAGTAGCTTAGGCTTTCATCCTGTGTCAGGCAGGAATAAATGTTATGGAGGTGTTGGTCTCTCCTGACTTTAAAGAAGCGCTTAGGTGACTTCTGTATACTAGATATCTGAATTTTCAAGGTGTTGAGGAGAGCCCTCAGGAAATCCCTAATTTAAGCTCCAGAAAAAATTCTGTGGTACTTGGTCTTTTCTGTTAGAAATTCCTATTCTTCCCTTCATATGTTCTGATGTGTCTTAAGGATGGCCACCTTAAGTGATGTTCCTGTCACTGACATTTAGCATTTCCTGAGAATGCCTGTGGTTGTAACTATGCAAATTTCATTGAGGATTTAATAATAGACTAGACACGTGTGTGGGAGAAGTGCACGTAGATTTGGGGTTTTTTCCTTAATGTTGGATATTTGGGTAATGATTTATCCAGAAGCTCTTCAGCTTGAAGAACTTGCTGGTCTGGTTCTTTCTCTTTTACAGAGAATTTGAAAGTTTAATACCTGTTTAGCTAATATGTGCTATACTTCTGGTAAAAATGTGAACTAAGGAAAAGGCTTTTTCCAAAAGTATTAGTTATTAGTCTTGCCATTCTCCTACTGAAAAAGATTCAGTAACTTCAATGAGAGAAATATTAATTCATAATAAATAAGGATTTTCAGCTGTTCCATGCTTCTGGGTTGAGCATGTAATTTGTGTGCCAACATGACTATTAGTTTAAAATGCTGTTGGTTTGGGAAAGACATTTTTGTGCATTTTCTTTTTCTGATAGAAATAGACTGATTTGACATTTACTGCTGCAAATAATAATATTCTGTGTTTAGACGAGTTTTTTGCAAACGACATATCCAGGTTTAACAAACAAAAGGCCTGCCGTAGTTTTCTCTATTAGGCCAACATGTCTCTGATCCAAACCCCACCATTATTTTTAAAACAAGCAAGGATAACTCGGTTAAATACAGTGAACATGATCTAAAGCTCACTGTCTAGTTATTGCAGCTATTTCCATTAATTCCTATGGACTTTGGATTAGGCTGTAGATTCTGAAAGTGTCAGAAGTGAGCGGCTAACCCAAATACAAATATGTTTTGTTGTATCTTCCTTTTTCCACACATTTGAACACTCCCTCATAATTCTTCTCTATAAAGACAGACAGACGACCATCAGAGAGAAACTAAGAATAAGTTTCATTTTAGGAAGTGAGTGTTTCCAGAAAGCTGTGAACTCATTAAGGTAGTGTTATAACATGGAAACCATCTTGCAATCTGTAGCGCAGTGGTCAATGATGTTACCAGCTATAATTAACTTTTCAGAGTGGGTAAAATGCTTATTCTCTTGGGCATTTCACAAAAACTGGCTTACACATCAGGTTAAGTAGGTGAAATAACTTTGCATTTTGTCTTCACGATGATCTCAATATCACAAAATGGGTGCACTGCAGCAAGTTTTAAATTCCCTTTTGCATCTGCAAAGTCTTATCCTTTAATAAAGACTAATCACTTGCCAATTTGATTTGAAGAACATACAAGAACAAATGACCATCTGTAAAGAAAATGCATAAATGTTGATTTTGAAATAGATTAACCAAATAAACCCAAAATGATTGAAGAATTATTTGTCTATGGAAAATATTCATGCTCTGAGACCATTCATGTCAAAATTGACATTATTTTCATAATTCTGGGCTAAAAAAACACCTTAAGAAACCATCAAGGTATCACTTGCAGTTATCATGTGCTCTCACATCTTAATTCCAATGTGTCTTTTGACATATGTCTATGACTTCTGTAATAGTTATAAGGAAACCATACCAGCTGGAAGATTTTTGAGACCATTCATCACTCAGATTTAGTGAAAATTCCTAAGGCTGTAATGTGGTCATTGCTAGTTTAAGTCAATTTCTTTCAGACTTATTCTCCAGGGAGTTAGCTGAAACCTTAGTATTTTTCCATAACGTAGAGAAAAGATTATTGAGAGTGGTATGAACGAAACACACAAAAGATCATGATGGCAAAGCAGAGAGAAGCAGCAGAGGAAGCAGCAGTTAACGTTTTGCTAACCGAGTTGCTCGTCTTAGTGAAGTCTGAGTGGCAGAGATCGCCTGTAATAGCACCCGTGTGTGATGTACATTGGTATTGTTGAGCAGTTCAGCTACCGTGCTATTTCAAAGAAAGCGAGCAGAGCTCTCTCTTAGCAACCAAGGGTGCAGTTTCACATTACACCTAATACACTGTGACTGCAGGCTGCTGAGAATATGAGCAGTCCCCATCCATTACCCGCAGCTGTAGCTTCCCACACTCTTCCTTCCTCTCAATCTAGTGATTGTGTGGCCATAGGGCAAAATGCCTCAGCTGTCTGATCTGAAGGAAGACAAATCTTTATCTTTCTTTCTCTCTTTTTTTTTCCCCTCACTATTTTGTGAAGGATGAATATTTCTCAGAGCAGCAAACCAAGCCAACTCCCCTTGCAGCTGTGTGACTACAGGAACCAGGATAAATGTAGGGTTGGCAACCCACAGCTGGGCCAGAAGGGCTGTTTGAAGTGGTCCCAGATAAAATACCAGACCTGCCAGTTAGGGAGGAATCAAGTTCAGACCTAGCTTGGAGCTATACCACAATCAGTACCTATCATAACATGACATCAGATAAAGGCGTATTATACTTAAGCTTAAGGTCAATTTTATACTCTCTTCAGCACATTTCCACATCAGGCTACTACACGCTGTTCAACTTCAGGAACATTCTCACATGAGGGGGCTTGTTATCATATTCTGTATCCCAAAAGGTGGACTGAAACACAGGTCTAAATGTTTTCCTAAATGAGGGTTTAGCATCAAATCTGCAGCAGCAGGATTAGCTACGGTTCCAGAAATATGGTTTAGCTGGCTTCTCTGATACGTCCACAATGAGTTAGAATGGCTTTGAGAAGTGGATAAATTTTTTAAACTCCAAAATTCCTAGTTTCTAAAATGCAAAATGATTAAGATAATTCAAAAAATCTTGATTCCCCCCAAATAGGGCTAGCTCAGGAGGTCTCCTGTGTTTATGATCTCCTGTGTTTATGATACCCAAATAGGGCTAGCTCAGGAGATCTCCTGTGTTTATGATACTTCCAATGTGAAGTTTGACATGTGGCCTGCGCATATTTCTTCTTACTACTATCTAAAATTCCTTAAGGTCTCAGCATACTTCTAAGAAAGGATAAAAGATTTGTTCAAATTCACAACTCTTTAAGAAAGACCGCATAACAGAAACACATAAAGAAGTGAGCAGACGAAGATGCAAATTTGATATCTAGTAGTATAAAGGAAATATTCCCGTTTTTTTCAGTTAGAAGAAAGCAAGACAACAGAATTTACATAGGAAGCCCCCGGAGAAGCAGGAATTGAAACTAGGCATTCTGAATGCCAGCCAAGAGGCTGAGCTTTCCTTTGTAGTCAAGAAAAAAAAATGAACAGAAAAAAGGATTCCAGTGTTAATTTTCTGAGGTTTCAAAATATTCCCCATTCCATAAAAGCCAAAAGCTTTTGAATTTTTTAAGTAAATGCCTAAAGAATCTCTACTGCCATATTGGATTTTTATTGACTTTTACAAAGTGAAAGGAGCTTCACCAAGGAAGTCTGACCTCTGATTTCCTCAATCTATTGCTTTTCTGCATTCCTCAGGGCCTTTTATGGCATGTCCCTACGATACCTACCAGGTTGCAGGCAGCATTTAGCAGCATCATCTGGCACAGACAGTTAAGCAGTATACTCTGGATAGGTATTGTCCTGATGTAAATGAGCTGCGGCAGCAAATCCCAACTTTTATCTCTCACATCCCATGCCAGCAGTCCAATCACTGGACCATATGCTATCCTGGAACAAATGAATCAGGGCTTCTCATTTCTACCAGAGATGTCATCCTGTCAAAAGTAGGAGCACAGTCTTAGTTGTCACAGTGGGGACAGTGAAAGTGATTTCAGATACTCTTTTAAAACTAAAAACTGAAGTCAGAAGATGACCATCAAGCTTTGTTAATGAACAGTTCTTTGCTTTTAATAAAAGGTGTTACTAAAACCAGGTGTAGGGCATGAGGAAAGAGTCAAATTACTGCCTAATTCTTCAGAATGGGTTTGAGCTGTGCAGACTCCATATCCTGCCTGGGATATGCAGAGCGAAAAAAGCTGCTCTTTGTCCCTGTTGTGTGTCCTTAACACGAGGACTTGTCACTTAAGTGCTTCTTTGCTTCGGAGGAATTATAGCTTTATAGGGGTGTGAAATAGCTGTGAACAAGAAAGGAATGTGATATAAATTGTCCTATGCAGAACTCAAACTTAGCTTGTCACTGCCTCTGTGTGCACTTCTGCAAAAGCCGTTTGTGCAGTCCCACAACAAAATGCCTGAATTATGCATTTTTACATTCCCTGGATAGCTAAACCATGTCACTGACTTCAGCTGAAGTAATTTTGACCTCATGAATGCATTACAAATGATTTGTTAGGGGACTACCAGGGGAAGCGGGAGCAGATGGCTGCTCAAACTGGAGCTTCAAGGAGATGATGATGTGATTTGGAAATATCATTGCTCCCTGTCTTCTTCTATATAGAGGACCACTACAAGAAACTATCTTATTTCTCCTCCTACTCTCTCACCCCATGACAAAAAAACCCCAACCAAACAAACAAAAAACAACAACAACAAAAAACAACAAGAAAAACCACAAAAAATCCAAAAAAAAACCAAAAACCCCACAAAAAACAGAATAAAACAGAAGAAAACAAACAAACAAAGAAAACTAAACCAAAAACCAAAACCCAAAGCAAACAAACAAACAAACAAAATCCCAGGAGTCCTTAGCACAGAAGAGCACACAAAATGCCCAAATTACAAGAGATGGTTACTGTAGGGAAAGAAGAGTATAGAGACTAGAAAAAGGAAAATGACAAAACCAAGCCCAGTTACCAGAGAGGCTTTGAGGAGTTAACATCAGGCAGATATCAGAAAATCAGATCTCTGAAAATCCCCTGAAGAGGTAAGGATTTATATGGTTAAATCTGATGGAAGGGTTTAGTGGAAAGGGTCACTGGTCTAAAAAGTTAAGAGGAGTGGAAAATCTTTCAGCGAGCAACAAAGCTGCAAAATAAATCAAGATTAGATCGAGAGTAAAACCATAAGGAGTTTGTAGAGAAAAATCATAGAGGAAAAACTAATATAAGAGTGAGAAGAGGAAGTTCATAGGAGGTGTAAAGAAGGGAATTCCTATTAAATACTTCAGGCAAGATCTTCACTTTTTTGTGCAACTGGAAACAACTCCAGCAGTCATTGTAGACTGAGCCCAAAAATCTCTCTGTACCCCTGCCAAGAAATTAATAATATGAAGACTGCACTCTTTTAAACAGAAGGATAAGATTCTCAAGAAGTCTGTAGCCTTTTTGAAGAGAGGACATAAACCAGAAATGTTTTAGGGTCCATCTCTGGCTGCTTTAAGGGAGCAGGAGGAAGTGTGCAATATTATGGACTGTGGTACAACAGCAAATATGAAATATAGTATTTCCCTTTCAAATACCTTATGTCAAGGGCACATCATAAAAAAATAAAAAGGAAGAGGTTAAGTCCCTGAAGAACTGAATTGGGTTGGAAAACAGTCTAAAAATACAATCTGAATCTGATGTGGACATCAAGTGACAGCACCATGATACTTCATAGCAAACTTTTAGGTGAAATAAAGATGGCATTTAAGTACAGGGATAAGAAGACCACAAATTTTAAGGAAAAAAAAGTCACAAATGGATCTGACTAACACTGAAGGACAGTATAAAGGAGAGAATTTGAAGTGAAAGGTGAAACTTCCCAGGAAATACTACAGACAAAACAAAACTCCTGGAAATGGATGTAGGAAAAGGGATTTTCTGAGGCTGAGAGGAAAGCCCTGGAGCAATCATATCAGGGAAGTGAGGCAAGATGCCAGTCTTCAACAAATATATCACAGAGCCACAGCTTCACCCATATTCTCAGTCAAGAACCTTCCACTGGTGCCTTGAGAAAAGGCTAGCAGCCCCTTTCTAGAGGAGGCCTAGAGAAATTGAGCTTTTATTCTCTTTTCTGTGGTAAGGAATATTTGCATTCCTGGATGCTGACAAGGGGAATGGATTCAAAAGTCAGAATATGTTGACAGGGAATTAAATTAGGGTTAATTGTGACTTCCATCAGAAATTTTATGGCTCTAATATACAGTAGAAAATGCTTTGAAACCAAAAAGAGTAAAATCACAATACATTGTCAAAACCTAGAGGAAAGCCAGATCTTCACTAGCTCTTTTAAAGAATGAAATTTCTATTAAAATAAAATCTGTACTGTTGAATATTCAGTGTTCTATAAATATTTGTAACCCTTAAGCTGAGAGAAGAAGAGCCATACCTTGAAAATATAATTTCAAGAAATAATAAAATAATAATGGTGGAATGACAGAAACAAGGAAAACTACTTATATAAAATTTTAAAGATCTGGATGAAAGAGAACTTTCCAAAATGTAAAGTAGTAGCTTCCTGCCAGTTTGCCATTACAAGGAAAAATACCCAAAACACATAAAGACATGGAAACTCAGCCTTTGCTCTTTCTTGAGTGGGAGTGGGGTCTGACAATTTTACTGGCTCAATACATTGTGTCTCTTAAAAATCAAGTTGCTAGATGAAGGAGGTAGGTGCTTCTGATCAAATGTTACCTAAAGGAAATATTTTTTTTAAATCCTCTCTTATATATTTCCTCTTTCATTTCTTTGTAAATCTCTTTAGTTTTCTTACAGCATGCAGGAAAGAGGAAGTTAACTTCCTGAGGCAATTTTAATGAAGTTCTAGGTTCACCTGACAAGAGCTCAGGATAGATGAGTACTGTCTAGAACACGATATTTAGAAAGGCTACAAATTTGTTAAGAGCACTGGATCAGAAAAATACTTGGAGGGTGATAAATCATAATTTTAGAAACTCAATTTACTCCTTCATATATATATATATATACTGCATATAACTTATAATATCTTGAAGGATAATACATATACTTCAGTGTCTTGCTGTATCAACTTACCACTAAATTTATTGCAGTGATCTCAGATGGTCTGAGTTCTTTCTGATAGATCTTATCTGGGAAGCTTTTTGCATTCAACCAAGATGATATTCATAGAGAGCAAAGGTGGTGCCTTTATGTGATCAGTTAAAAGTACAACTAGAGAGTGAGTCTCGGGAATAATTAGAAGCCAATGGCAAACATCACATTTTAGAAATGGAATGTGTGCTGGTAAGAAAAAGAATAAAGAGGCATTGCTGTCTATAAAGCTTTCACCCAGAATCCAAGATGAACAATATTTAATAAACACCTGTTTTGGAGAGAAAGGAATGGCTTACTTTAAAAATCAAGATAAATGAGGAAGTAGTCCAGGCTACTGACTGAGGCTGAGATTTACAAAAGCTTTAAATAGATTTCTTACTCCTATATTAATGGGCATTTCATATGATTAGGCCAGGAGGAGATGTTGCTTCTCTTTGAAGTGAAGCAGGGAGAAATACAGCATGCAAAGAGAAGAGAGTGTATGGCAACAATTTTTATAGATTTTTTGCCAGAATATTTTCAGACTGAGAAATGAGTATTTTGCAAGTGACTATACAGTACATACTATATATAGTACAAACTATAAAATGTTTGCAATCTTACTTGTTAAGATTGTTTTAGATAGATGAACTGTGTACAGCAAAATGAATGTCTCAAACAGCTGTATTGTGTTGCAGCATTTCCCTGCACACTCAACATTTCTCTGCACACCCAAAAAAATGTGCATTCAGTTAGAAGGGAAGATCAGTGAAAATTAGAGTATCAGTTGGATATCAACTGGGTACCAATATCAAATGGAAGATATATTTTAAAAATTTTCATGGGAAACAGGTGAAAATGTTCTGCTTTAGGCAAGAACTCTGTGACTTCAGAAAAGAAATTTTGCCCTCAAAGGCAATAGATGTGATTGAGGTGAGGCACAAATGCAGACTGTTCATCCAGGAAGAAGAATCTGGCGAGTGTTAAGTTTTTTTAACTGATGAGAATGATAAACAGTCATTAAATACATAACACCACTTCAGTATCATGGTATCTCTGGCTAATTTTTTGACCTGTTGTTGACAGCTTTGCACAGCCCTGGATTTACTGTGGCCATCCACCTGTTGTCCTCCTGAGTTTTGGGATACTCCTATGTATTCCAAGACCTGACCTGTCTGCTCCAACACTGAGGAAGGAAACTGTCTGGGCCACTCTCCTTGTGGCTCTACTGATTCTCTTGGGAAAGCATCATCACAGAGCAGAGCTTGCATGCATTTAGACCCCAGAAGCCAGAAGGGAAAGGTAGAGTGGAAAGGCTGTTCTGGGGAAAGGATTGTTCTGTGTCCCAGCTGGTGGAGAGGAGGGATTTACTGCATGCTCAGCCCCCAGCTGAGCTTGGACTACCACCTAGGCATGGCGGCTGGTACTGAGAGAAGACCCCTTGCAAACACCTCTAGAACTCCACTGACCAAAATCAATTCAAAAATCTTGACATCACTATGATACTGTTAACAGGGAGAAGTATTATGAAGGACTCAACCTTGCAGTCCATAAATGAATGCTGCCCTGAGGGGAGTTCGCTACTGGATGGGAAAAAAGATGTCAGGTTGAATTCCTATGGAAGAAGAAAAGAAGAGGGACAAATAAAGAGAAGTAACAGATCCTGACCTTTCTAGGCAAGTAAAAGTTCATTACGCAATTTGCCTAACCTACCCTTTTTTTCTGACTATTAAAAAAAAAATCAACAATCCCCCTCCAAAACTGTATAATTTTGGGCGTTTTTTCCCATGTAAGGTGCTTTTATCATATGAATTTCTTCTTACTATCCCTCTTTTAAGCCTCTAATACTTTCATCTCCGTGTAATTCCTGTGCACTCACTTCTGTTTGACCACCATTACGATTTGCTTGTATTTTAGTCTCCCAATGACTTTTTAAAATGCCAACTTGTATTTCTACTTTGCACTCTAAAGAGAGTGTCCTGCAGTCTATCAGACCCTTCTTAGGGGGGTGTAAACAGCTAGCAAGGGCAAGTGATAGCAAAATGCAGTTAGCAGTAATTATCCCAGAGAGTGGTAATACCTTGGGTCTGTTCCAAACTTGCAGACAGGCAGCTGAAGTCCCAGCTAGTCATAGCCTTTAGAAAAAGATTGTATACGGTTGAGCAAAAACTCTGTATGAGCACTGCAGTGTGGGACAGGTTCTTGGAATATTTTCCTGTGGAAAATTTCATTGCTAGTGCACACTGTCTTCCGTCCAAAGTATCCATGGCAATATAAAATATGTTGCAGCTTTAGTATGGAGAGAGAAGTTGAGGCTGGATTGAAGACAGTTTAAACAGGAAATTCACATTTCAAAATGCTGTATATGTAAAACAACTCCTTTTTCACTGGTTTCTGTCTCAGAGGCTGCCGTTGCCTTCTTATTATTTGCTTTTAAAATAGCCTATATATTTATAAAGGCTCGGTCTACATACAAGCCTCATTTAACGTCCATTTGCTACCATTTGCACCACATTACAAACTCATTTACAAAGTGAATGTGAAAACAAATGTGACCCCTATGGAAATCCTCACTGAGCCCGTGTGATTGCAGCCGTATGTAACAGCTCATAAATGGTGTCGGCTGGAGACTGTGTTTAAGTACTACAGCACAGGAGCTTGTCATTTCCGTAACCAGATTGCAGCATCTGTATTTCTCTTGCCCCTTTTCCTGGCGCTGTTAAGCCCGAGAATTCTTTCTAGAGCAGTCATCCTAAAAGCGAAATAGCTCCTCTGGAACAGTTCGCAATGCTGTCATCTTTAAAATATGCCATTGTGCTGTAAAACACTCTTAAGAGCTGCAGTGTTCTGACTTGTGTACTAACACTGAAGTACAGAGGAAAATCAAACCCAGAGTCTCCAAAATAGTTGCACTGGCAGGTGAGCAGTAGGAGCAAAGTCAGAATCTGAGCAAATAAATTCTTCTGTTCTCACCCATCACCCTGGAACTCACCATGTTCCATCTCCAGACACATTCATTCGCTGTGCCCACCCCCCAAGCTCCATTTCACCACAGTCAGGTATGTGCCTCTGCAGGACTGAAGATAACAGTAACACTTGTGCACTTATCAGTGCCTATGAAACGCTGCAAAGTGCTTGAGTTCAGGATTCAGTCACACTAAATGGCCAAGGTTTAAGGCCTTTCTTCAAGGTCGTTCCCTTAGATACGAGAGCTCAGCAAAAGAAGTATCACCTGCCTTGTAATCAAGCAGCTTCAAAACAAGAGCATCAAAAACAACCTTCCATGTAAACAACATTGGTCACTTTTGGATAATCATTTATTTGGTTTTTTGTCTAAATCTTGAATTTGATTCACGCAGTGTGAGTTCTGAGAGACACCCATGTCTCTGAGCAGCACTGACTCACCTCAAACATCAAAAATTATGAAGAATATAAAGGATTCAGGGAAAACTGATCCCAAGGAGATCTGCCTACCATTATTTGTGTTTACTCAGTAGAAACAGTCATGTAGAAGAGGAAAAACAAAGCCAAGAGAACAACTAGTGCAACTAAATTTAATTAAAGACTTACCCTCTGGTATGCAGCTAAACTACACTGCTTGTGTGAATCTCCATATATATTTTCTTTACTGCCCATCCAACATATATGAAACATATTCAGTGTGCTTAAAATATATAGAAGTACTCCTACTAAGTCCATTGTACTGAAACTTGAGGTGTTGAGTGAAAAACAAATGTACAGAGTCAAATTAGAGATAATAAGCATAATGCTGTCTTTTCTCATAACAAATGCCCTGTGAGTATCAGTAGCCTGAGATCATCGGATGGGAATTGGACCCTTAGTTTAATGGCAGTGCTTGCAGTTATCAGGAACCCTCCCACAGAGCAACCTGCTAAGTTTTCATCTGATGCTTTTCTCATATTCATAGACAAAATGCAAAGTCAGTCTTGTGGTTTTATGGCTGAATATAATTTCTCTGGTTTGCAGCCTTTTGTGTAGGACTCTTTCTTTTCCAGTCAGAATTTTTAATAGGCCCACTCCTCTCAGAGAATGCAGTAACAAATCCCACTGTCTTCACTGTTAAAGTTTGATATAGTGCTTATAAAACTTGAAAAAATAGCAAATATATTTCCAGTTATAAAAAGAAACATGCAGGGAAACACCTATAATTTTCCATTTCTGCTAGATGAGCATGTAAGCTCTGTTTGACTGTTACACACAGAAAGTAAAAAAGAATTCTGCCAGAGGATAATATTATACATAAATTTCCAGTAATATTTGCATAAGGTCTTTCACATAATAGTCTCTAATATAGTTAGGAAAAGTCATAAATCTTTCATTTTCTGTCTGCTGGCTGAATTGTTTTCTCTTTTGTTCTTGTTGCTCTGAAATTTTTTAAAAGGTATTGTCATCTCATCTATCATACACTGATGGTGAGCCTAGTGAAGTTTGAGTTTTGTTGTTTGGTTTTTTAAAATTTATCTGTAGTTTTTGACACTTCATGAGCATTGTCTCTTCACCTCTTCCAGTGATTGGGATGAAAAATATGGGAATTATTCTGTTGAGTTCAGTTGAAAGAAAGAAATGATTGCTTACATTACATTAGTTTTCTCTAAAATGAAGATGCATTGAGGTAGGTGAAAATATTTGTGGGTAAGGGAAACATGGATGGGCTGGCTGAATTTCTTTGAACTTCAGGCTGGTGGTATTTTGAGGTTAATGTTAAGGATTAGACCAGTTCTTGCATTATTCAAATAAGTTTGCCTGTCCTTAATAGAGCTCTTGAAGCAGACAATTCAGTGTGATATGATAACTGTCTAAAATTATTCCAGGATAAGAGAGGTTTAATTTTTTGCAAAAGCAGACAAAAGGTATGTGTTTCATGTTTGGAAATGTGATTTTTTTTTTTCCTAGAATAATTTCATTTGAAAGTAGGACACTACTTTTTCAAAATATTAATTAGTTTATCATGAGAAAGATAACATCCCACGAGCCAAACTGATGTCAAGTGTTGCGTTATAGATCCAAGAGTCACAACTCTGAGATAATAGATAATAGATAATCCTGTGATGTGAGAAAATGGAGCTGGAACAGATGTATGGCACACTATGGGAGTGCTCACAGCTATTTGTGATCCAAAGAAGTACATGTATTTAAACACTTTCTTGCTTTTTTTTTTCCTGAATATTCTTTGCTACTTTTCCAAAATCAACTCCATTTTGAAACAGCCCTTACCCCCTGCTTGATTAAACAGAGATAGAAGTTCTGGCATCAATTTTTTGAAGACAGAGTTGTAGCTACAGTGATCAGATCTGGAAGATTGGTTTTAGAAATTTTAGTTTGGAAGATGCAAACTTGGAAAGCAAACAGGAAGAGAATAGTTATTGAAGGGAAATTAAGAATGGTGATGGCAGTACCGTGTTTTATACCTACGATCAGTGTGACCTTTTAATGACTTCTTTTAAACCACAATGTTCGGGATTTTAAATGGCACCTGCTTTCCACAGTATGGGGTTTTTTTGGTAAAGTTAAACATTTTTCAGTTTTTATGGTAAGTTCTATGTTTGTTATTTTATAACATGTAACAAATACAGGACCCGATCCAGGAAATATTTAGTCTTACAGGAAGATTTACATAAGTAACAGTGTCCAGTTCTCCTATACATTTAGCTGTGCTGAAACTCAGACAACTCTGAATAAATAAGTTTAAAAGGTGAGGCTGGAAAACGTTTTCAAACTAAATATTTTTTGGGTGTGAAAATGCAAAAGAAAGAAAGAAGCCACAGTTTCAATTCACAGGAAAAAAAAAAAAAAAGAGTATTTACTCTTCAGAAAGCATTTTCATAGCTGTATTAGCAACATTTGGGACAACCACCACATGTGCAATATCTTAGGAAATCTGAGCACAGTCTTCCTGCTTTTTCTGCCAGAGGGAGTGACATAACAAGAACCTTCTACATAGCTTTCCATTTTAAGCCTAATTTCCATTTTCTTTGTTTGTGGTAATGGTCACACACTCTATCAGTCACAAAAATACTAAAATCACATCAGTCTGTAAATCAAAATACTTCTGTTTCAGGGTAAGTTGTTTCTAGCTCTCTTTGCCATTTTCAATCTGCCTAATATTTGCAGGGGACAGGTTATTTGTCTTCCCAGACCCCTTTTTTCTCCCTCCACTCACATAATTAAGCCATGAACTTGGGCAAGCAAGGACAAGGTGGAAATACTGTCCAAACATCCCATCATCAGCACCAGTCGTTTTAATGAAATACCATGCTGTTGGATTGAATGCATCCTATGACAGCCTATCTAAGAATGCCTGTCTGCTCTCCAGAAGACTCATGCTTTAAAAAAAAAAAAAAAAAAAAAAAAAAAAAAAAAAAAAAAAAAAAAAAAAAGGAAAAGCCTTTAACCAGCCTAGGGGGTAAAAAGAGAAAATAAAGGAGAGAATATTAGATAGAGCTAGCAAAAGAAAGGAGTTGCTTGAAGAGCTGAATAGATACAGAGAAAAATAAGCCACCAAATGTGAATGAAAGGGACTTCAGTGTATGTCAGAGAAAGAAAAGGAGAGGGGGGAAGCACTGGCACCAAAAGAAAAGAAGAGAGTGATAATGGACAAAATCCCTATGTACTATTTCTTAGCAAAGTACACCAGGAGCAAAAGTCAAAGCTATACAGGGTCTATATATAAACTTCTCGAAATATGGAAAAGAAATACTAGTCTTGCTCTGCATGGTGATAGGGAAAAATGTTAAAAGTTTTTGGATCTGGACTTTCATACCTCACCGCATCAAGCTAACAAATTTTATACTATGAACAACATCATAACACATGATTGAAAAGAACGAGGAAAGGTTAAAAGGCAGCTGTTGCCATGGGGGAGTTAGAAAGATTATGTTAAGAAGGAAGTTGGAAATATATTTGTGCATAGGTATGCATACATATGCACGTGTAGTATTGTTCCAAAACATCCACCAAGGCTTCTGACCCAAGGACTAGAATGTGACTAGAAGTGACACTGCTGTCATAGTGACTATTAAATTAAGCAATCCCTTTTTCCCAGACTTTGTCCTCTCATGGCACTGTTCACCTATGTAATCATGTAATTAGTATTGTCTAAACTATTGACTGAGACCCTTAGAAAATTACTGCCTCTGTAAAACTTGGGCTGGACCTCATGGAGTAGTTTCTCAGGCCTTTGGGCATCTGTGGGCTGCTGGAGAGATAAAAATAAAAATACAAAAGGACACCTGCGCCAGTATCTAGCACACTCTCCCCAGAATTCCCCTGAATCTTACCAGTGTGAAGACCTGTCATCTGACTTTATCTCTGATTTCTTACACTCCTTAAGTGCTTACAGAACGAAATCAAATGATAGCATGACTTGAAATGTCATCTCTATGTAGATAATGCTTTTTCAAATATATCATAAAAGGGAATTAAAGGACAGAATCAATGTATTTTGGGGATACAAAAAGAAAGAAATTTCACAGGACTTCAGAGCAGATGATTGTATAACAAGAAGTGACTGACTCATGCTAAAAAAGGAAAATTTAGGCTGCATGTTAGGAAAGCTTTTTGTCAGTGATGTTTTTGGATCTTTAAAATAGTCCCTGTTGAGAATAAATGCTGGTCTTGGATGTCTAATTTCCTGAAAGAAAGGTGAGCTCTTCACTTGGTCTCTCTGCTCTTTGCTCTTTGAAAGGGCCCTTTCCTCTGGGTGAGGGAGAAGGCCTGCATGGCCCAAAAGAGGGCTATGGTCAGGTAGGGATGGGGTGGCGAAAAGAGATACCACCCCTGAGCCACAGGAGGATTCCTGGCAAGGTTGTAGTTTGTGTTATTGAAAAAAAAATTCCCTTACAAGAAATGCTTTCCACTGAAAAATGTGATTTCAATAAATTCCCAATAATTTCTCATATGACACATTCTCAATCTGCCTGCCAGTGCAAAAATTTCCTAATGCTTGATACTGTTGCCTAACTGTCCTACAGTACTTAAGATGACTTAAAGCTATTTACACACTATAGTTTCTGGTTTCTGTGTAGTTCTTTTGTTTAAACCTACTTTCATTGGAAAGGAACGCTCCCATTGTGATTCAAGGATGTGTACTTCTGACCTCCATATCATGCAAAATAATGGGATTTATGCTATAGGATACATAGGTAAATAATAGAGCTTTTATAGAGGGGTGTCATATAAAGATGCTTCTGGAAGAACCTTGCAATATCACATTGCCAGTTTATAGCAGCTGGGGGAAAATATCTACAAAAATAGAATTCTTTTTTGCTCTGTTTCTTTTATTCTTTCTGAAATATCTGCCACTGGCTACTGTCACAGCTATTGAACTAAGTGGCCTTTTGACTCTGCAGTCATATTCATCTGTCAGATAATTTAGAAATGTTTGGCTTTTGTCCTTTGTAGAGTATGGTCATTGGTTTTGATTCACTGTGATTTTGAGATACAAAGCATTTCACTTAAAAGTTCTTAATGAAGATTTTGCTCTGCTGCCTTACTTGCCTTAACCTTGTTCCCATTACAAGTTTCTTATACTCTTAATTTCTGGGGCAGTATTTTTCTTCTCCCTGCTGTTTTTGTCCATTCCAAAGTGCAATGTAAATTTTTTAATAGGAAAGGGGTAAAAAACTATCTTCTATGACAGGGTAAAGGAAACTCTTATTTACTGAGAGCTTAATAGGTCCTTTAAAACACATTAAAACAGTAACACAGACTTTAGTGTTACACAGAAATAATGCAAGTATGTGTGTGAGTGTGTGCGTGTATGTGTGTGCAATCATAGATGTAAAAATGGTGCTGGGCCCATCTGCTGTGCTGGTAGCATTGTAAGCCACCTTTGCTCCAGAGTATGGAGTAAGTTCCTTTGACAAGGAACATCAGATGGGAGTTTTTTCACTGTCCCAAGGTTATTTTCTTCTGCTTCCTTGGGCCATGGAAATTTCACAAAGCTCTCAGGTCCTTCAGCAGTTAGCCAAATCTGGACTGAACAGGCTGTTCAGTCACTAATTCACTAATGCCAGCAGTGGAGAATTGTTAATAGGTATGCTTATTCACTACTCCTGTTGATTCACCAGTAGTGTCAAACCAAGCTGAAAGACCAGGAGCTGTTGCCACCTCCCTATAAATCGCAAAATCATAGAATTATTTGGGTTGGAAGGACATTAAAAGTCATCTAGTTACAATCCACTCTCCCCCTTCCCCCCACCCTCACCATAGGCAGGGACATCTTTCACTAGACCAGGTTTTCCAGAGCCCCATCCAACCTGGCCTTAAACCCTTCTGGAACTGGGGCATCCACAGTTCTCAGGGCAACCTGTTCCTGTGCCTCAACACCCTTGCAGTAAGGAGTTTCTTCCTGATATCTAATCTAAACCTCCTCTCTAAGTTTGAAGCCATTCCCTTGTTCAGTCACTACATGCCCTTGCAAAAACTCTCTCCACATCTTGTAGGCTCTCTTCAGGTACTGGGAGGCAGCAATTAGGTCACATTAGTGTGTACCAGCTCTTCTTCAGCAGGTCCTGTTGAGAGAGAGACAGCAGAAACAGGCACAGAGAACAGGCAGCAAAAGAACCTCTGAGCCTGACAAGCACAGCAGCTCTGGTTTCAATTTACCCTAACCTTCACCTATAAACCACTGTAAATATGAGGGTGGGGGAGATGTTACACAGCCTTTGCAGCTCTCCTTCCATGGTGAAGCAGCAGCCTCCAGCAAAGAGAAAGGCAGCCGGGAGCTGTTAGGACTTCAGGCACTCTCATTTAATCTGCTATTGCATGTGAGCTGACATCCTGAGCTCACTGAAATCATTCCACACATAATGCATTCCTAAGCTTTCCAGAGAGCTGTAGTCTCTTCACTATTATCACATTTTCTCTTTCTTGCTGTCTTTAGGAAAGGGGAAGAATGAAATAAAACCATGCCCGCCTACAGGCTAGAAGCCAACTGACTTTCAATCATCTTAATAGTCAATTACAGTCAAGAATATTTGGTTTTCCCCTTCTCCATATCCTCACATAAAGATTTGCCCTACCACAAATCATTCACTGTGGACTCAGAGAAATTGTACACACAACTCCCAGTTTAGCAATTAATGTCACATAATAAGCCATCTATAGCCTTTTCTTAAATTAATATTCAGATAACAGATTAAAAATGAACCCTGTTAGTAAGTCCTCAGGTCTGTTTCAGGGCTTGTGAGATAGATTATGTGTAGAGAAGCTTGTGAAGTGAATATGAACCAGTTGCCACATAAATAACAATATCAGACTTCAACTTTTGTAAACAAAACCGTATCAGTGGATTCTGCTTTGATTTTGTTGTAATTGGTTTTAAAAAAATCCCTGTAACTGCTTAGCATCTGGCAGCAGAACTAAAATATATTGATGTTAATAATGAAGTAAAGTACTGACTGCCAGATCCTGATAAGGTATACTGCATCTCACTCCACTGGAGTCACTTCAGGAACAAGGTGCTGTTTAAACATAATAAGAGTCTAAGCATCTTGTCCAAAGTATTTAAAATTTGTATTCATAGTTGCCAGTCCCCAGAAAATCTCAGGTATAAAAGATTTGCATAGTAAAAGCCAAGTTTATGCATAAATAAATTGTGTTCTGGCAAACGTGAAGAAGAAAGAAAGTCCCTCTATGAAAAACTTTCTTTTGAATCTAAATTACAGGTTTCATTAAAACAACTCTTGAACCCTCATCTGAAAAAAACTAGTTAATAAAATTATTTAGCCCTTACTGATAGTTGCTTTGATAAGTGATGCTGGGATTTTTTTGCACTTTATTTTTTATAGTGTCTTTTTTAGTAATGTTAAGAACTAATCAAATCTCCCTACATCAAGAAATACCTCTATTCCTCAGACTTCTTCTTCCTTTGGAAGCTTCAACAATTACCAATGAGTACAAATCACCTGCAGAAAAAATAACAGAACTAACTACATCCTGGTGAGTAAAAGGGTCATTTGAATTCATCTTGATAATTTCCAGTGCTATGCAAATAGCAACAGACATTATGATGATTCATGTGGAAGAAGTTATCAGCTGAACTCTACTCCAGAGAAATTCTTCCTAAATATAAGTAGCATGATTAAAGGTTATGAACAGCAGAAATATGAAGACATTTAGTTTCTGGTTCTGTAGTGAACACTCCCTCTAGAATATTGCAAGTACACATGTGCATCAATACAAATACCTGATGTGATCAGACGAGTCTAGCAATATAAAGATAAGCCTTTATTCATTATCTTATTTCCTTATGGCACTGCTGGCCTCAATCCAGCTGAGGTTAAAGATGTCTGCAATTTTCAACACATCTAAAGCTCCCTTGTAGCTCTTTGAGGGTAAATTACAACTTTTAGTTATTTTCCTCTTGTACTATAAATAGTACTATAGCAATGTGAAAGCAAAGGATTTATATACAAGGTTTGTGTGTTTCTTGTTTTAGTTCACCAAACTATTAAATATCAGCACTGAGACCTCTTTCTTCCACTTTCCACCTCTGCAATTGATGCTTGTCTGATTTTGAATGAGCATTGATAGGGATATGAAATAGTTAGCACACTGTAAATTGAAGTGACAGCTATATTTTATAGCAACGTCCTTGTATATATAGGACTCCAGTGGCTCTTTGAAGAGGCTCAATATCTGTGATTTGAAAATCTATTAAAAATATGGAGTGAGAAAATGTGACTACCCAAAAGAATGACCTGCATGTTGGTCAGAGATCAGGGTGCACGATCTGAATGCCAGTGTCAAATGAGACTGAGATGTTGACCAACTGGACAGAAATTTTCATCTTTGGACCATAATAATTTCCTAACACTAATACATATGCTAGGCCTCCTTGAAAGTATTTGTTCCCCTGACTTCCTTTAGTTGTTTAACGTGCTCAGTGATAGAGTGGTCGTGTAAATAATATTCTAGAGACACTAGTACATGCAAATCTCATCAATATGAAATGTCAGCATTTTCAGAGACAGAATGTGATGCACTTAGACCTCATCTGATTAGGAAATTTATGTTGTATGTTGTGAATCATCACCTGCACCCACAGTTCAGATTCTCCTTATGCCGTAACATAATCTGGTTGCAACATTCTAGCTTCAAGCAATCTGGAAGTATTTTAGGAAGATCCCAGCATAAAATGTGGCTGTCAAATGGTAAGATTTTCATCAGGTTGCTGCCAATAGGGTCTGTGTTTTCTGCTGTTAAAATGCCAGAGTAACAGGGTTGACCATATGAGATGTCAGAATATCAGGTAAGTCGAACTAAACAGAGAGCTAAAGGGAGAATTTCAAATAAAACAGAAGGTCAGGCAAGGTTTTAATAGCTATGACTCTCTTGTCTCCAGACTTTTCAGAATTGAAATGTGGTAAGGCATTATTAATCAGTGTGAGTAAAATACTGAGTGTGATTACCTGCATATTGGCTAATGTAACATGAGGTGAAGAAGTCAAAATTGGAAAACTACACTCTTTTCTAAGTAGCAAAGTGGTAGCTAATGTTTGAAGATTGCACATGGTAGGTCCAACAATTTGTCAATAGCTTGGGGCAGGTCTTGACATTGACAGCAAGTGTTATCAGACAGACAGGGAAATTCAGAAACCTACTAAGGAAAACTATGAGATAGACCAGATATGGACTGTATTCCACTGAGAAACTAAACTTGAAGTACAGGAGAAATTACAGTAGCAAAGCATCCAACTGCAACTGCCAGTTATGACAGTGTTACTGCTGAATCATGTTTCAAGTTATGCTCAATGTCAGAAAAGTCTTAAGAATACTCAGACTACTTACAAAATCAAGTTTCAGGGAGATCATTGATCTACATATTTAAAAGAACTGACACTATTTCATAGCCTAAAGGTAGTTTGAGTTTAAGGTTTGCTGTGTACCATTCATCAGGACTTCTGAGCAGTAGTTGAAAAAATAAACTAGATTTAACTAGATTTAAGTGAGCTATTTCAGGCCATTTCACTGGAGAACCAGTGAGCTGTGCCATGTTGGCAAGTAGAAGCTGCAAGACAGTATCACATTTTACCTCTTTCCTTAGTTTTCATGGTGGGCTCTCAAGGGAAGATTGTACATGCCACAGTCATAGTGAAAATCATCTATCCCTACAATGAGAAAGATGGACAAGATCCATTGAAGGATGAGATATCCTCATGCTTTGTAACAAAAAATAAGCAATATCACAGCATGGTAATTACATCTCTTACAGAGATGCCACCTGCATCTATGCAGGGGGGTCTGAGTGTAAGGACCAAGATATTTGAGGACCAGTCCTGTAGAAGTACCAGTTTTTGAGCTCTTGCATGCTTTCTCTAATGTACACATCAAGACACATTGTTGAGTATTGATGTATGCGGCATTGACATATGGTCTAATTACATGGATCTTAAACAGTGATTTAGAGGAGACACCAGTAATCCCAGCTTTATCTGTGGCCTCTTGCTGACAATCTACTCAGAGCCCTCTACAGGGCTTGTTGAGCATTTCTGGTTCCCACAGTCCCACCAGGAAAATCTCCACGTGTTAGTTCTATTAAAATAAATACCAGGAATATGGACAGGGAGAGAATTGAAAATAAACAAAATACCAGGGTGGCCAGCATTCTTTTAAATTATCCATAAATTATTTTACATAAATTATTTTTCCCATATGAAAGCGGTAGCACTCATCATCTAAGTCACTAACTGCATAAGTAATAGGGCTAGTTTAACCTTGACTGTGAATTTCCTTTGGAAACTGGATGCCGATATGTTTGAAGTTCCTTTGTTCCCCTCTGAATGGCACTGGAGAGGGAGTGCTTCCAACTTAATGAGATGATCAGTCCTTTCAGTTTATTCTAATTTATTTTATAAACAGAGAATACAGTGAAGATTAGACTGATCTGGGATTGTACCAAATAAGAGGATACCATTTGCATGTAAAAGGAGTTTTATCTTCTGAGCTCTTGTCTTGAGTCCACTTATTCCTCAAGAATATTGTCCTGACAGACTAAGGGAAAAGAGACACTCCTGAATAGTTCCTTGAAAGAGGGTAAAAAAGGTTGAAGGGAATTATACTTGTAACTATTTCACACGTGGATGTGTATGACCATGGATATTTTCGGGATTTTCAGCCCGTGGTCAGGTACTTCTGACTGGTCCAACAAAGGTGACTAAGGTCTGTTGTCAGTCAATTTGAATTCACTCTTCAGAGATCTTCATTTCCATGAGAAAATATTGATGAGCCAAAAACTGGACTAAACTTCTCAACTACTGGGCTAGGTAATATTCTCAATGTACAGCTAGGTCAGTCAATCAAAATCTTCTGTTATGAGAAAAATGGCTTCATAGGGACTCTGTAGCATAGATGGGATGTTAATATTAATCTGTAATGGCTGTCTGAACTTTTTAGAAAATAAATCTAACCTGATTAGGATAAGCTCTTTCACTCATGTCCACATCAAATATCTTATCAAATATAGCCTGAAATAGTTTTATATGATGAAGACAGGCAAATGTCTGCTGTAGCTCTGCACAGCTTTTTCCACTTTGAGGGCAGATTTAAAGGCTCTTCTTCCAGTTGTTTGTAATGCCTTGGTACCTTCTCTAAAAAACTGCTTACCAGCTTAAAACTGAGAGTTTTCTTGATGATTTTGTGGACTTCTTAATGTACAGCAACGGAAATAAGGGCTTTGACGCTGCTCTTTGTCTTCAAAGCCCTGTTTATCTCCTCTGGTTGAGGATAGATAAACCACACCTATAGCTCTGCTGTGGGAGTCGTTAGAAAGCCACCCATTCATTTCCTCTGTGCCATGCGGTGAATCATTTTTGTAAAGTGCTAGTCAGAATTTCAGAAACTGATCAGTGGTTACTTTTTTATAGTAATAACTCACCTTTGATCTAATGAAACAGCATTATTTTCAGACTTTTTTGGTTCTCACCTCTAGTCTCTATGGAATAATTATTTCTTGCTCAAAGTCCCATGGGACTGAGTTAAAAAAAAAGAAAAATAAGCAGAAATCTCAGGTTGGACCGAGAGAACTTCTTGATGGTGCTAAACTGCTTCTGTAAGATTTTATTAGGAATTTCTCTCTGACCTGATCCCACTGGACCTCCTTCTCCTTATTGAGGGCAGAACAGTTTCTGATCAAAAAGCATCTTTTGCATGTCCTATATATTTTTTTGTATTTTAAAGAAGAAACTTAATGTTGCCAGAAGATATATCTCTCAAAAAGAAAGAGTGTTAGTCTCCCTCTTTCTAAATGCTGAGATTTTCTGAAAAAAAAAAAAAAAAAAAAAAAAAAAGAAGGATCTTTGATGCACAGTAAGAGATTTTACTTGACATAATTTCATTATTAAGTATAAAGTCCATTCTGTATTCAGAAATGATGTGGAGGAAGCTAGCTGTGAATAGGTAGAAATGAGAGGTGGGAAGAAAATGAGGTGTTTGTAAGAGAACATGAACCTTCTCAGACAAATATTTAATGGCTTAAAAACACTGTTTTGAACAAGACTTTAGCTTACAAAATCCCCTAGTGTGATGTGGGTGAACAGAAAAACTTCTCCAATAGATGAAAACTAGCACTGCATTATTCAGACATAAATTTCCTTAAGACTTCTCATTTTACACAAATTGTCTGGATGTTTCCAGATTTACAGTAGAGCCCAGTTCTAGAAAAGTGGTTAAGATGCAGTGAAATTACTACAAGCTATAGGACAGGCTGTGAGTAGCGTGCAGCTGAATTTAAAATGGCATCCATAAGAATTCGGCTTTAATTTTCTGCTAAATATTGCCAGTCCACAGGGATGAAAATAAGACAGGACTGGTGGAACTGTCAGGCTTTCTAATACCACTTTACTGCCAGAAACTGTAAGAGGAAGAAGGGAGAACCCAGGCAAAACAAGTGCATTTGTGCTGTGGATACTCTGGCCCGCTAGCAGCAGCTGATGAAACTGGTCCTTGTTTTCTCTGTCTGGAACAAAGAGCAAAGATCAAAGTTTAATTGAAGTCAGCTCCTTTTTCATTTCTTCTTCCACCTGCTCCCTCTGCTGGTAAAGTAAAGGAGACCTAAAGAAAGGAAAAAGAGACTTTTAAAGGAAGACAAAATGGTGGGCTTACCCTTTACATTTTTACAGTTAACTGAGAACTGAATTTAAATAACCCTTCTTTTAAAGTACTTTATGTCATCTTGTTTTCGTTGTCTTTATAGGCAGGGGTTGTCTCTTGTAGTTATACTGGAATTCTTTCAAAACTTTTCATAGAACAAAACATCCTGTTGTCGTTTTTAGGTTTAAAAGTTTCCAGAACAAAAATAGTGTAAACTAGTTTCTGATTTCAGTGATGGTTTTCATGTGCTGAATTTTGTCCTCTTTTCCATCATGTTCTTAAAGCACATAATGGAAAATTACCACTACCACTTGTTTTTATATACCATAGCTGAATCTTCCAGGTTTTTTCAAGGATGAAATTATCTCTGTTTAAAATCTTAAAACCAAATCAAGGTATTTGGTGCATAGGAACAGTAACTGTCCTCTTTTCTAAAGGTTAATTTTCACAGTACAGCTGTCACAAAATGTATCAGTCCCACTTGCCCCTTTCTCTCCAACACACTATTGCATGTCTCATTCCCTCTTTTTCTCTGGCTCTGGCATTCCTCCAGATGGAGACTGAGCCAATTCATCTCCCTAAACAAGCAAGAATTTTGGGTTGGGTTTTGCTAGCTTCATTTTATCCCATTTTAATGAGGTAGATGAGCAGAGCACAAGGTCAGAAGACAGTCAGATTCAGTTCCAGAGATGTGGCAGTGTCATGCAATGAACCATTAGATCTGCTCTAGAAATACTTTGCAACTTTCATGCCAAATTCTGGTGGAAAGAGACCGTAAACATTGCTGGTGGATAAAAATCGTTCAAGACTCTCTTCATGTGAGCAAATGGTCCTTTAATAAGCTTGGATGAAATGTAAAACCCTTGAAATATTTTGATTGAAGCTAGTTGCCAGTAGCATTTGCTAATGAGAAACCTGACAAAAGGCAAAAAGATCTCTTGCCCTCCCTCACTAGCTCCTTCTCCTAGAGTTCATCAGGCTACATGTCAGGCTACATGTTAAATGTTCACTACTTTTGTTACAGTGCTCTTCCTAATCACCTAAATCAGCTAAAGCCACAGTGCTCCTTTTTATGCATTCCCTCTAATCATAATTCTCAAGCTCTTTCTCCTTGATCTTCCCCCAGTTTCATTTTGTCTCAATTGTACCCTTTCTGGTGCTGTTTCTGAAGTCTGTGATGCTTCTTTTCACAAGGAGGTTCTATTTTCAGCTTCCCTTGCTCTCAGTGACCAACCGTGCATGCTCACTTTACTTAATACTTTTTTACCTCAGTGACATCTTCAGATATTTTGTCAAAGTCATCTTTGTCATGAAGTAATAAGACAGGGTCAGATGCTCCTTGTTCAGCTATCTCAATTACAAGGGTCTGAATAATAGCCTCTCTTTTTTGCTGGATTGTGGAAATGAGGAATGTCCTTAGTACTCTTAACAGGAAAGGCTAGTGCTGCAGAAAAGCATTTGGTAGGTGAGAGATTAATAACATACAATTCAGCTAGGGATTTGTATGGATTTTAGGACACAGAGAAGGCAGGCCTTGAGCTCTGCAGTAACTACCTGCTTTCTATCAATTACTATGCACTTTCCAAGCATCATATTAATCTTCAACACAATAACTAGGTGGGCATGGAGGATACCAGAGTGTTTTATGTACAGCAAAGAACAGAGCATGAGGAGACTGCTCTTAAAATTAATTTTCTGCAGACATTTTACCACCTAAATGTTCTTAGACAGCAAACATAAAAGGACATGAGAACAATCAAAGTTAATTCTCTTTTACATTTAAAAAAATGACTAATGGAAAATATTTTCTATGTGGAATAGAAAGCTGTCTGGAAAAACAATTTTGTACTGTGAGGAGCCTTGTACAGGATGTGCCTTATTATGGCTAAAACTGTCATCCTACATGTTGCCACCTGTGTTAGACACATCCGTATTTTGTGGTAATTGACATCAATCATTTTAAATAGGCCTCTAAATTGACATTTGTTTGCTATCTCTTTTGTAAATTTATAAATTTATAAGTTTTAATTTTTAAATAAATGTCCATATCTTTACATGGAACCAGAAAAGTTACTGAATTATAGGCACTAGTATGGCAAAGTGTTACTCTATCACCTAATTTTGGTTATTTTCAACAGATTTGGGGTTTTTTTTAAGGATTCCCAACTGGCAAAAGATCTTCATTTCTTCAGCATCAGCAGATGTTGATTGTATTAACTTTCTTTACTCTAAATTTTCTTCTGTCTTTAGATTTCCTGTGTGAACATCTTACAGTGTATATGCTACCTCCGTCTCCATTAATTCAGTAAAGATGGGATTTCTTTTTTGTTTTTACATGAGCAGTTTCCCCATTTTCTGTCACTATATGTTCATAAATTCTACCTTCTTGATGATTCAGCTGCACTGTTTGCTGTACACACCGTACAGCAACTCCTAATTGGTAGATATTTTCTAATGTTGAATTCATGGCGATCAGGAAGATGAAAGGATGAACCTACCAAAATTATGACCATCTGAGAAGTGATTAAACAGGAAACTCCCCTGCATTGTGATTGAAAGGAAATGAGTGGGTGTCAGCCTAGTGAGTTGTTCCATATGAATCAAGCTATAATGGGTCTGTTTTTCAGGTGCCTTAAAGGAGAACTCAGATTCATCCTTTAAGTCTCGTCTGTTGACAATTTAGAGGAAAGTAAGCTCACACTTATGCATTCCCAGCCATGAAATAGATGATGACTTAAGTGTGAAGCAAATTGATGAAAAAAGAGAAAGATTTTTCTTGGTCCTTAATATTACTCCTGCCCCATTGCAGATTCTGCTTATCAACTGCCCTTTCCTTCCTCTGTCTGATGCAATAGCCTCTTGTCCTAAATTTCTTTTGTAGCTCATCTCTTTCAAACCTACAGTCTATAGCTGACCTATTTCTCCTTTTTCAATCTTGGGTGGAGAATATTTTCTTTCAGTAATTTTTTTTGAGGTCTTAAATAATACAGCAATTTTTTCCAACATCTGAGATTTACCTTTATAGTAATTTTTTGCCCTCTTACAAAGCAGGATCAGATTGATTAATTTGGTTGCTTTGTGGATTATCTTAGCAGCCAATCTTTAAGGATTTCCCTGACAAATTGTCTCTGTCATTTAAAACAAAACATGCCATTTTAAATATCACAGCAATCTGAAGAAGCCCCATGGAGGACATTTGTGTAGGATAGATCCCCTTATCTTATTCTTGAATGACTGCCATCAGGAGGAATACAAGACCTAACCATAAAAACTTAGGCGTGAAGAGAGAATCCATCAACAGTCCAAAGACTGCTGGAAATTAATACATAATTAATAAGTGGTTAGCTGTTCAGGTCAGTCTATCCTGACCTGAATATCATATGCAATGACTTAAGGACTATTCCTTTTATACATCATCACTGGGTTTAATGGCTCCCTTTCTTTGCCTTTCAAGCACCTTCTTTAAGCACAGGAGTTATTTTTATGAGATACAAAGATAAGAGATAGTAAACCAAATAAAACATGAAATAAAGCACATTTTGACTATGTTATCAATGTCAAATTGATCTACATATTTAGACTGACATAGAGAAAAGACTTGTCACTAAAATTGAGATTGTAAAGCTGGACATAACTTCTTTTAATATCTCTTTCATTAGCAATGAATACAGGACCCTAACTGCAGCTTACACAGTCCAGTCAAATAAAAAGAACACATATGTGGGTTTATTCAGCATTCTACATGTTTAAATGCTATAGCTTCAAAATGAGGTACTTCTGTCTACTGTTTATAAGCCTCATTTATTAAGCTATTCATTTTTGAAAAAGAGTATTTCTTCCACTGTGCATAAAGACATACACACTGTGAAATCACTCTCCCTCTGAAGGACAAATGGAGAGAACCTAAATAGCAGGATCTATGCCAGAGTTTCCAACATCAGCAGTTGTGGAAGACCTGGACAGTACATTATAAGCAGTGCACTTTCAATGGAATTGTGATTGGGATGAGACTCATATTGGCAGGAGATGATTCCCAGTTAAAACAACAACTCTACTGTATAAAAAGAAGGAAAAAGAGAAGGTTTTCTATGGCTCACTTTGGCTTCACACTTGGAGAAACATCCAAAGCATGCTAGTCAAATTCTGCTGTCATATGGTAGGAGTAGGTGTGATTTTACGAAAATGGCCTACATCCAGGTAGGCCCCAGTAGATAGTGATTTATAGTCTGAATTTTACCTGAATGTGAGCTGGATATTTTAGTAAAAGCAGTCAACTCATGGCTTTGAAGGCAGGATTTCCCAGGCTATATAGAGAAGAACTGGTTCTACTGGTTCCTGTGGCTGGTGCTCTCAGCTCCACCACACCCATTCCAGGCTTTCTGCAACTCTGAAACATACAAACAGAGATTTTATCTGCTGAAATATCTTCAAACCCACTGGATTTTGGTCCTTCGAGCCACTGGTTTTTATTACTGGGAAAGTAAGAGTATTTGTACAGCTATTGCTATCTACAGAAATGTTCACAATCTCAAAACGACCTAATCATTTTTTAGTGCAATGATTACTTTCTCTGAAAATATGGATACATTTTTAAAGCATAATATTCATCTCAAATTTTAAAATTCACCCTGGAATCACTGAGCAGAAGCAGTGCATTAAAGGATTTGGTCACAGCCTGCCAAATTTTGTTAAAGAAAGTACAAATTCACTTAAAACACATTTTCATACAGGCTGCTGTCTTGATCAATCTTGTTGACTCATTGTATGAACTTTTATTGCTCGTTAACTGCAGATGCAACCCAAGTAAAATTTGATATGATAAGTTATAAAAACATTTAAAAATATTTACTATAAAAGGCAAATCATCATCAAGTGGTCACTGATAAAAACTGCACATTTCAGAAGCTGTGGGGGAGTGCTCAATTATAATAAAGAGAGAACATCAAGGGAGTGACATGAATTGTTTGGTAACCAGCTTCAAGGAAACAAAATGTGTTTCAGCACAGACATCTTAAGGAATATAGGCTTTTAAGAAGGGATATAGACCCCTTATGGAAGGTGGGACCCTAGTATGGAACGTAATGACAGAAAAAGTTACCTGCTGGAAGTAATACTAAACTGAAAAAATATCTGTAGTTTGATGCCGTGGCTAATGGAGTTAGCACCAGTGTAATTATTGATACATTTTACACAAAATGCTTTCTATCCAAAATATGCTCTTGAGAAAAATGTTAAATAGTCACATTGGAAGAGAAGCAGATGATTAAAGAAAGAGAAGCATGACTTACAGTGAGAAAAAGAGAAAAGCTCACTAATGCAGAGGTACATGGGTGATTTGATTGCTGCCTGTGAAAAACATACACTAGAAGGCAGCCCTTAAACATGATAAATGAAATGTAAGATGATCAGATGTTGAAAGTCACAGCTAGAAATAAGCCGAAAATGTCTTGGGATAAGAAAAATTGGTGCCTGAACATCTAAGAAAGAATTGTAAGAGATGTGTCACTGGAAATTTTCTAAAGAAGCATGCTCTTGGATTTGAAGTAAGAATTAATTATGGTTCTTGTAGCCTTTTGTGACACAGGGAATCAGTAGTGCAATATCGTGCCTTACAGTATTCCCTCCTGTGCTTAAAATCTGTGAAGTTATGTTTGTACATGGATCTATTCACAATGTGATAAATATTTTGAACAGTGGTACAAATACAGCAGCAAATATTCATTGAAATAAAAAGTAAGAGGTCTCTAACCACTTTTCTGCACTCACCATTAATTCTCTTTGAACTTGAGCATATTGAAAAGTGCTTTGAAAACAACATGCTTATAAAATTATGACAATACATCTTAAATTACTCATCAATCACTGTGAATATTATTGAAATAAAAATAATACATATACAGTAATATTCTTAAATATTTGTCTTCTAATGAAATACTACCCCATAAAAGCATCTTACATAATGGAGCAGTGACATTAACCTTTGTTTGCTCAAAACAAAAAAGATTAAGCAATAGCTTAGAAAGCAAGGTTATGGTCACAGTATGAGAACCCAAACAACTTAAATTCAGCCAATTAAGCTTGTCATAAAGACCAGAGAGATGATGGAAAAGACTATACAGGGAAAGAAATCTATGGCTAGGTCTGATTAATATTTTTGACACTGTATTCTGTTGAAAAATGAGGCTTTGCTGAACTGAAGTTCTTTATGAAATCTTTTATATTTGTTATGAACCTGGCATATAGGTGGGAAGCTCTTGCAAAGGTGAAGATTTGGCAACCTTAGAAACCTTGATTACAGTGTATTATATCTATAAAAGAAGCCAAAAAGTTGATAGAAGGTGGGTCTTCTCAGCTGAGTACAAATTCAGGCCTTATTGACAGAATAAATGCATTCATATCAATATACTCTCTATCTCCCTTCATTTTTACATTCTACAAAAATGGGAAAAGAGAAATCACATGAATAACTGAGTATTTTAATTTGAATGCAACGTTGTATAAAGTGTTAGAAAATATTTAAAAGAAAAAATAATGAAAACCTTGAAGGGAAATGCAAAATGGGATAATCCTGGCTTTATCAAATAAAGATGGTCTCAGACTGTAATCTTTTTGGGTAAGATAATTGACCTTTTACACAGGGACAATGTGATAGACTGAATTTTCATATATGTTAGAGCAGCACTTATTATAGTGCCAAAGCAAATTATTACTGAAGTGGAAATTACAAGGATCACCGCAAGAGCTGATTAGGTCAATAAGGTGCTGACTAGCAGAGGCTTCAATGTATGAAAAGAGAAGTTATCAAGACAAAGATGGCAATCTGTTGACACTTCCTCACAGGACAGTCTTGAGACTTGTCCTACACTCCTTAATAATTTTTGGGTTAAGAACAAGAGGCAGAAGTGGTAGGGATTGAGCAGCATAAGGTCATGCACGTATAGGCTTTTAATCCAGCCAGAACTTTGCAGTTGGTCTGCCTAAACATGCTTCTACAATGAGCTCTCCAAGGTCGAAAAATAAGAGACTTCATTCTCAAAAGACCAGGTCTAATTTGTATGTACACTAGAACAGTTTGTGTTTTACATAAAGTCCAGTGGCTAGGTGAGCTGGCAGAGAAGAACGAATTTATAAAGAACCTGCCTTCTGCCCACAGAAACTTTGTCATCTGGATCCTTCTTTCTAGCTGTGATTTCAGTCCACTGAGTGGCTTTCTGGGTTGCCAGACCTTTGTGTGGTCCTCTCTTGGAGCATAAAAGGAAGGTATAGAGCTCTAGCCTTGGTTATGCTCCCTGCTCCTTAGAAAGCAATCTCTCCACCCCCTGCTGCTCTGGAGGACTTTTCTTGCCTTTTCTTCTGCCCACCACACCCTGCCTTCATAGAAGTGTTTCACCTCCAGGTATTTTCTTGAAGCTAAGAGCAATCTCTTCCTCTCTATAAGGGCTGTGTGACTCAGTTCTTTCTTTCTTAAAGTAATATAACAGAGCAGCACAAACTACTTAAAAATACCATCCATCATAGGGAATAAAGCAGAAGAAAAATATCTTGGTGTATTGGTCATTGGAGGGTGGCTGTTGGCAACCATTTTGAAGCAGCTTTGAAATGAAGTATTATGACACATTGACTCAAGTATTTCTAGCAGAGCTAGAAATGCAGGAGTTGCATTGTATGAAGCACCAAGAAGACCTTTTTTGCAGTATTGCATACAAGTTTTCATATGTTCAAAAACAGATAAAAATGGAATCGTTGTAGAGGAAGGAAGACCAAAAGACTTTTAAAAGATAGGTGTACATCAGAAAGGAGAAACCTGAATAATAACAATGTCATGAAATCAAAGAACTTCAGGTCAAAAATGAGGAAAAAGTCCTAACATGTTTTTAGGGCATAACATGAAGTGATCTTGCTAACAACAGTAGCAAGGGTAAGAAGCCAATGATGTCTTAAATACTGAACTTCTATAATCATCAGTCTATAAAGACTATATGATGGTAAGAGTAAATTTCTGGGGATGGGAAATTAGGATGTTTTGAGTACCCAATATATTTGAATCTCCAAAAGTCACCGATTTGAGTAACTGTCTCACTATTTGTCTACTCTATCCCTAGACAGTAAAAAAATTCCATCTTTTGGCTTCCCATGGCGTCCTGTAGAGATTAGAAAGTTGTGTGTTGTTCTCATGTGCTCAGCTATAAGCCAGGCAGATTTAAAGTGAAAGAAGAACATTTAGTTTAGGAGAGATCAGCAGGGATTGAGTTAACTTGAGTTTCTTGCTATCCTCTTTTTTTGAGGGCTATTCACTGCATTCCAAGACACTCTAGAAGTTTTTGTTACTCTGCTATTGCAGGATCATAGCACAGTGATGAAAATGTTAATTTTTTTCCTGCAGTACCGGTTGATTTTTCTCCTGTAGCTGTGAATTACTCCAAGTCTTACATTTGTCAGAAGGTTTTGAGTAGTGTTTGTGGTGTGTTGTATTTACAGAGTGCAGCTGCTGTGGAGTTTTATAAAATGTACATATATTCTATGGCTACTACAGTTGTAGGTGACTGTGTGAACCTGAAATTCTTGTTCGTGGGTGATATTCTGATTTGGGAACAAGGATGATTAAATGGAGAGAAAAACTAGAGAAACTGATATATTGGCAAGAAATAATATGCTGTTAATGTTTTCTCACTGGAACTTGAATCAGGGTGATTTCCAAACTCTGGGATATATAAGGATTCAAATGAACTCAGTAGTCCTTTTGTCTGCATGTTTAAAATTAAACAGAAATTTCATATCTGTGGTTCTGTCTGGAGTGACAATTGCTTTCAACCTGTCTCTCAGCTAAAAGAGAGGCATAGCAATAAAACAGAGAATGTAAGTCAGAAAGAAGGAGAGTGCTGGAGCCAGAAGCACTTACATTTGGTGTAACATTGTAAGACAAAAAAATTACATATTTTTACTACAGTATTTTGAAAATAATTGGGACCATCTGCTATTCTCAGGACATTAATTATTAAAATTTATGGAAAACTGAAAGCATAATGGCTAATAGATCCTAAATGGTTATAAATCTAATTCATGCTTTTTCCTCTAACTCTGTCTGATGCAAACAGCTGATCAGCATGAAGCAAAAACTGTTTCACCAGAATTATAGTGAATTTAAGGGTAAAATTGCAGTTCTTGAAAACAGGCTGAAAGACTTGAAAAATTACTTCAGTATAATTTTGTAGTATTAGGCCCACTTGTTCACAAAGTTGCATCTGTTTATCTAGATATGTGTTTTAAAACTTAATTAAATTCTTACAAAAATCCCATGTGGATATGCTTGATTAGGTTTTAATCTAACACAAATTAATCAGAATTAAGGCAGTTCCTTGCAGGGTTTGAGGTTTTCAGTCATATGCACAAAGGAATTTACACCACTGTCACTAAATTAAACCATTGATTGTGGTTCAGTTGGTAGAACATTTATGTAGGGGAAAGCTCTCATTTTATTGATCAGCCTGAACTACCAATTGTAGATCCAAGTCCAAGACTCAGGAAAAATGTGGATATGCTGAAATAGTGGCCCAGGCCTAGGTATTTGGTAAAAAATCATGGAGTCATTTCCTCTGCTAAGCTCTCCCATGTATTTTTGCAAACTCCCTTAGAGAAAAAAATTCAGACCGAATCTACAGGTAATTGTAGTTTAAAAAAACCCTATAATATTGTGTAATGAGTCTGAAAGTACATATGTGAAGTGCATGTACAGCCATGCCATTGAAATTAATGGGATGCTGTGCATCGCATGGAGACCAGGCTAACAAATCTCACTGCAGTATTTTCACAAATTATAGTGCTAATAAATTTGTATTAAATGGGTTCATCTAGACAAAAAACAATATACAGACAAAACCATATAATCTTTGTAAATGGTTATCTTTGTACTGTGATACACATTCACTCCTGAGAGGAGAAAAAAACTACTCAGGGTTTATGAACTACTGATATTCATCCATGGATAATGCTAGAAACAAACTGTTAGCATATTAAAGGGATTTATGTATACTATTATTCAGAATCTTTTGAATCTGTACCACTCATGATAAGCAAAACTCTAAACGTGGTCAGTCACATAAAATGTAATGTATTGTCTGTAGCAGATGAAAAGACAGAACAAGTGCAAAAAGACATAATTTACAGGTAAAGAATTACAAGTGCAGTTTTAAATTAAGCAGTTAATCAAAATAAGGTACCAGAGAAAACAGGAAGAAATTATCAGATAGTATTATGTAACATGAACTTAAAATTAGATGGAATAGAATATTCCCTTGTCCTAAGATATATTCTCACAACTGCGTATGACTGAGCAGTAGCTGATGACAGCCAGATGGCATCATCCAGAAAGCCCTTCCCAAAGTAACAGCCAAGGTTAAAATGGTACTGCACTAGAAGTCAAAAGTTAAAAAATATTACTCATGAACAGTCATAATTTGAAACTTAGACATTCAGTATATACTGCAGTTATAACTATGTATATAGAAGTAAGGCTTCCTTTTGGGTTACCTGTGGTCAACTGAAGTTTTACTTCCTCTTTGTAATACATGTAGTATGGTAGCCAGATATTTATTATGCCTGAGCAATCAACTTACTGGTATTTGCTGTGGAGGTCTTCTATTTGCCAGTAGAGTGATGTAACTATTCTTTTAAACCAGACTCCTCACAGAAATGCTTAAAGCCAGCGGTCTTTAAGTGCTTAAGCTCTTCTGCACAATACACTGCATGCCTATTGATCTTACTAAACAGTAATAAATTCTATAAATATTACAACATTTATCTTTATCATATTATAATATAAATAAATAGATGCCCTTCAAAATCTGTCTTTGAGAGTCTATTCTGTAGGTGTAGTCTCTTTGATTAACCAGGATTAGGGTTTGGTTTCCTTTAAACAAAACCTCAACTTGAAATATGTTGTTCTCTCTGTTAACAGGAGGCCTTCTCCATCATTCGTTTCTTGCAAAAGATTCTGAAACCATTTTCTGCTGTATGACACCCCACCTTTGGCAGTGCTTCACTGAACTGGCTGGAGCTTTCTGCTGCAAATATGAACACACTGAGTTGTGGGGTTGAAGTCTACCACTGACTGTCGAGAATGACTGTTCTCCTATCTAAAAAATGTCTCCTGCTCATATAATCTGATACATGTAGTGATTTTCTACACAGGGCTCATTTGCTGTTGCTTACAGAAAAAGCAAAGCAAAACAAAACAACTGCAACAAAACCAAAAACTTCCTGAGAAAACATGATGCTAATTTCGATTAAGGACTTTCATTCATCTTGAATGGGTGAATTGCTGGCTCCATCATCTCCAACCACAAATGGTACAAGAACCTTACATCACTATCCTGTTGTTTCAGTATCTTGAGCTCAGCTGAAATCAGTTGCTGGTCCTTTCTAATTGCTTGTGATTGCATTACATGTCAGCATCATAAGGTAAACTGATGAAATCATCTCACTCCAAAGAGCGTAACCACTGAAAATGTGGAACTGGATTAAAAAAGGATTAGACATATTCACAGGGTAAGGCACATGTTATCTGAATGCAGATTTGGCACAGAAAGCTCCTAAATGATTTATAGTCAGAAGGCAGAGGATTGTCATGAGGGGAAGATCACTCTTTATTATATGCTTTACTCATATCCTTATAGTCTTCTTTTTCTTAGCTTTCTACTATTAGGTGACAGTGGCTGCTCCCAAGCACTCTCCCCCTTTCATTACAGAGGCTTGTTAAACTAGAAATTTATTTGGGCATTATTTTTGCATAATGTGACCTGAGGTTTCCTTGGAGACCTGAAAGCTTTTCAGGTCTATCAATCTTCCGAAATGGTGTGTCCTTTGTATTTTCTTTTTACTTTCAATAGCTATTTCTTTTTGCTATATTTCAGTATTTCTTGCTTCATCAAAAGAAGAATGACCAGCACGGTGAGGGAAGTGACTCTCCCCCTTTACTATGCTTTCATGAGGCCCTGCCTGGAGTTCTGCATCCAGCTCTAGAGTCCCCAGGACATGAATGAGCAATTCTAGAGGAGGGGCAGGAAGAGAGTCAGAGGGCCAGAGAACCTCTCCTGTGAAGACAGGCTGGAAGAGTTGGGGTTGTTCAGCCTGGAGAAGACAAGGCTCCAGAGAGACTTCTCCTTGTGCCTGTATCACATCACCAGCACCCAGCAAAGCAGCTATAGTTTGAGGGGACAGCTTATCCATGGCATTACAGCATGTTCCAGCTGCTCCCACAACTTTGCTACAGCCAAAGAGGTCACTAATCTCACCTTACAATTGCTGGCAAAGCAGCCCAGTACATGCCATTTGCAGTACAAAAATATGCCTTAAACTTGTTCTACATAAAGTCTCTGTTTCATAGCAAGTCTGAGTATTCCTACTAGGGGTGTGAACTACTACTTATATAATTTTTTCTTCCTTTTATTTTTGTCAGTTACAGCAGTGGGATATGAAATTAATCTTATTTTCAACATCCATAACAACCTTGTCTCCAAGCATATTTCAGTCTTCTTTCTGTACCTCTCTCCATAAGAAGTCTACTGGATTGTTGTCTCTCTTCCTGCTGGTTTATTTTGCTGCCTTTGTTGCTTTGGCTTGAGCTGGCAGCTGTTGTTGATTACTCCCTTGCAATTTCTTGGGTAAACTGGACTTGTGACCCAAATATTTTTCCTTTAATAATGGATCATTTAATGCCTCAGAGGGAAAATGTGAGTAAGCCTCTTAACACTGAAATTCAATGCTTTTGGGGGTAAAAGGTGTGTATCTTTCTATAATAGTCAGCAAACACCTATTTTTGGCACGTCCACCATACCAGTCAGCTCTCTAAGCAGCCAGGCTTCATACTTCTCCCATTACTTTTTCCCCAGGAAGAGAGATTGCTTTTTGCTGCCATTCGCCATGTCTGCAGGCTCTGTTTTGGTACCTGCTGGAAACCCTTCCCCCCCTGCAGCCTGAGTGTTTCCTCCCCAGGTGCCAGGCAGGCAGCTACTGGTGAACAGGAAACAGAGTAGGAAGGGAAGGAGTCAGTGACACGCACAGGTTGGGCAACCGCAGGATGCCGGAGAGGGAGCACCCAGTACAAACCCTGGGGATCTGACAGGCAGAGGAGGAAGGAAACCAAACACTCCTCCTGCCCCCAGAGGGGTCCGGGTGTCCTCCCAGCCAGGGCCAACATGGATATCTGTATCTAGCTACACCCTCTCCCTCTCTTCCATGGGCAAGCCTCTCTGCTAAGCCCCCTTTCTTTCCTGCCTCATGATGGTTTCATTTCTGGTGTGCAAGCCTGTCCCAGTCAGGGTGAACCTGCATTTGCAATGAGCCTAGTCCAATAAAACAGTTTTCTTTACTGGAATTTCTAAAAAGTGTGGGGTAGAACAGTATTACTGAACATTACTAGAATGCAGTGTAAATTCTTGAACAAAAACTCTAATTGGGCCTTAAGCCATGTAAGTATCAGTGTAAATTCTTACTTAATGCCTTTGGAATCCACTTGTAGTGCCTCTTAACTGCTGCTCCAAACAGGACAGATTAAAGATAATTAGGATAAGGCAGGATAATTAGATAAGATTTGATCATCAGCAAAAATTCTGTAAGAATTTACAGCTGTGTAATCCCAGTTGATTTCAATAAAATGGAAGAGGATTTTATATCAACGCAAAATTGACATCTAAGTCTTCAGTGCTCCATATATGACAAATATGCTTTAAAATGCCAATTCTTTTTGGTGTTTTATATAAGCATTAATAGATTATATGCATAACTCTATTTCAAGAGCCCAGCAGAGCATGTGAGATGTAAAAAATTGATATTTTAGCCAAGGGTCAAGTCTGAGTTCCCAAATTTTAGCTGAGTATTTTTTTGCTTAGCCATGGTGATAGCTCATTTTCCACAGAGTTGGTGACAAAACCCACTAAGAATATATATATTTAGTATCTATAATATATATGTCATGACATTGTTGAAAATTCACTTCACAAATACCTGGAAAAATAAGATTGGAATGGCTACTGAGTTATAAGTCTCTTCATGCTGGAATGTTCCTGCTACTTAACTTTTGGAATCTGGAAATATAAATGTGAGATCAAGTAAGTTGCATTTAGAAGGATGATGCATCTTTTCTGAATTTATTAATTTGTTGTCACAGCCCAGTAGGAATATTCATTTTTCCTCTTATAGAAGTTAGACCTGTTGGGTAAATCAGTCAAAATCAGAATTTGTTTTTGGTCAATGATTACTTCATAAAGACTTATTGTAAAGAAAATGTATCTTATTACTCAGGAAAAAAAAAAAAAAAGACAGGAGAGGAAAACTTTAATCTAGATCCGTCTAGGAGCCAGCTGACAGTCGTCTCATAGTGGTCAAGAGCATTGCCTTCCCTTGAAACAGCAGTAATCATTAGGTGCAAGAGTCATCGATTTTGTTGAAATGACAGTGGAGATCTTAATTACCAAATTAGAGGGGGGGAAAAAAAAGAGAGAGAGAGAAAATTAGGATCTCCTTACCCTTTCCTGCCCCAGATCAAGTTGTTTTCATTGTTGGTCAATGCACAAATAAACAAAAGCCCCTGCTCTGACTTTTGACAAATAGTTTGAAATTGCAGTCTGTGTGATCCATTGCTTTTCACGCGATTTAGCTACAAAAATCTGCTTTATGAATCCTAAGATATAAAACTGTCATGAAGGAATTCTCCCTGTCATTGTATTCATTGCCAAGGTCATGGAAGGCAGGAAAAGTTCTGGACAATTATTTATGGTGAAACATAATCTCGGAGGACGCCTGTCATTTATAAAAGTGTCACTGTAAATAGTTGCAAAACCAGAGTAAGTTGATTTTGTGAAAAGTATCAGGCAAGATTTTTTTTTCAAAATTCACTTTGCACAAATGTGTCATTCTCACAGTGGAAGTTTCTGTTGTGAGCATATTATCTGAATACTTCTGAATAAAGGAAAACATCTTCCAGTGTTCTCAGATTCTTTATTGCATACAGTTTCAGACAGCAGGGACACAAAATATTATTATTCTTTCCCAGTCCCTTAGCTCTTGTGATAAATCAACTAAGTTGTTCTAATTTCACCTACATGTGGTACTTGAAGAGAAGCCTGAGTTCAGAGCCTGTTTTCATTCTGTTATTCATACAGACATCACAGAAGGGATGCCTGAAAAAAGGATGGAAGCTATTTTTTTCCTTGTGTAGCTCTACTATATAATATCACTACTGTGGATTAGGCAAACTGGTGTTTATCACTGAAGAAAAGGGAACCAAGGGGACTTCAGGTGACTGTTGCAAAATATGGGATGGAAGATGGCTTCCCAGCATATACTGAAACAGAAGTGTAAAATTAATAAATAATGAGACAGCTTGGTTCAAGTTACAGACACAGTTCAACGCACAGCCCAGGACTTTCTCTTCAGAAACACCAGTTACGGAGGTTCCTCTTTGAGGATGGTGCAGACAACGTCCTGTGCTTTCTCCACCAGCACTACTTCTTGCTTTCCAGCCTATTCTCAGTAAGAAAGGACCTGATGAAATGGCCTTGCATCACACTTCCAGTTTGTTCACCAGTGTGGTTGTGCCAAGTATGTCTTATAAACAAAAGAAGGTTACAGCTTGATCTCACTCTTCCTAAGTGGAAATGCTTGTGATGGGAGACACACCAGCTAAGTGCAGAAGCCAAGCTGATGTTAAGATGTGCTCAAGAACCACAATTTATACCTGGCCTGGTATGCCATTATGAAAAAGCTGCATAATATTATCTTGCTTACAGCAAGCCCTGCTGTCATAATGCCAGTCATCTGCTTGTGTGTAAGATCTCCCTCATGTGAAGAGTAGACTACATCTGCATTTTGGAGTGTCAGTTGTTACATCTGTCTGGGATTGCCTGATTTTAATATGCGATACAGAGATATCCATAACCAGAAATAAGTTCCTAAGTAGTATTATTTTCCAATCTGAGTAATTAGTGCTGAATGATTTGGATTGCTGGGTCTCTGGTTCAACAATAAATTTATTTCAGGTCTACCTTGAAGATAAGCTGTGCATAGTACTGAACTGCTATTACAAACTTCAAAAATATAGGATTCTCTAGGGGAAACCTACTTATTGTCAAACTTTCCAGCAGCAATGTTTTGGGGACAGATTTGTTTACTCTTTGAACTTCCTTTCAGACAGTGTGTGAATATCTTTCTAGGCAACATTTCTGCCTACCAATTTTCTATCAGCAAACCCATCAGCAGTAGAATCCTAAAAGTCCTGGCCAGGGTGCATTGCCTTGGATTCTGGCAAGTTTATTGAAAGTATTTTTCCTCCAGTTTCATTGGCCCAGTATGAAAAAATTGCAGAATTCAAATCTGGGATGTGAATGACATGAAACACCTTCAGTTTTGAAAAGTGTTAGTGGCTAAACTCAGTTTGATTTTTTTTAAAAACAGACTTTTTAGCCATTTTTGCCTGGATTTAATTATAAAGAGTTGGACCATTCCTGGAAGAAAATGCCTGCAATTTCTCTTCATATTACTACTGCTGCATGTGTCAGATGCAGACACTGCTGTTGTATCTCAGCACCTGGAGTTACTGTGTCCTTTTTCAGCAAGAACAGCTCCAGCACATGTGCTGTTTCTGCACACAGCAAATAGCATGTGGCATGTGAGACAGACCCACTGTCTCTTAGTCCTGGGACTTATGGCCAAGTTCTGATATCCATGCCATTCTGCTTGGCTTTTCACTGCTGTCAATGAAACAGTTTGGCCTGGGTCACTGCTCATTATTAGATCTGGTTCTCTGCTGTTTTGCTCATGCTGATTTGTTGAATTGAATGAAATTGCCATGCTGTAGTACTGTGGATTTGATGATCAGAGCCCACAAACTATAGAATACCTCCTTCTTATAGAACACCATTGCCTTCTTAGCAGTTTCTCTACACTTTCACTGAAGTGAGAGGAGAATCAAATCCTTAGACTGAATACAAACTTCTGCTGGTTCATATATAACTCCCTACATTCTGATATTGAAGAAAGTGACAACTCTTCAGACACTCCTTGCTGTCAGGTTGATTCTTCAGACTGCTTGATACCTTGTTCCCCAAAGGGCCTCACATGGTTGATGCTATCTTGCACATACAGCTCAGTCTTCCCACTGCCCTCCAGGGAGAGATCAATAGAAATCGGAGTCTTACATCTTCAGAATGACAAAAATTCTTCAGACACTTTTTTTTTTAAGTCTGAGTCATAAATCTCAAGTCCAGGTACATGTGTTTGCTGCATCCTGGCCTTATTTTAGAATGTATATAACCTATTGATCTAGACACCATCCTTCCCAACCATTGATTTCCCAATGGAAGTGGGAAGGGAATATGACTGCAATAGGCTAGAATGGATCATTCCAACCCAGCAAAGTCTCCATTGTGGAAAATTAGAGCATCAGGACTCCAGCACATGCTCTGTCATACTTCTGATGCTTAGTCTACATACAGCCAAGTGTTTTTATTTCCCTAACACAGAAAGGCAGTGCTTCTGCTGAAAGGCTCAATTTGCACTTCATTACATGCCAGAGTGTGGTATCCCCCTTGTCTCTTCTACAACAGGAAGGAAAACTAGAGTAAGCAGAATTATCTCGTCAGGGAGACCTCATGGGGCTTCTCAAAGTTTCTGCGTATCTTCATTATTCCTCAGACACTCACTTGAGAGCAAGCCCATGGAAATCCATAGGATTTTGTGCAGTAAATCTGGCAGTACTGAGCCTGCTATAACCAGATTGACATTGCAGGAAGTTGCTACATCTCTGGCTTCTTGACTATAAACATTAGAATCAGAGTGAGACAGCAGCACTGTCTCAGCTTCACTACCCATCAAGGTGTAGCTTGCATATAAATTTATGAACTGCAAGGATATAGTTTTGTCTGTGTTAGCGACTTAGTAGATCTGGCCAAAACCCGGCATTTTACTTCTTTTGGGAGATTAGGACATTTCCTGATTTTCTCTGGTGTGACTCATAGTAGAAACAGAACAGTTTTTGCAAAATGAAATTTAGAACCAAAAAAATCCAGCACTTAATAAGGTCAAAATATTTGGCTTAAAGTTAAATCTGGAAACATTTGCAATCAGTTGTATAACACTGTTTCATATTATAATAACATGCCAATACACAACAGGATTTAGAGAATTCAGAAATTATCAAAACAGAACATAGGAGAGGTGACAATCTGAAATTACAACTTTCCAATTTCAGATAGACAAGTGGGCAAGAAAAATATGTCAACAGCATTGCCACAGAGGTAGGAAGCATTACAGTTTCCTCAGTGAGCCACTGAAACTGATACTTAGGTAAATTAGTACTGCATGTTTATGGCTGGTACTCTGGACTGTGTATGATATTCTGGTGCAGACACCAACGAACACAGCAGAAGGCTCAGAGAAGAAGGGTGAGTAAAACCACAGTCTAGACAAGCTTCCAGAATCTGTTAGCTGATGGTATAAATGTGAGGGCTGAATTAAAAACAGAAAGTCAATGAATGGCCAGATTACTAATGTCACACAGAGTATCACTTTGGCTCTCTCACATATATATGCATGAAGCTGTCAGACCAAAAACCACATTAAACACATTATTTTTAGTCAAAGATATGGACTGTCATGGTGCAATGCTAAAGTCTATAGAAGTACAGTGGGGTTGTGAGCATGAACTGTTCTGTTCTCTTCTGTTCTGGGAAAGAGGAAAATACAGCCCAGAAGATGATTGGGTGTTGCCATCTCTCTGATCCTTTCTAAGTGCTAAGATTGCTTGGCAAAGGAGTCATGCAAGGTGAAGCTGAGAGTGCATTTCAGGCTATTACTTTGGGATGATGAAGAAATCTCACTATAGCTTGTATGGGAAATATTTGAGAAAGTGATACTAAATACTTCAGAGGAAGTTATTGGAAGTCATAAACAAAGATAAGCTGGAAAGGCAACAAAATATAATGTTACAAGAAAAGCATAAACAGGCCAAGTCTGCTGGCAAGGCAAGAGCATGATCAAAGAAGTGAAGAGATCACAAAGTCAATACAACCAAAGATTTGGAAGAGAGAAGCTCAGCAACTTGAAAAGACCATAGACTATCTAGAAAAGCATTCTGCTTGGTGTTTGAATTAAATAGGAAAAGAAACTGAGCCAACACTTCTTATGCTAGGATGGCTCACAGCAACCTGACAAGTCATAAAGAGGTGCTGCAGGTAGAAGGATTCCTTTGAAAACCCTGTAGCTGATGACACATGGATTCTGTGCATGTAGTAGAGAGAAGACAGCTTGCAAGGCAAGATGGTGTTGCTCTCAGCACAGCAAAGTATCTCAGCACTGAATCTTCCTTCATCCATAGAAAAAACAGAGCCAAGACTGAGGCAAATAAAAGTGTAAAAACTGTTGGAACACATGACATTACCACTGAGGCACCAGAAGCATCTGGAATAAGCACCTGAAATTCAAGGTATTTACAAAGCATTCAGAGGAAAGAATGTTTTGTCAATCCAAATAATTATATTAATAAAATTTATCTACAGTATTAGAAAAATAATTTTAAAAGCACTTGTGAACAGATTATGGACACTTTTAAAAGAAAGAGGTGATGAAAAACAGTGCAGTATGGCCTGGCTAAAACTGTATTGATTGAATATTTGTGTTTTAACAGAGATCTGGAGAAAAGGTAAGAATAGGGGTTAAAGCCTTATTTTTGAAAAATCCAATTTTTTTTTTGCATACAATTTATAATGGCATTAAGTACAGCTCTGTGAAAAGGAGAGGGAGAACTATGAAAAGTTATTAAATCAGACTAATTTGTGCTCTAGATAAGATGACAACAATGCTAAAAATTGTGTATAATGACTTTTGCAATCTCATAAGGTCTGATGGGCAAATGAGTAACAGACTCATTCCAAAGGCTGATAGAACAAAAAGGTCCATAGAGATGCTGCTCCTCTTCATCACTTTCTTTATCTAGACATGAGGAAGTCCAGTGTGCAACACTGGATGACCAACGCTTCTCATTCTGCTGGCAAAGACTTTATTGTATTTTATGTCGACTGCACTCTTTAATGCTTCCTCTGCCCTGCATCTGCAGGCAGGTCTGTGATATGACCAGAATGGAGACATCACTGTGGACCTGACTCCTGTGAGTCTACAGCTACATGGGTGATCATAAAAGTAGTCCCTGTTCTTTCCCCTGATATTCACGTGTGCTTTTGTCACAGGTTATGCAAATTATGTGATGCAAAAAATCTTACACTGCTGCCTTGTGGCAAGGATAATGCATTTGCTTCATTCTCGAAAGAATTTGGGAGAAAAGGTTAAAGAGTAACAAACTCAGGACATTGTAGTGGGTCCTCCCAAATCGTGTCTGAAGGGCCTAAGATAAGTGGATAGCAGGTGACCACCTGATTAAACTGTTCTGACAGGCTGAATCCAGTCCACAAACTTTCTGTTGTTTGAGGTCCTGAGATAGAGAGTTAAGCTTCCTAGCTTGTTTAGATGATGTCATATAATTGGTAGACATACTTGAATTGATAAGGTGTTCTTGGCTTTCTTAGAAAATTGATATACTTGCCTTGAATTCTCAGTAAATGTCTTGAAGATAAAACTGTTGTATCTAGAGAAAAGAAAATTCATAAAGTGTTGAGATGGAGCAGGGGTAACCTAATAAACCAGTGGCTTCTACACACATCCAAAGACCTTAGTGAGTGTTGATTACTAAGGATGGGGTTCATAGAACACGTTGAAAAAGCTGAAAAAGCTACACAGAGACTGACAGAACTCCACACAGGATAAAAACAGGGTGTTTGGAGCTGCACTACCTGGAGCCAAAGTCAGAATTTGAGAGAAAATGGGCATCTGTCATCTCATAAACCAGCCATTTGTCAACTGATCATGAAGAACTCCTTCCCCAAAGACCCTTTATGCAAGAATGAGCAAACAGCTGTTTTTTCAGAATCAGATTTCTTCATTCCATGTCCTTGCACAGAATCCATAGATTTTACAGAGGTCTGGGAAGCCAGTTCCAGCTCTGTGTAGTCAGAAAGCCTGCAGAAGTGCTATGCACTTCGTCTCAATGAGAGGAAGTCTGAGAAATACAGGAGTACTGGAGACATTAAACCCAGACATCTAGACTCAGAAAAATTTACTGAACCAATGCCTTTTACTGATACTGACAATTTTTTATCTGTGTAATTGTTTGGATTGGAGACATATTCCTTCCTCATGAATATTTTTAAAATACAGTGCACTCCAGATGCTAGTTCATAGCACCCTGTCATGTGGGTGGTCCAGTTACAGAATCTTCTAACAGGTTGTTTGGTAAAACATTCTGTACACCAGCTGCGTCCATTCTTCTATGCAGTTTTCTGGGTGATCTGATCAGGAAGATAATTTGTGAGCTGTGGACAGATAGAGGGAGGTCTTCCCTTTGCAGGACTGTATTCCCAGTGGCTGTGGACTAATGTCATATCCTGGTATTCTGTGACAGCTCTGTATGAAAACTCCAATAAGACTTTTAATATAGGCCTAAATGGCCCTAAATTCTAAGGAAAACACTAAAATTCCTTGCACTAAACCCACATTTTGTAGAAGACCCAGTACTTCACCTGAAATGACACACATTCCACTTGAAATGCCATTTGCCAAATGTGGGAGCTTTACCATCTTTCCATTATGTAAAGGACCATTAAAATAAGAGGCCTATGAAGGCAGCTGTTAAGTTGCACTGACACTCAGGCACTTCAAATGGTAAATACTACAACAATGGCAGCGGTAAGAACTGAGCTGTTTTCAAAATTGTCCTTTTTGTGCAAGAGAAAATAATTTTGAGTAATTATTAAAAAGCAAACATGATTAAAAAAAAAACATTTGTGGAAATAAGATGTAGGAAGATGTTTAGAGCACCCGCAGCACTTCCAGAGTGGTGAGGCGAAAGAAAATACTCTGGGGATAAAAAAATGAATAAATGGTTTTATTAAGCAGTCTGATGTAATTCATATTAATCTGATCTAAAAAATAACAATAGGAATAATTCTAGAAAGCTTGAATTGCAAAAATGAGACATTGCCTTTTAAGAACATTTAACTTGGTTTTGGCTTTGTGTGTTTATATTTGCTCTCACCAAATTAGTTTGTTTAAAAATACATGAATGAGATGGGAAGGACCTAGAAAACAATCATGATATCACACACCGCATCTTTGAATTGCTGTGATCAGAACATCGGAGCATCATTTTTATTTTAAGCACAAGGATTGTCTCCTAGAGCTTGGATATTCTCTGAGTGCTGATTGGAAGAGGATATTCACCAGCAGAACTGCTGAACCATTCTTAGCATGAGATCTGTTTTCTTCAATTTTAGGAGCTAAGAAGCTAGGAATTTAGCCTGACTTACTCATTTAAGCTTACTACAACATCTTCAAAGTTCAACCTGACCCACCCTAATATGAGTTTGAGATAGGCTGGTACCTATTCCCTTCTACCAACCACAGAATGAAAACCACAGGACATGAAAAGTCAGCATTACTGAACTGAAAGCATCTTCTGAAAGTGCCCCAGAATTTTCTCTTGCAGTTTCTGATAAATTGTCCTAAGAATCATGGAAAATGAAATCAGACATTTTGAATGTTTGAATTTCTTTGCCTTTTAGAAATTATTAGTTTTCTCCCTGAATATTTGCATCTTCCACATCAGTTTCAAAGAGGGTGAGGTCAATTTCTATTATAAATACTTTCAAGACTAAGTTTTTTGTTGCCTCATTCTGAAACGTGCTCTTTTCTCCATTTATCTCACTACTTAGCCATGTTGACATATGAAAGGCTCTGTAACCCCTATATAATTATAAAGTTCATGTTCTTCCTACCAATCCACATGAAAAATGTTGTTTCAGAAGTCACAAAACAAAGTCAGTTCCAAATATCAGACACCAAAGTGCTCTGAGTTCATGAATTTGTAGAGTAAAAACTACTGCATTGTTACAACTTGCAGTATATCTGCAGTTGTTCTGCAAATTTTACAAGGCAGAGTAGATAATATTTACAGAATTATGCACTTTTGTCTATTTTTGTAATTTTTTCACTTCACTTATGGACTCAGTTCAGAATTGATGCAGAAGTCCCTGCCTTACTTTCTAGACAGGACTGCTGCATGATGTGCCACAGTGATAGACACCATGAGAAAACCTTAAAAAGCTACTAGTATATTCATATTATATTCACCACTATCACAAAGGATGATATTCTGTATATCTTGAAGACTGGAAAAAAATGGAATCTAGATGTAATTTCAGGTTTCAAGTATCTTACATCTTACATTCACTGTAAGAAGCTTGGTTTAGTCAGTACCTGTTAATAAAGAAAGTTGATTGGCTCTTTCCCTCAGAGTCTGGCTATTTGTTCTGAGAAGGTTATAAATGTTTCCACATCAGGTTTATAAGTTCCCTGGTTCAAAGTCCTTTGTTCAGTAAGAGGCTGAAGGCAGGAGCTTGGTTCCCTGACCAAATTTCTTGTCTGAAAGAAAAGTATACATTTTTAGGTCTAACACGCAGCAGGACAAACTCATTTAAATACCAAAAGACAGCATGGAGACTCAGAATAGAACAGGATATATATGTGACTGCATGAATTAAGAGTACTTGTGTCTTAGTTTCTTACTACAGGTCACACCTGAATAGCTTTTGTGAGCCCTTCAATTGTTTTCTTTCCAGTAGATGTGTTTAAGACTTTGTGGACAATAAGTGAACACAAGTGGGAATGGGTTGTTAGGTGCTTCTTTAAGTCTTGGGTTCTCAAAAAATTTCCTTCATTTAAGTTCAGGATGTCAGACAATGTAGTTTACTCCTGCTGCTAACTCTTCCCCTCCCACCTATTCTGTACAATTCTATTAATGTTTTTCTTCAAGAAAAGGAAGGTGCAGTTTGATACCATGGTGACAGTTGTCTCCTACTAGTTCCTTTAGAATCCTTTAGTACAGTTACATGGCACACTTATTAACCTAAGGCAAGCACTGGAGATAACGCTGGGAGCGAAAGAATAAATCATGACTGTGAGCAGGGAAAAGGTTGTATTTGGCACTCCAATCATGTTGTCAAGGGAAACTTGATAGTAATTTTTGGAGATAAGGAATAAAGGCCTGTAGGCTGCATAAAAGCATGAGCTTGGAAGGAAACATCCATAATTACTACAGCATTAATGCAATAACAGCGGGCCTCTGTCATAATTTGACTGCCCACTTGTCTCTTGGCTCCTCTGAACTCTACTTTAGTGATAGCAGCAGCGATTTAGAATAGCTGTTTACAATTCTCCTAAATAAAGGGGAAATGCTTATTCATCATTTTTTGCTCCCAGTCTTACACTCGTGCACCTCTACCAAAACCACAGGCGTGTTGAGTATTTGATTTTTCCAATGACACCAACTTCCAGTGTTTGCAGATGCATTGGAATATACAGGCTTTTCATAAGACAGCCATAGAAAGAAGTAATATAAATAGAGATTATAACAGTAATGTTGACACATCCCCTAAGACTGCATGTGAATTTTTGACATGGCCTTACATTTCTCCAGTATTTTTGTAATCCTTGCACTGACAATAAAATCAACCACAGACAATTTATAGAAAGGGACATTGCATAACAGAAAATTATTTCTGGGTGAATTGCTCTCCTTTTTTATGTCGTAAAAATTTAACACTTTTGTCATGTAATGATAATTTCAAAATACAGGTTAAGGATGAAAAACAACAGAAATAAAGAAATTCAGAACTCTTCTTTTGAAAAAAATGACCTTATATATTATGACTATCTTACTCTTGATCTGGGCATAATTGATTTATAACTCTGCTGTCCTTAACAGTGTTCATTATTCTACTCTTAGCTGATGAGTAAAGGTCATGCTACACTTACTCTCAGTCATTACTATAAATGTCATACCGACATGTTGCAAGCTATGGTGCTGAAGTTGGGGGCTGTGACAGCTGCCATTAATCCTCAGACCTTTAACTAGGTCTTTTTTGTTTTAATGTTCACAATCAATTGCATCATGGGACATTTTTCCCTGCTCTCCAAATGTTTTTTGCTGCCACTCACCAACAATGACAAGAAATTTAGTGTTTCTTTCTGCTTGGTGGCTGACAGTGAATAGGCTGTGATTTCACTGCTTGTTCCCATTATTCTATTTGATGAATATTATTGCAGATGTCTTTGACTCTGAGGCTGGAATGCAAACAGTCTTCCAGGGATATTTTTCATATCTGAATATGAACGGATTTTAAAAATCCCATACCATTGTTTCCATCCTTCTGGTTTGCAAATATAGAAGTACATGAGCAGTAACACTGTGTCTGAGTTTAAAATTCTACTCCCAGGATCACACTGGAGTCAATATTTTCAGTCTGGTTTCTTGTGAACATTTATGCCAGCCAAAGGTCATGAGACTAGCATAAATACATTGAGTTTAAATTTAAAAATCAAAGAATGTTTGCTTTGTTTTTTTGCAACAATGATCTGTCATTTTTTGATAGTCCTTGAGGTATTACCTTGAGGTCAGAATTATTATTTATCCTAAGTGTTTGGCTATGCCTAATCAACATGTAGGCTGTGACAACTGTACCAGAAATTGAATCTTGGTATGAATTACATGTCATCTTCAATCATAATAAGTGTGTTCTACCACACACCTAAACTTCACTTGTATTCATGTCCCTCAGCTTCATTTGGCAGGTTGGCTCTTCAACCAAGATCAAATCAAGTGATACTGAGGAGTCCAATGCTGCATGTTCTATCGGGAGTACTCTGTAGAATAATTGGAAACATTTTGTGTATTGGATTTTGACTTTTTGAATTTAACACAACAAGCTTCACTGTAAAGTATTCAGTTGTTTACTAACCTTAATGGATAATCCCAAGAAGTAGTGGCTTTTAGAATAAGGCCAAATTCCCTCAACTTTATTACCAGCAGCAGGAATGCTTAGCAAGTATTTCTGGCAGAAATTTACCATTGGAAATGTTCAAAAGATTTTTTATTAATGGATTTCTACTTAACAGAATAGGTCTCTTCTTTGGTTGTAAAGAGATCAGCTCCTCATATATTATGGGCAGAAAGGTAATTTCTTTATTACTTAACACAGTGTTTAATGTACTTACACCATTTCCCACGTCTTTTTTTAAACTTTATCTGTGTTGTATCTTCCAGGACTTCAAAGTTCTGATTCATTGTACTGAGTTTACCTGAACCTCCAACTTGTTCTGTTATCTCTTGAATCTCTTGAATGGGACAGGGGGAAGAAATAAGATGGAAAAGTTAATGGGTCAAGATAAAGACAGGGAGATCACTTACCAATTACCATCAGACAAAACAGACTTGACTTGGGGGAGATTGGTTTAATTTGATGATAGTTGAGAGTAAAAGGGTGAAGAACAAAGATAAAAACTAAAATACATACCCTCACCCCTCTTCTTCCTAAGTTCAACTTCACACCCTCAGTCCCAGGCCCTCTGTCTTGTGCTCCCTGGGCAGTGCAGTGGCATGGGGAATGGCAGGCTGTAGTCAGTTCATAAGAGATCCTCTCTGCTGTTCCTTCCTCCTCGCACTTGGTTGCCTGCTGCAGTGTGGGATCTGCAAATGCTGTAGTCCTTCAGGATAGACACACTCTTCACAGGCTGCAGGTCATGCCAGGACCCTGCTCCAATGTGGGCTATTGTGCAGCTTGTTTTGGGACATATCCACCTACTCCAGTGTGGGGTCCTCCATGTGTTTAGGTGTAGGGTGCTTAAGATCCCTTCCAACCCAAACTATTCCATGATTCTATGACTCTATGATCCCTTCTTTCCAAATTTTGCTTTATCATTTTCTCTTTCAAAGTTGAGAGGAAACCACCCAAAAATCAAGGGTGCTGTTGGTCTGAGGTGAATTAGATCCAGTGTGAGAGCCTGATCACAGATGAGAGTGGGACACTGAACACCTCATACAGCCTTATCCTCTGTCAAGTGGGATTGACTATAATAGTTATAAATAGCAGAATAAAGGTTTTTCTTCTTCATAGAAATAAATGAATCATTAAGCTTCCTCCTGTCTTAAGGCACTTGGAATCTCAGCACAAAAAAGTGTAAATGTCTAAACTAAGTGAAAATGGAATCTTGGTTTGCTGTGAGGATTGCATGCTTCCTCTACTTGACTTTGGCTTTCTTAATTGTGATTCTGACATGTATTTCCTGTTATTTTGCTGCTAGCAGAATATTGTATTTTATGTCTGTGTTCTTTATACATACATGCTGCTTTGTCTTACTATAGGAAAAAGAACAGCAAAATAAACATTACAATAGGCAAACCTGAGCAAGTTAACACACCATTAAGATGAATAAGCCAGTTCTGGGTCCCTTTGGTACCATGGAAATGTCTCCTATGAGCTCACTAGTAGGGTGGAAACTGGATTTATGAGACTTGCTGTAGAAGGAAAGCTGTTTAAGGTAAGACAATCTTAATAGAAAAAGAAATGAAAACCTATAAAATGGTAGAGTGTGGTGTAGTCAACTTTATGGTACACAGGTGTCATAAATTTGTGGAATCAGGACATTTTCCACAGCTCCAAATTCTTGTTGCCAGTAATAATATACATTAAGCTGTATTTATGGCATGATGTTATTCTCTAAGTACAATGCCAGTAAGTTATATTTTATGTACAATATCTCTCTGTCCCAGTATTTATGTTTGCAACTCTTTCCTCTGTAGAGTACAAAAGAATGGGAGTATAGTTCAGTAGATTACTAAATTGCTTAATCTAATGGAGACTGCAACCACTAATAATACAGTATTTATTTTGCTCTTATGTTGTTAGATATCTCTCACTGAAATGGTGCTTTAAAATGCAGGTGACCTTCAACTGCTGTGAAGAATTAATGGTTCACTTGATCTCTGTACTCTGTGGAACTGGCTGATCAGGAAAGCACATGCATGAGTGCTAATGATGCACTACGTCCACTCTGACTGTCTCACTTTACTGCTGTTCCCAGCCTGTCCTGTTGCACAGAACTGCAGAATTTTTCTCCTTGGGCACTTATCTCTGAGGCTACAGAAAATTCTGAAGAGTCCTTCAAAGCTTGTGGAAATCTGAGAGGAAAGATTATTTCCTGCTGAGTTGCTAGGAAAATTTTCATCACCATTGCCAACATCTTTTCTTAAAAAGAGGCCAGGGAAAAATGCTCAGCTTTTACTCTGTGCATGGTGAGGAACAAAAAGTGGTATCTACTGGAGTTTCTGTACTGTCAGCTGGAGCATCAAACTAATCTAGGCTGTTCTGGAAGCATTGACTCAGACCCATGTGAGCTCAGCTCAAAAATAGCTCAATCAGTATGGGGATGGTGACATCTGTGGCTTTTTGGCCTGGTTCAAAGCACTGACTGGTCAGACAGGCATGTACCAAGTCAGAAGTTACATGGAGAATGTTTTTCCTGGGAATAGGAAGGAGACATTTTTGTTGTAAGATGAAAAGCACTAATCAGTAGCAGATATTGGCTGGTCCCAATGAAGGTGTTCAGATGGAGACTATTCAGCACTAGGCAACTACTGACCTGCTGATGTGAGAGTATGTGTGGAAATTATATCACGCTGTGTCACATGATATTTTTCTGAAAAATCCCTTCGCCGGGATTTTTCTCCTGAGAAGCTGAGAAGCCTCAGAAAAGAAAAGTAAACAATAATTATCTGATGCTTTGGAATGTGGTAGATACATCTTTGGTTCCATGAGAATTGTTTTTACTTAATGACCAATCCCAGGCAACTGTGTCAGGACTCTGATCTGTTACAGGTTTTTATTATTCATTCCTTTCCTAGCCTTCTGATGTATTCCTTATCTCTATAGTTTAGTATAGCTTTAGTATAACACTTTTTAATATAATATCATAATATAATATAATATAATATAATATAATATAATATAATATAATATAATATATCAGCCTTCTAAGAAATACACAGTCAGATTCATCTCTTCCCTCGTGTCCTGGGACCCGCAAACACATCAACAATGCTGAAGAAACATTCAAATTCTTTTCATGTGTTTCTCGAGAGCTGTTGATGGAATTCATGTACCTGCTCTCTCATCCCTTGTTTTTTCCCATATAAGCACAGAAATGTGCCATAGGAAAGGCATATTAACTAAGAATTAATACAATTTCTTGTTCTGACGGGGCAGCCATGGTAGATGCTGTACACGTGCACACCAAGAGGTAATTCTTCCTCTGAAGAGCTCTCAGTGTAAATAACAGTGATGATGATGATGTAAGTCTTAGTGAATCATCATAGGAAGTTGTTGACTTATACATAGGGGCGCCAGGCAAAGTGCATGTTTTCAGTGTTTACTTCCTTTGGGAAAAATAGTCTTGGATTCATGTCTGCCAAAATAGTAATTCATAATTGTCTTCACGGCACTACAGTTCCAAGTGGCCTTGCATATTTATCTTTTTTTTTTTTTTTTCTGAAGGCATTCCTAGATGACACTGAAAGACAGCTTCAACTATATAAAAAATAAATACCTGGCAGAACGAGGCGTTAGGTGACTGTAAACTAGGAGGGGTTTTCTGACTGCAGTTCAAACTTAATGATTAATTTGGATGAAATCTGCAGGAGCAGCAATAAGGAAGCAGCACAGCTATGCAGACATATTCTGATAACACTGCATGCAGGCAGTTTCTTCCTTGGTTGGTAGCTACGACACATATCAGCAGTGAAAATGCTATAGATCTTTTCAGAGTGCTTCTTTCTCAGGGGGCTAGGAAATGTTCAGCCTATAGGATATACATTGTATTACTACTGACTTTCTCATGCAAGGTTTGGTGCAGATGAAAGCGTATGACCTTCAAGTCAACTTGTTTTCACCTTTGTTTTGTGAGCAATGCCCAGGTGCTGCCTGTCTTAAAGTGGAATTGCTATCTGTGAAATAAACATTGGTGTTATACCAGTGAGTGAAGAGATGAATAATGTGCATTCTGTAGCCACTTCAATTCAAGAACTCCAGTTCATATATAAATAATACAATCTGAATTATCTGTGGTTGAACATGCATATTCCCAGCAGTAGTGCTCATATAAGCAACTCCTGGTATCTCTGTCACTGGTATCTTGTCCATCCCCTGGCTAATCTCTCATTTAGGCTAGAAGAACTGTGTATGGGGTCTGTGCTAAAAAACAGATGAAGGAACTCACACAATAATGACAAAGTATTTTTGTTTTTTCTGGTTTTTAAATTTATTTTTAGCCAATATTGTTTTCAAATGCGGCACTTGGCTCTTAGCAGCATAGAATCTGAATCTTTTATATTTCTCCTGAAGTGGGAGGTAGGACTGTAATGTCCTCGCCATTACTACTGTGCCTATCAAGAGTGTGAGTGTCAGAATGTGAAGGGGTGATATTAAAAATGCTAAGCTCATGCATTCACAAAATGATGATAATTATGGAGTGTTCATAGTCATTACTTAAGTTTGCAGTCCCTTTTATTTAGAAGTAGGGTTTTTTATAATGGTGGTAGGTTATTCCCTATGAATTTTTAACCTAATTTATAAGGAAAGTGGTGTTATTGAATGTAGGATTGTGAATTATCAATGAAGTAATAATTATTATGGAGGTACAAAATGTTCCCATGGGTTTTGTTTTATTTTTCTACCACATTGTGGTGATATTTATTTTTTTGTACCTTAAAAGTGCTGGAAATGGGAAAGCTTCTCATAGAAATTCTTGGGAAATTAGTTCTGTTTTCAATAGGAAATATTAAGATGCTTACTCAACTGTCTCAGAATTACAGTGCAGTTTAGGGAATTAATTATTACACTGGCATCACACAGACTCTCTTTAGAGCTTCCTGCCATGGTCCTGCTGCGTTGCACAAGTGCAGTCAGCGACACATTTCTGCTTGTTCTTCAAGTCCTTAGTCATAGCCCAAATAATTTGATTTGACCTTGCTCAGCTGAATCTGGCTTTATTTGTGTCTGCAGTGGATCACCACTCTTCACATTCCTGATAGTGAAGGAAGGGGATGAATTAATGCTCCTGCTATGAAAACAGTGTGCCACGCTGCTTGCGTAGGCCATGAGTCATGGTTTCCTTGATGGTCACTGGGGGAAGGGATTCATAACGAATGGCAGCACTGCCCCTTCCACCATCTCTTGTTGTGACTAAGAACATGGCATTGCTCATCCAGAGACGCAGGTGACAACTCCATAGAGTGAGGAGTGTTTGCGCATGTTATTGTGTGCAATGGTACGTACACCGATGGGCAGGATGGCAGAGGAGCTTTGTATGAGATATTTCTCTATGAGTAGATAAAGCCAGTGAGCTGTGAAGCTACATAACCTTTTGGTGGTAGCTGTTTTGATGAATGCTAGTACTTCCACGGATAATATTCAGTAGGGTTTGGAGAGATGATTTGTGAGTGCGTTTTGGAAAGCACAGTGACACACCTTGCTCTCTTTGTGAGGCACGCTCTCACTTTGTGACAGATCTAAGTCATAGGGAATTCCTGTCAGTTATATTCCTGGTACAGAATTTTGTGGGAAGGAGACCCAGCATGGTTGTGCAGGGAACAAAGGTCAGACAGATGGGAAGTGAATGCTGCAGAAGCATGGTGAGTCATTTTAAGTCACATATTTAATTGATTCATATAAGAATATCATAAACACTCCTATAACTTCCATTACAATGATTATGCACACTGCAAGAGTTGCTTAATGAGGCTTACCTAAGTCTCTGCCAGCCCTACCATTGCAACAAAAGAAATAATGGAGCATTGTAATAACTGAGCCTAAAGATGTCTGTTCAGTAAACACAGAAAATTTCTCTGAACACAGATAATTTCTCTCTACTGGAAGGACAATGTAGGTCTGCATGTGTGCCTGCTTGCATGTATGTGCAATTGCTTTAAGGGGAATGTATGTGTTAACCAGAGAACAAAGACTGCTTATGCTTGTAATGTGCAAGTAACTGAAGTTGCTGAAGCATTATTGGTGTTACACATTGAAGAAATGCTTATTTGGCAAAAGAAAAAATATAAAGGTTTTGGTGGAAACAAGGGTACTTTTATATATACATCATGTCTCACAGCAATAACAAAAACAGGGCCAGAAGAAGAGATCTGGGCCAGGAAACTGCACAAACTTTGTTAACTGAAGTGTGTCAGAACAAAATAATGCGAACAGTGGCCGGTTCAGACTACACTTGTTCCTCAGTAACTCCATCATACCTAAAAAGATATCACAGATGTGACCAAGCAAACATTGTAGACACAAGGAAAGAGTCAAAAAATACTTTGTGAACTTGAAAGCAATGGAATTGATGGTGATGAAGATTATTGAATAAGGCTTTGAAGAATTTTGTGTTGTCTTGTGAACTGCTGGTTAACAGAGAAAGCACTGTGTGCTGTAGCTGGTGCTGCTGTTTGCAGTTGTGCAGTTGGGAGCACAACAGGGATATGAGGGAATTATTCATCCACTGCCCAGCTAGCTGACCACCAACTCTGTGTTTAGTGAGTGTGGAGCAAAGCTATCTCTTCAGGCTACTGGCCTCTTCCAACCTGGGCTGCAGCAGCAGAAGGCAGTGGCAAGCTAAGGAGGGATGCCCCCAACCTCAGCAATAATCAGCTTTCAATGAGGTGAGATGATCAGCATGCTTCTGGCCCAGCTGGGGCTTGTGCAGACAAAGAAACAGCTACAGAACTGTGAAGGAGGGCAGTATATATTCTTGCTGGAGCCAGTCCCAGATACTCAAATTTCCAGGCCCAGTTTTATTCTCAGGGGAGCACAAAGAGGGTTTCTGGTTAGTCTGTATTTATGAGAGAAAGGCTCCTGATCCCTCTCCTTATTTACATTGCAGATCAACAGAAGCCATAATTTGTTGATTTTTAGTGAGCTAACTATGCTCATGTTCAGTCTGTTTTTGCTGCAATCAGAAATCAACAGATAACTTCCACCTCAGCTAATTTAATGCTCATGGGTTCTTTGAGCTTTCCCTTTCCGCATCCTCAGAGGAAAACGAAATGAGGAGGAGTGGCCAGCTTACCATTAGAGCCATTGTCAGCTGCCAACTGGCAAAATCAGAAAACAATCCCTTTTTGCTGATTATGCATAAAGCTTTGATGGTCTACACAAGTCTGGCACTGTTGAGCATGGCAGGAGTCACTATACACAAAAGCAACAACCAAACTGCTCCCTAGGGATCTACCATGTGAGTAATAGTGAGTTAATTTCTCTGGAAATTTCTGAAAGGGATGACTAGGTATCAATAAATTATTCCAGATTACTAAAATGAAGTGCTGCAAAATCCTTAAGGGACTCATACAAAATCATCAAGGAGACTCTTCTGTTCTTAAAGGTGGTTTGCAATATGTATAAAGATTTTGTCATTTAGTGCTACTTTATGAAGCAAGAAGACCTGAAAGTTACTTGATTTGGTTTAGCCTTTCCCTAGCAGGCAATAGTTTCTTTAATTTGAGAACATCCACTACTCTCTCTGTTTCTCTTTGCTTTAGAGGGAAGTATAGGTCATGAAGTTCATACTTTCTTAGGCTTTAATTGAAACTGAGATTAGTGCATTGGAGCTTGAGTAGTTTTTTATGTCTTTGAGCTCTTTATGTAGCTGTTGCTCAGAAGTTTGAGTTGCATAGGTGTTAACCAAAACAAAGGATTTCATTACACATCTTTTGCAGTGGTTTAATTAAATTGATGCAACCCCAATTCATTTTTGTTAGATCAGCACAAAAGCCCATGCATAGACAAGCTCAAAGCATTTTAGAGAATTCAGTGAGAAATTCCTTGCTTTCACATTTTGCTCCAATTTTATTTCATTGGTTCTTCTGGTGGGATGAGGCTTCTGGTTCACAACAGTCATAAGGCCTTCCAGGAGTGTAAGCAAGACCTGAAGAAAGAAAACAAGCTGCAAATCACTCATCAGGTTTATCACTGCACTTTTCACTTTTTGAACCAACAGAGTATTGACCCTGTGGGAGAATGCTGTGCTGAAAGCCCAAGAAAGCCTTTTAAGCATAGGATGCTGGGTCTGCTCTAGGGCCTGGAAATCAATCTGCTCTACAGTGATGCTTCCCACCAGCCCTGAAGAACAACAGCTACCTCAAAAAGAAGAAGACAGCAGGCAGCGGAAGCTGATGCAGGAAAGCCAGGACAGGAAGTAGTACTGAGACTTTCAAACTGGCACATCCCACCAACATGGGCTCAATTCATCCCCACTGTTGTTCCATTCCAGGACTAAAAAGGACAGAAAATGAAAGCTGTAGTTCTGTGACTTACTTTTATCCTTGGATAAGACAGTGGTTACACTTCTTCAGCATGGCAAGCAGAAGTGGTGTGTTTTAAAATTGTAAGGCCTATCATGGAAAGAGATGAACTTGCACATTTGTTCTAGGGATATCCTACATCTGCATTGCTCCATCCTCTTTGTCTTTGTGTCAATTTTTCTATTTTATTGTCCAAATGGAAAAAGATAAATATGGCAATTTGGCTAAGATTTCCAGGCTTTTGGCCTAGTTAATATAACATGGATAAATAGCCATATGCAGGCCTTCCCTTTTGTTGCACAGATGGTATATGCTTGCACAATATCTCTGTTGCATCTCAGATACTTCTCAGTGTGTCATATTCAGTGTGGTGTGTCACACTGTGCATGCTCACACACTCCTGACTGTGAAATACTAGATAGAAATACAGCAACCTCAATAACTTCATACATGTGAGAATTTTGCATAAGCAAAGTGCATGTTTTTGTAGTGAGGCAGAGGACAGAATGTCTCTCCATAAACATGGTAATTTTGTGTGCTCTGCAGTGCATCCAAAATCATTATAAGCAGTATGGCATTCCATACTCCGTCTCACTCCTTGTGTTAGTGGTGACTCGTGGTGATAAAGGAATTAAAGATAGGACTAATGCAAAGATTGTTACACAAAGGAAGTAACTGCTTTGTGCAGGACATGTAACGTGCCTGATGTAAGATTAGTATGCACTCACGCTCCTTTCTGAGATTCACGGCTTAGAAATATTATTTCGTTTTTCACTGACAAAATCTTTTGCTGATAACTCTGTTCCATAAGACTGTAGGATAAGCCAAGTTGGAAGTAGCCTCATGTCTTTTGCCCTATCTCCTTCTCAGGAGGCTACCTGTAAGTTAAGACCAAGGTTACTCTGGAGTTTATCCAGTTAGGTCTTGAAAAAAGCTCCAAGGATGGGGACTGCTCTGTCTCTCTGCTAAGCTCTTTTTCTGTCTGACACAGGGAAATATTTATCCTTATATTCATCCTGAACATATCTTGTCTCAGTTTATGCCCATTGTCTGTCATCCTCCCACCATGCACTGCAGTGAAGTTCCTGGAGCCACCTCCTTGTGTATACTAGCAGGGTGCTAGTTAGATGTATCAAAAGTTGTTTCTTCTCCAAGCTGAACAATCGCCATTTCCTCTCTCGCTACCAGACAAGTGCTCCAAAGCCTAGAACATCTTGGTAGCCCTTTACTGACTATGCTCCAACATGATAGTGGATTTCTTGCACTGGGGACTCCAAATCCATACACAATATTTTAGATGCTGTCTAACAAATACTGAGTGAAGGGAGATGATCACTTTCCTGGCTGTGCTTCTGCTGAAACAGCTCAGGATGCTGTTGGCTTTCCCTACTGCCAGACAGATTGCTGGCTAATCCTGACTGGCCCCATGATTCCCAGGTCCTTCTCAATCTGTATCATTGCCAGGGTTATTCTTTCTCAGGTTCAGGACTTCCCTTTTCCCCTTGCTAAATTTCACAAAGTTATGGTTCACCTGCTCCTCCAGCCTAGCTAGGTCAGTCTGCTTGGCAGCCCTGCTCTGAAGTGCATCAACTGGTTCCCCGTTTGGTGTCATCTGCAAACTTGATGAGAGTTTACTCCATACCCCTCCAGGTTACAATAAAGGTGTTGAAAGATACTACGAATGATGTTAGATTATTAAGATTTTATATAGGTTTTCATACACAAGAAAGCCTTTTGAAGGAGGGCTTACTGCCAGTTAGACCAATCCATTTTCTGAAACCTTAGGACATTATATTTGGTGATCAAACACGTGAGTCGTGTGGCAGGCACAGTCCAAGCCCTAGCAGGCAGTTGTGCCATCTGCCATCTGCACAAAAAGTGCACAGCTGCAGCTCTCTGCTTAGCCTCAGTGCTGCCATGACCACCTAAATGGCTGAAGAGGTTCTTGTCACTATGGATTAGAGTCCGTGCAAACCAGTCCTTCCTGCAAGTCAGCCATATCACAGGTGGAGAATGTCATCAATGAACATAACTATAAATTGATGTAGGTGTGCATAGTGTAGAGGATATAAAGTTCTCTGCCTCAGGGAATGGGCCATAACCTCAGAGAAGATAGTTCTTGGGTCCATACAATCATGAGTAAGTAAATTATGTTCTTTTACAATTTAATTTCTTTCTTCAAAACTAAAGAAAGTAACACTGCTGTACTACATCAATATCTTCTGAGGGTAATTAACATTTTACAAATATTGGTGATTGGATTTCAGTAACAGCAGTTTCTTCAGACTCTGAGTGAGAGCAGAAGCCTGTGCATTTTACCCCATACATAAATGTATTGTGGGTTATGCATGGTCTTCAGAGGGAGCTTTCACGTGGGGAGAAGGAAAATTGAGGAAAGGGGAACACAAGCATTAGAAGCTTTATCAGTATTTACATGAAAGATTGTAAAGTACTGCTATACAAATGAATGATCAGCAATGTAATATTTTGGAAATTCCTTTTTAAAAACATGAAAGAACTTCATAACAAAACTGTTGTGTGTCTAAATTTTATAATGTAGAGACCAATAATCTATATAAAACTTAAACTAGGGAATGTGCAATAAAAATTCCATATCCAATTAGTACAAAAACATTTTAAATAGGAAAGCTGATTGTCGTTTGTTTGAAAATCACATTCTCCTTTTGCTTTACAGACAGGCTACTCATAATCACAACCACACCTGCTTTTAACTTTTATTTCTCATTAAGTGTAAAAAAAAAGCAAAATAAACTCCTAGTGTTGAGCCTGACCCCATGCCCTTTGAAAACAAAGGAAGAACAAGACTCCTGGTAACTTCAGAGGGCATTGCATCCAGCCCATTGTTTTTAAAAGTCAAAAGCTAACACAGATTGTTCATTTCCTGGCATTGGCATCAGCAGTAAATGGGATTGCCTCACAAAACGTTTGCTCAGTCCTCTGGGACAAAGGATAAGAGCATGTTGCATGGTTCCACAATGATCTCTCCGACCAGCTACACAGCAGAACTGTTTAATTTCAATAGCTCATTACCTCCTTGTCAGTAAAATGAGTCCATGGAGTTGAAACTATGGGAAGAAGAGTGAAAGCCAGCAAGAAGGGTGGGTCTGAAATACCATTCTTGAACATACCCTGCTTCCCAATGAATCATGTAGGAGATAGAGGCTAAAGTTATGGAAAGGCAGCAAGGTGACAAATTATTCATCTGAGGGAACATAGAGGCTGCTGGGGGGTCACAGTCTTCTTGGTACCACTCCAGGACAGAAAGTATCCTTCTGTGTTGTAGCCTCCACAGGGTAGGCATCTATACCATTGCCAGTTGTCAAGACTCCTTCCAGAGTGAATGAACAGAAATAGGCCTTCCTACTCTATCTCCTAAATGGAGGTGATTCATTTAATCTATTTTAGACATCGGAAATGGGATGAGAGGAGCTCTGCCCTCAGAAGGCCTGTTGCCTTGACTATAAAGGGAGCCTAGACAGTTAACTCAGAGACAGGCACCTACCATGCAGAATCTATATTTGGACAGATGAATCCCACTGCTGGTGTTTACTATAAATAGAGAAGTGCACAGTATATTTAAAGCAGAAAATCCATTGGGTACTGCTGAGATTATTGTTAATGCTGCTTAAACTAGTTAATTAAATAACTAGTCAATCACCCCCTAGTGTAGAGAAGACCAGACATACAGCTACTGAAGTCAATAGCAAAATTCTTGCAGGCAACAGCAAGCCCTGATCTGTGTCAATGTAAACCCATGCATTAAAGCAAAAGGAAAATCCAGCCTTGTTTCTAGACCCAGTCCTTTTCATTTTTTTATGTTATGGAAATTTGAATATTTCCATCTGCTGGTTGTAGTTGAAGGAAGCAGCTGCAAAGCTCAGCTGAACAGCTACAGCTCTCCCTGTGAGTGTTCCTAGTTTGCCCAATTGCAAGATCCAAGACATAAATGTAAGCCTGTTTCAAGGGCGTTCACTGCCCCCATAATTTAAGACTGAATTGCCATTTAAGACCCATTACTAATAAATTTGGGATAATGTCCTTACAAAATTAAATAGCTGGCAATGACAAGTTTCTATATCATAGGAGTGACAGGCCTAAATGTCATCAGTGTAAATCAGATCAAATTAATGATTCTGGTACCTAAACTGGAAAAATGCAGCTCTTCATACTGTACAATCACTATAGCTATATTGACTATAGTAAGAATGTTTTAATTTTTTCTTTCATAAATCAGTTTGAACTGGATTATGGAAACACCATGATAGGCAAGGGATGGATTTGTGTGGATATTTTTATAATTAAAAGGAAAATAACCTTTCATAAGACTGACTTCCAGGTGGCCAACTGCCATCTCTAAGAGAATGTGTTATGCAACACTGGACACATTTACCATGGAGAAGGATTCACCAGCCTAAAAGGCTGGCTGGATTGTTTTGAACTTTATAGTGGTTGGTGAAAATTTTGAAGCCAGTTCTTGAAATGTAACCAGATTGAGCCATGACAGCTAGACCACAATCCTTTGTTTCCTCTCTGCCTTATTAGGGGATTTAATTTCTCTAGTGGAACCTCACATTCCAGTAAGCATCCATGGTTGAAATGAAACACAATTTGTTACTTGTTGACTTCTCCCTACCAGTGTGATAATTGGAGACTGCATGCCTACTGTAATTGTGAAATCATCTCTGAGAAATCAGTAGGATTTCACAAAGTGCTGCAATTAACTCTAGGAGTTAAGAGTGTCAAAGGGGTTAAGAAATTGGAAAAACAATCATTCATTCAGAGAGGTCTTCCTATATGGATCCAGAGTGATATGATGATGTGGCAGGTCAGAAAAGAATGAAGTGACAAATTAGTGGACCCAAACAGGTGGATGAAGAACAGGAGGGTGGCTTTGATCTCACATCACCTGTTGAACTTTCTAAAAGCAAAATAGCAGGAACCATTGTGGTGGAAGAGGTTTCTGAAGAACTTTCTGAGGAGAGGACACTGGATAATTTCTTCCCCCACTGGGCAATTTCCACCAGACCCAGGCCATCAAACAGGACTGTAAGCTCTTCACAACAAACTGGCTAAACAAACTAAAAAAAAACACAAACAAACAAAAAAAAAAAAACCAAAAAAAAACCAAAAAAAAAAAACCAAAAAAAAACCAAAAAAAAAAAACCAAAAAAAAACCAAAAAAAAAAAACCAAAAAAAAACCAAAAAACAAAAACAACAAAACCAAAAAAACGAAGATGTCCTGCCTGACTTTCCATGTTCTTGGAATCTCTTTCTTCCCTTAGTTATATTTTTTGATCTCATGATTTGCCACTCAGCTTTCAACCACCCTTTGAGTTGGCCTGTGCTCCTCTACCAATGCAGGATGATGAGGTGAAGGAAGGACACCTGACTTGGCCAGGCAAGGGATATCCCATACCAGTGGGAATTGTGCTCCTGGCCAGCAGTTACCACGGGTGACTGACTACTCCAAACTGTTTTCCAAGACTATGTAGTTATTTTGTAGCCTTAAAAGCTCAACAACAGCCACACTGCCCTTGCTTTCCACTCTCCTATCCTTTCTGCTTTTCCTGTCTATATTTATTATCAAAAGCAGCAAAACAATCTTTACTCCTACAGTTGTGATCCCAGAGATGAATAAGAAAATTAAGCCTTTCTTGCTGCGCTAAGAAGGACCTCTGGATAGCATAATGGATTCTAAATTAATAACTGTGTCTAGGAAATCTCGGACAGATGTTGATTAAGTTGGTCTTGTTTAACCACTTGATTTCAATTTCCAAATGCTTTGTGTTTTGTTTTCGTACACACTAATCAATATACTTTCCAGATCTGGCATGAATTTCTATGCAGCTGCCATGTGACTGAGCAGGCTAAACTTTCTGTACTTAAAACCACAGACCATGTTAAATGGTTTAACACTTTACATCGGGGAGAACACATTAACACCTATGGCTGAAGTCTCACATATTCCATTGAAACTAACACAACATGACTCATTACATCTGACTGTTGTTGCTACTGATGCCACAAGATATTAGAGATATATTTTTTCAAAACTTCTGAACTGCCTTTCCACAACTGCATAATTTCCATCTAGATCGTCAGGTTGAAAGAAAACATTAGGTACCTTTATTTTAGCTTATTTGGCCATGTGAGTAACAAAATAAAATATCATGAAGGCAGAAGCAAGTATTGATGCTTTGGAAAGTCACCAAAAAAGAAAAAAATGAAGGTTTTTACCAGATAGTGCATCTAACATTAATGCATTTTGAGAAAAACATAAGTTAAAACACAATATATTATAGAGGTAGTAGAGCATGAGCAACCTGCAATAATTTACTCAGGATAAATGATCATGTCCTGTTCTCAATGAAAAGGATCTTGGGAGCTCATGAAATGGCAGAAGATGAATCTCTGTTTCCTTTTACATGTCCTTTCAAGGTGAAGGAGGTCAAATAAAGCAGTCTCTAAGATTATAAATCACTCTTCTAGACTAGTTTAAAATATCTTTCTACAGAAACAGAGGTGACAGGTTTTTAAAATGAAGATAAAAGAAGTTGCTGACAAGTATTTGATTGGTTGAAGGCTTTCAGTGAGAACTTTGGAAAGTAAGAAAAATGAGAAATTCTGAAGAAAATAGGAAAATCTCTGGTGAATAGAATTGTTAATAATAAAAACTGAAGAAATCCTGGTATCCAGGAGCACAGGATTTCTGATTAAAGAAAGGAATGGATGAAGTGTGTGCAAATCCTGTTACAAATAAAAGCAAAATATTTCTGAAGAACCGCAAGCTCTCTTTTTTTTTGAATTTGCATTTTATTTATAATTTATTGTAGTCATCATGTGTCTTCACAATTCTTGAGACAAACACTACAAGGACTTTGTGAAAACATCCTGCAAGTTTCCCATGCCTCAAAGATTATTTATATAAACATTATTTGACATGAAGTCAATACAACATGAAAGACATTTAACTGGGTTGTTTTAATAACAACCTTATTAGAGTCAAGCAACTAATAAGTACAGAACAGACAAGAGACTGTTGTCTGAACATTTTAGACATGAAGCATTTTCCCCACTGTGAGAAAGAACATATGTGTTTTCAGCCATGCTATAGTCAAGTTTCAAACAGGAACAGAAAGGGGAACAGTACTTTTATTCATGTATCTTTTCAGCCTGTTCACAGGGTAGTTCTGACAAGCAACACAGTTTTAAGTATTACTGTTCTTTCCTGCAGTATGAGCAAAACTCTATTTAACATTGTTGACATGCTTCCTATTGCAATACATTTTCCCAAGCCTAAGATGGCAAGAGGGCTTTCATTGGCAAGACTCCACTGGTCTCATCCAAGTGAAGGACAGGCTGGTATGAGCTAGATTTTGGCCAGTGATCTGTAGTGATGTGTCCTATAAGTTTTCTCTTTCCTTCTAAAGGCTTTTGACAAAGCAGAGAACACTGGTTGTCCACCCTTCTTAATTACATAGGGTAAGATACAAGGAAAGGTTTAGTTTCCATGATGTGATCATTTTTATTTGCAAGAGGTTATGCCTGCAAGAGTGAGTGATTGAGGGCTATTCATTGGTCAGGTGCCCAGAAGTCAAATGAAGTTAGGTCTGAAGAAATAAATGGGACTGTGGGCTTTCCATCTTCGTTGCTAATAGGAGACCATATAGGCTTTTATGTGCTCATGAAGTGAGCTTGACAAACACATCTTCTTGTGATAGATTGCTTCAATTATTTTATACTTTTTTATGAATACTGAATAACTAAAACAATCCAAAATGTTGCTGTATAGACACACATTTATAATTATACATAGGTATAGAGGTTGAAAAACCTTGGTCTGTCCTCCTCTCCTTCAGTATATATGACTCACCTAAACTGCAGCCACATTATGTGTGAATCTGTTGGCACAGGAGAATACAGCTACAGAGAGAGGTTGAATGTGAAGAGGTCTTCCCTTGAGCTTCCCTGCTGTCATCCTGTCCCTGTGTTTTCTGAGAGCGATTTCCTCACACTTTCACAGCTGTTCTGACCATTCATTAATATTTCCACATTGTTAACATTATCCATGTCCAAGGGCATACTGACCTGCTGCTTGGCTGTGAGTAATGATCATCTTCATTCACACTGAAAGTTTTTACTGCTGTCCCTCTTGAGTGTCTCATTCTGCCACCAGCACACGTAGATACTGAAATAATATAAACAACATCTACAGCCATATCTTTTCATTCCAACAAATTACTCTGTTTCGGGAAGATGTGGATAATGAAATATTTTGCTAATTAAGATTGATGACTGCTCATGATAAATGTGAAGTTCTCAGGCTGATCCTTGCTCATCACTCAGTTTAATTATGTTTTCTAGAGCAGGTTTCACACAGAGTCTGGGCAGAACAGTTACTGTATTTGTGCTAGTGGAGCTGTTTCTTCTGGTATTTCTCCAAGGATGGTCTGAGATTATACTTAATATGTTGAGGAGAAGACACAGTCAGCTACAGTGCTGTTTCTTTACAGGAAACTGCCTACTGTCTACTGCTGACATCAGAAGGAAAGGAAGAGCATTTTGACTGAACGAAGGAGAAACACATCCACTTAGTTAAAATTAGATATTTCAGGGTTTTTTTTTTTAAAGTGAGCAAATACTCTTCCAGAACAACAACGACAAAAAACAATAACAAAACCCAAGACAGCAGAGAGAGCCAAGTTTGCACTTCATATTTTTAAGCACTGCTGATTTGGAAGCCAACCATGAATGGCAATAGTTGCTTCTGCACTGTACATGCTGTACTCCAAAAGCATATCCGCTATGGCAGGCCAACCAGAAGGGAAAGCACGGAATTTTCCTTTCAAAAAGAAAAGGTCTCATTACTCACAAGAATTTTTCTCTCAAGTTAACTCCTTTGTTTCTTCTTTTCTGTGGAAGACTGACCTTGCGTCTAGTAGTTCAATAACTCCTCTGATATGGTGTTCAGGGGTCTTGAATCATCCTCTAATGATTAGTCATTGCTACAGTATATGTAGTGTTTCTTACTCAGTGTTCCATTTCTCAGTTAATACTGTCAAGACTTCTCACATTGGCTGAGAACTTCTGCTTTTCTTCTTGCTTCATACTGTTGTTGTTGTTGCTGTTCCCTGGTGATAAACAAACTGAAGATGAGCATGAGCTTATTCATGAAGGCTTGACCTAAAGCCCAGAGCTCTGTCTGTGGAAGAACATAGGTGAACATGGAGTTATTGTGGGAAGCTGTTCACAAATAATAATCCACATTTAAGCCACCAAAGCATCATTCTGAGAAAATAGCAGCATCTTCATTGTTGCATTTTTTGACACAATCAGGGCTCTCTGTCAAGAGCAGCCAGAGAACAGCGAGAACTTTCATGTCTAGGGAACAGGATCCTGTTCTTCTTTTGCCTGAGTTTGGTTATCACAGCTCTTCAGAGTGAACTCCTGGATGTGAGGAAACTGGGCTAGAAAACACCAGCATGGCCCTCTGTACTCTCAAGAAACAGAGGAACAACACCACAACAAAACCACTGTGTTTCAAGAACAGAAACTGTAAAGGAGTTTCTGGAAATAGTCCAAGCCAGACCTCAGTAGGAAGATGTGGATGCTCAAAAACAGAAAAAAAATTAATGGATGTTTGCCTCCAAAATAGGATAACCATAAGGACTGACTATTGCCTAATTTAGTACTGAAATTATTATTTATGACAGTCATATTATTTTATTTCACTATTTTATTTATTAATTATTACTTTGTTGCAGGAATCTCTACATTCTTTTTTTAACATAGGGAAGTCTGTGCAAGCTCTCTCATTTTCTCCCCTGTGTTTTCGCATACTTTTACATACGTCCACTTTGTGATGGAATTGTCTGTTTTGTGCAAGTATTCAGCCACAGCTACTGTGGCATCCTAGAAATTTTTTTTTTTTTGTGAAGCACTGCAACTGTTTTTTATCATGGCATGTGTACCATCATGTATATTTCCAAGCCCAACTCCCAAAAAGGAAGTAAAAAAACCAAATGCCTTCCTTACATGAAAATACAGCAAGGTATTATGCCTGTAAAGGTACCAATCATTCCCCTCCTATATTTGAGGGCCAGGACACCCACACATTTGGCATGTTGCCACATACTGTTAGGTAAGGTAATGTGGCATGCACAGCAGGCTGTTCTTATCCTCCATCTGTTCTAAGTCATGCAAATTCAAGTTGTGTGTCCCTCAAAAGTCCACTTTTCCAGCATCATCCACTCTGCAGCAAGCACAGAGTGAAGGATGCCCTTGTGTACAGATTCTTTAGCTGAGCTGTAGAGGCAGTGGAGAGAGGTGAGCTTTTGTTGCATTAGATGTCGATTCACTTGCAGCAGAGAGCTGAGCTTTGGGCTGCAACTTCTCTTGCACCTGAAAAGTGTGTGTGTGGAGAGTGGTTGTTCAGTTTGGCATATGACATGTTGTCAGTTGTCATATTTGAGCAATGTCTCAGTTTGTTCATGATTTTGGCAGTCTAGAAGAATGGTTGGTATTTCTCTGGTTAATCTAGCTTATGTATGGGCTCTTAAAGTATTTGTTATGTTCCAAGTCTTTAGAACAAATACATACCAGTTACAACATCTTCTCTGCTGGGACTAATTTGCATGAAAGTAAGGCTTAACATACGGAACAATGGGAAAAAATAGACCTGATGTTCTCAACAAAAATATCATTTTTTTGTATGTTGTAATAGTTTCTTTTTTAACTGTCTGAACAGTGGATGTTTCTTACAGATAAAAATCGATGCATCGTTGCTATATTTTCAATGAAAAATGGTGCACTGACATCAAAGTATGCTGAAAGCAACCTCTCTTCTGTCGACATTGATAAAAAGTGGTCAACTTCTTCTGTAGCACTGACGTAAAATGTCATGTGTATGTTGTGTGATCATGGCATGCTGTTGTGAAGAGCAACAGCAGAATAAATAGACCAGGAAGGTGAATTGAATTTGATTTAGGGATCCAAGGCAGATTGTGATTGCATTGGTATAAATACAGAGTCACTTAACCTAATCCCAGGTTTACAGAACTGTTACTGAAATAAAAAATGGCATCTCTGTAGCTGCATTTCCTAACTCCTCTGAAATTCTGGTCTGAATCTTTACAGTAGTTAGCATAGCTGCTTCCATTTATAACTTCAATATTTCTTTGGGATTTCTATTGTCTTCCCTTTTTCTTCACTTTCTGTGCAGCTGTCATCATAGCATTTAAACTCCAGTTAGAAGAGCAAGGCAGATGCCTCCCAGCAAAGGCTTTGCCAGCATCACTCCAATGACAGCTGTGGAAGCAGTGCTGTGATAACAGCGTGACCCCCAGCGTCAACAGAGAATGACCACACCACATCTGCAAAGCTTTTCAGCTTCCACTGGCTTGGGGCCTGCAGTCTCATATCACTTTTATACTTGAGTCTCTCAGCTGGCAGCACTAATGCTGTTTAGCTATATTAGATACATTCAAGTCTATTTTTTTTTTTTTGGTTTATATCAGTTTTTAAAAACCTCTATTATCACAAAGTATTTCAATCCTGGGGTGAGAAGGTCTTTAAAACATGCGTCTTCCCGAGTTCACCCCTAGACCTAGTTATATCTGAAAATCTAATTGAAAGTTTCAAAACATTACTAGGAACCACAACTTTCAGTGCCCCAAAATGGAAATTAGCATGGCAGTATAAAGAATTACCCCAACATCTACTAAAAGAAGGGAAAATTTTAAGCAAGCTAACACCAACAGTTTCCAAAAAACCCCAAAACAAATGTAACTTATTACTGTATGTTGATATTGTGTTTAAAGCTTGTCTATGTATCGTTTTAAAATGCACCAAGATAAATATTTCTAGGTGAAAATAAGTCCAATTCAAGAAGTATATGCTTGGCATAGAAACAACCATGCAAGTTCAGTGATATTTCTACATGCTCTCTTATATACCAGGGTCCATGTAGGGATTTTCTCTGTGATAAAATACTTTGTCAAGTGAAGTCCTAACTTGGTAACTCAGCTTCCTCATGCATCAGCAAGTTGTTCCTTTGCTTGCACAGCCCATGCAGGTGCCTCTGTAGAGCTGTTCCACCATTTGATAGGAAAGGGAGAAGAATACCTAGGACTTCTTCCTTTTCATGTCTCCAGGTAGAGCCTGGAGATTATTGCAGAGTCATAATTTATTCATTACACTAAACATCGTGTGGTCACTGTGACTTTACAGCAAGCAGGACTTTCAGCAGGTGTGTGAATAAAGTTCCTTATGAAGTAGTGAACCTGTGTCCATGGTTCTCCCTATGGCTGGCAGCACAGCCCAGAAGCTTCATAATTCTCTTGAGCTGCTAAATGGAGCAGGAAGGATGTCCCAGTCCCTCTCTACAGCTGATAGCTGTGATAACCATTATCAGTCACCAAACAGACTCAGCTCTAAGATATACTGTGCAAATAGGAACCAAACCCATTGTTTCCTTGGAGATATTCCTGATGCAGTTTGCTACAAAAGCACTTGGTTCTCAATTAACAAAACCATTAACTCCTCTAGGTAGGGTTGTCCCCACTTATTATAGAAGATGACACAAGTGCATCTAAGACCAAGGACAGGTTGCAAATTACTGGTTGAGCCTTGACTATGCTGTAGTTCTTGTACTTGACTATGCTGGAATTTGACAAATAGTATGGGGTTAACCACACACACCATTTTTACAACAGTTGCTGTCATACCTTGAATTATCTGAAGCATTCAGGCTCTTCCCCTGGCCCCTGGAAGGTAGTTCCTCCAACTGTAGAGTCTCCACACTTTTCTGAGCCATAGGGTCTGTTTGATTAATTAAAGAAGGAGCAGCCTGAGGGTTGACACAAGTGCCTCTTGCAACACTTTCAAGATTGTGCAGAGCTGGAACTTGTGGAACTTGTAACTCCTGATAACAGACCTTGGTCCCATTTCAGGAAATCATCCCTGTGCAAAGAAGCTCATTAACATATACTCAAGTTCTGCAGCAGACAGTGGAAAATATGCACATTCTTAAAGTTAAGAAGGCATTTTCCTGAGAGTAACTTGATATGGCTGCAGGTGCAAGCTCAGGCAAGGCAGTGTTTGCTGAGGTTAGTGAACCCAGGTCACATCTCTCTGTTGCTGCTCTGTGGCATATATAGGATGACGATTTCCTTCCCCCCGCAAAAGAGACATTTTACAGGAGAATATTTGGGACAATTATTTTTTTTACATATTTAAAGGAGAAAGTCTGATCTCAATTGCCTTAAAAAAATGGCTAATTTTGTAGTATGAGCAACCACGCAAGAGAAATGCACTTCATTGAAAGAGGAAATAACTTTAGTCAGCTTCAAATTCCTTTTGCTTCACATGCTTATTCAGCTCAAATATTTGTATGAAAAGATGCTCTGGTGAAAAATTGAACTCTATGATTAATGGCCAAAGTCCACACCCATTTCATCTCAGCCACCCAAGAATTTTTTCAAAACTAAGAAAGATTTATTTGAAATCTCTAAGTACACAGGAAGCAGAAATAAAGTGGTTTTAAAATACAGGTATTTTTAAAGTTTCTATTTCATCACAAAATGAAAAATAGCTCAAATATTTTGGGGGTTTTCGCTTACCCATTAACAAATCCTATTCTGCTTGCACCTTCCTACTTTGCTATCAGTGATATTTTAGTGTTATCTGAACTTTTTTTTTGGTCCATTTTACTTTTCAAACATTCCAGTTAGAAGACCACTTTAGACCTTAGAGTATAGACACTGTTAGTCCAAAGAGAGAGGACTGCTGGAGAGCTTTCAGGAGCAGCCTTTCTTGATTACTGTACTCAATGTGTCTGTTTAAATTCGCATAAACAGCTAATGCCAAATATATGAGAAACTAATTTGGCCTTGTTTAAATGCTGGACTTTGACTGTCTGTGAGTGCTTTTAGTCAGAAAAAGATTGCCTTCTTTCTAAAAAATACACTTTTAAAATCTAAGTTATTTCAAAATTGAGAACAGTTGTTCTAAAATTATAGCACTCATGAAGATCTGAACTACTATAACTGTGAGTATAATATGTGAGCCATTTTGTTATTTTGGTTCCACTTAACCATGTAGGCAGATCCCTATATTCACACAAAACTGGTAATATCAGCTTATTTTGTATCTGAATTTCCCTGATGCCCTGTTTTCTCACTTGGATGATGGGTTCTTTGCACAAGAGCTGAGCTGATTGGTGCAAACACAAGGGCAGTTGAATGATAGTCCAACACACTGTCCAAATCTATTTCTAATCAAAACAGAGTTAGGGTATGGACTTGCTAGATGTGTGCTAGCTCATCCTTAAAACATCAATTTTTTTTAAAGCCCAATGAAAATAGTTCTGATGAAATTAGAAGTACACAGATTTTCTACAGTGCTTCCAACCTTGTACAATCATCCTGTTCAAGCTGAAAATGTCACTTCCTTTATGAAATACATTATCACAGCAACTCAAAATTTTTAGGCTGGGAGACCATTACAGAAGGTGATATACACATGCTACTGAAGCTGAGCAAAGATTGTCAAAATAATAAATGAAATCATATTGCTAAGTCAACACTCCAAGTACTAAGCAGGACAACCTATCATTTTCCTCAAGCTATTTTTTACCTAGTCACTGAATTAAAAACCGCTATTCAGTCTTTGGCTCCCAGAAATGATCTGACAAAACCAGATAGCTTTAAAAGATAAATTATATTAAAGTCAAGCAAAGAAAATATACTGAAGTCAACCAATCAAAAGTATATCTACTAAACATTTATGATCAAATATTGTGTATATAGTGGATCCCCAGGAATATTTAGGTGTTTGAATCCCAAATATAGGCCCTCAAAGTCCTCACTTGGATGCTTCTTTGCCTGGAGGCATACTAAATCTCTAAGTCCATGAGTTTTAATAGATTATATTTGCTAAGTGGCTAAATTAATGAAACTGGGAGGGTTGACATCTGAGCATTGTATTTCTCGACTAAGATAGTCCATCCCTTAGCTTGCATTCTAAATCCAATCCAGAAAACACTCTGAGTACAGACATATTGGATGTGCCAAAAAAGGAAACATGGCCAGGTATCTGCCATTACTCTTCCTGTCTTTTTACTTATCAGCTAAAGAGTTGAATTGAGACATTGAACACACTATCTCTTTTGTTCGTGCCTCTGTCTTCTTACCAGGTATTTCAAATTTTCCAAGATCCTTTTAACTTTAGGCGTAGTCTGCTTTCCAGAGCAAGGGCATTCAACATCCATTTTTACTGTACCTTTCCAATGTGCATAGTGTAGCAAAATATTTGCTAAACAGAGAAAGTGCAAGGAAGAAACCAAAGGAATATAAAACCTAGTGTAATAATACTGCTCAGTGGTTAGCTCTCCCACCTAAGTAAAGAGAGGACTGAATCCCAGTCCCTGCCCTCATGATTACTTAATATGAGATACTTAAAATTTCATTGACACAGGCACTGAGGCCTCTTTCTTGTAGCTGAGTGCCTCAAATGTTAGGCAATAAAGTATTGCTCTCTCCTTTGCCTAATGAATATTTAATTATTCTCAGTGAAGTAAAGCAGCCTCAACAAGAGGAATTATGGCTCTTTATCTGTCCTCAAACTAACCACTGAGCTACTGGATAAAACTGAAATACTGGCTAGGCCCCTCTTTGAAAACTGTGAGCCCAACCATGATGCAAAGTAGATAGCAAATATCAAGAGAAGGAAGTTTCTTGCTGTAGGCTGGGATTAAGTATTTAATTCCTTTAGAGACATTGGTCTCCATACACTTACCATTTTTTGTTGACCTTGTTGGCTTTCTGCTCAGAATGCTCTGGGTCCTTGGATATTGTAGGCATCTAACTCAGGGCTAGTATATGACACTGAAAAGTCAGATTCTCCAACGTGCCATGTGAGGCTGACTGTTCCTCGGGGATCTAGCTCATAGTATCCACACTCCTTAAAAAAACCATAGAGGATATAATAGCATCATATGCATTAGAAGTAGGCAGTGTTAAACAGGAAAAATAAAGCTGAGAGGGAACAGAACCTTTGGGTCATTTACTTACATTAATTTTCTTGCTTCTATCCCTTAGTGCCTGAAAATCCACTTCTGAGTAATTTTGCTGTGAGAGGTATTTGCTTGTAAGGCAGACAAATTCCCATCACCTTCCCCCTCTCTCTACTGCTTACAGGTCCCCAGCTGATGGCCCTTTGGGACCTGCATCCAGCTTACAGACAACCTGAGCTGTTCTAAGCTAGTGAGGCTCTGCTGTGCAATTAGCATGCCAGTCAGAGACCCTGCTGCTGGTCCTTTCCAACCACAACAGGTGGTGGCTGGCTCAGAGGGCTGGAGTCAACGTGAGTGGACTCAGAGAAAGGGATAAATCTTTAGATTACCTGTTCCTTTGGGAGAGACACATTGCTGGGATTTTGAAATCAAACACTGTCTCCTTAAAGGGAAGAAGCACGCTGTGGGAAAAGACATCTGACTTGAGTTTTTCGCAGGAACAAACCCGAAAACATCATTACCTGAATGTAGTTTTCCTACCTAACAATAGTTTTCAAATTCTCAGGGACCAAAAGACAGGAAAAAGACAGCTTGTCAAAAGAAGGCACTTTACCCAGAAGATAACCACCATTTTTCAGTATTCTCAGACGTCAACTTGACACAGTCCTTTCATAACTGGCTGAACTCCACAGATGTGCTGTTTTGGCAAGGAGTACATCTTCTGGGAATCAATTGGTGTGGAAAAACCGCAGAAGATCAAAACACTGACTTTGGCTAACAACATGGGCTAGAGGCCATGAACCATGAGCTGCAGATTGGGCAGAATCCTAGCCACTGACTGTTCTGTAGTAGCTGTACTTCAATATGCTTTATCAAGTTTCAGATCCCAGTCTGTTGCCATGCAATCCAATTTTCATAATTATTTCTCAGCTAAACTCCATTTGATTTATTTCTGTTCAAATTAATCAGCACAGCTGATATGAAGTTTACCAGACACACAGAGTCATGGTGATTCCTGCAGATGTAATATCATAGAAAGATTAATTTATCCATTGGTCTAAAGCTTGGTTTATAACTCATTGTTCTGAGATAAGACTTTTCCCAGGTCAGGGTGGACTGGTAGGACTTTAGTATAATTGTGATATATTCTATTATACTCTTACTCTGTCTTTGCTCTTTACCCTTCATGTTAGTTTAGGGGTGATATTTGATAGGGAAGTTATAGAATTGTTAAAATGGAAGGTCTGAGGTTTTTAAATCTTGTTTTGCTGTTGCTGTACATTGTGCACATAAATTACAGTTTAAAAACTGGACTTGACTCAGTGGTTCAGGATTCAAAATCTGTCTCTTGCACATTTCTCTGATCTGCAAGTAACTTGCTTTTATGCTGTGACTTCCTCCTCTATTAAAATGGAAATAATGATAGAAAGAAGGAAAAAGACTGTATCCAGCTATGCTGTTATTTTTCAGAATAAGGTTGGCCTTTTACTGTGTGTTTGCACAATTCTTGCACAACAGGATCACTACAGTAGTACGTAAATTATAATAATAAGATGTAGTTTTAGTATTTTCCACCATGAACATGATTCACTGTAAGATCTTACTTAAATCTTACTATTTATTCTTTTACTGCTTGTAAAAGAGCACAGTAATTAGAGTCCAGGAAAAATCTCATGCTACAATTTTGTAATGCTACAAATACTCAGCAACAAGTGGGGGATAGACTTGCATTTCAGTTCTAACATGCAGCACTCAACTATAATAATACTGTACCAATTCCTTACATTGTCCAGAGAGGAGCAACAAGGGTCATGAAGGGTCTGGAAAAAGTGTACTATGAGGAGCTGCTGAGGGAGCTGGGGATGTTTAGCCTGGAGAAGAGGAAGCTCAAAGTGGATCTCATCGTACTTACAGCTGCCTGAATGGAGGTTCTAATACAGTGGGGACCAGCCTCTTCTGCCATGCCTGCAGTGAGAGGACTAGAGGAAATTGCCTTAAGCTGAGATGGGGGACATTCAGATTAGATACTAGAAAACAACTTTTCACTGTCAGAGTCATCAACCTATGTTGCTAAGGAGGTCGTGGAGTGACCACCTCTGGAGGTGTTTTAGAGATGTCTGGATGTGGAGCTGGGTTAGTTTGTTTAGGGGTCACAGTGGCAGTGCTGGGTGCTCAGCTGGACTGGATGACCTTGAGAGTCTCTTCCAACTTTGATGATTCCATGGTTCTATCGTATCTCCTTCCAAAGTGATTAAAGTTCCCAAGTGGAACACATAGAAATGTTGTCATCCATACGTTAAGTGAAAAACAGAGGCTTGAAGAGAATTTTCTGCCAAGACTGTATTGTAAATAATGAAGGGAAGGAGGAATAATGAAAGGAAGGAGCAAGCAGAAGGAAGATTTGAAGTGAGCAGAAGTGTTATCCATTTTGGGATGGTATTTTGCACTCAAGAACTGTGACTACCAAACAAGATTTGGTGACTTGCTCTAGTTGAATGGCCATTAGAACAAGTTTCACAGCTTTCAAGGGATAGTTTACCAATCTTACAAACAAAAAAATTGCATCTCCCAATGGATATAATAACTGAACAGTAATACTGTATCCTATTCTATCCTCTCCTCAAAGCAGGAGTACAAAGAGCTAAAAATGCCCAAGGAATCCTGTCTAGAGGAAAGCAGCAGGACAGAAAATGCCCAGCATGACAGATATGCCCAAACAAGATACCTGTCATGAAAGCTAAGGCATCTAATGTATTTGCAAAAAGCATGACAGAAAATTGAGAAATAATGAGTATTTTAGCAAAGTTAACACAGATCTCTTTGAATTAAACCTGAAGATTTAGCTGCTATGGTTTAGCTGTTATTTCTAAACTTCCAAAATTAGTATGTTCACAAGAACAGATCAGTGCTTCATTTCTCAGATAGTTCTGCCACTAAGAGAAATTGTTGTGTACATTTTTTAAAGCTACAAATATTTCTACTTACCAGAACTCCCTGTATGCTCAAAATTCATCATATTAACTGACAATATAATCCTGCATACTTACTGAGTATACCCAAGTGAGATTTAGGCACCTGTGACATTTAGGATACAGTACTATCCTCTCTGGCTCTAACTAAGTGGAGAGTCCTTTTAAGAAGACCACAGCCTACAAATCACAGAGGGCAATCCCTGCTCTCTTCTCACATCTGCCAAAGTCTCAGATGGACTACAATGTAGCTCTGAGCATTGCTTTTCAAGAAGGGAGTCAACCACTCAAGACAAGTGAGAACAGCAGTGACAATAACTGCAAAACAAAACACCAACATATTCGGTTAACCTAGAGTCAAAGAACTGTTGTTGTGTCTCTAAAGGAGAGAAAATTTCTAGAGACAAGTGTTTTAGAGAGAAATGTTCATTGTTCTACGAGTCTGTGGAGACAAGATAAGCTTACTGAAGGTAGGGGTACTGACCCTCTGGAGCAGGTTTGTCTCAGGAAATCATGGAGCCACTTTCACTTAAGGCTTTAATACAGGTGAAACAAAAAAATCTATTGAAACCCCAAAAATTTGGCAGTTGTTGGTAATGACTGGAATGTAATGACCATACAGCAGGCTGCCTAGTCTTTGATTCTGATGGTTTTGTGTTTAAAGTTGCTGGAAGAGTTTTCTTCAAACTCTGAAATAACTGATGTTTGGACAGAGGCCAACCACAGAAAGTATCTAGGACAAAGTAACACCTCTGTTGTGAAAGATATAAACCAGATAAAGTGGCCACGGACTCTAAAGTAATGCATTCATTGCTAAAAAGTACCTTAATTAGATGATAAAACTGTACCAATATACTGAACATTAATATCACTGGATTTCCTACTTAGAAACGTATGATGTCACCTCCATGCATGATGAGCATCTCTGGTGAGCAGCAAAGCTGCTGGAGCAGCTTTTTGAAGTTGTAGCATGACAGGCTTTTGGCAACTGCTTGGAACAAAGCTGCTGTGATGGTTGTTTGATTAAGCAAATCTGCTGTGGTAAATGTCTGAAGCCAAGCTGTTTCTGCAGCTGTTTGAGCCAGAGCTAGTCCTGCAGTTTTTGAAGAAGGCATTTGTAAAAAATGAAGGAGAGAGGTGAAAACAGAAAGGAGGATAGAGAAAGGTTTTGAAGCATTTTAACTGCATACGGCATTTTAGAAAAAAAGTATGCTTGTTTTTAAACTGTTTTGTAAAACAAAACTATAATGCCATCTTGGGGTTTTGGTGATACTGGCAATTATAATATGGAGGATTCCTAAGGATATGTATGTTTTTATAAGACTTATTGAATTACAGACTTTCAGAATTATATTAAAACTTCAAAGTCAAGTAATCAAAATGTAGGAAATGCCAGAAGTCAGGTTGTATGCAAACTTTACTAATCTTACTTTAGTCACATACTCATATAAGGCTTTTGTCTTCAAGATCCAAGCATCAGTCAGCACTCAGGGGTGGCAGGTATTTTAAAGAAAATATCTGTTTGGGCTTTTTTTATTTCTTGTCCTTGTTCAGTATGAGATTCTTTGCCTTGTTTATTTCATAGTAGTAAAATCTCATATAACAACAGAATGATTAATTGCCTTCTGATATTTCCAGTAGTTCTCATCACTGTACTGTCTGAGTGCTTCACAAATATGAGTATGTATAATATTATGGTACATTTCTAGGACTTAAAGTGATATTGTTACTCCTGATTTCTGCAGAGTTGAGGTTAAAACTGTTCTGTAAGTTTTAGGGTGTTCTATTCAAGGTGTGTGATCTTGAGCCATAACATAGCAGTTTATTTATTTAAGTTGTAATTTATCAAGTTGACTCCTCAAGTGCACGACACTACTGTAAGCCAGATCATTGTAAGCCAGGTGAGTCAGGAAACCAGAAAAAGAGGCACCATCTATGAAAAGTTTTTGGTAGAGATGGCTTGTAAAGAACTACACAGGGATTTTGAAGAACAAGGTGTAGAGTAGCATGGTAAAATAAATTAAACAGATAAGTGGTTGTGCAATTGCGTTCACCTAAACACAAAAGAACAAACGTAGAGTCTCCATGACTGTACAGCTTTAGTTGGTCCATTTCCTAAATTGTAAATCCTTGCTTTGGTGTCTTGAAAGTGTTGTTGCTTTTCCATATGTAGGTAAATTTCTTTTTTTTTTTGTTTCATGCTAGGAAAAAACTCTCCCATATTTTCCAGCTGTCATGCCTAAATGTGCAGATTTTATCAATGTGTTAGGAAAATGTAGATGCCTTGTGTAATCTCCTGACATTTAAACAGAATAACTAGGAATATTTTCTGTCCTATCTGGGTGCCAAAAAAATAAAAAATAAAAAAATTAATGGACAGTTTCTAACCAAATTTTGAACAGTGACTGAATTGTTGAAGTCAAGGTTCTTGGGCTCCACTACAATGTTCAGATTGAATACTCATCCACAGGACACAGATGCCTGAATTTATTCCTTCAAAGCATAACCATTTCTGCCTTTACCAGTCACTGCCTCAGTCTTATTTTCTCATTAACCTCAGACATTCCATCTCCATTTCCATTTCTCCACACATTTGGTTCCTTCCATTCTTTCCCTTTCTTCCATTCTTTCCCTTCTAACTTTTAATCCATTCTGTCTCTCCTGACTGCTTTCCTTCTCAATCACAAATCACAAATTTCTCTGTAGATTGCCCAGCACCAGTCCTTCACCCAGTGGATCCTTCAGTCATTCTCACAGCTGCCAATGTTTTAGCAACTTTTTTTCTCCTCTTAACTTTTTTCATTCTTGCTGGCTATGAATCTCATCTTCATTTCCAAGCACAGTTTACTGTCTCTATCACCATAAATGTCTCAGTTCCCTCCTCTTTCACTCTGTCTTAGTGTTCTGGTGTCCTGGTTCCTGTCTGCTCCTCATCTCCAGGCAGATCAGCTTTTTGCATGCTCTGCTTTTAAATAGTGCAGCTTCCTCCTTCTCGCTTCCTGTTTGGAGTAGGTGGAAGAAATAGAGCTTCTGCGCTCTGATTTGGACTGCAGCCCAGTATGACGTAGAGCTGTAGTTGCAAGGAAAATCCTGCTCAGCCTCAGTCTGGAACACGTTATATAATTACAGAATCTTTGAGAAATGCAACTGCTGACACCTGAGACTTTCGTACTGAGCATGTGTGAACTGCCTTTTTTCTTTTCTCTTTTTCCCCAAAGGATTAGGGCTTAGCCAAACTTAACAAATTCTATTAAGAGATGGAGAGAAGTACATCTTTAACACAAAGGCAAACCTTAATCCAATTTTAAGCCACTCTACAAGTGGTAGTAGCCTCAAAAATTTCACCAAAATGCTGTTGTGTTTTTTACAAAAAAAAAAAATACAAAAACCCCTATATCTTCCCTTAGTCTTTATCTCATAAATGACTGAGTTGTTTGCCAAATTCAACCTTGTGCAGATGCTCAGTGTGGAAAATTTCAGTGCAAATAATTAAACTTTGGCAAAGTTACAAATAACTGGAAACAGAGTCTCATAATGGGAAATGTTGGACAACCTCACTAGACATGTGTGTGTTCAGTCCTGTCTATATTATAATGTCCATTAAAATTTGGAGAAACTGTTCTTTTTATAGTCGTCAGAGAAAAACTCATGGGTTTGCTGTCATTGCAGTGTCAAGTTTCATACCAGAACTGTTGTAAGAGGGTGAAATTAAGCTACTTTGAAAGGGCTGTTTTCATTAAAAAGGATATTATTTTGTTTATGATAAAATAGCCTCAGTTGCTGCCACGTGGATTAATCCAGCCATTCAGAGGTCTCAAACTGGGTCTCCCAAAATCAAGAAAGTGATACAAAATTTGTGAGATTGAAAGACAGTTGTGGGGAAAGTGTAGATTTTTCTTCCACTTTCTGAGCTTTGGAGTTATTTTGCAATATATTCAAGTATTTATCTGTAAATATAAAGTCCATTCACTTCACTTACATGTTATCTAAACTAGATACCAAATTTAAACCAGAGGCAGACATTTTAAGACAAATACCAAATATACTGTCAGTTGTCAAGACCTCAGACTCAGAGCCCCATTCCACTGCTTTTTCCATTGCATTTATTATGATCTAAGAGTCTGGATATTGAATGCTCAGCTGTTGCACAGCTTCTGCTTGTCAAGATGAAGCAAGTCTCTTGTGTATTTGAGCCCTTTTTTTGTTTCCATTGACTTATCAGTTGGGTTTGACTTCTGTATTTTTTCCTACTGCTTAAAAAAAATTTAAGACAGAGTGCATCTTGTATACACTTAAAAACTGAGGAAGAATGTTGAAGGCTCAGGACAGGGCAAATCTGAAGCAGCACCTGAGCTGTTTTCCTTTACCAATAGCTGGTATGAAGAAAGGATTCTAAACCCAGACTAATTGTAAATGCTCCAGGACTTACTGATAAGTCCTGCATAAATCAAAGCATCTATGACTGCAAATTAAAAACAGATTTCTTTTATGTCAATTTTTTTAGGGTGGATTTTTTTAAAGTAGTACTTTTGTGCCATGTTGGCTGATCTTGCAAAGAGATCCACACAGATACACCTAAATCACCAAGTACCAAGCGTGGTACAGTAATAAAATCTTTGGAGTATCTAAGCACCAAGAAAAGGGAAGATTGTTTACTGCTGTAAATGAAGCTGTAACAGAAATGTGCAGTTTTAAACTATATGAGAGGCCATTCCATATAAATATTAGGGTAACGTTTCCCTGATAATGAGATTTACCAAGATGCCAAGGAAAACAGTAGCCATTCAGCTTCTTTAAACTTCAAGAACTAAATTGAACAAAGCAATTTGAGAAAGGTTACTGAAATTAATTGCTAAGGTCCTTTATTACCAAAATTTTGTTACTGAAATCCAGAAAATATAGTCCATCTCTTCCTTTACAGTGCTGAGTTAAGGCAGATAGGAATTTCCTATAGCTTTGTCTTGACACATTGAGATTCATATGAGGTTAACAGGGTAGGGAAACCTCTAAGGAAGTAGGGTGACAAAAGTAGCATAACCAAGTAATTCTGAGTCACACTACATTTACTCCTGAATATTTGGATCATAGTACCATATTATGTCATCATCTACAGCTGGACAGAAAGTGACAGCTCCTCAGATGGGATGGATCTCACTTAACTTCTGCTGTCAGAAACTGACACCTGCACCTGAGCTAATCATCCTAAGCTCCCTTTACTGTCAAAAGGAAGAAGTAAGCGTCTTGTGGAGCCCAATCCATTTCATCAAATGTAGATGTGCAAAGTAAGGAAAAAGAATGACATGAGGTATTTCTTGGTGTAGCCTCTAATGACTGTCTAGTACAAGTAGCCAACCTGTGATGACATAGGTGAAATGCCTTCCTTATTTTTTTGTCAAAGTGGACATCAGTACAGGTTTCTTCTTCACATATAAGCTGAACTGCTGAAAAGATCTATGATCAATGAAACTACACATGACAGGAATTTCAGCACTTCTGTTCAGCTCCTGAACAGGATGGGACAGGGTGGCTCCTGACACTGCTTTTCTAAATTCCATCCTAATTTTAAATATGCTTCTTGAGAAAATGTGAAGTGACAATGCCTATTTTTAAATCCCTCAGGTGTTTAGGCCTTGTTGTAGCCGTTTCCTGCTGCTGACTTAATTAAGGCCTGCCAGCCTGAGACCAGCTCTTCTCAGCAGTCTGCCACAGGCTGTCACAGCTTGCTTTCAGCGTGACAGGTAAGGGCATGGTGGCACTCTGTTCTGTTTGCCTTGTGGTCCACTGCTTTCTCTTGTGCACAGAGAGGAGAATGCCAGTCATTCCTACACCAACTGCGCAGTCCTCTCCAGTTAGTCTGAGGGTGTTTTTCATGCTATAGGTAGGAGATTCTACTGATGGCAGCTGGTGGGAAACATGGCCCTGCTTTGCCCTTGTCTCCCTCACTCATTGTTACCAGATCTAAGCCATACAGTCTCAGAGGGACCTGATGCAGTGTTCTGACACACTGAGAAGCTATTCCCTTTTTTTCAGAGTTAGTTTTCCAGTGGATCAGCCAGTTAAACTCACTTACCTTGCAGCTGTGCTTTTGGTAGGTATGATATGAAGGAACGAGAGTGAGTACATGCCACTGACTCACTGGGGTATATGACTTGTTCCACCCCTTCAGCTGCAGTGCTGCATCATCATCAGGTGAAATATGGAATAAAAATAACTTCATTATGGACCACTCATCAAGGAAGTTGGTACTCTGTGTGAACAGAATGCTTTCAGTGTGTATATAATTTTTATTGTTATCTAGTTAATCATGTTTGGTTTTGCCAATCTATAAATGAGGTTTTATTGTTAAGGAAAGCCTTGAAAACTTTGTGCTATTTGAGACTAGAAGATACAGTTAAATATGTTTTTAAAATCTCAAAATGCCAAAGTAATGAGTGTCTCTCTAGCAGAGAGCTATCTCTGCTATCGGGTTTTTTGGTGCCAGAGTAGTGCTAAAGGAGGCTGGATTTTGGAGGGATGGGGGGGATTTGGCAGGTGAGAGTGAAAAAACACAAGATGGTGGCTCTTACACATTGCAGCACTGTCCTTGCTGTACTGGGCAAGTTCCAAGTGGTAACCAGATCCAGAATGACTACTGGGACACTCCTTGCTGTTCTAGCTACAAGTTGCTCGTTAACTTCCTGTTCTAAAACAGTGAGGAATGTTGCTATCAGCATCTAAACATTTATTGCTTCCTTTCCCAGCAGCAACCTCAGTTCACTGGCAAAGTCTCAAAGCATGGAACCTGCCTCCCAAACTGATAGCACCTCAGTAGGTGAGGGGCTTTTAATGGTTGCACCCGTAGTGCATACCCTTTTGGCTACAGGAAACATGCTAATGCAATTTACTATTATCTTTCACAGCAGGAGTTCCCTTCAGGGAAAGACTGATATTTATTGTAAGACTTGGATTTCATGAGGTGCCTTGAAAAAAGTGAATTATATAGGCATTGTAAAGTTGTTAAAATCTCTATATGGCAAGCAATTTGACCATGACTGGCAATACCTGAGACTGCATCTCTTATCAGGATTCCTGTTCCATGTAGGTTTTTCCAATTTTTTAAAATGATTTACAGTTTTCCTTCTGGCAGCAGTTTCCAAAAATGAAAGCACTTCAGATATCTCATCTTTAAGTACTCAAAATCCCTACTTGCTTTTAAAAGCTTTGGTCTTATGGTAATACCACACATATAAGTGGAAATGAAATGGGTCTGCACAGATTTGCTGTATTCTGCTGCCACATCATTGTCCCAATGCCAGAATAGCCAGCCACAAATTGATTCCAACAGCACTGAAGGAAGTATTATGTATGAAAAAGGAAATTATGTCTAAAGTTTGTAAAAGAGCCTTAACTCAGGATTTCCTGTACTTTTAGGTTTTGTGTTATTTAGGCATGAGAGTCAGCAACCTTAGCACCATCTCAGTGCAATTTTGTGTGTGTGTGCTGGAACTTCCCTTGTGTTTTTGGAATGTAAGTAATGTGAACAAATGGAACCAGCTGAAATACAATGGAAAAAAAATTATGTAAGTAAATACAGTCAATTGCAAATGTTTACATTTTGACTCATGGAAGAGAAGCTAATAATACCAAATACTCCAAATGCATCCTGCCCTCCCAGCCAACAAGGAGCTCAAGCTCTTTCTGGCACCATCTACAAAGACAGAAGAGCAGGGAATTTCCTCTAAGAAACCTCTTTGGTCTAGTGTACCACCAGTTTCTATAGAGACTGTATTCTCAAAAATCCTCTCATTTATCACTATAAATAACTCCCACACTTCAGGGAAAAAGTGGAGTTTAGCCATAGTGATTACTGAGAATAAGTTGGATGTTATTTTGGAAAAATGAAAATCCAAGATCAAATGTTTGTATGCAGTTGTTGGTGAGAATTTATATAGCCATTGGGGATGGAAAAGATGTCAGAGGCAGCTAGTGACACCAGAACAGGAAGATTCTACCTATTGCTCAGATCCCAGAGAAGAATATTACTGTCCTGTGAATGGGGGCTTGCATTCTGCACAAAGCTGTATTAATAGCAGGACTAACAGTTCCTTCTCTTCCCCTGCCGGTAATACAGACCCTGCACAGGCAGAGTCACATGTTTCTTGCTTGTGTTTGTATGGCTTCTGAGCTCTGCAAAGTTGTTTATGTACTTTTCTTTATAATGGCCATGTGACAAAATTATAATTTTCTCTGTCTTACTGATGGGGAAACAAGTCCCAGAACAATAAGGAGCTTGATTTTTTAACATACTTTAACACTTTGTTTGGAAGCTTAAAACTGTGCAGATACTTGAAGCTGCATCAAGTGTTCTTCCCAGTACATCAGCTGTATCCAAGTGCAACCTCTGAGTGGAACATCTCCCTCTCCCCACCCTACACCTTGGTTTTCGTGGGAAGAAAATCTGTGCACACAAGATGTTGAGCCCTGGAGTGCAACTGCTCTGCAGTTTGAACTTGGCCAAAGACACATAGTCAGGATTTTTGAAAGCACCAGGTGTCTAATTTATATTGTTGTCTATGACAAACAGGCCCTGGAAATCCTACTGACTGATTACTACATTTTTTAGCAATTCTGCCTTTAAGTGACTGCTGAAGATCAAAGAAATAACCTGTGGGCATAATCACTAGGATATTCTTTCTTCTGTGTCAATAACGATTCATTAGAATTAGCTAAATTGATGCAAATTGGGAACATGACTAGACACTTGACTAGAGGACTTGCCACTTTTTCTTATGGGGCAGAAATGAATAGTGAACATTCTGTCAGATGTCAGGAGGGGCTGGGGCTTCAGGCAAGCCTTAGGTACTGGGAAATATTTCCACAACATGAAACTTGTTATATTTATAAACCTGGCTCTGTTATACTGTCCTGTTCTGAAAGTCCTGACTGCTGCTAAATACATTTTGCGTTGGTTTCACAACAACAAAATGCTTTAAATTTCTTTGATTATCCACAGTGAAATACTTTCATCGATAAATGCACTATAAATGAAAAGTTATGGAGGAAATGCAAATACTTAATTGAAATAATATTAAATTGAATACATGCCCTTTATAGTAGACTTCATCAAAATACATGTGTTGGTAAGTTTGCAGTTTGTAAGTTTTAGATGCATTAAACTGAAACTCGTTGTGAACAAGAAGTAAAAATATCTTTTATCCAATTCTACCTTTTCTAAATGTAAAAAAGAAATCAGTGGTTCTACACAATGTGAAACTTTGATAAGCTTCCTGTAGGAAAATTTCACCTCAGTGAAAAGAGGACCCTTACAGATTAAAAAGAATGTAATAATCTCTTTTGTCCAGAGCACCACAACATGTTGATATTTCTTGATTTGCTGGAGACCAAAAGTCTTTACTGGTTTTCTGTTCCAGCCTTTCTAATCCACAGTATATCCAGGAATGTTAAGATACTGAATTGATATCTGAAATAGGCTGTACCACTCAATTATATTTATTTAGCAGGACTCAGTCAAGAGTGTTTATGTGACAAATTATGGTATAGCACAGAAATACTCAAAACACAGTGAAATTAGCACGTTTGAATATGTTAATAATTTTGGTTGTAGCAGTGCAGATCAATTCACACTGCTCCTTAGCAGGGAAACTTGTCTTTCAGGGGCTTCACGCTGCTGTGTTTGCTTCTGACCTTCAATGTATCTTCTTTAACAGTGGCTTGATAATGGTGCTTAATTACCAAATGCAGTTTAGACAATTTGCAGTGCTGGAATCCAAAGGCAGCTGATGCGGCTCCAATTTTTATATCATGCTTTGTAGCCTGTAAATGTTCCTTTGTTCTGTACAAATTATGTTTTTATGGGGCAGACACATTCATGTGTTCCTCTACTGTGTGGTGTGGCTGACTTGGATGCTGCTTCACTTAGTCATAGTTGTCAGCTACGAAAATGGCTATGACAGGAATTTTCATTACCAAATTGAAAACAAAGTATTCTCAGTAGACTGCACTGACTCTGGCTTAGCTGCATACCAGGGTTAACCCCAACACACAGAAATATGCAAATATTGCAGAAGGTGCTGCATGAATAGCAAAATATCTGGTTTTGTGTCTTTACAGTAATAGAGCAACTGATTACACAAAAAGCAGAAGCCTTTTTTTCCTACAGCTTTGTGCATCATGGCAGGACTTTCTGGTGTCTAAAAAGGTATGACCTCTAATTACCTAAGGGTAAAACCTGTTTCTCTTGGATATATGAATTCTGAATAGGGATGTAGTAACAGCTGAACTAATTTTCTGTTTGCACTTAGCAAGTGGTTTTTTTTTTTTTTATATATATGACTGTTTTCATAAAAAGGTCTTAATTTCTGTGCAATTGCCCTTCTTTTGTTGAAATCAAAAATCAATCAACGTAACTGAGAGCAAGAGATGCATGGACACATATACATGCACACGTGTGGGATCTGGGAACCTCTCTCATTAAGAAAGGCTGAAAACAGTAATGAACTCTCCACTCCTTAAAGTCCAGTTTGCTCAAGACTGCAAAGGATTGCCATCATTACTTTATACACATCAAAGCCGAGCATTAACTAAATACACAGCATAATCCCCGGGTGCCTAAAATGTCAATGCCTGAAGTGTTTCACACAGGAATATTTTTACCAATACTGGAAATATTTAGTTTTCCTGTAGAAGAATCATTATCATTTTCAGCTGTTGTAATCAGTTTAAATATTAGCTAGAACTCTGTGGCTTTTTAATTATGCCTTACAACTGTGATTGCTTCACATTTCATTGTGACAAATCTTCCATCCTCATTCTTTTATTTTCTTTCAATTTCTAAGAAATGTCTTTCCAGTAATAGTATTCCCAGCTTTTTTTCCACAAGAGGATCATTTCAAAAATCTAAATGCACACATCTCCAGGATAACAACACTCTCTCAGAACAGGCCCAGGACTAATTGCCTGTCAGAGTCATGACCGTGAGTAACAAATGGCAGCTGTGCCACCTTCCCCTTCTGACATCTTTGGGTGCAAGAATTTTCAGCAATCAAGTCATGTGGATATTGGGACACTGGCTGCCTCTCTGGTGTAGCTACATACACTAAATCACCCCCTCTGTCAAAGTACATAGTAAATGGTTGTGGCATGATTTTTCACCTCATGAATTTCCAGCATCCTCTCTTTTCTTGATAAAGTCTGTGTTTTCTACACCTTATCTGCGGCCAGCTTTTTATCAGCTGCAAGGTCTCCTGTTGAAACAGACACTCGTAGGAAAACCAAGTCAAATTACCTGAAGATACAATATCAGTTAGTAGAAATTCAAAACTTCATGTGTGCATAATCTCCACAAGAAGCAGAGTAGCCTTCAAATAAAATTTAACAATCAAATTGAGCCAATCTAGCAGCTAACTGCTGCTACCCTGCTGCTTTTAAAACACACTCACCACTCCCTTGTGAGAGCCCTGGCACTCACAAGACATGTACTGAACTAATTCCACTCAGTAACCCAGAAAAAAAAACTCCAGAGAAGCAAATTATTTTTTTTTTAGGATTGGTGAGTTGAACCCACAGTAGATGAGAGGGAACATGACAGGATGGCAGGAGCACAGGTGTGGGAGGAGAGGGACAAGGAAGGAGTAGCACTCCCCCTTTCCATAGCAGTGAATCCTTAGATTTGCCCAGATGTATTATTGGTCTATTTGATTTGAGGCACCACAGATAGGGAGACATTTATTGAGGAGAGAGAGCAAAGGCTGATCAACCAACAGGTAGCTCTGTGAACAGCAGATACAAATGAGATTTACTTTGCATTTGAATCTCAAGATCGATCTTGCATGTGAATCCCGTCTAGTCTGCCAAGGTTTGAGCTCATATTGCACCTTTCCTGCTATGGAGGGATTTAAAGTTCTCTGTCATAACGATCTGTCTGTTCTACTTGGTAAAATCTTTTTATAAACTTTATAGCAACTTAATATCTGCAAAAATATACCCACCCCTTGCAAAAAAACCCTTGAATTAAATTGGTGAACAGGTCTAAATTATTCCAGGTCAAGAAGCTTTGTACAGACTGCGACAGAAAGTTCAATATCACAGAATATATATTCTTACAAAAAGAAGGGGAGAAAACTGTCATGACATTAATTTTCCTTTTCCTTTTTTTTTTTTTTTAATTTGGAATTTTAAAAAAGATTAAATTATCAACACTGAAAAGAAAAAAAAATACTGGTTTATAAATTGTTATTCAACATGTGTTGGACAGTCTAATAAAACTATAATCCAACATATATTTTACATCTCCATGGATTCTAGAGCCTCTCAGAGAGCACTAGCACATACTTTACTCATACATTAAGTGCAAGGAACAGAAATATTTCATAATGTGCATACCTCTCCTGGAAGGCAACTTAGTAAAGACAATGTGAGATTAGAGAGACCATTCCACCATGGACCTGTCACCATATGGGTTGTAATTCTAATTTACAGTAGCAATAGCACACCCTGCATGAGCCTCTCTTGATTCAATAACATTATATTATTTCTGAAAGCAGCAGAGTGAACTTTTGTCAATCTCCCCATACTAAATATATCAAGATGTGACAATCACTCCTTTCTGTATAGATTAAATAACAATTTGAAATGTCATATTTGGATCTAGTGAGCAATATGCTTGCTGCCAGGCATTGACAGCAAACCACAGTAGTTAATTTGACCCTATGGAACATTTGAAAGCAGGCAAGCTTGAAGCATGAGCACTAAGCATGTTTCAGATTTCACTTACATATTTCAGTGAATTGATCATATGTTCCTATTAATTTTCCAGGTATTTTTTTCAGAAGTACTTTCACCCATGGTAAAACACTGCAGAAAGTGATGCTTAGAGAACTTGTTGCTAATGTATTGCTCTCAAATGAAAATCCTCTCACAATTTCCTTTCACAGAGAAAATATTTTTCTCCTCATAAACTTCACTCCCATTAAAAACATTTTATATCTTGACTACAAAATAGGACATTCTCAAAGCCTCACAAGGCTTTTCCTGATTAAGGTTAAAAATTTAATTACCTATCTAAATGTTTGGGTGCTTCAATAAGCTGTGTGGCAGTTCTTACTCTTAACAGACTATTTTACCTTGCCTAAATCTTGTGATATGCTTAAAATTTGTTATGAGCAAAAGCCCGGTCATTTATATGTAAATTATCCCTGTCCATAAATTACGGTCATTCTTGCTTGGATGTTTTCGTGAGAACCTTGAATCACAAACTGTGGCCATTTGGTTTAGTCAAAGTAGGACACTGTCAGAGATTAATTTTATTTACCAATGGGAGTTACAAAGGATGTAGGTGACAGCAACAGGGACCTCCTCCACTTGGTGGAAATAGCCAAAGGATGGGAAATACAGGCTATTTTATACCAGACAATTGTGTAGAAAGAACAATTAAATACGGACTATAGGCATAGATCTTTATGCCAAAAAGGGTGGTTATACAAAAGCCCATAAAGACATGACCTGCACTCATGCTGGCAAGAGTGTCCCTGGCTTTTGCTTTATCATAGTTGATTTGGTTTTCTCCAGATGCCCCACTATGCACAATGGCCAAGCTGAGGCACATAAACCTCGCCTTTCTCTGTTTCCGCATTGGCGGGTTCGGCTGAAGCTGCACCAGGTCTCCTGAAGGTTATTACACACATTACTAAGTCAGCAAAAGGAAACAGATTTTCTTGTCTCAGGCAATTTCCTACAAATCCTGGTGTAGGGGTGACAGCTTTAGGGAGAGAGCCTGAACAGAGAGATGGGGGCATTAATTTCTCAAACTGCATTTTTTCAAGTGATATTTGCCAGAGCTTGTCTGACCATGCCCTAACTCCCCTTTTTTGAAGTGCACAACTAACCTTAAGAAGAAGTGCTGCCCATTAAAAAGTCTTTGAAGGTACTGTTAAAAACTAAGCCAGGTTGATTATACGATTACACATTTCTGTAAGATTATGTGTGATCTCATCTATAAAATTACAGGTATATCCCAACTGTGGATAATTTTTGATACCAGAAGCAAATGCTAATTTGGCAAAACACTAGTTTGCAAGCTGCTAAGGGAGTCAGTAATGGGAACTAGGTCATTTATACTGTATGTCACCAGCTGAAACTCACCATAACAGGAGACCTTAAAAACTTGAGTTGATCTAAGGTTGTTCTAGAACCAAATAGAAAATAAGCTTGACATTTCAGTTTAGATCCTAGTAAGCAACTATTACCAGCCCCAAATAAAAAGTGCCAGCTGCTGTTATACCAGAGAAGTAAAAACCTCTATTTCTTGTCTAAAGATTTTCTGCTGTTCTGTGTGGAGTTCTGTTCATAGGATTAGATGAAAAGATGTCATCAGTACTGCACAGAAAGTTCTTGTTCTGCAAATGAATAATTCAGTTTCTGATGTTGCTAATCCAGTGCCTTTCAGAAGCATTAAATTAAGTTTCAATTAAGTATGTCTGAAGTAATTTGACTGTTTATCTTTTTGTTTTCTATTCTATTAAACCACTCCATCTATGAGAAATACCCAGAAAGAAAAATTCAGTATGTGAAGGCAAAAAGGGAGGTCTGTTTTGCATTACTGTAGAACTCTTCTGCAATAGTGTAAACGTGGTTTTTCTCACACCTTTTATTGTCTGGTTTGGGTTTGGTTTGTTGAGGTTTTTTAATAGAAGCTATTTTTTTCAGTTTCCTTACACTATAAATAGGCATCCTTTTTCAAAACCTCATACAAGTAGTAGTGTTCTCTGCGTAAATGTTAATCAGCTTACGCAGTGTATCATCCTCATGTCCCTTTAATGAGATTAAGCTCCTCTGGCTGAGCATGAGATTTCCTGAAGTGCTCTATTCTTCATGCCATTTCTATCACAGGAAGACCCCACCCTTCCTGTGTCAGGTATTTTACAAATGCATTGAAAAGATAATCCCTGTCCTGGTAGAAAAATTGCTTTCACCACCTCTTTAACACTGAAGGGTGAGTTGCACATACATCTTGAACTAGTATGGTGACTACCACTGCTGAAATGGGGAATCCTCCTTCCTGGCTGTTCATTTGTCTTCTTTTAGGTCCATGATTGATGTATAAATACTTGTAAACTAAGATGCCAAAGTCAAACAAATTTGAGTGTACTTTTCTACTTCAGCACAGCAACATGTATTTTTTTGGCCATTGGAGCCATCCTGAGCAGTCCTTCTTGGCTTCTCAGCTGTGCCACTAAAACTGCTTCTGCAGCTACAAGGTGATTTGCAAGGTAGACTTTAAGTTTATTCCAATTTAAAACAGCATTCTTTCATCTCCAATGCTTTTGTTGGTTTGTTTTTGCCAAGTGGCATCATGTTACTCCATCAAAAGTGGTATTAATACAAGTGAGCGTGCAGTGCAAGGTAGCAAGCAGAAGTGGGGGATGCTTAGGCTATTGCTGTGGCTGAAGGAAAGTCACGTCCCCTGATAATATCCCCAAAAACTGTTTCTCTGATAATTAAAGCAGAATATGTAGTCCCCCTGCCTCAGTCACCATGTCTTCATTTAAAGCTGGCAAGTAAAGGAGACAATTTTTTACAAGTATAAGACTAATAAAGAATAAAGCTGTGATGAAGCAATCCAGGTGTAACACCACAACGTGTGCATGTGTGTAAGTATACTTGAAAATGTACTCAAATGAAGAAAGAAGAAATACTTCTCTCCTTGGAACAGGCAGTAGTCTGATTCTCAGCCATGAGCTGTTCTCTACTGATTATTTTGAATATCTTGAAACACCTAGAAGCTTCACAGCCAGCTCTACAGTTTCCAGTGACCTTGGATATCTCATACCAGAAATGAGAAAAAAGAACATGCTGCTCCCACTGGCACCTCTCAGCAGGATTTCTTCCTTATACCCCAGCCTGCCTCCCCTGATCCCCTCCTCAGCTGGCTGTAGCAGAGCTGAATGTTCTTCACCTCTAAAGCACTCCTTTCTAAGCGAATTCCCTTCTTCTTTAGCCCAGGAATGGAAGTGATGATAGATCCTCAAACCATTAATCTAAATAACAGCATTTTGGGACCAAGCCTTGAAGGCTAATGACATCCAAACATGTCTCTGCACATGGTAAAAACCCAACATTTATAAGAAATCTTACCTTTATGTCTTCTTTAATACACAGTTTGATACACTATGCACTTTCCTCCTTTTCCTCAGATGTTGAGGAATCTTGTACCAGAACAACATTAAAGCCTGAATGAAAGCTATGAAGTGCTTTGCCATGTTATTCATCTTTATTGTCCCTTCTGGGAGCCACAGAAACAGGGTAGATATCCAGTTTGAGCCATAGCTTCAATGGGGGCTTGGAATGCTCTTCCATTTTATTTATCTTCTCTGACCCTCCTGGGAACAAGAGAAACGCCAACTGAAGACACATCCCATTCGGAAACCAGAGACTCCCAGCACTGGACTTTGAGAAAAAATTAGAAAGAGATTCTTCCCACATGTGTCCTGGTTCTCACCTGCCACACTCTGTCTGACAAAGAGGTAAACAATTGCCATCACATCCCCTGCAGCTCTGAAAAATGACACAGGCCTCCCTGTTGACAAGAAACATGGTCTGTCTCCGTGTACTCCCGGTACAGCACCAGCCAAGGCTGGTGGCCCATGACAAGCATGTATCTGTACAAATGCACACCACTTGTGGTGGGCCAAACATCAAGGCTGCATGAAACTCTGACACTGGTAATTGAACACGAAGCAAGAGGCATTTCATTAGGCAGCTTTGGTGGAAGAGAAGGTATTTGTTGCCTCCCAACCCACTATTAAAAATACTTGAGTTTACTCAAGTATATTGTCGAGTATGGGGTCTAATCATCCTGCACTTTATTTATTCTCAAACTGCAAAGGTGGAGCTTCTAGAAATTCTCACAGAGGAAATATAAGGAAAGACCTTTTTTTTTTTTTTCCAGCAAAAGCAAAGTCTTGGACTCATCTAGAGACTATACTAAAATACAGACTAAAGATGCAACTGTACTTTTCCAGAAAATGAATATAAGTCAATGGATTTGATGCTAAGGTTCCTCACTTCCCCAAGCCTAGTACTGTAAAGAGAAGATAAACTACTTTATGTGTATAGGAATAGATTTCAATTACACTATTAAAACTAACTAGTGTCTTAGCCTACAATTCTACTAATTTCATGGACAGTGGTTCTGGATTTCTTTAATTTAAGAAACTGTTTATTTTTATTTAGTTTACTCATTAATAAACTCCTGTGTTCTTACTTTCAGGAAATTTACTTTGACTTTATTTTCAAAGTTACTTTCCATTTTCCTTTACTATTTTTGTATATATATCTTTAACATAATATTAGACTATGAAAATAAGTGCCTGCATATTTTTTCACCATACTTATGGGAGCCTTTTTTCCTTTGGCTAACAATTTTTTTCATGAAAAAATCAGTCTTACAGCATGACTACTTCCCAGTTTTTTAGACAGGACTAGCAAACCATCTTCAGTTCCAAAGGTCTGCAGGCACTAAGACCAAGAACGAATTTGGTGACAGGGAAAGCACAATTTATTTTATCATGTACTGAAAAGATCTACCAGCCTACATTGTGTAACTTGCCGATAGGGATCAGAGGTTGTCCATCACACCATCTGCCTTTCATTCAGCAGGCTTCTAATTTCCTACAAACAGTAGAACAGCTGGGAGGAAGCCAGCCTTGAGGCGCAGACCAGGGCGCTGTCAGCGTATTGCTGGCATTGTAGCTCAGGGCCTTGCACATTCTTTCCCAGAAGTTTTGCTGAAGTACTCTTGAATAGCAATGGTGAAAGGTCATGAGTCAAAGGAGTAGCTGCAGTTCTGCCAGGAATGATCAAAACCATCTCAAAGTATAGCTCTTCATCCCAGTGAGGGTTTGCAGATGACTGCCAGGTCTGCAAAACCTCCTCCCTAATCACTGTCATTGAAAGCAGCAAAGATCTTGGGTATTGCTCGCTAACAATTCTGATGGAGCTAATGCCAGCAATAGGAAATTCCCTGTGTGATTTCCATTACATCAAGTGCTCATTAGAGCCTTTAATGGAATAATAGAAAATTTTGTCAAAAATTTTGTCAAAAATTTTGCCTTACCATCACTTATCAGTACTGGTAAACAAATAATTTTCTCATTAAGACATTTTTTAATTTAGTTTCCAAACTACTTATAAAACTTGACAACTTTGGATACATCTTTCCATTATTTTTAATTAAAAATGCTTTAAAAACTGCAATATGGCTCCATTTCAAGTATTCCTAAACCAAGAATGGTAATGTTTTGATATTTTTGATAAAAAATGGGTTTTCAACTTCTGATAAATTCAAATATTGATGTAAAGTTTGGTCTCCCAGAAAGGCCTTGTTCTGTAACTGGGAATTTTGTTGATATTTTATCCTTGGGTCAGTGCTTCAATTGTTGCTGCAGCTAAGATAACTGGAAACTGGAAATCCGTTTGTCATGTTAAGTTGCTTTCTAAAATAAAAATACAAGCAAGCTACTATGACCAGTCTTTCCATCTCCCCGGTACAAGTGAGCTCATTGATCTCGCCATGGAAGTGAGTGCAAAAGACAACCTCATCCAGTGGTTAGGGTACAAGACTGGAAGTGAAATTATATTTTATCCTCACAGGCCTGTCTTAGCTATTTGGCAAGAAAAGTAATGTGTCCATTCCTTAATGTGTCCACCTGCAAAACATCATGATAACCACATATGTATGAAAATTACTGGAACAACTAAACATATATGTGAAACTTGTGCAAAGTATCCCTTTGCCTATGGCTCAGAGGTCTTTCATTTCATGATTTCTTTTTTGTCAATCAGCAGCTTTGAACTAAATTAGATGGACACCAAGAACACTTGTAGCTTTCAAAATACCAGAATTTCCTGAAAATTGTCAAATAAGCAGCAAGAGGACCAAATGGGCACTCCCACCCTGTCCTCACTGCCCCTTCAGGGAAACGGTGCAGTGTGATCCCAGCAGTTACAAGTTCTGCTTGTCCTCCTGATCCTGCAGCTGCTGTGTACATCATATCTGACCTACCTGCACGTATGGAGCTGCACCTCAGCCATTGCACGTGCTGTTTCTTCTCATATAGGAGAAAGCCAGGGATATTGTGGGATGTAGGGGGAGAACTTAGGAGAGTCAGAACTCAGTAAGACAGCTAGGATTTCTGTCCATAATTATTAAAGGGCACATAGGACACAATTGCGTAAGAAAGTTGGCTTTGTTAGTTCCTCTGTTTATGGAATAGTATAGAATTGTTATCAGTAATTGCTCATGAACTATCAACAGCTTCAAACAGAAAATTTCTTCTTCTTTCCCTTGCTCTTTCTCTCACTCTAGTAGGACTAGCTAGAAGCCTTCAGGTAGAAGCCACGTCCCTATCAATGATGTGTTTTCATTTAATCTTCTCTATGCCATGTTTGTGGTAGGGTTTTCACTCCAATTATCACATTTCAACTAAACAGGCAGTAACCTCCAATTGAAGGGTGGCAGTTCATTACATTACATATTTCTATTACTTAATGTAGTCAAGCCTGCCCTGAGAAAAAAAGCAAAGTTTTAGGGAGGACCTGCCAAGAAAGTCACTCCAATTTAAATTAAGGTAATGCAACATTTGTGCCAATGCTAGCTTAATCTCCTGTTGCTTTAGTTTATTTTAAACCACTTGAAACTGGCATACACCCGACTGAAATAAAGTGTCCCTGCAGTAGTTTGCACTCAATTAAATTGGTTTTAAACTGACTTGATCCAAGCAGTGAAGCTTGATAGTGTACACAGACACTGAGTAGTTTCTAGCATTTAAACTAGAAGGACAAAAGTATCTTGTTTAAATTTGGCCTCCTTGAAAAGGGAAAGCTAATGGACTGCAAAAAAAGGTAAAAAAAGCTTTTAAACAAGAGATGTGGTATAGAAGAGCTCTGATGCTAATGAAACAAAGTGTTGTACCTCTGGAGGGACATTATTTTAGTAGTGATACCTCTGATTGTCCTTATTACCCTTATTTCGTTATTTTACAAGTACTCTGGGTGTTGGACATTGGTTTTGGGGGTGTTGGTTGATGAGAAGCTCCATATTACTCAGCAATGTGCACTTGCAGCCCAGAAAGCCAATCCTATCCTAGACTGCATCCAAAGTAGTGTAGCCAACAGGGCAAGAGAGGTGATTCTTCCCCTCTGCTCTGGTGCCACCCCACCTGGAGCGCTGCATCCAGCTCTGGGGCCCCAGCAGAGGAAAAACCTGTGGATGTGTTGGAGCGAGTCCAAAGCAGGGCTACCAAGGTGGTCACAGGGCTGGAACACCTCTCCTGTGAAGACAGACTGAGAGAACTGAGGTTGTTCAGCCTGGAGAAGAGAAAGCTCCAGGGTGAGAGGAAAGAATTCAGCAATGTCAAGACAGGAGCCCAGTTCTTCATATTTCAACAGGAATACAAGCAAAATATCTTAATTTGAGAGACACTTCAAGTATGTCTTTATCTGATGGCAGTGAAAAAATCACTCAATACATTATCTGACAGAGGGCTTCCAAGTTGTGATACAATGTAATAGTAACTGAATTTAGAAATTCTGGTAAAATTATTGCATTATTTTTTAAATAAATTTTGCTTTTGTGAGCTAGTGTATATTCAGCACCAAGACAGTCATAAATAAAGCTGTTTAGAGGATTATGTAGTTTGGTGTTACTCAGTCATCTTTTCCCTTGGAATTTGCATTGCATGTTTTATTGGTTTCTCTCATCACTTCACAACATGGATGAAGCAGTTATTTTCCTTATAGCCTCATTATGTTGTATTAGGAATAAAGATCTAGAGAAATTATGTTGAATCTTGTTGTTGTGTTCCACCAGTAGTGAAGACGTAGAGAAATTGAACACTTTAAGTCACTAAGTCACCCACAGGCTGTGAGAGTGAATGGCTGAAACCAGTAAATGAAGGTTAAAGAATTGAATCCAAATCATTCTCATTTAGGCTAGTCCCTTACCTCAGAAACTCCTTTTCTTGTCTGCAATCAGATTCTGATGTTCAGGATGAATCAGCCAAACCACTTTTGTCTTCTCCTGAGCCTGTTTCTTCATTAATTAAATGAAATGACGCTGCTTTATGGTAGTTCAGTTGCCATCTCCCCAAAGTAAGTAGAACCAAAATACTTATAACCAACAAGAAAATGGCTCTTCAAAACAGAAGCTCTCAATCTTTTCAGATCAGGACTGTCTTTCATTGCAGTCAAGTCTTGAAAGATTTCACTAAGCATAATGAAACCCACTCCCTGTTCTTAAAAATTGTTTGCACCTCAGCCTCTAGTAAAACAGATGCCCCGGTGCAAAACTTTTCCAATCCTACACCTAAGCTTCCAGCAAGACATTCTATAATTCCCCTACTCTTAGACAGTTTGCTACACTCCTAGTTGAGCCCACTGAAAAGTCATGTATTTCCTGATGTGTCCCATCAGGATTGCTGCCTGGTCCTCCAACTCAATAGGGAAGTTCTGATAAAGATGTATTTTTGTCTCACAGATATTAAGAGCCAATCCCTTTTGCTGCCTCTAGCCAGTCAATCTCTGCTCCCACAGGAAACACATCTCTTTTCCTGAAGGCTGGTTCTGTCAACACAGTGAATCCAAGTTACTGTCATATCAAGGGACCGGGAAGTATTGAGCAAAACATCCACCCATCCACCAACAACACACTGGAGCTAAAAACACAGCATTTGGCTGCCTCCCATTGACATAGAGCAAAGGTGGAGAGGAGCGGAGAGGAGAGGAGAGGAGAGGAGAGGAGAGGAGAGGAGAGGAGAGGAGAGGAGACAAAGGTCAATGACCTGTTCTTGTGGTATGCCTTCAGAGTAACCTTCAAGTCCATAGGGCTGGCCTAGCATCATCACCATTCTGCACCAGAAACCACAGATTCAGATGCTAAGACTCACCTCCAGATAGTTTTGGACCATTCTGTTCATGCAAATGCAGTGGATCTCTTACAGAGAGACAGTAATAACAATATCTAAAACTGGTTGAGGAAATCATTAAAAATAAGAAAAATATGTTCTTTGAAATTATAATTTTGTGTTACAGTTCATTTTTGTTTAACAGTGTTTTATAAGATTTAGTTTTTAAATCTATTTATTTACCATACTTTTTTCTCTAACTTCTTCTCAACTGCAATGTGAACAGCATTGCTTCTGGGGAGTTCCTCTTTTCCAACTTATTTTGGTTATGCTGATGAAAAGGATTCCTAGAAATCACTACCTTTAATATCATGACTTGATTACCTTTAAAAGCATAACAGCAGCCCAGAAATATCACTGCTGTCCTCACCAGCAGAGATATGAAAATACAATTTTTATTTCTAAAGCCTTATCTGTTCATCCCTTATCCTCTTAATAGCTGAGAGTTAAACACCAGCAGATTAACCTGCAGTGCAAGTTCTCCATTTATGATAATGTTTAACATCTTATCACTTACCTTGATATCTCTGCCTGTTGGACCTTCCCTCAGCTCTCTCCTTCAGCTTTCATTGAATGTTTTATATTTCATCCCCCATGCCTTGTATTTAGCCTTGTTTTCTAAGATTTTCTAACAGTATGCAATTACACCATCTATCAATCCTTTCTTTCTTCCTCCCTTTCTCCCTCCGGTAACTTTAGAACTTGTCCAAAGTCAATCACTTTTGATAGTCTGCATGTGCACAGCTTAGAGCTTACCACAGTGTGTTCATCCTCTCCCAAGATTATGGGTTGGTTTTCCTTCAAGTGTTACGTGTAGGGAACTGTGCAAGGCAAAGGGGTGTTGTTGTTACTGCTGGCTGTTTTGGGACATAGTTGTTTTGCAGTGAGAGTGTAAAGAAAGATACAGGAGAATTTTCCTGTAGGTTATTGGATTATTTAGATACATATTTTGTAGCAAAGATATTAATGTAGACATATATACTTATATATACACATATATTTCACAATTTGGAAAAAAAAAGTGTATCTAGTACATATACATCACAGTGGAAATGCATTTTCCAAATAACAACAGTAATTTCCTAGGGCAAGCAGGTGACAAAGCCAGCTGGTAAATCTTTGCTATAGACAATAAGGTAAGGTAGACTTTTTGATCTCAGGATGAAACAGTTTCTCAGCAGTAGCAGCTGCTGGAGAAAAAGGCAGCCTCTTTGGCAGCCTTTGATGATACGGACTAGCATGCATTATAAGAAATTTGTTTAGCATTCTTGATCCATCAAAAATAAGGCAGAACATAAATACAGAAAGGAATACCAAGTTAAATTTGTGCCAGGATTCTGAAATGCAGTTGGTCTGCCCTGTCCCATTCTGTTTCTGCTTGCATAGGTGTAGTAACATTAAAGAGAAAGATGGGAGTAGACAAATAAAAGCCATAACTTTTCAAACTGATGGAAGATTTGGCAAAGTCTACCTACAAGAACTTTGCCATACTATCTGACCTGGGAATACTTGCCCCTCAGTAGCCAAACCAGTGGTGTGCAGTTGTGACTGCATCTCCAGGGCCGGAGAAAGATGTCCAGGCAGAGTCACATGGCGACAACGTGCTTTAATGATAACAGCGCACAGGGAATTCAGGGTAACAGTGTAAATATAACCCAGCCATGAGAGAGAACATTCTGAAGGCAGCTAAAATATCTTTTATGCTGTATTACAGATATGCAATTATTTCTAGGATGTGAAGTGGTGAAGCAAAGGAGCCGAGAATCTCTTCGACTGATTTTAAATTAGTTAGCTGAGATTCTGGTAACAGTGTAGCTGTGGCAACCCAAGATACTCTTGGCTAAAGATGCCAGGAGCTGGGCAAACTTGGGAATTTCAGCTCCATCCTGCCAAGATAATGTCGTGTAAGGCACCTACCAGATTGCTGTGGTCCTTGCCTGCAAGTGTGTTACACGATGCAAGGGAGAGTGGGATGGGCTGATCCAGTGCAGCAGTACTTTCAGTCTGGATGATGTCCTCGGTAAAGGATGATGAGCAGGGGGCTGGACAAATTTCTTCAGATCCATAGCTCATACTTGACACAAGGAGTAGGTTCATGTTTCAATCAACAAGTTGTCATAGAGATTCCTAGTCTTGTTTTACAGATGATATCTATTACGGGAGGAAGATAGAGCAGATTTTAACTTCCTACATTAGCATGGACCTATCCAAGACTAGAACTGCTAACACAGTGCTTATAGCATGTTAAGGCCTGAGTCAAGCTCACATGGGATAGCTGAACACTTAGGTAAGCAAATAATGGTAGATAGGATAATTTCAGAGACCTTTATGAATTCGCTTCCATCAAAATAACAGATTGAAGAAAGTAACTAAAGAGCTTTCCAGTTTTAGAGCTGATCTCTTAAGCAACAACTACAATGTATAAAGTAATATTACTAAGTGAGAACTTACTATGATTTAATTGCATTGATAATGATGCATTACAAGTATTTTGAAAATCTGCCTTTATCAGTAGCAGAAGATAAAAAAGAGAACAAGGGACCCATGCCATGAACTCTTCTATCTCTGTGTTCAGACACGGCTGCTGCACCCTCTCCTATTTAACATTTCCTCTTTCCAGTGTCTGTTTCTTCAGATTTTTCCTCAGATCTCCTAGATACCTCTGGATATCTGACTTTTTGTACTGAAAATGTTGTTTTCTGCAGATCATGTGAGGTGTATCAGTATCAGAGATACTGCAACATTAGGCAATATGAGTTCTGCAAAACCAGATGAAGCATCTTATTTTCTTCAGGGCTTAATACATGTTGAAATATATAATACTATTGCCAAGGTTTTATATTTTAGTTAAAAGAAGAAATAATTCCAAATACACTGCTTTTCTCTTTGCACTTACATTCTTCTCTATTTTGAATTTTTAGCAGGCCTTTGCCTTTTAATTTATACATTTAATTCTCCTTTATTTCTCACTTACAGGTGGACTTTAATATGCTACTATTAATAGTACATATGTTGTAGGGCTTTCAAAAAAATTGGAAGACAATCAGAAGATATTTACTTACCTTTTTGCAGAATTTGTATGTTTCATAACAGACTGATGGGGTTTGGGAAGCTTCAGAATCTCTTTTGGGGTGAATAATGTAATTGAGAAGCCTCTCACCTTACTCTCAGTAAAGGACTAATGAATGGCAGGGATTTCTCATTTTTTTCTTTCAAAACTAACTTGGAATTCTAAATTTATAACATAAAGAGATTTCACTGGTGTAGTTTCTGGCTGTGCAGAAAGACCAGAGCCAGAAGCAAATCTGAAATAGGTGCACAGTTAAGTATTTAGTTCCAACTGGTAAAAAAAAACCACACACATGCAGCTTTCCAATTCTGATTCTCCAGCCCAAATGAGCACAGAGGAATGTGGGTGGAACTTGCCCTTCTGCCAAAGGTATTACCTAAGCCCCATTCTGATGAGGATTTAAGTGGTGCATAGGCCTTGTGCTGCATGGGGGTGAAATGGAAAATCACAGAAGCATCTGTAGACCTTCCTTCAAATCAAGGCAGTGGAGCAACACAAGTTCATTTCCAGGACTGAGAAGAAGAAAATAAACTGCATCTCTGTCCCACAAGGAAAGCAGCTGAGTGGTCATAGGACTCCTTTGTGCTCCTCTAATTGTCATTTTGCTGGAACTGGGGCAAATGCATCTTGCCCATTCCCATTTAATTGGCTCAGAGAGGGTCTCAAAGTAAAGGAAATTCCAGTTTTGCTTTTTCTCAGCAGTTGTAGCCTAAAAGATGTGTCTGTATTTTAATATAATTCCTAATGAATCCCAGAAACTGTTTTAATGCTACTTTGCAAAAGATTAAAAGAGAATGTCTGAAGGGGATAATGTGGGCATGGGAGGATTATATTTTAATAAAATTAATCCCACCTATAAAGGAGGCCTGTAACAGTGTCCATCTGGACAAATTCAATTTAACTCTCTGAGAAGCAGTGTTAAATTTGTTCTATGCACTTGGTTAAGAGAGAGCAGAAAACCAGGAAAATCCTCCTCACACTAAGAGAAAAGACTTGGAGGATTGAGGATTTGTTAGGATACAAATTACAAAATACCTCTCATTTGCAGAAGAAAAGTATCTTAAATCCTGAAATTTTAAACAAAAGCTGTCTCTGGTCATCCTAGATAGGCAAAGAGCGGGGGAGTTGCTGGCGCTGCTGATTCAAGTGTTTCCCAGAGACCAAAGATGAGCTGGGAGGAGCAGGGAGGAAGAAGCACACTGGGCATTCTTGGTATGCATTTCCTCTAGAAAAGGTGATACCCCACAGCTTAAATGCCTGATCAAAAGCTCTTTGTTTCTACCACAAAACAAAATGCTCTCATCCTAACAGGCTATTACACATGCAGACAGGTTTTAGAGCCTTCCACAGGCTTCAGAATAGATGCTGAGGAGAATAGTTTGCACTCTCATGCACTCTCACTCTTAAAAAAAAAATAAATACAAGGAAATGTGGTTTCTTGCCAAGGAAAGAGGTTAGTCAGCTGAAAATGAAGCTCTCCAGGCTGCACCCTCACATGTTTCTGCTTGTGCAGCCCAAGCACCTGCGGTCACAGCTGCCAGAGGCTTTGCGAGGGAAGTGGTCCTTGCCACCCCACCAGGGCTGCGCCCCACGGTCTCACTCTCACTCACCCTGCAGGCACGGCCTTGCCTCCCCTGCCACGGCAGGCTGGGCTCACAAAGTGCCTGGGCAGCAGATGGTCCTCCTCCAGGCTGGGAGGTGAAGGATCAGCCTGACCCAAGGCTTCAGCCTCGCATGCTTCAGCTGCAAGTGTGTTATATCATGTTAGACTGCCCAGCAGGGTCAACACACCTAAGGAACAGAGCACCTGGATCTGTTCTGTAGGCTCCAGCTCTCTGCCAAAGAGATTGGGATCTGGTCCCCGAAGGATCTGGAAGTGCACAGCTCACAAGACAGTAGCCTGATTCAGCTCTGTAGAAGGAGATCTGTTACCTCACTCTGGGCATGCCAGAGGATATCCAAAGTTCCAGTGGTGTCCAAGGAGCAGGAAGCAGTGCTTGATGTAGGTGTTAAATATTGCCTGTTCTTGTGTTACAGCCCTAAAAGACTTTTCTCTTGTCGATGAGTAGGTGGTAGCCAATAAGTGTGCTACTTCTAGAAAATATACACACATTACGTCTTCCAAAGCCACTGACAGAATGTTTGTGCTATTGAGAGAAAACCCTGTCCCAAGGGTGTGTCAATAAAACAACTCTCCATGACATAGGAAAAATTAGTTTTCTGCAGCGAAGAAAGTGAATTTCATGAGAAGGAAATTTCTCTAACACAAGAGAGTGACTGTAGTTTGGCAGACACGTCTCCAGCTACACTGTTCATCAGAACTGAGATCAACTTTGATATAACAAAATTTGTTACATCAAAATTGTTGTGCAGGAAAAAAATACTTTAAGTTAGTCACATCTTCCACAAAGATAATAAAGCTGAGAATGATTCAGAGATCACATAAACAAACCAGTCTGAAGTAAGCACAGACTTTCTGCAACCTGTTTTTTCTATCATTGACTATATAGAGTTTCTCTTTAGAGAAAGTGACTATTTTTCTAGGGATATTAAATGAAGAAAAAGTAAATTTATTATAGTGCTGGCTACCAAAATAATCCTCTTATAATGAGAAATACCTGTTTCTGTACCACATGTGTCTAACTTTTGATAATCTAAAAATGAGCAGAAAAATTTAGAGCGAACACACATCCTTCAGAATTTAGCTCTGCAGATAGGCTGCACAAAGTGGGTTAAGAGCTGAAGGATTATGTCCAGTGTTACAGGCCTCCATCACTGATTTCAGCTTCTGATATTCTTTTACATGCCGGTGAATACAGTGGTGCTGGGTTAATGGTGTGAGTCAGTGATGTTAGAGGTCTGTTTCAACCTTTACAATTCTATGATTCTCTGTAGTTTTTATTCTTCTAGGAGAATTAGACAGCTTTGTCTCTCCTTGTTCTTGTTGTTTGGGATGTGCACCATGTTGTCTCAGCTTTTCCTCCTGCTTTTCTGCCCAGGCCTTTACCTAAATTTTAGTGTTTGAGTAGAAGAGAAACCTCCAAATCCTGTTGATTTGGTGATGAGATTTATGACATACTTTGAGACCAATTAGTGGAAAAGACTGATAATATATGCATTCATGAAGGACTGTTACTTGAGCCTAACTTTTCATATTAAAGGAGGACTCTTGCTCTAGCAAGCAAAATTGAGTTGGTTATTAATAATGCAAGGGTGGTTACTGAGGGCAATGCTTAGCTCTTATGAGTGATCCTTATTAGGAGAGACTGGAAAAGGAAAATTCAAATGGGATAAGTGCAGCTTAGTGCTTCTGCTTAAAGCATTACTGTTGCAAAGAGAAATCTCCCAGATTTATATTTGTGTTTTCTTTCATTTGCCTTTGGCCACATCAGTTAGGTGTGGGGTCTTGTCAGCTCTTACAAAGTGAGAAGAGTTCAGCAAAGTGAGCCAGAGTTCACTTAAGAGTACAGAACTTAAGAGTAACAAGAACTTAAGAGTAACAACAAATGATGCTTCCACATTTTTCAGTGGCAATGTTTATATTATGGCAGCACTTACTCTATGGATTGTTTTAATACCCATAGCATTGATCTGCAAGTGATGCCAATTAAGAAAGAGTTCCTAATTATGTATTATTGCTGTTATTAATGATGTTGTTGTTGTTGTTATTACTATTGAAAATCCCAAGACTCTTTTTTCAGGTGGATATTGGCCTTCAGTAGGAAGATAGGACTCTGCTAATATCGTTGCGCAGAAAGGAGGAGATTATGTCCTTGTACCCCTCAGGTGGCACAGGGCAGAAGATGCAGCCCTGCAACAGGAGGTGTACATTTTTGCATGTAGGGTTATGGGGATAAAACTAAGCAAGAGCCTTGAGATAAAGCTTTGAATTAAGACTAAGTGGATAAATGTTTGAGAAAGAAATCAAGGTAAGCAGCACAATAGTCAATCGTATCTGAGGTCTGTTTTTCTTTGCCAGTATTGCAAATACATTTTGATTTCACAGTCATAAGACTGTGCCTGAATTTCTTAAGTAAATTCAAAGATATAGGCATGTCTGTATATGTGTTTAGTCAACACTACATCATCCTTTAAAAGGACAGATGATTTTTAGTGTATTTTTAAACACTCAAGTTACTTAAACCAATGCCAGTTATTTCATACTCCTTTAATTTAGATGTCTCAAATTCAAATCATGCCTGTCTAAAAGTTTTATCCTATGCTTAGAGAATTTTCTGAGTTTTAAGATTGATTTAATTTGAACTGGAGTAAGCACTAAATGCAACAATGCTCACTGTAGCACTGTTAGACATGAAGGGCACTTCAGATCAAAGTGGGCAACATGTACAAAACTGCAAGCTAAAAAATCCAAAGTCACCATGTTCTCCAATTATTTTCTCTTGCCTGCATACAGGGAACAGATATTTTACCATAGTTTTGTGATAGTATAAGGTATTTTGTAAGGTATTTTAAATGCAGGATGTGACACAAAATTCAGAGGAAAATTGTAACTTTTTGTTGGTAGAATAAGCTGGAATCTCTTAGAACAAACATCCATAATCCTAACATAGAAAGATATAATAAGTAACTCAAGTTTTACAAAATTATTTTTCATCTCTTCTGTCCTTCTTACCTCTAAAAAGAGATGAACTGACATAATAAGCTACTGTTTGAAAACTATTTGTTTGTAATTCAGTAGTACCGGAGTAAAATGTGCAGCATTGTGTTCAGCTTTTAAAAATAAGGACAACATGTCAGTTGAAATGCATCTGAGGTTCAGAAATATTTTTAAGCATACCTGGCAACAGTTTGTTTGGATCATTTTAATGATCAGTATACTTTATTATAATTTTTGTGATGCCTTAAAACAATTCCAATTTTCAAATGCCCAACGCCTCCTGCTTTCTGAAAACATGGCTCCCTCAAGCCAGCAGAACACAGAAACTTCAAAAAGTGAATGAGAGTTCAGTTTATAGTTCCCATATGTCTCCCTTACATGCAGATTCTCAGGATTAATATTCTAAAAACCTTTTAACCAGAAAGGAGCTACCCCATGAGGTTTATCAATCTCAAAACCAGACCATATGCTTCTCCGGAAAAGAAATATTTCCAGCTAGATTGTGGAGGAATAGACAACTCAGACTGAAAAGAAAAGGCACTCTAATGTCAACTGTAAACACAGGCATTCTTTTAAGACTGCAAAATACAGACTTTATCCAGGAAGGGGGTTCAGGTCATTTTTAGTGGTATAGAGATGCACTGTCATAAAATTTCATCTTGCTTTTTCTGGTGTAGTACAGAAATGATACCACTGAAATCAGTAGGATCAGTCTGCCTTTATAGATATACAAAGTGGCCCAGTCATGAAAATGTTTATTTCTTTTTCCTCTCTGTACAGTCTGACAGATGGTAATCATAACAAGGTCCTTGCCTTTCCAGGTGAGAGCATTAAAAAAGAAAAAAAAAATCCCTATATAATCATTAAAATATTAAGCAACTATTAAGGCTTCTGTTTGTCTTCACCTTTCTGACAATGAAAAGCCTAGAATGAAGAGCTTTGAAGGCAACTGGCAACAAGAGTAGAACCTCAAAACATTTTAGAGGAAATCCACCAATATCCCATTTTAGTAGCATCTCAATAACCATAACCCAAATTCCAATGGTTTACTTCAATCCTTTTCAGAGTTTGGTTACAACAATAAGATACCACAAGGTAAACAAAGGTGATAATTGTTTCACAACAGTGAAAATGGCAGATTCGTCTATTATTTCATTTATGCATTGCATAGCATAAAGCAATGTAATCTACCTCTTTCACTGAAGCACAGAGTACCTCATATTTATAAAATATGCTAGTGTGCACCCTGGCACTTAAAATGCAGTAAGAGAAAGACTTTAAATTCATATCATTGTTTCTTCTCACCTGTAGCTTTTTGCAGGAGTGTATTTTGCAACTTTTTTACTAATTGACTGTACCTTCTTCACTAAAGTGTCCTCTCATATAACCACATGAAGAAAGGTTTCTGATTCCTTTCCTCTTCCTTACTCCTTCCCAAATGTCTAATTTGTAATATTAATTTGCCATATTTAGATCATCTTCCACATAATTTCCACCTTAGCACTGGATAGCTTTTCTTCAAAACAGCACTGTAGATGTTAAATGACCTAAGAGAGGCAATAGTCCTTGGCTTTATTTTTGTAAATATAGATTTCATCTGTCTTGTTTTTCTGGGACTTGTGTTATTGAAGTTCTCATCTGTTTGAACTCCTGCATGTTGCTGCTTTCAATCTCCTTAAGCATGTTCAGCTAATGGTACACCACCCAGTATTTTCCAGATGCACATGCCTCCTATGCCTCCTATGCCTATCCTTTATGCTGGAGATGCTATGTAGCATTTTAAGCCTGATGCTAAGCCCACTTTGCTATATCCTGCAACAGCATTTTACTGCACAGGACTGCAGTAACCACAGCTACTCAACATGCAACCTCTGTAGCTGGCTTATTCAGGCTGTAAACAACACTTGTGTAGACTTATCTGAACAGGATTAAGAGGAACCTCTTCAGTTAGCTTTGATATCAATTAATTTTTTTGTATTATATTCATTACATTTTACTTTTGATTCAGTTCTCTAACCCAAATGTAACTCAATTTACATTCACATTGTTGAATCTAAGCTTGACTGTCCCCTACATCATTCCCCCAAACCTGCCAACCTGTAAAACCCAGTTCTTTGAGACAAGTTAGGGTTCAAGCTTATAGATGGTATGTATCTTTTGAGAATGGATGGAAGTAAAATGTCATTGCAACCAAAGGAACATCTCTTGCCTCCATACCAGCTTCTTCTACTACCTCAGGAGCAAAATTGTCTGAGGATTCCAGGGTTCTGCCACCTCAGGCAAGGTGGGAAGAAAGAACCCTTGAGATCCAAATACAATTCTCCCTATCACCATGCTTCTTCTCAGTGTCATCCAGGTAATAGGAAATATTCAATTCAAATTAATGAAAACTTCAGGAATGAAGGAAAACTTAATTCTATAGTCCTCCATCTCTCTCTGTTGTGGAAGAAATTTCTCAATGCTAGTTGAGTAGAAACACCTAGTAGCTGTTTCATGTAAGAATCAGGTGAAACAACAGTTTCAGTCCTGCTGGCCTTCCATAAAGAAGAACTAGAACTTCCCAAGCAAGCTCCCATAGAAATTGCTGTCCCCACTCTCCTCACTATTCATTGTCTTCTCTCCTGTGATCAGAGCCAGATTAGATATAGCAGGGACTTACCAGAGGACTGACTGTACCTGAGTTTAATCCCTAGCCTAAAATACAGTGCAAAAATCATTGGCCAGGAGTCACACAGAATACTAAAATTGTCTTCACATCCATCACCAGCAGTAATTTTCTGGGTATGTAATTAAAAATCCATTTCCTGGACTCTGAGGAATACCAATGATTCTCAGAGATTAAAATATTAAAAGTTAAATAAATAGTAGGTAAATAATCAGGTTGTGATACCTTATACAATATTCCCCATAACATGAAATGTATGCAATTTATATTTGTCAGGAGTCTGGAAACTGTGGGAAAAGAACTGAAACAGAAATTCCTCCTCTCAGACATTGTTCCTGTTGCACTTACAGCCTGCAGCACAGGAAGACACACCAGAGGAGGCTCAGTCTGCTATTGAGATGCAAAATTATTAAGTCAAGGTATTTCTCATCTGCTTTGTGCACAGATTACCTGCTGGCTCTATGACCTTTTTATTTAGGTCATTTGTGTTGATTTATATATCTACCAAAAACAAGTGACACCTGAATTTTCACAATGCACCTTGAATTGTCGCTATTAATTAAAACTATTTTGGTTTCATTTTATTCTATCTTTTAATGCTGTGGCTTTTTTTCTCTCTTCCCCATATGTATCCTGTTCATGTAAGATTCAGATGCTTTTAACTGTCTTTAAATTATTCTAAGTACAGAGATTGAGTTTTAAGTGAGTGCCAGATCAAGTGAAGATGAGAGAAGATCTGTTTAAGTTCAGTGTATGTTTTCTGTGCACAGAGTGCAGAAGTTTTGATGGAGCTGCCAGTTAAAAGAGATGGGAGATGAGAAAGGTACCTGTAAAAGGGGGACTACTGATGCTGTTTCCACATGAGCAAGTAGTGTGGACATGTAGAGTGGGAGAGTTGGAGCTGAAAAGTAACCACTCTTACAGGTTTCAGGGCTTATGGATCATGATGTAAGCAGGGCAAGCATGGCTCTGGTACTTCTGTACCCACTTCTGCACTCTTCTTCATTCCACTCATTGTTTATGAGGTATAACTGTGAGAAAGACCTGCCCAGGCACGCTGTACAAGAGGTACTGAGGGCAGCTTTTTCATTATCAGATGAGGTGCTTCCACCACCCTTTCTGAAGGGTGCTTAGAATAGGTTAAACAGTGTGAAATTTAGGGAAAAAAAGACCCTGTGTTTTGAAGTGCTGAGCAGAAGTTTTGGGAGGATCAAAAAGTGATGAACTGGATGGATTTGAAGCCCAGTTTGCATGCTCAAAATAATGAAAGAAAGAGAAAGATCTTGTGAGACAGACCTGAGGACACCTTTTATTAATAACGCAGATATTTGGACTGTCTCCAAAAGTCATTAATTTGACAACCAGAGTCCATAAATTTTAAACTGCAAATGTATTTAAAAATACATTTGATATTATCTGTTACTTTTTACTAGCCCTAGTAAACATTTACAAGTCTGTGCTTTATGACATGTTGTTAGCACATTCGTAATGTAATTTCTTAATCAAAACTTGTTTGGAGAGGTTCTGACACTTACTCTTGGTTTGCCCCATCAATCTTATTTTGTTTGTAGAACAATAGGGAAACAACATCACAATCAAAATAATACCAAAAAATTACCTATGCCTTTGCAGCATTTGACATGTATTATGTATATAACAAATCTCAAAAAATATCATCCTGACATGAAAGAAACAAAGCAAAAGGATGATCAAGCAAGACTTGATTCAGAAAGTCATGTGTTAACCAAACTTTTTCAGCCTAAAGGCAGTCGTGAAATTGAGCATGGTGATTTTTAAAAAAATCCTCTCTATATAGAAATAAAATATCTTTATAGGTTCAGCCTAAGGTAGAATCAAGGTGAGCACATGTTAATAGCTTTAACATAGACTCTGTTAATAGGAAACTAATGTTTCACATTTTCTGTTGGGTTTGTCATTCATTCCTTATGAAAAAAAAGACAGGATTTGCTGCAGCACATACATTTTCTAGCTCAACCAGTGTGCATTAGGAGACATGGATATTGCTGGCAACAGTTTTTCTAGAGGACAGCTCCATTAGCATGTAAGAAAAGATAGGAGCATCAAAAAGATTGGGTTATGAAATAATTATGAAAAACACCTAGCAATAATTTTAGCAGTTACAAATCAAGTATTATCTCAAAAGGCAAAGGAACAAAATAAGTAATTCAGTTTTCCTATCTGCTCTGGGCACCAACCCAAGAGCATGTGCATGGTACTACTGGCCTTGTGTAACCCAGGATCCACTTTCAGATGGTTGCCAAGAGCGGGTGGAGGTCTGAGGCTCAAAGATAGCTTTTCTGCAGCACATTTTGTGGCTTTCTTGTGGAGACTTGGGTTCATGTCCTGCTCTTGACATCCAAATTTAACAAACGCCATCCCTCCTACTGGTGGCAGTTCTTAGGTACACACCAAGGTCGGCGATCAAAAGCAGATGGCTGGGGAAGAGTACAAAAATGGAACAAGCATATGATGACACTTTTCCAAATACTCTCCTAGCATCCAGCAATTTGAGGAAGCATCTGGGAGACAACACGAGTGGGGAGGCTATCACACTCCCTCTGGGAAAGCAGCATGACTAGGGGCCCATCTCTGTGCTGTACAAAAATGCACAGAGCCTGGGAGCAAAAAAGAAGAGTTAGCAGTTCATGCAGTTGTAGACCTGTGACCTCATTGGGATTACAGAGACATGGTGGCATAGCTCATGGGTTGGGAATGCTGCAGTAAATGGATACAGGCTTTTCAGGAAAGACAGGCTGAGACAGCAAGGAGGAGGGGTTATGCACTCTATGCAAAGAAGTGGCTAAAGTGCATGGAGCTTTGCACTAAGACTAAGTGAAGAATCAGCTGAGACCTTATGACTAGGAACCAGAAGACAGACCAACACAAGTGATGCTGTGATAAACATGCTAGAGACTGCCTGATCAAGAAGAGGAAATAAAAGAAAGAGGTTTCTTTCAACATCCAGAAACCTCATGAATTGCACATCTAGGTACTCAGCCACCCTAATGCCTGATGGAAGAACAATAAGGCTGGACAAGCAACCCAGGAGGTTTCTGGAGCATATCAATGACAATTTTTGACACAGGTTATAAAGGAGCTGCTTAGAGAAGGTGTTCTCCTGGACCTCATACTCATGAGCAAGTCACTCATATAATAATGAGCTGACTTAGCTGCCATGATTCTTAGATCATAAAGCTAAAAATCCTAAGAGGAGCTAGATAAATAGAAGGATCACAGCCCTGGACTTCAGAAGAGCAAGATTTGGGTTAGTCAAGGATCTGCTCAGTGGAATCCCAAAGGAGACTACCTTAGAGGGCAAACAGACCCACATCAACCAGTCATCTTTTAGCAGAACTTCCTCAAATGCAAGACAGGTCTACTCCAATGAGCAGAAAGTTGAAAAGAATTAGGAAAACCAAAGCTCAGCTGGAGTTCAAAGTAGCAAGGGATATGAAAGGCAAGGAATATGTACTTCCACAAACATGCTGGCAGAAAACGAAGGCCAAAGAAAATGTAGGACTGGTGCTTAATGAGGGAGAATATTTAGTGAAAAAGGATATGGAACAGGCTGAGATAGCTCTTTTGCTCTAGTTTTCACTGGTTAGAGCTGCCCTCTGACAGCCCAGTTCCCACTGCCTAATAACTGAGAGAGTGGGAGTGTAGAGGGAGGTACAATCAGATCTTGAGCTAACTGGACACATATAAGTCTATGGGACCAGATCAGCTGCATGGAAGGGTATGGAGAAAAGCCAAACATCATACTCATCTTTAAGGAGGGCAGGAAGCACAGGAAAGTACAGACTGGTCAGCCTCACCTTAGTCCCTGGGAAGATAAAGGAGAAAATCCTCTTGAGGACTATTTCCAGACACAAGCAGGAGAATGTGGCGACTGGACCAGCCAGGATAAATTTACCAAGGGTAATTCATGTCTGACCAACTCACTTGTTACAGTGAGATGGCAGGCTGTGTGCATAGTGGTAGAGCAGGAAATGCACTACCCTTTGACTTTAGCAGATCTTCGACATGGCGTTCCCATAGCAACATTTAGACAATGAGTAAAAAACGGACTGGATAAGGTGGGTAAAAATTCAGCTGGACCACGGGGCTTGAAGAACAATGATCAGAAGTAAGAGATCTGAACAGACTGTCAGTTACTAGTGATTATCCCTCAGAGACAAATAGCAGTAGCGAGAATATTCAACACCTTTATTAACAAGCTGGATGATGTCTAGAGTGTACTCTCAGCAATTTTGCAGATGACAGAAAACTGGCCATAGTGAATAGGATGTCTGGCTCCTGTGTAATTTTATACAGGCTAGAAAAATGGGCTAGGAGGAAACTCATGAAGTTCAATACAGGCAAAGTTCTGCACCAAGAATGGAATAACCCCATGCACCACTACAAGGAGCCTGATTAACAACTAGAGATGACCTTACCTTCAAGATCAGACAGGGACTTTCTTCTTGGAGATGCACAGTGGAAGACACAGCAAGAAACCTGTTGGGCTAGGAGGAAACTCATGAAGTTCAATACAGGCAAAGTTCTGCACCAAGAATGGAATAACCCCATGCACCATTACAAGGAGCCAACTGATTAACAACTAGAGATGACCTTACCTTCAAGATCAGACAGGGACTTTCTTCTTGGAGATGCACAGTGGAAGACACAGCAAGAAACCTGGGAAATTCTCACTCAGTATAGGTTACTATGAAGGTGGTCAGGCAGCGAAGCAGGTCCCAGAGCAGCTGTGAAATCTCCTCCTTGGAAACATGTGAGACCCATCTGGACACAGCCCTGGACAACTTTCTCTTTCTACAGGGTGCTGGACTAGAAGGGGTCACTCCCAACCTGTGTGATATTTCTGTATTCCAAATTTGCAGCTGAGGCTGTTTCAATGTAAACAGTAATTCTCACTCTTTCACATCTCTGCAGATTAACAACCTGCTTACTGAAGAATCACTTCTTCCTTAGAGTGAATCTGCCACCTGCTTTTGTTTCCTTCTAGTTCTTATATATGAAGAGATAATGTAATTAATAATTTCCTATCTTGTCCATACCGCTCAGGATTTTATCAGACTCTGACATTCCTCCTCAAACATATTTTCCAGGTTGAAGAGCACTAATCTACCTACTTGCTGCTTCTGTAAAAGCTATTCTCAAGTTCTTTTAGCCATTCTCTAAACCTTTTCCAATTTTACTCTCCACGTTTTGGGGGGAGGGGTTTCAGCCAAAGGGGTCAGTAGGTCTTCACACAGTGTCCTGGAAACTAGTGAATCATGGAGTCATAAATATCTTCTGTTGTATTCTCTGGTGTTTCCCTAACAATTCTTAATATTCTATTTACTTCCATTCAAGACAAGAGAACATCCAAAAGGATGGTTTGAAATGTTATCATCTATATTTGTAAACTTAAACAAGATTTGGTTATCAAGAGAGCCTAAGGAGCTACCTAACAGCTTCCAGCTGAAAATTTATTGTACCACAAGGCATGAAAGCTAGAAAACCAAAACAGGTAAAAACAAACATCTAAGTCTCTTAAAAAATCAAATGACCGAATAGAGTGCTAGGTATTACGTTCATCAGAAAATTTGGCAGACCCATCTTTCCAAAGTTATCCAGACAGGAAAACAGAAATATTTAGAATACAGCTTAAGAATGAAGCCAAAGCATATGCCATAACCTTGTCACTGAGAAGATGGAGGAAGAAACACAAGAATTTAGAAGAAAAAGTCCTGCAGATATTTCTCAGTGATGGGAAGTTCATGGACTTGACAACACTGAGTATATACAAAGGGCAACAAGGAGCACTTGGTGGCCATTTTGTGAACCTTTAGTGATTTCTAATTTTGCAGGAAGGTTTCAAAATCTGGCTAATGACACAGCATGTAGTACTGTGATAAGAAGGTAACATAAATAGCAGCTGATGAAACTACCCGTGTCTACATTCTGTCATGACCAGACCTTATGCCAGTCTCATGGCATCTGCAAACAGTCTGCTGTACTTGTACATGTTAAATTCTGGCTACATCAAGGAAATGTAAAAAGTGGAACAAAGAGGATGCGGTTCAAGAATTATAACAACAATGCCACGTGGTTACTCTGTTCAAGCATTTAGAGAACTTGATAACTCAATTAACAGCTGTGGGTTTTTAAAAAACATATTGACTCAATTCCTGCGGTTTTCATGGAAGAGGCAAATCTTAAAATAGGATTTTGAATGAGCAGAATCTGCCTCTGTGGTTTCTCTAGCTATAAAAAAAATGTTCATGGTTGTCAAATAATGTGTTAGACATCCTTCCTTGACTTGCTCTTGGTTCACAATCAGCACTTATAGTTGAAGGAGTGCTTATGTATATAAAAATGGAAAAGAGTGCTAACAGGAGAACATTATCTGCCTGCCTTGTAACTCCACCTCTAATTAAGACACAGTCTACCTGCTAGCCTAAAAAAAAATTGGATCTGTTTATAAATATAAATATAAATATAAATATAAATATAAATATAAATTAAACTATTGTTTTTTTTCTTCGGAGTGGATAGGTAGTACCCATTTTCCCAGCAGAATCGCAGACGCACTCCACATAATGTTTCCACCTGCTGTCCTTTTCTGTTCCTAATGTAGGAGATAACAGTGGATTAACAAAAAGGCAGAAAACACTCCCCATATTAGAAACCCAGCCCCTTCACATTCCAACAAAGCCAGAGGGAGTATCACATACAGGTATCTGCAGCTTCACACCCACACTCCAAAGGAGATCAAGTGTTTGACCTATCAGTCTTCAGAAAGTACTTCAAAATCCTGTGGTCAATAGGCAAGTCAGTGGAAACAAGACTGCCAGAAGAGTCTGTACTAACAATTTTTAGAAGTTATTACATTTATTAATACAAAGTGAACACGACTTGTAGAATATACATCTTGTTTTAAAAAGTAACTTTTCTTAGGGATTACAGACTTTGCTGACAACGATTCTCATTGAAGCAACTTGTGTTCAAAACAGAAAAAATAAAATAATCTTACCATAAGTAAGATTAAAAACATGGATGATTTTTAAGGTTCCTTGCAACCTGTGGTAAGAGTAAATCATGAGCTGCCACCCTATTGTTGGGGATAATTCGTACATTCATCAAGGAGCTACACTGAGTCCCATTATAGGCACTATTTTTCATAAAGACCTGAAGAAAATATGAAATCTTTCTGGAAATGTCACAGAAGACATGAACTGCTACAGCATGCCAACTCCTTGGCTAGACTCTCTCTGCTTCCTCTGTTCATGCTGTATGGTATCTTCAGTGTAAAGATCTGGGAAAAGCTTAGTTTCCTGAAGTAAAAATGTATTTTCTCCCTTTTAGTTATGCTGTCTTCAACTGGAACAACTCTACTTGTCCAGTTCAACAGATTTCCATATTCTAGATGTCTTTTTACCTGTAGCTTGCTTCATAAACCTTTCTTCAGATGTTTTTCCTCGTTTGTCTGAGATGGAAATCACTGGTTTAATCCAAGAGAAAATTTACAAACAATGGGGTGCTCTTACCTCATTTTGGCTAGTCTGTTCTTCCTCTGCTTCAGTTACATCCCCTTCATAATCAGATTTCTCATCTGATGACCTCTTCTGACCCTGTTAATGATTCCTTGCAGATCAGGATGCATGCTTATCCATTTATAGTATCTCCCTGCTTTTCTTATCACTTTTCTTTCTTCATCCTTTCTTTCACAATAAACATTATGTTTTATGTTCTTCCATTTAAAAAAAATCCAGTCTTTCCCCCCTATTTTCACTCTCAAAGATCACACTGTAATTTCTGCCAGGTGTGTCATGCCATGACTCCAACCTCTTTTCAGTTCATCTGAGGTTTCAGAACCTTTCTGTTCACCTTTTTATTCAATTGAACCTGCAGTAAGTATTACTATATTGATCCACATCTGCTTAAGGCTCAAAATCAGTCCCCTCTCCTCACCACGCTCACTTGTCACTTGCCTTTACACAATAGCCAAACTCCTCTTTTGAATTATTTTCTTTCCCTAGCTTCAGTGACTTCAGGAGCTTTGTCCTTTCACGTTTCTCTTGCCAATCACTCTGTTAGTCTGTACTTTCAAGGACCATGCGTGTTCATGCATGATTGTATGGAATTCTGATTTTGGCTCCTTTCCCTCTTTTGTGCCTGCCTGTGTCTCAGTAATCTCATCCACTAATATAACTGCCATTTCCACAGAGAGACACAAATTTGTACCTCTGCTTCATCTAAAATATCTTGGTTTGTCTCTCAACTTCAGCCTCTTCTGATACATATCAGTTCACATGCAGTATGACTCAAGCATGTCACACATTCCTCTCTTCCCTAGTCAGGCCTTGGAACTTCCCTCATTTACAACTGCTGTGAAAGATGGGATCACCAGACTTGTCAGACAGGCAGGTGATGCAAACAAGTTTTTAGGTCCAAAAATCAGATCAAGTTTCCATTTTTAATCTTGTTTCTGGAGCTGAAAAATTAAAAGTTTTTACCAAATTTTTATAATCTTTGCCTTCAAACCATACAATATTTTTCTGCTGCTCTTAACAGAAACAACATTCACACTATTTCTGCAAAGACCATTTTTCTAGGCTTCACTTTTTGAATCTCTCCTCTAGCTCACTTTTTTTGCTATCACATAAAGAACTAAATGGGTTTTGTTGGGGTTTTTATAAAGAATGCCTTCCAAGCGTATTTCCACTTTTCAAGCTATCTTGTTCATTCTCTGTATGTCAGCTTTTATCTACAACTGATTACCTACAGGAGTTTTCTTGAGTTTTCCTTTACTGCTTCATAGGTTTGAAAGGATAGCCCTGCAAATGACCAGCCCTCCTGCCCTAGTGAATGTGCCAAGTATAGGAGTCCCTGGTGCCCCCACAGTGGAAATAGTAATGATTAATGTGTACAACATGAATTTTTAACCCACTAAATCAAGATCATATATGTGTCGCTGAATCAGCACATCACATAGGCTGGAACGGACCAGAAATAATCTCTAGCCCAGCCCCATGCTCAAAGCAGGACCCAGGTGGAGCAGGATTCCCAGGACTGTGTCTGGATGAGTCTTGCATCCCTCCAAGGTGGGAGGATGGACCACCTTGTCCCCTCTGGACATCTGCTCCAGTGTCTGATCATTTTCATAGTATCTTGCCCTTTTACAGTGTCCCTCCAAGAGCATAGATTCCTCTTCTGAACACCCCCCAGTCAGGTGTCTGTAAATGCAAAAATATTTTTAGAAATAAAACTGTAGGCTGAATGAGTAAATAAAAATCTAGAGTTTGAAGTCAATACGAGATAAATTCAGGTCAGAGAGGGTATATTCTTTTTTATTTTTAACTGATTGAAATGTAACAACAAGTTAGAAGGATATGTTTGATCTTTGTCACTTGTGAGCTAAGTTAAAGTTCAATGTATTTCTCTATGAGTCTCAAAGAAACATTGAGGTCTTGGTGAAGAAATTACAAGATTTTTTTATTTACATTATCCAAAAAATCAAAATACAAATTCAAACATTAGGTCACTGAAATGTTCTTTTTTTTTTATTTATAATATTTGCCCATTAACATCAGAAAGAAAAAAAGAGGTGAGTTGGAGCCAACAGACTTTTCTAAATGTACAGTGCTGTAATGCTAATATTCCTGTTCCAGGCATCTGATTTTACAACAGTGGAACTGTTCAGTCCATATCATACATAAGATATAGTTTTAGGTAATTCATATGAAGTGTTCTTCAGCTCTAAAACAGTGGACCTGCCACACAATTTTTAAAGGTACATTTAGACTTTCTGGGTTTCTTAGATAAGAAGGCAAATGGGGAAAGAAGACAAAGCCATATCCTCATTAACTTCTTGTGGCTGATTAGCCTCAGCCAAATACCAGGTGCCCACCAAGTTGGTCTATCACTTCTCCTCCTCAACTGGACAAAACAGACCAATTTCTTTGCAAATTCTTTGTCACATTAAGATAAAATGACACAGAATAAAATATGTCAATTCTGTTTCTACTGGCCAATGCTTCCATGTCTGTGCTTAAATAAAAAAAAATCCGTTCAATCCCACACTATTCCCTGTTTCATGACTCACTGTCATCATCCAATCTGTGACAGGCTCCTCCTTTGTCCATAACCAACAGTTCTTTTGAGATCTGTGGAGAAGTCTATAGATAATATGAAAGTCACATAAAATACAAATGTCTGCTCAGAAGCTGAATAGAGCAAACAATTTGGTAGGTGTTTTATCATTTGGAAATCTTTCCTTTCTACGTGTCAGCACTTCATCAAAAGCTTCTGACATTAGTTGTCTGCTACACAGAGCTGCCACTTCAGTGCTGCATGATTGATTTTGCTTGTCAGGGACTAACAAGACTTAATGTTTCTCCCATTGCCTTAAAGCTGATCAGCTTCTCTAAAAATCTCACCTTTAATAATGAAATAGTAATGCTTCTGCAAGGCTTATGATCAATCTCACCTAATTCTACTTTATAAACCTTTCTATTTGAGCTACTCATACTAAGACCACTCAAGTCAAAAAAGAAGGAGAATTTATGGGGAATTATTCATTTGACCTATTTTAGATATCTACCTTATGCTTAAGCAAATCATGTCTAGGAGTGTCATTTTCTCTCTCATTGACTATAAAAGAAGTCTAAACAAAAAGTTCAAAAGATAGACACTGTTGCCATCTACTTCTGGTCAGACAAATCCTACCTCTTCTTCCATTTATACTTTTACAGAGACATCAGTGATAAAAGTCAAATGTTTCACTCTTAACACACAAGATACAAGCACAATTTACTGGCATGGTGGATCTTTTATATATTCTTATTCTACAATGTTATATATATATATTATATATATATATATATATATATATATATATATACTTATATATATGGAATAATAATGCCTCTCTTAATAGAGTTCATAAACCAAAGCTTTCACATCTTCATAAACCAAAGTTTAGGCATCTCTGTGTCACCATCTTTGGAGATGAGTGGATCAGCTGTGTTTGATAGTTTTCTGATGTACAGAATGGTTGAAAAAAAATAGATATTTCAGTAAACATCCAGAGAGATATGAAGTGGTCTGTTCTATATATTGTTCACATGTACAGTTAATATTCTTCCAACACAACTCTTGAAGGCAAAACTGGAATCATCTCTGTCATGTGATACCCTTACAAAAGCTCTTTTTAAGGACTTCAAAATTACCTGGAGATGATGAGAATACTGAGGACTAAACCAAATAGGCTAAGAATTTTGGTTATTTGTCTGACAAAACATATCTGTTAAAGCAGCAAGGTTTCTGCTTATGTATATTTTAATGCTATATGTATTTTTAAAATTATACACTTGGAATGCATAAGGACATGCAAGTGTTGGAGCAAATCCCAAGGAGGGCCACAAAATTTATAAGCAGACTCATGAAACTCCCCTACAAAGACAGGCTGAGAATGGGGCTGTTGGGGCTGTTCAGCCTGGAGAAGAGAAGGCTGCATGGAGACCTCACATCAGCCTTCCAGGACCTGAAGAGGACCTACCGGAAAGCTGGAGAGGGACTCTGCATGAGGAACTGCTGTGATAGAACAAGGACTAATGGCTACAAACAGAAAGAGGGGAAAATTAGGTTGAATTAGGAATAATTTCTTTACTGTGAGGGTGATGAAATACTGTAGCAGGTTTCTCAGGGAGGCTGTGGATGCCCCAACCCTGGCAGTGTTCAAAGCCTTGAGCATCCTGGTCTAGTGGAAGGTGACCCTGCCCAGGGCAGGGAGGTCGGAACTAAATAATCCTTAAGGTCCCTTCCAATCCTTAACATTCTATGAGTCTATGGTTCTAATATGCTCATGTGACCTTCATCAAAGAACTAAAAGAGCAAGCATTAAAAAGAATGAGATTGCTGTTTTTCTGATCTCACTAAGGGTGGGATTCAGCTCACTAATATTAATGATATAGAATCTAGACACTTCTTATCTTAAGTGAGTTGTCAAGGCTCCCTCTATAGTCAACACAGAGAGAGACTGGCATTTCCCAACTATGATTAACTGAAATGTAGAATAAATGTCTAAAGGGCATTAGCTGAGTCCTTTTTGAAGTTTCTAATTCTATTCATTGATTAAAGAAGATCTACCTGATTAGCTCAGAGTAAATAAATAACTTTTAGATGGCTAAAGGAACAAGAAATTAAGCTGGATCAAATTTTATCTTACTTGTGAAGTACCTGCTAACTTGTAATGGCTATCAGCCTTTGGCCAAAGATAAATAGGATGAAAAGACTTTGGTAGTATGTGGTAGTATTTTAAAAAGTCAAATTAGAACAGCCATCTGGATATTAGGGAAATCTCCACAAGCTTATCATATTGTAGACAATGCTTATTGTAGACAGTGTTTAAAAAAATTCACTGAGCAACCTATAGAGTATCTTGAGTTTATTTGTTTGAGGCAGAAAATAGAGTATAATCATCTTGTATGAATCTTAAATAATATTTTCCAAAGAAAAAACTTTTTAAAATATATCCTACTATCTTTAGCTACAGATATTTTATCTAAAATATTGGGGAATTATAAGAGAAACACTTGTGAATCATTTAGTGCATTTTTAATAAGCAGCTTTCCTTTGGCTTGTTTAGAGCTTTCTCAAAGGAGTCTTGCTCTTGGACCATGCCAATTTAGTTGCAACATGAAATTAAAAGTGTGATAAGGGAGGGTCCTCAACACATACCTACCTTTGATCCAGGGCACTGTTAGAACAGTGATCTAATAGTCAGGACAGGAGGATGGAAGAACTATTTGCAGCTCTGACCTTGGCTCTCTGTGACATTGCATAAGTCACAATTCTGCAAAGTGAGAGAAAATGATTGAGCCAGGGGGAGGGGAGGAGGCTCCTATCCACTTTCAAAAGCACAGTCTCCATGTGGAAAGTGGAAAGTCTGAGAACAGAATTGAATCTTCACAATGAATCTGGCTCTCAGGAAAGTCATATTCCCCTTAATTAAAGGTTGAAATAGTACAAACATATTTTATCTCCCAGCACTACTGAAATGGCACACCCATGACCCATTAGCTTTTTTTACAACTGTATTTCAGTTCATCTCTATAATTGTTTGTGATATCAGTGGTTTAGCTTGTATAACTGGTATTAGAAATCAACATGTTCCAGTGGATGGATTGGAATTCTCCAAAAGATAAAGACAATTTTATTATGTATAGGAAAATTACATACTTGGTTGCTAAAAAATAATTTGTTTCAACGATGAATGCTGGGCAGATTCTCTAGAGATGACTCTTACACCTGCACAAAATCCCATTGATGTTAATGGGGCTTCATGTGTTGTCAAGAATCGACCCACCAGATGAGATTGCAAAATTAGAGCTTTAAAGCAGTCATTTTTAAAGCTCTGTGACCTCGAGCAGACTACAGAAGAAGTAGATCATAAGAAACAAGCTCTGTTTAATCAATGAAGTCTACTTACTGCCATGTTCTCACCCTGCTTCTTTCCTTTTCCCCTGCAGTGAATAGAATATTGACCACTACCAAGAATATCCTCCTAATTAACTTCTAGACATAGTCCCTACAGTACAGGTTAGGAACTGTCTAAGCTCTATCCAAGAGCCCTGTGGACTAATGAAGTAGGTAGGATCTCCCCCAGACTTAGCACTTCACTTTTGCACACTTCTCTATCCTCCTTTTCCACTTCTGACTTTTTTTTTCCTGCAGAAAGGAAAGAAGGAAAAATAAATGCTTTTTGGTTAGGTCAACCAGGTGCTAAAGGAGCTACATAATTGGGTCACTAATATTGACAATTCAGAGGATGTCTATCCCCATTTTAAATTTCATACATCATTGCTAAATAAAATCGGGAAATTGCTATTGCAGTCAAAGGATGTTTATTGCCATTTCCTCATTCACTTTCAGGAGAAGTATTTTCTTTGACCAGAAACTCCGCTATGCCTTTAAATTAATTCACAGGTAGGAAAAAACATAGATATACAAGTTATTAATTAGGATAAGGTTAACTTGCCAAGGAAAAGTGACTGTGCTAATTAAACAATTATGCTTCAAAGACTAGCATATAGGAAAAGTGTGGATAGGAAACAAGAGGGACAGAGGAAATAAAGTAGTTGGGATAGATTGGGGAGGAGGATATTTACTGGCAGCAAAGGAAGTGAAGAGACTGGGCAGCAAAAAACAAACAAATTCTGTTTGTGATTCAAAAGGTGAGAAAGAAGAGATCACAATATAGGAGGAGACAAGAAGAAAAGGTAGTCAGGGAATATAACCCATATATACATGTAGTTCTGTAGTAGATTTTTAAGTGTGTCAGAGCAAATTTGAACACAGGGCTGAAGGCCATCAGTCCTAGCTTGACTTCAACTCTTTTCTTCTTCTTCTTCTTCTTCTTTTTCCCCTTTATTTTTTTTTTTTCATGATGACATCATGACTATGACATAAAGAACACATACTTCCTCAGTGCCTCTAGAGTTACAACTGCACTGAGAACAGCCAGTACACTTCAGCTTGTTGTGTTCTTGTTTCCAAGGTCTTCCTGTGACATGCAATGAATTTTATCAATGCTCCAATCTTAAATGTTTTTAGTATAAGAATAAGGAAGTTTCCTGTTAAGTTGCATGCTGCCCATAGCCCTGGAATGTGTGGATGACTTACCTAAGAGATGTAGGAACCTACATCAAAGAGTATGGAAGCTGACTCAGTGAATATGGAAACTATCTATGATACATACCTGACACTTACGCATGTGTTGGCAACCATCCCAGGCCTATGCCTTAACTTCTGCTTTGTCCTCCCAGATGTGTCATCATTGTGAAATTTGCAGAGCCCTGCTTACTAAAATGGATTATATATTAGTTCAAAATAATCCTGTTTTACTGCAAACACAGATCACTCCATGTCAGGCTCTTTCCAAGTGCCTTTAAATTTTGAGCACTAGAGAAGAAGAAGCAAACAGGAGTTAGAAGTTGTGGCACTGAAGAAACACCAGGAAAGTGCCAAAACTGCGTGTGGTGTAGAGAATGTAGCTATCTTTGCTTGGCCTTAGTCACATACTGTTCAGTAGAGAATGTAAATCTAATCATCCCCACCAAAATGTGGCTGGTCTGAAGGCTGCATGTGTTATGATGCTACTCTGGGAAAACTGCTAAACAAGGGCAAAAGGCTAATCATTTGCACTGGTGTTTGTGCTCATCTGGTCAGAGACATAAACAGGCAAAACCAGCCATCCATCTCACTCAGCTGGATACAACTCAGACTTGAAGAGCCATATGCAGGGTCTAGCCAGTTTGTGCACTCCTACGCAAGTTCCCCTCCCAGATGCACACTTCTTCATAGTCTGCTGGGCAACTCAAGCAGTTTTTCTGATTGGCTCTTGATCTATCTTTTCCACAATTGTTCTGGATCCAAGGGACAAAGATTTGCAGAGTCTGCTCTCTGTATATTCAGAGACAGAAGCATTTAGCTACTTCTGCAATGGAAGCCTATTGCAGGAAGGTGTGAGACACTGCAAAAGTGCTGCTGATATTCGAGGATATTCTCTAGATATAAGACAGCATATGGGATGGGCTGAAAACTGAAGGAAGGTGACTTTGCTAAAGACTGCTAAGACCCAAAATACATCCAAAGGTAGATAATTTTATTCTTAACTGAAAAATATTTATTAGTATAGAGGAATATTGGAACAAAACAGCTCTACACTGAGAGACCGGAGCTCTCACCTCATTTTTGTACCACAAACAACGTAGACTGTTACATCATTCCCCAGGAAGAGTGTGAAGAGACATGTCAGTGAAACCTGTCCCATCAGACACCAGATAATAAGGCTCTCCCTACCCTTATTCTCATGTCACATCAGGTTTTATGCTACTTATGCAATGTAGCATCACAAATGACATAAGTACCTAATGTGGTTGGATCCAATGAGCATTACAAATCTGGATGCTGATGATAACACAGCTGTTGTGTTCTGTGTTAGTGTACTACAGTTCTAACCTACAAAGGATCCAGCTAAAGTTTATGATAAAAACCTGAGACTGAACAAGACTCCCTAAAAACACAGTTCCTCTAAAACCCTCATATAACATCAAACAGCATAGATACTTTAATATTCTCTGAAATTTTTTGACCAAATTTTAATGCTGATTCTTCTTAGAATAATTTTATATTTCAAATCTGGTCAAATTCCACAGGGAAAGTGGCATGTTAAAAGATCCTGAGAAGAGATAAGGAGTCAGATCTAAGTAATGACGCAAATGAAACAATTCATACAACAGGAGTAGGAGTCCAGTTACAAGCCTGTTTGCAAGACAGGCTAGTACACAATAAATAGGTGACTTATGCTAACATGCTGAAGTCATCAAACCCAAACAGCACTTGGATAGTACGAATTCAAGTCTTGCCATTGTTAAGAACTTTTATATGTGTAGTTTGCATTCTGAAGGAGCTCTTTCAGGAACATTTGTACTGAAAACAATAATTCAGGTTTAAGAGCCAATATTTCAAAATGCTTTCTAACCAATGTGCATATCCTGATTATTCTGAAAATTTATGTGTCTAGGAAAGAATTAAAAGTGCAAGTTTAAGGCAATTTGCTCCAGTTGCCTTTCTGCTCAAAGGGACTAATTTTCATAAACAAGGTGCTTGATTTACATATGTAAGCACATTGTCTTGAAAATTGCAATAGTAGTGGCTGAAGCAGAACTACTGGTAGAAACTTAAGATCTTTTCAATAAAGCACTTCCAATATGCAATGCCCACAGTACACCTTTCAACTTTAAATGTGTTCTGAAGTCTATACAAATAACTGAATGCTGATGTGTCCAGGCAATGAATCGTTGTCCTCTGCAGGAAAATCTTGAGACATTTAGTCCAAGAATTCCTCAGATGTAGCTCTCCTCAGGAAATAGCTGGTTTTATTATCAAGAGTGCTTTAAATTCCATGTTGACAGTGCAGTTGTTTGGAAAACTGTCACACTTTGAACAAAGATAGGTGGACAGATTAGGTGGACAGGTTGTCTTAACCTCCAAGAACTTGTGAAAATCTCTGTTCATTCCTATTGACTCGTCTCAATACATCTCCTACTGGTATCTATGAGCTATTTCATATTTACTCCAGAAGAGCTAAGGTCCCTTTCTTAAATATTATCCATTCAAAAATCAAGTAAAGGAAATAGGTCTCTCCCATACAGTCATTATTCTTACTGTAATGACCAGGGATGTTTGCCTCATGGCCTGTCAGTTTATTATCTGCAGTCTTTGCTGTAGTGCATCTTAGACTCCAGCACACAAACCTTTGTCATGGTGGCAAAACCAGCTGGAAGAGTTTTTATCCTACCCCACCCCGAGCTATTCATTTCTGCATTTTTCATAGGAGTTCACTGCCCAGTTTTGTTGTGCTAATAAGACTGTGAGGCTGTGTTATAACATGGACCAGCAACTTAATCTGAGGTTAAAAATTAATGTACTTTTTTACCCTAATCCAAGTTCTGGCAATAAGCAGAACTGAAGTATGACTGGAGATCTGAGTAGCAGAACCTGAATTTATGTTCTGAAGTAATGTTGTGCTGGCATATACATCTGAACCTTGAGAGTGATTCATTTCACCTTTCCTCAATGAGATGCATGTCTGTATGCTTCTTCTTCACTCTTCATCCCCATGCTTCTACAGTTTTGTTTTGAAATTGGATGAAATGGGTATACATTTTAAACTGTAGGAAAGCTGCATGTCAGTAACAGCAGTATAACAGCACACATAACAGTATAAATAACAGCAGTTATGACATCGAGGTTTCACTGCAGACATTGTCATCTGGCCAATGTTCCAGGAATTGTCCAGATGGAAATTTATCACATACAAAAGTTCACTCGATCAGTTTACTCAACTTAATCTCTTGGCTCTCATGAAGCTTTCATGTGGCACCCCATGTGTGCATCCTCATTGGCAACACTTTACTGAAAAGAAGGGAAACTAATTGCCACAAAACTTACCTACTAAAGTTCAGCCTAAACAGTGGCTCTTTACATTATTCCCAAATGTGAGCTGTACACACATTTAAAATCACTGAAAATCCATAATACTAATAAAGACCTTAGATTTGAAGGGACCAAAAAATAGAGGATTGAAGTAATGCTAGGGAAACACTGACAGCAAAGGAGTGATTGTTTTCCTCCTATCAGTGTTTCTATGTGTAGACATATATAATACACACACAGCAAGGAGCAGAAGCTTTATTTAGTGTTCAGATTTCCTAAAACTTTTAGCAGGAATGAACTGAGACAGAGAGGAAGTTGTATGAAGCAGCAATATGTGAAACAGAAGAGTGTTACCATACTTAGCTAGCAATGCTCTCTAGGCTTTTCCAAAGAAAGCCTAATAATTACTGAGCGAATTTTTCAAGAAAGAGTCATAACTTTGCCAATATCAGTTCTTTGTCCAAAATTACTGGAATGTAACATCTAGTTAGTTAGTTTTATTCTAACACAGAGGGAGAAAAATATGCAAAGGTTTTTTATTTTTTCTCAGAAGAAACTTCCCCCGGAATCTCGAACTGAAACAAACCTTCTGAAAAAGGGTAAGTTCAAATTTGAGTCCAGATGGCTTTTAAGTTTTTTTTTTAAATAACAGGAAAGTTAAAATAAAGACTTAATTGAACATGTTGAGGAACTACTGAGGTTCTCTGTAACAAAAAATTACTTCTTAAATTGCCTACCTTGAGATGGGGGTTAAATTGTGCAGAAATAAATTCTTTAGTGAGCAGGGGGAGTAGTCAGGAAGCTTGCTTTTCTATTTGCTTCAGTCCCTTGTCTCTAAGCATCCACACCACAGTCCTTCTACCAGAGGCAACATGATGGGATTAGCTACCTTGCTGCTGATTTTCACTACATTTTAGAGAACTCTGAGGTATTTAGCCTTCTGTTAATTTAATTTGAAATTATTTAACAGATTTATAGGTCATTAGATGTCATAAAATACATCACATAAGCTATAATTTATCAAGCTACCAAATATAAACATTCTTTCATTTCCAAAATGAGGAATTTCCTTATGAGACAGTGCCTTATCATACACAACTATATAAATAATATAAAGAGCAATTTTCTTCCATGTAGACAAACAGTTAGGATTCAATCAGGTAGCAAGAGTCCAGTGGAAAAGACCTGGACAAAGCCAGGATGCTTCTTAGGAAAACAGCTCTCAGATAAAATACAGTAGCTGACAGTCTGTGTATTTTCTGCTATGCAAATGCAAATAAAATAAGTTAGCATGTAACTCTTATAAAATAGAAATAAAACTGTTGTGACAAAAACCTGTACTATATTTCCACTGTAAAGTAACTATTCATTAGTGACTAATGGAATGTCTCCCTCTCACCATTATAGTGAAAAATGTTAGATGATTACCAAGCAGCTTTTTTCTAAACCTCACTGGAAAATAATATATTATGTATTCTTTTCTTAACTTTCCTCTGAGGAATAAATAGATTACCAGTTGATAAGGGATGCCTTCTTTTCAATGCATTTATTTTGAATTGTTGTGACCTGCTTAAAGTACAAAAATTATTTATATGAGATTCTCTTATGTATTTCTTATGTGGGTGAGTGACTCAAGATTTGGCAGCAAAATAGCTTCTGTGTCAGGGATGAGCCTTTTGTAATCTCCCTGATGAACAGCCACAATGATAAGCCTTTTATGAGAACCACTCTTTGCTCATGCCCAGCAGTGCCTCACCACAATTTGACAGCCGCAGTCCCTTAAGAGTCTTTCTGTGCTGAGGTGCTGAGCTGGACAATCCCCGTCACTGCTGCTCCAGGTTGCTGTGGAGCACTGCAGGAATCAGCAACAGAGCTGGAAACAGGAAGACTCCTGTCTGTTGTCTTGATATTCTTGCACTGACAAGTCAGTACCAGAGAAAGAACCTGAATGAAATACAGTGAAAAACTCAGGAAAGTCAAACTGCCTGAAATACCAAAATGTAGCAAACGCTTGGACTGGGGGAGGTTGGATGGATTTTGGGGACAAGACAACTGGTTGTTGTTATTGGTAAATTAAGAAAGGGAGGAAAGCAAGTTAGGCACTAAGATAGCTAGCAGATGAGCAGGCTGAAACAGAATAGGAAGTTGAAGGGAATCCTGAGACTAAATAAAGAAACTGGAGCAAGAGTTGAAGGAATGAAAGACAGAGAGGTTGGAAGTGGCAAGGACAACAATGCTCGTGGAAAACTGTAGCAGGACTGAGAAGCAGCCGTGATCTTGTGTGTGTGTGTGTGTGTGTCTGTGTGTCTCTGTGTGTGTGTGTCTGAAGTGAATTATACAGAATAGGGAGCAGGGAGCCAGGGCTCCTAATCCTGCAAATGGCTAAGCACTCTGACCAGAGCAGGAACCTGGCTGTGAGCCACAGCCAAAAACACGCAATGGGGGCTGGGGGTCTGGAGCTGCAAGAAAAATCCTGCAACTGCAGTCATATCACTCTGGCAGTAAGTGAATGACACAGAGACTATGTTCAGATTCTAAAGAGGGGGTGGAAAAAAAGGACCAGCAAGACAGATTTGAGTGGATGGCGACACTCCTGTGTCAACCACTACCTGTGGTTGACAAAGTCCTCTAGCAGATCGCAACCTGGCAGCACTTAGACCTGAGCCCAGGTTTCTTGACTGTTCACATTCTTCTGCTGTCAGCAAACACTTGTGAAAGTCACTAAGGTTTAAGTCTTCAGGTATTTGGTCTTCAGTGGATTTGAGATCACACTCCCACGGAAAAGAATGAACAGGCATTCTCTCTTGTCCCTGGCTGCCTCTTCCTTGCTTCACTATTAATGAGTGTGGACCCACAGGAAGAGGTGATGCAGCTCACAGAGCTAATTAGACACGGGACACTATTTTGCAGAGACAGCTTTCAGTGAAACCAGCAAGCTGATCTGATTTACAGTGTTGCCACTCAAGTGCTCATGTTGACAAAAGTTAAAATGTCAGAAGCAGCAGCAGAGACAGATGTGAATGCAGGGAATATCTTCACTCTCAATTTTTTTGTCTCTGTCCCTACATTCATTTATACCAACCCTGAAATGACACCCTCTTTCCCTGCCATTTATGGACTTTATGAAGGGAATGACTTACTGATACTTTTACTCACTAATTGAATTGTAGGAACCTCCTTTCTATAACTAAAAATTTTAACCCTGCTAATAAATGGCAATACTGCAATCTGCATGGTGCTACACAAGGTGATCTTGAGTTTCATTTGCTTCTTTAATTGTGTAGAAAAAACCTAAAATTTTTTTTAAAAAATCTGAGTTAGCAGCTTATGAAACTTGTAAGATAAGAATTCTGAGATGCAGAATTAAAGTTACCTAGTGGAAAATCAAAATATAATTGTATAACTCAGTATCATAACAGCTATAAAATAGAGCTCTCTCAAAGCAGCTCCAGAGTTTTTGATTTTGCAACTTTCATAATGTTCTTTTAAAGTTTCCTGTGCACGTGTAGTAGAATACAAGCTTGTTTGAATCTGTGATTAAGTATTTTGGAAAGGCTGAGAAAAAAAAAGGAGAAAGAGGCATGTGTGTTTTATAGGTGTAAGCAAGCAACAAAAGGCACCATAGCTGAAAGAGAGTGAAATGAAAGGCACTTACATCATACAGCTTTCATGCAATAAAACTCTAAACACACCAAGGATTCTTGAATATTCCCTTGAGGTTGCTTATTGGCACCTGCAAAGCAAAAAGAACTCTTTGTATTTTATTAATTATAATGTCTCTGTACCACTACAAATAATGCAAAAGTACTTGCTTTTTCACTCTGAGGGAGAAGAATACTCTGTACCAGACAACTTTTTAAAATAACTATTACATTAATTACTTGAAATTCCATTTAAAGAATTAATTTTGCTGGGTTTAGAATTTGATTGAATTATATAAATTTTAATAAAATTTTAATCGTTGATTAGAAAAAATGTGTGAAGTCTGCAAAAGATGGCTCTAAGTCAACAGAATCACTCTACCTTTATAGGAAGTGGACTTTGGTTTGGTAACTAAATTCATTATCAACAAGCTCATGGAGGAAACACTTGTACGGGTGTATCCACTTGGAGATTGTGTACCTGCATAAAATGAGTTTGACTGGAGCAGGCTGGAGCTGCATTTGCAGAGTGGACTTGGGAGAATTATCAGGCTTGTCACCAAGGGGATGAGAGATGATGGCCAGGCTGTCATGTTGGTCACAGCCTGGACCACAGCAGAATACTGAACTAGCTACTTGCTCAAATAAGTTGGACTCTATAGAAGTGATTTTCTTTAGACTGGACTAGAAAAGAAGAGGCCTTCCCTTTGCAATTCTTCATATTACCATAGCCAAGTAGATTGATCAGTAGGAGGACTTCGATTTGCACTTGTGAAGTTGAGCATATGCATGATGGAAGGTTTTTGTGCTGTTTGAACAATAATTATTCCCACTTCCCTCCAAATAAAGGACAGTTGTATTCATGTTCTCAAAGAATATTGTAGAAGGAAAAAAGTAATTTATAGTGATAACTAACAAGGTTTAGCTTCAATTTTCAGAACAAAAAATTAACTGCATGAAATAGAAGTGGAAGGCTCTAGGATTTAGTTATTTTGTTTTTAAGACAGAGCAATAGGATTAATTCACTTCAGCCTTTTTTGCTAGCTCTGGCACATAGCAGAAGAGACACATTGTAGAATTTAGCGAGACTGAGTTAGCAGCTCTTTTCATCAGAGACTTGTCCTAGTGATTTAATTGTGGAACATATTCATTTTTCTATGTTTTGAAACTGTTATATGTTATATATAAGATTTATGTGATACAAAATTAATATGCTTATCTTGGAGCAGATGACACATTGGAGGATAACTGCAACTGAATGCGTATTGATCAAAAGAATCCCCTCTAAATCATTATTACAGAAACTTACAACAAAAACACAACCAAAATTATTTGTGGAAGCTGTAAATTGGTTGAGCAAAAGGTCGACTCACTTGGGGATGAGGAGGAAAATATTTACACCAATTTTCATGGGTTGTCAGCAATACTGCAGGCTCTCTGAAATACCTGTGAATATTAGTAAGCTTTAGAAAATGGTTCTGCCACTACAGTAGTTGCTCTAAGTGAGTAAAAGCCCACTTAATTAGAAGTAAAAAACTCAAGACTGACGCATTTGAAAGGTTTGTTCAGCTGTAACTTGAAAGCAGATTCAGTGGATACCACAGTATCACAGAATGAGTTAGAAAAGGCTTCAGGGAAAGTGTCAGAACAAACTGTACAGGCTTTTTTTGCCAAGTGTCATTATTTTCTATGAATGCATTGCATTATCAAAATAATGGTAAAATAGTTTGAATGTGTCACCAGGTATGTCATGCCCACCTGCACTTGAAGATTATGTCTGAAAAGATCAACAGAAAATCTCTACAGAGCAAATTTCACATTATTCACACTTTGAAAACCAGAAATGTCAGTTATTTGCTACAAGTGTATAGCAGCTTGATAGTATGGACAGTGATGGAAATATCTATTACATATTTTTCAATTCATTCTATACATAGCAAAAGTATAAAAAAGCCAATGTGAAGAGTCTTAGTAAAAAATTATCTGTATCTGTCTAAATTTGAAAGGCTTTGGGGTGTTTTTTTTTACAATCAATGATTTTGTAAGGTTTGCAAAAACAATGAAACTTATGTACTCTAACTCAAGTGCCTATATATATTAAACTAAATTAAAATATGCTTTCTGAGCAAAATCACTTACAGTGGTGGCAGTGTTAGCTTCCACAATACTGTTAGTGAATACTGAAGTGCAACAGTACTGCTCCAGAGTTTAACAGACTAAGTTCCTGACATTAGAAGATATATTATCTACTGTTTAAGATGGCACAGTCTAAGCATAATAGGAAAAAAGTATATGGAACTTTATTCCTCAAATCACATTTTGAAAAAAAATTAACTTTTTTTTTTGTGTATAACAATAATGATAATCACTATTATAAATTACAATTTTTTTTCTCTTCAGATAGAAAAGATCTTTAAAAGATCTTTAAAAGATCTTGAAAATAATTACTTTCATGTCATTTAAAGGAGAATAACAGCCTCTTTCAAAACCCAGGGGAAAAAAAGGGGTCTTAAAGAGTCAATGAGGTCCTCAAAACTTAGAAGTGCCTGAAAACTCTATTTATAATGAAATCTGACTGAGAATGTTCATCTCTGAATGAAAGTCAAAGCTGATCAGTCTTAGTCTTTTAGACCAAGGTTCCTCTTAGGGATCCATTGTAGGCCTAGTGCTCGTCAGTATCTTCAGAAACTGCTTGAGCGCAGGACTTGAAGGAATACTAAGTACATTTGCCAGCGACTCGAAATTGGGAGGGACTGTTGACCCCCTTGAAGGCAGAGAGGCCCTTCAGAGGGAACCTGATAAATGCGAGGGCTGAGCAATCCCCAGCTGCATGAAGATCAACAAGGGAAAGTGGCAGATTTTGCAGCTGGGATGGGACAACCCTGAACATACAGACAGACTGGGGAAGGAGAGGATGGAATGCAGGCCCATGGAAAGGGACCTGGGGGTCAGCGGCAAGCTGAACATGAGCCAGCAGTGCCCTGGCAGCCAGAAGGGCCAACCCTGTCCTGGGAGGCATCAGGCACAGCACGGCCAGCGGGCAAGGGAGGGGATTGTCCTGCTCTGCTCCACACTGGGGTGGCCTCACCTCCAGTGCTGGGTGCAGTTTTGGGCTCTACCATAAGAAACACATGGAGGTGTTGGAGAGCATCCAAAAGAGGTCTACAAAGACGGTGAAGGGCCTTGAGGGGAAGCCTTATGAGGAGTGCCTGAGGTCACTTGGTCTGTTCAGCCTGGAGAAGAGGAAACTGAGGGGAGACCTCATTGCAGTTACAGCTTCCTTGTGAGGGGAACAGGAGGGGCAGGCACTGATCTCTTCTCTGTGGTGACCAGTGACAGGACGCAAGGGAATGGCCTGGAGTTGTCAGGGGAGGTTTAGGTTCAATATCAGGGAAAGGTTCTTCATCCAGAGGGTAGCTGGGCACTGGAACAGGCTCTCCAGGGAACTGGTCAGAGCACCAAGCCTGACAGAGTTCAAGGAGTGTTTGGAAAATGCTGTCAGGTACATGGTGTGACTCTTGGAAGTGGTCCTGTACAGGGCCAGGAGTTGGACTTGATGATCCTTCTGGGTCCTTTCCAACTCAGGATACTCTATGATTCTATGACTCTATATAACTAAGTACTACTTCCCTAAGAAAAAAAATGTAGACATACATTCACTTGATTTTGTTGCATGCAGGAAAGAATAGATATGAACAAATTTAAGCAATGTTCACATGGGTTTACATTACAGGATTTGTTTCAAGATTATACCACAGAAGACAAGGTGATAAAAAAAGCCCAAAACACCCCAGAAATTACTATTTGATCTTTCAGATTTTGTGTGTTAGTTGAAGACTTAGAAATAAATTATGTTGACAGTTGATTACCATTTGTCAATAATCAAAAAATTTAAATTTCTCATCAACTTTTACCTTAGTAGATTCTTAACAGCCAGAACTTGAAATTCCACAAAGGAAGGGAAATGTTTTCCCTCTTTCCAGGCATATAATTGTTTTCTGAAGTAATATCCAAGTGAGGACTTTAAATTTTTGCCAATTACTTCCCCAAAATATATTTATAATTCCCCAACAAGATTTAAATAGAAATTACATTTCTTCAGCAAGCCTGAATCAGTGGGACATCAGTCTACATGTTGAAGACTATTTATAGTGAAGGGGAAAATCTGTGTATGTGCATAGGTGTCTTGCTTTAAGGTTTATATTCTACTGAAACAAAAAATTCTTCTCTTTATATTCTAGAATGCAAAACAAAATTTTACCTTGGGCTGTTCTTCAAAACCCAAAGATCCTAACAGCCATGCAAACACTGCTTTAAATATTTTTCAGTGTGTCAAAAATTGTGTAGAGTGTGGTTATTAATCTTCAGCTTCATAAATTCTCCCCACACCCTGAGATTCTAAATTAGATTACAGGGTCAAAAATTCTCCTTAACCAGTTGGACAGAAAATGAACCTACTTACCTTGCCCACTGCTACATTTTCATCAGCAGCAATGTAATTCTGTTTCATGTTACTGACAAGGTACCCATGCTGGAAGATGGCAAGGACTTCTGTGGCCAGAATAAACAGAAAGGTAGAAAGTGGAATTTGAAAATATTTATATTTCTCTTCAATAACTACTGTGTTATTTCATCTCTGTTGAGAACATACCTACAGCTGTTCTTCTCTTCAGCTTTCTTTAAGAAAATTACAATTATATTTCCTTATGTGACATTTCCATGATAACACTGAACATATGTTTTGTTTATCTGACCTTAGAATATCAGATAAATGCAAAAATATTGTAGTCAGTTCTTTCATTCATGTGTCTGTGTTTATTTTATTTTTGTCAGATATTGTTTTCTTCTTACACAATGTAATAGGAATGTGACAGTGACAAGTGTGGGTGTGTCTTTGAATAATTTTTCATGCTGAATTTGGATCTGTCTTTAATATGAGGTTTTTGTACAATACATAAGGCACTGGATACATGACTTTCAGATCTTGATGTGAATTTTCACTTCCAGCCAGGTGACAGACACAGACATGTGAACACCTGTGTGAACCTTCTGTGGTTGAGAGTATTCCTACAATGGAGCAGTACTATCATTAATATACCCACTGATTCTCAAACTCACTCCTGTATGTCAGGTTATCTGAGCCAATATACCTTTTCAGAGCTGATTGTGTCAGTTGTTAGAGGTTGCCTGTTCTTGGTGGTGAAGGAATTGTGAGAAGCCATTTGATGACTATCAGCATGACTATGTTATTTCTGCATATCCCTATCCAGTGGATTGGTTCCAGCTGGACCTTAACCAAAATTGAACTAAATATGTGCTTAGGCACTTTGGTGTTTCTAAAATCTCCTTTTCTCTCATGCTTTATTCCAACTGCTAAATAAAGACGTCTTCTTTTAAGGAGCTGTTTGTCAATATCAAAATAAAAACAGGTGCCTGAAACCAGTCAAGTCTGCAGCACGATAGACATTGGTACATACAGGATGGTGCTTGCCTCCTGGGTGAAAATAAAAGAAGAGCAAGATGGCACACAAATACAAACCCATCATCAGACAAGTCAGAGAGGAGCCAGAGGTGAAGTCACTCCTGTAACCTTGGAAATTACATGTTAGGACTCTGGAAAAGGCTGATACTGATTGCATTGTCTACTCGTACAGTTACAACTCTCTGCAAAAAAAACCCCACAACACTTTTGAGTTTATTACCCCTTGAATACATATACATTCTCTGCCTATGAATGAATACTTATCTTCAGCAAAATTATATTTGCTGACTCTGGAAGTTGCTTTATAAACCTTTGACCTTTGAAGTCGACAAGAGTATTATCACCTGACTAATGGAGTATGTCCATAAAGCATAAAAATCTGTTTTGTCTTACTATATGCCACTTGCTGATGATTTTCTTTGGCATGTTTCAAGTAGGCTCAAGAAAAACTAATGAAAAGAATAGAATTTGAAATAAGCCATGAGCCCTTGGCTTCTCCTGTTTCCTGCAGAAGCAGGGAAATTTCTTGTGTGATGCCATCTCCAGTTTCCTTGACACGTTCCACATGACAGAGTCTCAGAGCCAGGAAGATGAACAGTTACTGCTCTATTCTCTGGACTTAGACAGTTTTAAAAGAAATAGAAATTATTTCTGATACATTTTTAATGGTTGACAGGGGTTTTTTTCCCTTGTCATTCTGCAGAAATTTTAGCAAAAAAGTCTATTGCCTTGGGAAATCCCAGTGTACCAGACTGTAGGTGTAGAAAATCCTTTATTGCACTTTAGAATCACTTCCATATACAGAAACAATTTCAAGTAGTTCTGAGGTCTTTTGCAGACACTCCTTTCAAGACTTCATCTTGTCTGAACCTTGAACTATTGCAGTCAAGTTAATTAGAACAGCCTTTACAGGTTTAAAAGATTCAGACAACAATTATAATACTGTTTTTACAAATTTTCAAATACCTTTCAAATAGTTCTTCTCTGATATATGCATCATATGGAAAAAAAAAATGTAACACTATGATGTTATACATAAAGATACTATCTTCTGCACTCATTTGGGCTGACCTGCATGACTAATTCATGTCTATGCTATTTGTGAGTAATGGCATCATCCCATATTTATTTTAAAGAACTTTATAATATGTAGTGGTTATGCATGCCTGTGATGATCTAAGATTGTACCTTTGAGGACTGCTACACTGTTTTATTATAGCCAATACATACAGCAATGCCTATGGTTAATGCTGCTTGACACTGTCAAGTATAAGACATTTTACACTGCTATCTTTGCTGAGTTTAAACCCCTTGGATTGCAACTTTTCAATATATATGACCCTTGATGAATTCTTTAAAGGAATACTTCATCTGAAAAGATTCAGTTGGTGGCTGGGTTTTGGGTTTTTTTTGTTTGCTTGTTCGTTTCTTTCTTTCTTTTTTTTCCCAGAACAATGTTTTTAAAAAATGTTACTCTTTGAATAGCTTTTGTAGTTTTCATTATTGAGATGTGCCAACAATACAACCTGACAATGGATTGACTGCTTGAGAAAGTACTCGCTGGAGTGTCTTGGTATCTCCTTTGCTCACTTCTTTTCCTCATTGCTGCCTAGTGATCTTAGGTAAGGTTACAAAAGGTAGATGTAAGGAACTTTTAAAGGCAGGAGTTCCTTACAAACTGTGTTCAAACCAATATCACTTCAGCAAGCCAAGATGACAAAAATACAGTAACATCAACTGAAACCACCACAGGCATTTAGTTAATTTCTCTGTTTGATTAGGCATGAGTTGACATAATTTTGATTTATTAACTTTATTTTGTTGCTTTTAAAAATAATGCATGTGCTGCAACACAAAATAATTATACCAAAATGAAAGATACTAATTGTGACTTTGTATGTTTGACTTTTTAGAGGAAAACTCATTCCCCATTACATTCCTGTAGAAAGACTGATAGAAACATATCCATGCCCTTCTAAAGCACGATCTCCTTGTGAGGACAATGAATACAGTCCAAGATGACATAGAGGCTTGATGGCAAAACCTAGCAAAGTGTTGACTAGTGAATTTACCCTTGTCTATTGACAGCTAAGCTTGTACTATGATACCAAATCATCACCAGTGAGAAGCTGCTAAAATATAACAGAGCAAATCCAGTAGAATTCAGCCTATCCTAATACAGGCAAACTTCTGGAACAAGGCCTTTTGTTCCAGTGCTGCCAGTCTAAACAACAAGGCTATTGACTGCATGTGCCAGCCTTTGTTACTGGGGGCTACCTGAAAAGATTAAAATTGCATGAATCTGCAATTTCAGTTCCATCAATTCTCAGCTGCAAAACCACCATCTGTAAACTGACCCAGGAGGAGCAGACTGTTGACTTAAGCTTCTATATTAAAGGGTCATACTGTCATAGTCTATCCCTAGGAAATAAATTAATTTCCAGTGTTAGTGCTAAATAAGTCTCAAGAAGCTGTAGCATAGTTTTGATCTTTCATATTGCCACCTTTATTGCAAAAGGTCTTTCATTCATCCACAGATCATCAGTCAAATCAGTAAGTTCTTCAGACAACAGAAAGGAAACAAAATGGAAGGCATTCAGACCACTTCCTCTTCCACTTTGTCACAATTTTACCAAGCTATCTACTGACACGAACACGCTTCTCCAAAAAGCAACTGTTTGTGAATCATCTCTAAGATGAGCCACTAAAGATTCCTTACCTTTTCTACATCTTCCTTTACAGTATATATTATTATTTTTGTTCAGGCTACATTGAATCCAGAGTGAAATCTGCAGGCTAATGATGAATCAAGTATACATCTTACTTTCCCTTCTTTATGCTGAAAGGCAGCTTGCACAGTTTTGTGAAAAGTTTTTCAAGCACTAAGCCTAACATTAGCATAATATTTTTATATGAGTCAAGCTTCTGGTAAGAAGTACTGGTAGAACTAGGCTGCACTGCAGTGTACTGAAAAAATCCACATTATGATGATTGTAGGAAGACTAAATTGTCCTGGCTCTGGCCAGGACAGGGGTAATTTTTACAGTAGCCAGGAGGGGCATGGCTAGGACGCAAAGGTTATTCCATACCACCTCACATCATTTTCCAGGGCTGGGGAAGGCTCCCTTCCAAGTCAGCATAGCGTGGCAGAGGGAGCAGTTGGCTATTGTCTATTGTTAGGGAGCTTCCATGTGAATAGTTTGGGTTTTGTACCCCCTGTCATTAGTTTTATTGATTATAGTGTTTGTTTTCCTATCTCATGGCTGTTTCCAATATATTGGTGTTGAATATTCAAAATTTAAAAAAAAAAACAAACATAGATCTTAATTTGATCTATTTTAACATAGATTTGTTTCATATTGTTTATTCATTAAAAGGCATTTCTATTTCTTTAGAAGATAACTTTCCTATTTCTTTAGAAGATAACTTTCCTCTACATTGTTAAGTTTTCCCTTTTTCAATTATTTAAAAAGAAAAGATTGTGGAGCTTTTTTATTTTTCTCATCTGAATGGAAAAAAAAAAATGATGTCTTTTAGTCTTTCTCTAACTATCAGAAGAGACACCCTGTTCTTTCCAATGTCTACAAATGTCCTTATTTTCCTAAAGGAAAACAGCTAACAGTTTACCACCCAAATTAACATTCTCTTTACTGGAAAACACTGGTTATAGGATTTGGAAAAGACTTGATAGGCCATGTTGAGAAAAAAAAAATGCTGGAGGTACTTACACTCTTGAAAATCAACCTGTAAATACTATACCCATAACCAGAAAAATACCCCAAAGTTCTCTGTGAAAAAATACCCTGCATGAGCTGTAGCAGAATATGTACTTCAAAAAAATCTGTAAGACTCTCTGCATTCTCTGTAAAAACGCAGAATTTCAGATGTCCCTATTCTCCATGTACTTACTCATTCTAAAGTGTACTTAGTCATGAGAACACAAATTACAAATTCAAAGAGAAAAGCAAAGAATGTCTGTCTTTCAGATACAGTACCTACTTTTGCATCAGTCCTCAACCTACAGCTTTCTTAGATTATGACACCTCCTTTCAAAACTGAAGAGGACATTCCCTAATTTAATGTTCAGGTAATGCACTCTTCATAACGATCATTACACTGACTGTGAGAATGAGCAAATTGTTATGGCTGATCAGACATTTAAAGTGTTCTATAAGGATAAAATTATCCTTCGTCTTTACTCCATGCTCCCATCCCAACCCAACTATTAAGCCAGGATTTTTTTTTCTTAGTCCTTTTATAAACCTCATGCTCACCAAGGCAAGGGAAGCTACATTCCAGTGGTAAGACAGTACTACTTTGAATACAGCCAAGGAGTTCAAGGAGGTAGCTGCAAGTTTTTGTCTCTGATATGGATGCAAACAACTAAACTCTGCTGGCGACCAACATGGTGAGCTGAAAGGGCGAGCAATGCGATTGCACAAGATTATTTTTATTTTCGATTTCCAGTTTGAGGCTTTTAAACATAAAATCATTTTAAGTTAGCTAGTATTGGTACATCTTCACTTTCTATGTGTGTTCTCCAATTAGCTGTTTGAATTGCCTTTTCCATGGTGCTTTTGCTTCATTGAAGGCACAAGTCCTTTTCTAGGAATAAATCAGAAATGTCTAGAACACATGTAGACTAACCAGGGATGTAAAGATATTGATCTCATCTCTGTTAGCATTGGCTTTAGTGTCCATAATCAGAGCTATCGACATCTGTTACAGATGGAAGTTGTAGCATGTAAGATTCCAGTTTCAAGTGTTGCAGAACTAGAAAGGTGGGTGGTGAAAGTGTCAATGCACAAAGAGAAAAGCAGGTCCTGTAGATAAAACTTGCATTCTGTCCCATGTAATTTAGTCCTAATTCTATTATAAAACTCCTGCTTGATACTAAGCAAGCCATTAAAACATAGTCAAGCATGGATTCTAAATATAACTTTGGAAAGCCAATTCAAGATATTGGGTATCTAGCTAGAAGTACAGAAGCATCTAATATTTACACCCATAAGAAATATTAAAAATGCTACTTTAAAAATAAAAGATACTATCTTTTATTAGGTTTTTAAATCTAGGCCTCTTTAATTGAATGGCAGAAGTCAGTGGACAGCTCTGACAATATTTGCTGTAATTTCATGTCTTAGTTCTACATGGGTAGAGAATGGATAACAAAACCCCCCTTATTTAATGGGCTATTGTAGAGAAAAAATTATTGGTTCTTAAAAAAAATGGCTACATTGAGTCCACTATTGAACTCCACAAGTGTATTGATCACATTCTTTCAGAGCAAAAATTTGGGGAAACTGTCCTTATCAATAAAGAACTAAATACCATAGTGTCAGTCAAAAAAATTACCAACAATATATTACTCTAAATATTTCCATTCCTTTTTCCAGTTATTTAAACTGGATTGTGTTACTGTCTTAATCTAATCTAGAATCAACGTTTTTCAGCTCAATGGAAGGAATGTCTCAGTAGTTTAGAGAAACAGAGATCCTCTCTCCCAGACTTTCACGTAAAGAATCTCGTTCAACAGTTGATCCTTCAAGTGATCCCCATGTGTTGAAAACTATCCTCCATGTGTCGAAAACTATCAAACTTTTATCTGCCTGAAATGACCTCTCTTGAAACTGTACCCACTTCAAAATGGGAAACATGACTCTCAGCTCTGGAGTGTTGGAAGTACACATTGCAAGAAATACCTTTTTCTATAATTTCTGTTTCTCCATTTTAACTTAAACATCTCAGACCACTTAGAAGACAACAGACTGAGATGGAAATGAGGAAGAGGTGAGGAAACTCAGAGGGGCAGAACTTACAGAGCATAACAAATTACAAGAATGAGCGACACCCCAGAAGTTGTGGGCAAATGAGCACAGGATCAAAATAGGAGAGAAAAAATATTAGGTGTAAAGGGATATTACACATTTCAGACCTAAACTGTCAACATAACTTGGCCATTACAGAGATTTAAGCCATCCAGTTGTCTTAGATCAAGAAAGACTGGGTTATAGAAACATGAGTAGGATTAATCTCAACTTGCTCTAAGCAGTTGCAGAATAGGTGACATGATTCTAATCAGTAAAAAGAAGTCAACAAAATAAATCAAATTTAGACTTTGATTCAGCTGACCAGACATAGGCATCTGCATTAGGATGAGAAGAAGCATGCTGGGAATTCCACCAAGGATGCCAATTATCTTTCCTTTGACTGTGAAACAGTGCATAGGATGATTGGATGAGGAGTTAATGCCTACAGCACAGACCAAACCATCCCATTTAGCCCTATCAATCCCACCTTTTGAAATCCTTCAGCTAGTCACTGGCTACATCTCAATGACTAAATGCTTCCTCCCTAAGCCTTACTCCCAAATAGTAAAAGGCAGATAATCACCTTAATATAACCAAACAGAAGTTACTGATAGTCACTTTATTACCAAGGACTACGATCTTGTGGATAAATCTCTGCTTATGATATGTCTGTGATCCCTTGCCTAGAGCAAATCCTAGAGATGTAGACCCATTCCCATCCAATACAGATCTCCATGATATTTTCAATACTGTAAAGTTTCAGCTAGCTGTGACCTACCACCACAACTATTTCAAATTCAGCTATTCCACCATCTATGAAAATCTTTGCAGACATTTACAGTGGCACACAAAGAGGTCAAAACTGAGACGATCTTTCAAAGGAAGTTGATTCCATTTTCTGTGTTTCACCCAAAAAATTAGAACATTCTTTATTCAGCTAAACAGAACAATTGTCCTCCTGACTTTACCAGGAGTGCCACTAAGGCAATTGTCCACTTCAAACTGGAAGCTCTGTATGCACATTGCAAAACTTCCTGCCTGGCTGACGTTGTCTGGTTCTTTCCCAAGGTGGATTAACCGAGGCTGTTCAACCACCTCTGAAAACATTTGCTGCCACTGTCAGAACTCAAACTGGCCTGGTTTTCCAGTCTTCCTCGACTGCTCCATTACGGCATTCCATACAACTTCTCTTCTGGAGATATTTATAGGCAATATTAGGAAAGCAGTTTAGGAAGCTGTCAGTAAGGCTGGCTTTAACAAACAAAATATTGTTGAAATTTGATGCGTCCTGCCTCTGGTGAGGAACAGATGAAACACCTTAAGAAACAAGAAAGAAACAATGATTTCGACAATTTATCATACAACATTTGGACAACTTGATTTTTTTTTTCTAGAGAAAGCAAGACGAGAGCAAGCTAACATGGAACCTTGTGTACCAAAATACAACTGCAAAAACCCGTCACAAAAACCTGGTACCTCTCAGATGCTTGAACCATAGCACTATCACATGGTATTTTTGAATAGTGTGATTGATTCTCCTGAAAAGTCTTACCAAGCAACAAGGACAAAAGGTTAGAATGGAAGGCAAAAAAAGAATTAATGGCAATGCAAGCAATGAATATGTGCAAAAGAAGAAATTCTTCCACTGAAGATGAATTGTGGAGCGTAGTCAGAACACTAAAAACTAGTGTTAACTGAGCTTTGGCTCTTTCCTTGAAATACAAAAAATGTAGAAGTACTGATCAACAGTACTTCTTTTGAATAATCCAGAAAATCAAAATGCTTAAGACCCGGGTTACTGCAATGGTGAGACCCTTAGTATGGACTAAGATGCTCTATTTTTATGCCTTTGCAAAGCAAAGTAACTTCTTCAGCCACCACTGCTGCCCTCTCTTTGCTATCATGTGAATACTGATTACCTTCAAAGACTGTCCTTCAAAGGGAGGCTACAACAGTGACATTACTTTGTGTACAGCTCAAAAAGGATTTGGCCCACCTCCTAGGAACGGTGATTTAATGCTCATCTCCAGAAGGTGCCACAGAGCTTACCACATCTTAACCATCTTAATTTTGTATGTAGGCCCATCCTTCCACCAACGATCCTGCTCCTGTCACTGAACAACCCCCTCTTTCACCACCTTAGATTAAGCCTAGTCCTTAAAGACATCAAGGAGGGGATTAAAAACCTCTTTGAAGGCTAGTTAGAAGATCAGGAAAGTATGAAAAGTATGAAAGTTCTTAAATGTTTTATCTGCACAAATGATGTCCATCTCGAAGTCCAATACAGAATTTCAGTTGTCCAGATGAAGGATGTTGACCTTGGAGACATTGACATATTTGTCATAAAGAATGGGCAGATTAATCAAGTCTGAGAAAGGAATCTCCAGGTCTTTCTACATAAATCATCCAAAGCCCATAAATGGACCAATGTTTTCTGAATGACTATCTGCTGGACAATGGTCCAAAACTTGTCCATCAAAGTAGAACGTTTGAGAACATTTTTTTACAAGACCTTTAAAAGACTTTGAAAAAAAAATAAAAACTTTGGTCAAAAATGAGTTGACTCAATGGGTTGGTTGGTTACACAAATGTGACGAACTCTGTGCTAACCTGGGCTGTTCTGTGGCAAAGAACAGCTCCCTGGTGTGGCATGGAATAGGAAATACTCATTGGAACAAACAATGCGGTATGACAGAGCACAGTTTGGCATTCCTGTCCTGACACTGGGTTTGCCCCACTCTTCAGCCCTTTTGAGATCAGAAACTATGCCTTGAAGGATTTTCTCTCGAAGAAGTAACTCGTTACATCTGCCTTTGCATAACGAAGCCTTCCATTCATCAGCTTCACTGCTAGCTCATGTGAGGCACCCCTGGACGACACACGAGGTGACAAGAACAGGTTGCGGGGTGTAACTAGCGATGGACTCACAGCAGCTCAACACTTCAGCTGCTTTCTGTTGGCCCACCATCCCTCGGAGGCCTTGGCGGGGCCTTCCCGGCTTGGCAAACACGGTCAGCCGGGAGATGGAAGGCACATATCCGGTGTTGGCAGCCACCGTCGAGGGCTGTTTAGTTTCTTTTACGGCAAAGGCACCCAACCAAGGAAGTTCGGACGGGGAAGAAGCGCGTGCAGACGCGTTATATATGGCACTGCCGTAGGGCGACGGACCGGGCGATGCTGGAGCCCGCGGGGGAGCGGAGCTCGGAGGCTCCCGGCTGGGCGGCCACGGGGGGCTGCGCACGGGGACGGGCGGGGGCTCGGGGGCGTGACGAGAGCCCTGCACGTGCGTGGGGCCCCGCGTGCTCCCACACCGCCCCGCTCCAAACTCCGCGTCCGTCCCGCGGGCCCGTCCCACACGCCGCACCCCCCCGCTCCCGCTCCCATCACCCGCGGTTTCCCGGGCGCGGCCCCGGGCGCGCGCCCCCGCCGCCCCCCGCGCGCCGCCGGGCTCAGCTGAGCAGACAATGGGAGATCAAAGCCGGGATGGGGTGGGGGGAGGAGGAGAAGGAGGAGAAGGAGCAGGAGGAGGAGGATGGTGCCGGGCGGCGGCGGGGGGGGCGGCTGGTGGAGCCGGCGGGGCGGAGAGCGGTGGTTCGCGTGTGGCGCTGCCTCTCTGCGCTCGATTAGTGTTCCTGGGGAGGGAGCGAGGAGCACGCGTGTGAGTTCTGTGTGCGCGGGTGCGCGCGGCTGCGTGTTCCCGCGGGTGCGCGCTCGGCGCGCGCGCCGGGCTGTGCGAGGGCGAGCCGGGAGAGCGAGCGAGTTGCGCAGCTGCCGTGCGCGCACCCCCCCCGCCGCCGCCGCCGCCGCCGCCAGCGCCAGCAGCAGCAGCAGCAGCAGGGGCAGGAACAGGAGCACCTCACTGGCATTTAACGAGCGGAGCTGCTAGTTGCGCTGGAGAGAGACGCGCAGGGAGGAGGAGGAAGAAGAAGAGGAGGAGGAGGACGGGAAGAGGAGAAGGAGGAGGGGAAGAGGAGGAGGAGGAGAAGAAGAAGAAAAAGAAGAAGAAGAAGAAGAAGAAGACGAGGAGGCAGGAGAGGAGGAGGAGGCCAAACGGACACCAACTGAAACAAAAGTATTTCCAAACCAGCACCCAACTCCACCTTGTGAGGCTCCCACAGCATGGCTTCCGAGGAACTCTACGAGGTAAGAGCCCCCGAGCCCCGCCGGCCCTGCCCCCGGCCCCGCCGGCCACCCCACCCCACCGCACCGCACCCGAGAGCGTTTTTGTTGCTCCCCGGGAGCGCCACCGGGCTTGTCACCCACACTTGCCGCGGCTGCTGCCCCTTCCCGCTGGGCCCAGCGCCTGCGTGTGTGCCCAGCCTGGCCCCCCGCCCCCCCTGCCCTCCCCAGTTTTGCTGGAGGAGGACGGAAATGTGACTGAACGGAGGAGACGGCAAAGTGTTACCGTGGCCTGCGCTCCCCCCCAGTCCTTTCCCCACGTTCGCACAACACTTTGACTCCGGGAGGAGAAGGGGGGGTGCTGGATGGGGCGAGCAGCGCTGACAGCCCCGGCAGTGAGCACGTCGAAGTGCGAGCCCGGCGCTGTGCAAAAATGTGGGCAAAGCCGAGTTATTGCCTCTGTCCGGGCCGGGGGGGGCGGGGGATGATGAGGAGGAGGAGGGCAGAGGGGCTTTCCTCTTGGATTTGTGTCCATACCAAAGTCCTGTGCCACCATCGTGTGCCTTGGCCGTGCAGCAAGCTGCGGCGGTGCAAAATACTAAAATTTAAACTCCTCGGCTCTTCGTGCTCCAGCGATAGGGTTGAGGTTGTGAGAGAAGCCAAAAAGATTGAAAGTTAAGGCTTTGACACGCCATCCTTCGCTCGTCACTCGGGAGGTGGTCAAAGCGTGTGCTGACGGGAGAGGGAGGTCTTGGGGTGAAGAAGGGAACGAGGTGACAGCCGAACTTTGAGTTTCCTATCTCATGTCTGGCAATTTCACATCCTTGCCCTTAACTGAAAAGCATCATGGTTCTCTTGGATTGAACTTCCTTGTTTTTATTTTTGCAAGAAGTTATCCCCGGGAGTGAAAAGCCATTGTTGTTTTGGAGCTGTTCTTGCCTTTTGGGTAGAGAAGTGGCTTCCCAAAACCAAAAATGCTCTTATCTGATAGTTAATATGCATCCAGACAGTGATCTATTTAAAAAATATATCCAGAGGCTGGAACTCTTAAGGTTAAAAGAAGACAGATAGCATTCAGGACACTTGACAGAAGATGTCTTACTGTACAGCTGGTGCGCACGTATCTCTCATTAATCGAGTTACATCTGTGATGCCATCAGTGAACAGACCCTGTAGAATTCAGTGGAAGGTGCCCTGGGTGGGCTTTTATTTTAAGCAAGTTGGCTGTCGGCAGAGGTGCTGAACGATAGACTAGGAAGAAGACCGAAGGCCTGTATTCCCAAGACAGATAAATCACGGTTAATTGCTCTGGCAAGTTTCCCCATCCTCACAATGTAGCTTAAGCCAGTCTTGAAGGGATCATCCCTGAAAGTAGGAGAGACATTTAGAGACACTCTGGGTCTCAAGGGATTGCCAAAAACTTCCTTTGACTTTGTGAAAAGTTCTGTTGGGTTCATGGAGTTGGGCCTGTAGCCTGTGCTGCGGCCAGTTCTTGCTCTTCCTGTGTTGCCGTGTTTGATCAAAGATGGACAATGAGGTATTGGTTTTGATGGGCACGAATAAATGACCAGGAAAATTCTGTTGGCTGGGCATTGGACTGAGGCTAAGAATGACCAATGTGCATGACTCTTCTTGGCTGTCTTAAGTTGTGTTGAAAATGTTGACTTGTCGGCTCAGTAGTCTGTGGGGCGCAGTTGTCCTCTGGGCAGGTGGCGCGTAGTGGCCATTGCGCAAATGCCGCTCTTGAAAAACACCCGAAGGGATACTTTTAAATTTTAAAAATCAGACACATTCTTTAATCATGCAAGTGCAAAGTTTAGTTAAGATGCCAAAATTGTTAATGCTTTTGGACTCGCATGTGGTCAAGCTGTCTCTTTTTTTTAAATTGTTGCTCATTTTTGATAGGTTTTGTCTTATAATGAATTTTCTAGCCATGTCTGAAAAACCGTAAAATAATAAATGATTTAAATATAGTGAACACTAATTTGGGAAGGGCATAGCTGTGAGTAGACCTGAAATGATAATTTTTAAGTAATTTAAGCTGTTTGGTGAACTGCCTGTGTTATTGACAGTGGGTTTTCTTCTGTTTTGTGGTTGTCTTATTTATAGCTCATGCCATATAGTGTTGTTTGAATCTGGTGTTTGAAATCTGCTGCCATTTGTTATACTTCCATTTTTCCTTCTGGATCTTGATCTAGTGTCTTGATCAAAAAAATGTTGTGTAATCTATTTGCAATTGTTAACTTAAGTACGAATGCCAACTATTTCTGCTGATATGTGTCATGGTTCTTCCAAAATACAAATGAAAAATCCTCTTCTAAAAAATGAAGGTAAGTTAATTTTTCTTTTTTTTTTTCCTTTTTATTTTTTTTTTTAATCTTAATGCATTCACTTATTTGTGGGATTCTTTTTATTCTGAATGTCATCCCTGAAGAGAGGGAGCTGATCTCTATGTAGGCCAGTGATTTTGAATTCAAAGATCAAGACCTTGAAATCTACTAATGGATTGGCAATGTGACTGGGGCTGTGTATCCTCAATGTCATTTGTTCCCATGCATTTTAGAGGTTGTGCTGATGACTACCCACTATTTTTTGCCTTTTTTTTCTTTTTTTTTTTTACTGGGGTAGAAACATTGAAGGGACTCTTTTTTTTCTAGATGGAAAATGCAGCAGTCAGTAATGTTGACGGCCTCAGTCGATGAGGCAAATAACATACTTTTTCTGTTTGCAAGTTTGTTTCTTCAAGGGACAAAGTGTTTTTTAGTGAGGTGGACAGACATGAAGAAGCTGATGAGCAAGACAGGTGAAGGAAAACGTAAGAAAAGGTGCATTGGATTTTTATTTCCCCAAGTTTGTTTCAACAGGCGTTGACATGGCACCTCTCTTTGTATGTGCCTGCTGCGATTTGTTAGTGTGGTTTTTGAAAAATCCTTTTACAGCCTTTGGGCAAATGGTAGGGTTACTTCCTTCTTCAATGTGACAGCTTTCCTTTGGCTTACTGACCTGTTTCCCACTAAACATTGTTACTTGTTCTCATCATCTTCACTGGAGTAATTGGAAGTAGACCTCATTTCCAAGGTTCTTTCAGGAGCAAACTATGTTTGCTCTCTCTGCAGTAAAATCCCTTGACCTGCTTTGGCAAACTCTTGCAAGTGATGTCTGGTATTGAAGTCATCCTGAGTTGTGGTTGGCATGACAAGTTTATTTGATGAAATGTGGAAATGATTCCATACAAGTGCTCTGTGGGAGAACAGTGTGCTAGCCAGCAGGTCAGATGTACCAAGTCGTGGTCGGTAGGCAACTGCTAATCTGTGCTGAGTTTGGAAGAGTCTCTTTCTCATAAAATTTAATAATTTGTTTTTGTATTAGGTGAAGTGGAAATGCATTGAAGTTTTCTGCTGTTGGACGTTGTATCTAGTCAAATTACTGAGTGTTTCTGCCTTTCCTCAGGAACTACTGGTGCAGCTGATACCCATAATATACATGGCCCTCTGGATCCATTTATGTAACTCTGGCTAGGCTTGGGCCATGATTGCTACTTATGTCAAAACCTTTCTACTGGGTTTTACTGATAAGTAGGCAAAACAGTTTGTGCAAACTTTGCTAGTGTACCTATGCCTTGATGCTTTTTCTTTACTCTGTGTTTCACATTGGCATTGGTCATGAACTTAGTGTTTTAAGGTGTCTTAACCAATTTCCATTAAAATATTACAGATTAACATATTGGAAGTCCTTTACTTCAAAATTACACTTTTTTGTATGTTTTATAGAATGGAAAATATATATATATATATTTTATTCTTCCATTGCCTTGCAAAAAACATATGCATTTTTTCATACTGGTGTCTAATATTCTCAAGGTGATACTTCACTTCCAATGATGATTCAGTACTTTTGGTTTTATTTTTAGAACTAAAGCCTTTGACACTAAATTATACAGATACAGTGAAATTACAAACTGAAACAAATTTCAGGAGCAACCGGCTGAAGTTCTATGGCCAGGAATTAAGCTATGTGTCAGGTTTAATCACCTAATAAGTAAGCCCAAAGACCCATATTCCAAGAAAATTTAAGCTTTGTATATGGAGTAGTGGCCACAAATCAAAAGAAGTGATGCTGTGGGCTGTTCTTCATTGAGTGTGCTAGTCTTTTAAATGATAGAGTGTAGAAAACTGTTGGAGAAATGCTATCATTTTGTCGAAAATTCGATACTGCATAGGATTACTCACTTAAACCCAAAGTTTCTCTCACGGCCCTAGTAACACTGCAGCGATCGAATCTTCATCATGTTTTGCGTGCATTTACTGGAAAGTTTAAATATTTGTTTTGCTTAAGTTAACTGAAAGGGTAAATCCATTATCTGCAGTATGCAGCTTGGAGTTGTAGTTTTTAATGGCTATTTGATGAAAAATTACTATTAACAACAAATTAGGATTGGCTGTTCAGGCAATAGCCATTTTTCTCCTCATTGAAATGGGTTGCTTTCACTCAACCTGTCTTGCAGGAATTCCAGATTGTCTTGGGATCTGTCTTCTGCTGCTTGTTTCTGATGTGCTGATTCCAAGACCTTGGTTAAAGATCTTGTTCATAAAGAGGGACTTATAGTCATTGAGGTGTAATGCCTGAGTTTTTATGAGTTTATTTTGACAACTGGTGGAAATGTTGCTGCTTGTTTCAGGAGAGGTAAAAGACACAAATTTGCTTGACTGACCCTACCCAATTAAGTAAGACTAGGAATTTACATCAGATGTGTTTGTGTTGTCACTCATTTTTCTTTTTTCTTGTATTATTTATTTTGAATTGCTCATGTCCATCACAGACAAAAAAAAAAAAAGATGGAAGGGAGGGAAAGTGGGAAAGAGATGCCTCGTCCATAAAGCCTGTGAGGCTCTGATAATTCTTAACCTTCACAGTCTGTCTTTTACTGTGATTTAATTTATTGAGTTTTTTGGTCAATCAGAGATTCATTGCTGTGGTGCCAGTCACGTTTAGAGTTACAGAACAATTACTTCCAACTTGCAAGACTGTACTATCACAGAAGGTTGCTTCCACTATGCTGATGTCCAGTATCTCTTGAATGAGGATAAATTATCGGACACAAAGAACTTAATGAGACATGCCAGAGCCCCTTGTTCTTCAGGAAGGTTGGCAGAGCTGGAACAGCATCAGTGATGCTGTGTCCCTTTTAGACTTCTCAGTAGGTGCTGCTTCATTTTTTCTGACTGCTGCAGCATTTCTGATCTGTGCCAAAGCAGTAGAAAAAACCAAGGTACTAACAGGCATACTTTCATCTTTTTCAGCCAGACTGTGTGATAACTGGATGTGCAGATCTGTTGGATATAACAGATAAGCAGCCCTATAATGCCACTCTTATTCTTCTGTAATAAATTTCAAATCTGCTGTTACTGGGCAGTGTATTATTTTTGTGTATCTGTTGGAAGCACAAGCTCCACAAACTGTATTTGCAGGGTAAAAAGGGATGCACAAGTCTCTCCCTGTTCTCTTCTATGCCTATGAGGTTTTGAATGGCTGGATGCCACGTGATAGATATTATGGGTCAATAAATACAGGGTTGATTATTTTTTTTATCTTAGAATAAAATATTTATATTTACAATCAAATATGGTTTCTCTGACAGTATGCTGTCAGTCCAGAAAATATCTTAAAAGTTCAGTATTTTATATTATCAGTTGTATTTTCTAGAGCTGTTGTATCTCTCTAAGAAGAGCTTTTATTTTTCTGATTTCTGATGAGCTTTTACTATTTACACACAAGAATTTTGTGCTCTTTGTAATTATTTCTTTGAACTTCTCTCCATATTACTTAGAGGAAAAGAAAACTGGCATGTTACTGGCTCAGTACACTGTAAAGACAAAAATATTTACTGTTTTCATAAACATCCTCAGAAGATTTACATGTGTCCCTTAATGGTGACCTGTGGCAGATATTTTTCAAGGTATCTATTCATATGTATGAATACACAGGATGGCTGTGGATTAAAAAGCATATTTTAATCATAGATTTACATTTTTAAGTTACTTTAAAGCCACATTGGTAGGATTAATTGTAAAATAAAGCAACTATTTTCTAAGTATTTTCTAAGTTTCTTTTAACTGTAAATTAGTTCTATTGAATAGTGGAACTATGTAACGCGTTTTGTTGTGGTTCTTCAGTGAGGCTCCATGTTTTATTATCACAGTATATAAAATGAATTAGTAAAGCTCAGATCAAATCTTTGTTCTTGGCCATGTTAAGTCTGAGGGTTTGTTTCATTTCTTTTGTGGGGAAAGATAAAGTATATATTCAAGTGGCCTAACCACATTTGTAGTTGTGCTTCTCTAACTCTTCTGCCCCCACAGTTTGTTACACCTTTTAAGGAAATGAAGTGTTAATGTTCGTTCTCTGCTGATTGTCATAGTAGCAAATGAAAAATCAAAACTCTGGGTTTTTTTAATATCCTGGATTGAAAGGGAAGGAGCTCTTCTCTTCTCTTCTCTTCTCTTCTCTTCTCTTCTCTTCTCTTCTCGTTGTTTGGATTGGTTTTTTGTTTAAATGACTTTGTGATTTTCATTTTGCAGAGACGTTTAAATACTTCTCTAAGCATCTTCACTTCCTGTAAAATACTGGTTTATGAAAATTTGCTTGGTTTAGGGAAAAAGATCTGGCTTTGCTTTGGAGATGCCACAGTTTAAAGTGAGTTGTGGGAAGTATATTGTGATGTATTTATCACAGAAAAATATTACGTGTGCATTTTGTAAACACGTATGTAGGGGAACCATTGACATACATTCTTAAGAGTGTTGAAATGGATATATATCAACTTCAAAGTATTTTCAAGACTATGATGTTGAATTCAGTGGGTATTCAGAAGTCGGTAATTTATGAAGTTCCTTCCATTAAATGCAGTTCTTCAGTGAAGCATCATCAGAATATTGATAACATTTTTGTTATCAATAACTAGACGCATGAAGGGTAGAAAACAATTCAAAGTAAACTTGTGAGAGTTAACTGGAGTGTAGTTTGGCTAGTTGCTAAATCATGCTCGTTTGTTGTGTTTTGATTTCAGCATCTGATTTTTCCCAGTTCTCTGTATGTATAAAACACAGCTCCTGACAGCACAGTGTGGCCATTCAATTTTACTTTTGCGTCAAGGTCACTTACAAAGTTAAAACCAACAGACCTGGGATTATGTCTGTAAGAAATAATGGGAATGGAAGGCTCTATGTACTGACACAAAAGATCCATTCAGTTCAGCACCGCAATTCCTATCACAGGTCCATAATGTCTCACTGTAGAGCGAAAAAATGGGAAATGTGGCACAGCAATAGTCATTGGGAACTTTCATGGCTGGCTTTGCTGGGACAAGGCAGATTTCAGCCTTGCTTATAAAATACTGGCACCATAACCTGAGCTGCCCAGATGTTCCAAGCCCGTGTTCATTACCTGCAGACATCTATCTGCCAGGGGCTTGTGGCTGCATGCCACAAAGACATTGTTGTTCCTAAATTCTGTGTTAACTTGAACCCAGATTTTTCAAGAAGAGGTTCTTAGTGTATGTGATCAAACAAAACAAACTCTAACTCTGTGTAAAACTTCAAGTCATCAGCTTGAGGTTATATGCTCTAAATACCTATGGAGTCTTTAGCACAGACTTGATGTGCTGAAGGACTGTAGCCCAAAATAAGGTCTAGCTGGCAGCTGTGTGTAAGTACACTCAGCCTAGAAAATTTGGAGAGAGGAATGTGCCCACAAAATAAGACAAATTGTAATAGCACTTGTAATAATAAGTCTAGGGATTAATCTCATTATTTGAAGTTACTACTATTTTGTAAGTATAAACCATAGTAGATTGTACTGAAGTATAATATATAAAGTTAGGAGACTGATGGAAAACTTTTTTGAAACCAGAAAAAACCAGCATTTTTTTCTCCTCTGTAGGCTTTTTGCCATGTAGTTACTTTATAACTTAACTCTTAGGTGGCCAGTCATGTTTCCAAGACTAGCACATTTTTTCTCACTTATTTAGGTTACTGATAAGGACAAAACTTGATCTTGGATTAGCAGTGCTTTCAAGGAACAAAGAAACATAAAGTAAGAGCAATGATGTTTTTCATCAGACAGAATCTTGAGCTTTTGTTCTTAGTGTATTTTTCTGTGGAATTAGTTTGTAAATATAGTTATGCTAAATAGATATATTCAAAGCAACTTGTCAGTTGAGTGAGCATTTCCAGCAAAAAAATTTCTAATGTTTCCTGAAAATGATGCTTCAACCTCAGCTTGCCACCGTCTTTTGCAGCTGAAGGAGTAACTAACTAGATGTCCAAGCATTCCCAAGTGGAACAGAAGATTTAATGGAGTGCAGTTTTAGAGCAGTCAATCAATTTTCACTTGTGATGTAGCAAAGTCAGAAGTTTCAAAGAGAAAATTTAAACTGTTGGTGCACATCAGGTTTTTTGTAATATACTCATGTAGAGAAGGTTAAAGCCCAGCTTTGGAATTTTTTCTCCTCTTTGTCTGGTTCATGTGCTAAGTGTTATGTGCTTTGGGTTTTGATTTGATTGTATAAAAGGGAATGTGTTGAGTGGGAGGAAAAAAGGACACTTGATCTCTATTTGGTTTTAATCTGGAAAAAACTTCCATAAGACAATATACTATGGAAGTCTAGGACAAGTTTATCATTATATGACTTTTGAAGGCATTGGCATGAGCTGTATTTTTACTCAGGTCATCAAGGAATGATCAATAACAACAAAGAAATTTTTTTCCAGATGCCGAAGGCAAGTAGGTTAGCTTCCTGTTTCAAAAGATCCATCAGTGTTTGAGATTCTATTTCACTCCTGTTAGAGGCATCTCTCTTCTATCAGGACAGCTCCTTAATTGATTTGTGTTCCTCTCTCCCACATTGTACTCATCATCTCTCCTGAGGTTTGTGCTTATTTATTTAAACTACCCAAGAATAAAATATTAGGTTCTGAATGAGAAGATGGAAGTCACTGTATTTGAGGATGCTTCTTTGAGATGTGATGTTGTAGGACTGTTAAAGCATGGAAGCTGGTGGATCAAGCAGGTGTTGATTTGACAGCTTATGTCCATGGTTAAAGAAACCCAATGGGTATAAAAGGTTACAACTTCACAAAACTTTATACAAACATGGGATTTTGTTCCTTTTTTCATCAGCAGAATACACATCACAGGTGTAGGGAACCTGTATCATGCTTTTCTACTTTCTTAACAGTAAAGATTTAATAACATGGTTGCTTGTCTTTTATTGGATTTTTATTTTAAATGCTTATTGAGGAAAATCATTAAAACACCTTATCTTTAAAAACCAATTCTTTACAAAGATTGATTCAGATTTTAAGTTCAGTTTTTCCCTGAAACTGGTGCGATGCACATCAAGTATATTGAATAAGGTGGTGTTTTGGGGGTTATCTGTGCATGCCACAAAACATGGATTTAGTGGGGAAATAGAATGAGCACTAGGACGTGATATAGTTTGTGTCCCCATGACCATTAGGTTTGAGCCACTCATAGTGACAGATGAAACTTTACTGTTATTCATTTATATCTATGCCCATATTATTTTCCCATGTTTATCCAAATAAAATCACTTGCTATGCTCTGTTCTTCATACCTTCAGATACTTATGACAATAAAGCACCGAGGGACAGCTGTTTGTTAGGTTATACTTAAAGAGTGTGAGATGTATTTTTTCAGGACAAGTGAACATCTTAGTTAAACATAATGCTAGCATTAGTCTGTAAAATGTGAGGTTCTTTATTGTTGTCTGTTATTTGAATATATTCAGAATTGAGTTATCCAACTCTTAAGTTCCTTTTTGAAGTAATTACAAACCAGTTTATCCTAAAAAATTCAATCCTTTACACCTGAGTGTGTGTATATGTATATATATCTAATCAAAGCTAAGAAATGTAACAAAACTGACTCCTTGCATGCACACAAAGTAATTTCTTTATTATGGCATTCTTACTGTCAAGCAAAAATTATGGGAATTAATGAGTCATCATTCTAGCCTATATATCTCTATATATAGGTTTCTTATTTCTGTTAATAAAATAATGCTTTATTTGGCCCTTTATTTTTTATGTGTGCTTGTTTATATGAACTAAAGGTGATTAATTTGGAGAAAGGGATTTTATTTCTCTATATGCTAAATAAAGACTTAAAGTATACTGAGATAATAAATTAGGAGAAAGGGAGAAGAAAATAATGCTTGACTGTAGAACCAGTGGAATTTTATCTTGTGCTTGTCACTAAATTAATGCTCCCTTTCTATTAATTTGTCCCTTTTGTCCAGTATTTGAATTCTACCTACCTAATGTCTTCTCACTACCTGCCTCTCATTTTCAGTCAAACAACCAGGAAATTCTTTTTCCATCCAACTTGTTCAGAAAAGGACACTTTCAGTGTGGAATTAGTTGCCTATTGATTGTAAAATAATTGTTTTCTGTTTTTCTGGAAGAATCTGGAAATTGGTTATATAGTGGAAGAAAGGCCTATGCATTAAAATTGATTTATCTTTTGTAGAAAGATGGGTAGGCAGGGGTTGTTGAGTGAAAATGGTGGCTCTCAATGGAGGTCACCTGAGTGCTGTCTCAAAAAGTGTAATTCTCTCTTTTCTCTGTCACAGTCTAGCGTTGAGCGTATCACTCAGACTCGGTATGTCAGAGATGATTGCTCATCTCCCTGACAAAGTTTGAATCCCTGAGCCAAAGCACAAGCAAAATAAAGCCTTTTTCTTTTTTGTTTTTCTTTTTCCCCCCCAGGTAAATATTGTCGGAACATCTTAGAATAAAGTAGAGCAGGCTAATTTGGTCTGATAAAAAGAAGCTGTGCTGCAAGTACAAGCCACATATAGACCTGTCCCCTTTTATGTTGGTGTTTGGTTTGGTTTTCTTGGGGCTAACTGCAGAGAGGTATTCAACTTTGATGCAGTGTTTTTTTTGGTGTCCTCTGCAGTCAGTGAGGACTTCAGACCAGAAGGCCCTTTAGACCATTTAAGTGAAATTTCTCTAAAAGGTCATAGACTTCATCCCCTTCCTCTGTAAAAAAATACAGAAAAGCTAATTGGGTTAATTTAGTCAGTTAAGTTAAATATACTTAAATGTGGCCTCCTAAGCAGTAAGGTTTTATTTCCTTTTTCTACAGTCTTCTGATCCTAATGCAGGATAATACCCAACTTTTCATTCATTATAGGCTTTCCCTTGGGGCTGTAAATTGTGTTAGTAGGTGAATGTTGCTAAGGGATTGTACTGTTGGAGCATAAAGAGTTTAGGCATATGGTGTAAGCTAGGCTTGTTATCTGAGTGACAATAACTGATCAAGTTGTGTTTTTAAATAATTGTTATATTTTACTTCCTTTTATATTAAATCTCAAAAGGTGTTTGGCTGGCTACGCTTTATGATTGACTTTAGTTGTCTTTGCTTGGATTGCTCAGCTGTTCCTTCTGTTTGAAGCACAACAGCAGCTTGGCCATGTTTTAAGAGGATTGGAAAATCGATCTGGCATCATTAAAAACAACCAAACAAAAAACTGTGGCTCAGAATTTTGTTTGGTTGGTTGAAGCAGTTCCTCAGCCTGTTTCTGTGCGTGGCTGTACATGCACTTGCCAGGATGACAAAGCAGGTGTGGAAGGTTATTGAAGCTGTTGAGCTTCTGAGTGATGGCCACAAAAAAAACAGCCTCAGTGAGCAAGCCCTGAGACCAGGGAAAAACTCTGCGTATCCTGACAGTGCTTGTGTTGGTTTTTCCCTTAATGTTTCTTTGAATGGTGTGATATTTAACATTTAGGCGACTGTCCACTTCCAACTGTGAGTACTAGGGCTCTCTTCTCTACAGCTTAAACAAATCTAAGTGCCACAAGCCTTGCTTGCCACTGCTGTCTTCCTCCTTCCTTTGCACCCGCACAGATTTCTGTCACTGGGTGAGGTGAATGCTCTGTAAGGAAGTTTGCCTAGCTGAAGGTTGCCCATTGCTTTCACAGAAATAGTTTTCTGTTAATTTATTGACTGGCCAAGGTTGAAATCCAAGAGGTGCCACTTCAAGGGAAGAAACAGGAATATATGGCATGTTTGAAGAGAGACAAGAGAAAATGGGTTAGATGTGGGGGGATGGTTGCAGCAATGACTTGGCTCTTTAAAAAAAAAAAAAAAAAAAGAATCTGTCAAACTGCAAGCTTAATTTTCAGCTGGATCAACTCGCTGGACAGACTTGCAGTGCAACTGCACAGCTTCTTGCCCGTGGCTGGAGCTGACTCAGAGCCGTGTCCCGGACTCCACCTTGAGGTCACGCAGGCCGTGCGGGATGGGCTGAGGAGCAGCGCTCCCGGGGAAAGGGCTGCAGCCCTGGCAGGCGGGCACGATGCTGTGCTATGTTTTAGTGGCTGGTTACCCTTCCATTTCTTGTGAAAATGGCAAACTCGTGCTTGCAAGAATTTGGGATTCCAGTTACTTCTCAGTGCTGCAAAACTTTTACAATTCCCTGAATTTTACTTTCACCACAGCAGATGCAAAGCTTGGTGAAACTTATTGCATTTAGTGTGCTATGCATGTAATGAAAATTCTGCCGCAGTGTAAGGTTGTATTTTCCTGGTCCACCTTGATTATACTGTAACTTGCTCTGAGGCTGTTGTGCAAACCCAGTCTGAAACTGCAGGTGACATACAAGTGTATTTAAAAAGTATAATTTATTTCTAAGTGTTCTGGTTATTCACTGAGTGGGCAGTGGGCAGGGAGTGGGATGAGACAGGATGTCTCCTTGTAGTTGAGCTCGCTTTAAGCTGCATTTCATTTAAAATGCTGATTTTCATGAAGATTATTTTTAGCCCCTCCAATGGAATTAAAGTTCAGACTATAAGTGCTGTCAATATCTTTTGGGTAGAAAAACCTAGGCTTTAATTACTTTTGGTTTCAGTTTCACCAGCAGGAGAAAATTATTTTCGTTTTGAGTGTGTTTACGTGAAGGTGGGAAAACTGATAAGGAAAGTAAACTACGTTGCTCTCTAAGTCTTTCCAGTATATAAATAAAAAATGGTTAGGAAGGAAAAATATCTTTGAATACTGAAGACTTCAAGGCCAGTGCTGCGTTATGGAAGTATTTGGGAACATAGAGGTAGTAATTGAGTGAGACTTTAGAAAGTAGCTGAGTGCTTTAAATGCCCCAAATCCAATGTTCTCTGTTCTTTGTGTGTGTGTAAGCCCCTAATTTTGCTTATATTAAGTAAAAATACTCTCTCAATTATTTCAGTATAGGTAATAATTAAGAAATTTATTATTTGGTAAATATTATTATAAAATACTAGACTATTTATTCAGCATTTTAAAGACAATTTTATTGAAAAGATTTAATATACTTATTACAAATTCTGCATTTGTATGCAGTTTGAAAACATAAAATAGCTTAAAATATTGGTTATCCAGGGGTGTAGCACACAAAAATTAAAATTGCCTGAATGTACATTCAGATGACTCATTGTTTTAACAGGTGCATGTAGCAATAAGTGTTAAAGCTATACTTAGCTTCTAAACCAGTACAATTTAATAGTATTGCCAGCCCTTGACATTGGTCTATCATTTAGTTAAAAAAACCCCAAACCAACAAATTATTAAATAAATAATTTAAAAGTAGAAAACAAGATTACAGTCAGAAAAAAAAAATCTATTGGTCATTGTCTAGAAACTCAGTCCAATATATTCAAATTTATTTGCTTGCCAACAAATCATTGAAAACAAACAGTGAACACTTTAGACTGCTTACGTGTAAATAACTAAGCCAAATAAACTTTCAATGTGCCAATTTTTATTGAGTGCCACACTTCAGTAAGAGCAGAATCAAATTATAAAATTGTCCATTATTATTGGCCCTTCCACTCCTCCTCAGTTCCAGCACAGTTTTAACAGCCAACCTGGCCTAGACACTGGGTTCTTTACTCACAGAAAACCAACAAGGAATAAAACATTCTGGGTTTGATTTTTCACAAGATAAAAGTAAATAAATAAAGTATACACTTAAGGATAAAAAGTTGCTTCAGAAAGTTCTATAAGGTCTACATTTTCTATTTTTAGAATCAAGGCACGTTTTCCGTAGATTTATGTGACAGAGTAATCTTCCTCTAAATGTCTAGATGCAAAGAAACCATGCACTGTTACTTCACAGTGATTACATTAGCTGATGATTATTAACATTTTCTTGGAATTACTAATGTGTGTAGGTCATTCATCATATTTTTCTGAGGAAAAGCAATTATGTTCTCTTCAATTTTACTCTTCTGACAAAAGTGAAATGATATATAAGATCACTTCCATGAAAACAATCAGCACTGATAGTTATGATTGCTTATTTCAATGTTCTACCAATACAGGCTTTGCCAATAATACATAATGGAATAAAATAAATGGAATAATGTAATAAAATAAATGTAAATATTTAATATAAAAAAGTCATACAGATTTTACTGAAAATATAAAGAAAGCAGTTTGTCTCAAAGTTATATTACTTTCAAATAAAAGTTACTCAGGTATTTTTTAATTCCTACAATGAAAGTCATTAGGGATGGATATGAAACTGTCATCGTACAATAAGGCACAGCTGAATATTCAAATGTATGAAGATTCAGAGAAAATGCCATGAACAGTCATGGCTATTAGCTGTCACAACAAAAAGACCATTCATAGTAGATTATATAGACTTTAATCATAAACCTTCTATCCATGGGGTTAAAAACAATATGAAAATTCTCTTATCTATTGAGAGCAAAAAATATGCCAGAACGACATGTGTCTACTAGCAAAATGATGACACAGACACTGCTGCTCTCGAGGGGAACAAGAAGGAAGAAGAAGAAGAACTTTATTTTCTGACTCCAACATTTATAGTTTTCCAAAGGTGACAGTGGATTGGAGGGTGACAGTGCCACCTCTCCAATGTGACTGGACAGACCAAGGGTCCATCAATTCTCTCCACCTCCATGAAAGAATGCAAAACATAGGTTATTTACAGAACTGTGTGTGAGAAAGTTTGTTGAAAGAATGCAAACATCAGAAGGCTTAACAAAGTCTTATAAAATCAGGGCGACAAGTAACGACATGTGTCTACTAAATAGGAACATTAATAGTTGAGACAGAAATACTGAAAAAAAAATTATTCTATGATTTCTTTAAAAAACATGCTGTGAGTCAGACTGCTGTTGTTTTCTGCCCAAAATCTGGGTGTTTTGTTCTCAATTTACTGTGACTTACAGATAAATATTTCTTTATTCTGATAGAAGCAAACAAATTTAAGTTTTTCTTTAGTCTAAAGGAGACAGGATTTAAAACAAAGAAACAAAAAACCCCAACCAAGAAGATATCTGAGATACTGTAGTTTGTATTTTGGTTTGTGTTAGTTTTCATTGTTTAGAAGTGAAAATTAGATGAGATAGGCCAGGATGTAACACAAGACTGGACAGGTTGATGTTGATTGCAAAAAGAACTGTAAAAGGTTGAAATGAGAACTGCTTAGCAGAAAATTAAAGAAAGCAAAGTCACTGCTTGCCCAAGTGTTCGTGACAATTTGAACTGATCTGTACTTACTTCTTTACTCTGAGGCTGAAAGTTCTCATTGACAAACACACTCATGTAGGTATAGTAATCTTTTGTAAAGCACCTGCTGCAGTACTGCATGGTGTTCTGATTTCTGAAATCTGTCTCTTTCCTAAGTCAACATGGTCCATATCAAACCCATTTTAAACTGGTTGACCAACAGGTGATAAAGCAGTAATAGATTAAGGACATTCATGTTGGATTTTATAGAGGTTTTTCACAGCCCATTGCTTTGAGGATTTGGATAATGATCTGGAGGAAAATAGAATTTAATCTCTTGTAAAATGCATATGTGCAAAAATGGATGGATTAATAAGTGTGAGGGATGGTCTGTGGTGAGTTAATGGGGATCATTCAGGAGCATACATTAATGTAGCTGAAGATACTGTCCTGACAGCAGGGTCATACCTGCAGAATGGAGAGCGGTGCTTTGGGAAGGAGTAATTTGGTGATACAATACAGCAGCTAAAATGCATATTGCAGTCTCTTGGTATGGATATTGGATATCTCAAGTGGAGTTAGGTGTGCTGTTACCTTGCTATGTAGCTTTTGGTGAGATGTTAGAAAATTGTATCGTATTTGAACTTAAAGTGAAAAAAGCCCCAAAACCTAGGTGAAGTTAAAAAGATAAAGAAAAACATGTCGAGGACAATTGCAAATATTAAAAACAAATATGGCAACAAACCCTGGCATACAGTAGGAGCCTGGAGAGGCTCACTCTATGTAGTGTTTAGTATTTAGCAAAGGTGACTGATGGCCTGTAAGTACTTACATGGGGCAAAGATTTCAGACAAAGTACTCTTTAGGTACACTAGGTTTTGGATGACAAAATGCAGGAGCTCAGAGCTGAACTCAGGTGTATTACTTCTAGAAATATAATAAATTAAAAATTGAATTCAGTTATCTATCAGAGCAACTTATTTTTAAGAATGTTATGTCAGGAAAAAAAAAAAGGTATAAATTTTTCCAAAAACATGCTTTTAGCTCTAGCACAGTATCATAATCTGATGTAGGAATTTTGGAGTGAAATTATCTCTTATACAGGAAGGCAGACTAAGTAATTGTTACTTACACAGGTAATCTACAAAATCTGATCTGAAAATTGTTTTTGGCATCAAGGGCACACAGTGTTCCGTTGTAATGTGCACCTGTGTTTTTGTTGGGAAGGCTGAAAAAAGGGGGAAGGAGAAGCTTGGGGATGTAATGACAGGATATAATAAAGATGGGTTTAAATTTTATTTTACACATAGAGAGGAACTAAATATGAGATTTATTGAATCAAAATATGTGATCATCCAGGCAACACTTACATCTTCCATATAGCATTTAGAAAGATTTTTACATGCTAATTGTGTGAATTAGCAACCAGCTGGGAACAATACCCTGCTATTTGTTAAAGGAGAGACAATAAAGTTCTTCTAGACAGGAAAGAATCTACATTGTTAACAGATGACCTGAAAGTTCAGCTCGTTGAAAAGGCAAATATTTTGACCAGGAGAATAATTCTTCCTGTGGAGCAGTATGAGTTGCTGTGCTAAAGCTGTACAGCTATTTTTAACCATGTCACAGCTATTGAGCTTAGTCTTCAATTTAGTTCATAAACAGTGTAAAAAAGACTAAGTAGGTCTTTCTTTTTGATGAATGTAGAGGTGAGTATGTCAGAATCTGCCTTTTTTGCAGTTTTTGTTTATTTTATGCAATTTCTACTTTGGTTTTAACAGTTTGGATGTAGATTTTTGTCACTTGTTGTCACTACCTGCCACATTCTGTTTTGTTGAATTCCGGAAACAATATTGCACTGGAGTAACTGTGGGCAAACGGTGAAGTTGCATGTGAAATGAAGGTTGTTATGGTCTAGGGGGAAAAAAGTGGAGGCTCTGTATAAAATCTACTTCCTTCCAAATGACACTGAGTTTTTCAAAAGTTTGCTCTTCAACACGTCTGTGTTTTAAAAAGTTTTATTCCAGTTTTGCTTTGTGGCAGTTGTACAGCAGAATCTGAGTTTGATATGTAACTTTTGAGCTTGCCTAGAGTCTTTTGGATGTTTGACTTGAGCATCTAAAATCTTTATCAGAAAATCTTTAATTTGATTTCCTGAATTCTAGGTTTTTCTGTTTTAAATGCTGAATTTTTTTTTTAATTATTTTTTACTATGATAAAGGTCTCTGAATTACTTCAGTGTTTTCCAGCAGTAAAGTTGTTACCCAAAATATGTCTGCAGGTTAAGGTTCTTCACAAGATATGTTTGTAATATAATCAATATATTATTGAGAAATATTTGTAATAATGAAATGCTGTTTTCAAGACCTACATGTATTGTAGATTTAAGATATCTCATTTTTCAAAGACATTACAATGGAAAATGATACATCAAGGTAAAGATATTTTAACTCAAGTAATGGACATCACTGACAGGCTTATGTATCTATATAGGTAGTTTTTTGTGGTAATGTTTGAATGTTATTTTGTGATGTAACTCTTGAGATTGTGTATTTAGATTCTATATGATTTTTTGGGACATGTTGCAGATTTTATGCTCAATCTGTGTATGTACATGTGTGTGTACTGCATCTTTTGGGAAGAAGACAAGCACCTTGCCTCTTTAATTATCATTCCTTGCAATGTGGAAAACATGTAAGAAAACGTGACCCAAACAGGAGAACAATTATGAATTACACAGAATGCAAAGCCCTATGGATTTTGTTTCTTTTTGCATTTGCAGTTAGTGAGTTTACTCACTGTATCTATCAAAATGGTGAAATTGGGTCAGGCCTAGTCTTTTCTTTCTTCTTTCCACCACTTCCCCACTACAGTGCTCATGTTTGTGGGACAATAGAAAGCAGATACGATGTACTAAATTTTGTGATAACTTGATTTGGTGGCAGGTTGAGAATAGACCAGACTACCTTTGAATATTATTCATGGAAGTGAACTGGAAGGTGTAACCATACACACAAACGTTCCTTATGTTAAGGCACGTTTTAATAGCTCACCATAACTTTTTAAAGAACTACTTTACATAGACCATTTGATTGACCAAAAAAAAGTGATACAGTATAAGTGAAATTGTACTGAGTCTTCTCTGTGATACACAGTTAATTGGCAATGCATACATGTTACCACAAAAAAAAACCAGAAAAAAAAAAAAAAAACCAAAAAAAAAACCAAAAAAAAAATCAAATTCAGCTTCCACCAAATTATGAGACAATTTCTTGCTTGCCTGATAAATATCAACAAACCAAATTTAGATTAGCCCCTTGCTCATATATACTACATAAATCAAATAAAAGTCAAGAGCTATGCCTAAGCATCTTTTTTTTTTCTTTATAGATTTTTGAACTGCATTGTAAAAATACTGTTACTTACAAATTGAAACACTTTGAATTGAGGAAATGCAAGATTAACGGTTGTCTGTGTGTTCTTAATTCTCTTTATATCTAATTTATGCACAGACTGGATCATAGGTCTTGTGGTCTGGGAAGAAAACCATTTGCAGTCATAACTGACAGAACTAGAAAGGTGCACAGCTTTCTGCTCTTTCAGATGAATTCACTGGGAAGGGGTTCTTCCCTTTTGGTGCTCCCAGAGGAGAAGCATAAGCCATGAGCAAAAACCTGCCATGCTTAAGTTCACCTGTTTGTCCCTATTCTCAAGGACTAGAGATTCCCACATATTTCTGAGACAATATATTTTGACATCCTGCCCTTTCCGCATCTCCTCAGTTGGGTATTCCCTCTACCAACAAGTGTAGTCAGCACTCCATACGGAGACATCTTAGGGAGTTTATCCAGCTGAAAAGTCTACCTCATAACTTCCAATTATTTTTTTTCTTTTTTTTTACCTCCTGCTTTGTTTAATAGTTAGTTTGAGGCCAGATTTTCTTCCACAGTCAGGTTCAGTTTAAATTTTGGCAATCCCATGGGTATTACTTTGAACAGGTGTGAAAAAGCTGTTAATCTGCTGAGTTTCAGAAGCTGCTGACAACAGGTGATATAACTTCTAAACGAGACTGCCATTGTAAAGAAACTTAATATTTGCCATTATTTCACTACCTACTCACTTATAATGAAATATCTTTAAAGTCACATCAGAATTATGTTAAAGGTATAATAACTTTGTAGTAGAAATACCAACTTTTTGGATTGGTTGCAAGCATCTACAGTGAACTTGTTAATTAAAAAATGGAGTTGTATCTACTTAAAAATGCAAAGCCTGAGTTCTCAGTTTTGAAGTTAAGGAAACTTCCTAAAAATTTGACTTAAGACTGTCGTTTTATCACAAGAGAGCAGAGTCAAAGTTTGCTTCTCTCATAGGATTTGCTCTTTACTCATTGTTTTTCAATAATTTTCTTAAATTTGATAGCATATGAGGATCTGATGATTTTGTTGATTTTTTTTTCCCTTTACATAGTGAGAAAAATTATGGAGTCAAGGAACTACTTCTAAGTAGCATTGCTATGTTTCACACAATCAATGTTGTGATCCAGCTGTATTGGTAAGGAGTTGGGAGTTCTTTCCATACTATCAGGACTGTAATTCATAATAATGATTTTATTTTACTTTGCCTACATGGATTCCAGTTAGTGTGCTCAGTTTCATGGGATCAATTTTGTGGGGTCTTACCTGCTTCCTAGAAGCCATTGCTCCTTTCCTTCAACCGCTTGAACTTAAGAGTACCTAAGAGAGTAATATATTTGCTGTCCATATAGCTTCTCTTGATGTCTCTTACCAGGCTTACAAAACAGCAGCAACCTGCCTACAATATATATATTTACTTCCTTCTGCAGTAGATTTGTCAATGGAAAAGCAAGTCCACCCCAGAGCATTCATCTCTGCCCTCTGTGTGGGGTTAGTGCTCTCTCTGGTCTGCTGGCTGAGCTGCTCATGGGAGCTCTCCTTAATCCAATTCAGTCAAATTGAGCCATGTTAGGAAAGATTTGTTATTTAAATTACGTAAGCTGATCTAGCTTATTTTGACTGACATGTTTAGGGAGTTCTTATATATGCAGCTCAGCCAGAAGATTTGAGAAGTGGTAACCATCAGCAGGATGTGATGATAAGCTGGGGCAGTGGGTTGCAAAGAGCAAGTCCTTCCCAGCTATGCTTGAGCTGGTTGATGTGTACTCATGTGCAGCCTGAAATTTGGGAAGCTGGCTTTTCTTCGTGGAGCACTCTGTAGTTTTTTGGGCCATTAAAAAGGAGAAGTCTGCCTGTGCCGGTTCCTCTCTGAGTGCTCTCATTAGCCACAATTTCACCCAGAACCACCTAGAGCATATTGGCCAAGAGGCTTTGATTGTCCACTTTTGAATAACTCCTGCCAGCATTATTTCATAGTTGAACTAAAGTGCAGGTCTCCCTCTGGTGCCTACTTTGTAAAAGCACAAGATTTTATAATTGGGCTGAGCAATTGAAAACCAACTGTATGAAAAGAGAAAGGTCTCTTTGTTGTCCTGGTAATGGCAGCTCTGAGAGCACTGGCAGTAACATTAGACAGTAGACTGGGTTTTTCTTGTGGTACATAGTGCTAATCTGCACATACATTCAGAACTCTGTAGTCACTGTCAGCTGCAGCAGTGCTCATCCTCTGCACCTCTTCTAACACCAAAATCTTCTGTTTGGGAGATGTGTTTATTGTTATGTGGATATATGGGTAATGGATATCTGGATGTAGATGCATATATGGAAATAAAACTAGAAAATCTTCATCACTTTCTAACCTTTTTCACTTTCTTACCAGTTCCTTTTAGCTGTTCATTTTTGGAAATTAGTTGACCATACAAACATTGATCTTTCTAATACAACCAGAATTTTCTGCTTTGATGGATTTTAATCTAATTTAAAACACCCCACTGTTGGAAAGGCTCAGACATCAGTACACTGAGAGGAGCACACTACCACACATCCCCAACAAAATACTAAAAAGTGACATCATCACTGTGGGAGGAATTTTTCATTTACATCGCCTTCCAATTCAGGGCCTCTGCCCCTTTCAGAGAACCACATTTTGCATTATCAGTCCTACCACTCATGGCTATCTGTGTGTAAATTTTCCCGTTCATATTCCCAAGAACACACAGCGCAAATGTTTCTCAGAAAGATCCTGTTTATGCCATACATCAAAAGATCTCCATGCCATTTGGACTTGGTACCTTTCAGTTGTACCTTGCTGACACAGAGGATACTTTGACAACCCCTGCTACCAGCAGGGGTTTCTCAAACAAATACAAGTGATGTGTATGACTCAGTCCAGCAAGTTGCTATTTCCTGATACAAGCCTGCTCTAAAAATGCCTCCAACAATTTTTAGGAATACAGTTCTGGAGGAATTCTGGTTAATGTTTCAGACACATGATTTTTTTTCGTCCTTTGTTGTAAACCAACATGTGTTTAAACCCTTCCCTGGTATGAGAAAGAAAGCAACGTAAAAGAGCTAGTTTGGACAGCCCAGCATGAGCAAGGTCAGGTTGATGCTTAGAAATGATAAGCTGAAGGCAGCCCCCCATCAGGTCACCTGTCTGATGCAGTCTTACAGCACAGCCTAATCCTCCATTTGAAGCTTGCCTGGGTGTATGTCCGGGGACAAGGTCCAGCACAACAGCCTGCCTGGCTGAGGCTTAGGATGCTTAGGTCTAAAGCGGAGGGACAAGGAACCATGGAACAGGATTTATTTGGGGACTCCAGTCTTCTTGGGATGTTGTTGATTGCTGTCTGTGTGGGGGACAAGCTGGTAGTCCTGGAAAGAAGCCGGGTGATCTTTTGACTTGCTCTTTGGAAATCTGCAGGGGATGATGATGATCAGGTTCTTTGGAGGTTTGTATGGGGGCTGGGGTGATGTCAGCCTTTAGTCTTCGTGTATTTCTCTACTCCCTTGATGTAAAACTAGTGTTTCTCACTGTTAGGCCATAGTTTTTGTATGTATTAAGTCAATACTCCAGTGAGAATGGAGGGAGGAGACGACATTTTTTGGGGAGGGATTTTATTCCAGTGCTGCTCCCACTGTGCTGGCTAATCTGTTTTTATGGCTGGATGTGAATCAGGTCCAGAAATTCAGCTAAAATATAAATACTATAATTCTCAGCAGAATTAGTTCTGTGAATGAGTATAGCATGCATCTGTTCAATCACTATGCCAGTGTCCTTTTCCCCTTTTTTTTTAAATTAAAAAAAAATTGTCCCTAAAAGGAGGGAAGCAAGGAAGACCAGGTAGAGGTCACCCAGCGGGGAATGCTTTTCTGCAAGTCGCCATTAAAGGGCTTCTGTTCATTCCCAGAAGAATGAATTCTCAGCTGAGCATCTGGCTGTAAATGGTCCTTGTCTTGTCCTCTTGTCACGTATTTTTCAAAGTTTTTTCATAGAAAACAAAACAAAATGTTGAAGAAAGTCTTTCACACTTTATTCATCTGCTTTCAAAAGGAATAAATTGGGCTCAAAATGCTTTGTAATTGTGTTGTTCTCCAAGGCAGGTCAGTGACCTCCTCTAAGAGCAAATCAGAGTACTAGATTACATCCTCACTGCTAGCACTTAGTACCTCCTTAAAATCTGCCCTTGAGTTTAATCATCCTCTGGAAGAAATACTATCTGTGTCCCAGTGGTAGCAGATGTACATGGAGAGGTGGCAAAAGACTGCCTAGAAGGCTCTCAGTTTTCCAGTGTTATAAATAATTGTTTTGTCCTGGCAGCTCAGACAATTTATAGGGCTTTTGAACCTTACTCCTCCATTTCCTTCCCAACAAAACTTCATTTCTTCAAGTAATTGCTTTAAGAATTTGTTTGTTTATAAGCTTCCAAAGTGGAAGCTTGATTATCTGATTCTTGGAATCAGAGAAACCTTCTGTAGAATACCGTGTTCTCAGAATGCACTTAGTGCTGTGAAGGAATATTGCTGAAAAAATCATCATAATAAAGAAGGCACAGAGGATTGATGGAAGGTACCCAAATCTCTGTCAGTGCCAGATTATGGGAAAGTTTGATGAAATGTAATTGTCCATCTACCTGTTTGTACCCGCACTAGATCCTTAAACTTGGAATCACAGTAAGACTTGCACTGCAAGACAAATAATGAAAACAATTCTTTTATGTTGAGAATTCCAATTCAGACCTTAAATGGCTCCTGGGGGGAAGGCAGTGTTCCAAATATATTGCACAACTGTAGAGATACCTCAACATATCCAAAAGCTTTTCTTGAGAAAAAACACCACCTTTCTGGAAGTCAATACTTAAAGAAGATGATAATTTCAATGCTGTCCAGTTTCACTGTGCAGAAATAATTCTTGTTTAGCCTGAGAAAAAAGCCCTAAGTAGTGGTGTTTTTCTGTTTCTCAAAACGGGGCTTTTCCTATTTTTTTTTTTTTCAGAATTGGTTATATTATATTTACACACATCTTGAGCAGATGAGTTCTGTGTAGACTTCAGTGAAATTTGAGTGTGACTTGTAGTCTGAGCCTATTTGCTAGACCACAGTCTTCACTGGAGCTCAAGTACATATTTGATTTTCTGTGAGTACTGAGTGTAGCCAGGAGCTCATGTCTCAAACCACTGTGCTGTGGAGCATTAGCCAGGCAACTGCTATGCTAACGGGGCTGTAGCCCACTTCTTCATCCACAGTGTTTTTCCTGCTTTTCCATTTGGCCATTTTGCTCCCACCTTCTACTCCAAGTCACTTGTAAATCTAATATTGCGTGCTGTGATAAAAAGTCACCTGCTTGTCTCTGACACTACTGCTGTACAGTACTGTCTGTGTGCAACCTTCATACCCTTTGTGCTATCCTAATCTCGCCTTCTTTTTTCTTGGCTTCTTTCACAGACACTGTTCCCTCTTCTCTTCTGCTTGAATCCTTATTCTCAAACAATATTTCCTTAAGCCATTATTAAAAAAACATACCATCTATTCTTCCACCTTAAGAACTGAACGCAGCAAGAGATTTGGAGTTGTCTTTAATGCTCTTTTTCTGAGTGTACAGTATTGTTCCTTTCTGTTGACCCTCTTGTATTCTTTACTTTTTTCTTTCTTTTACTGTATTTTTAATCTTTTTGGATCAATGATGTAACTAAGTGCTTACCAGCAGGATTTCAAGTTGTTTGTCAGGTGCCAAGCTGAGCATTTTTTTAGATTCCCTCTGGTGTCACAGTACGATCTAGTTCTCCTGAGTTTGATGCATTAGTGTTGTTTGTAGTCAGCAAAATCTCTCTCAAACTGCATTGGTGTGATTGAACCATAACACTAAGTATAAAACTAGGTATTTAGAATTGAAACAATTCAGAATAAAATAAATGCCAGTGTCTTGCTAAGTAGTAGGGTGTTCATTTCTGTTTTCTAAAAGAATACAAAGCCAATCCTGCAGCTTTTACTTATGTGGAAAATGCATACTCAAGCAAACCTGTCCATTTCTGTTTTCTAAAAGAATACAAAGCCAATCCTCCAACTTTTACTTATGTGGAAAATTCATACTCAAGCAAACCAACCACTGTTTAGATTGGGTATTTATTTTTTCCCAAACAATTTCAAGATATATTCAAAAAATTGTTTGTTTTCTCACGTGTGAAACCTGTACGTAATGTTTAGGCCAGAAGAAGTTACAAATGTGTACTTGTATTGGATACACTTCATAATATTATGTCAAAGAAGCTTCTGTTGATTCATGGATCTGAAAATGGTTATCTGAACAAATCCTCAAATACTCTGCTTGGGGCTCCTGATGTTCCTTGACATACTTTCCTGTTCATTGCCTAGGTTTAAATAGCTGTCCCCAGCTGTTGTGCATTAGCAGATCCTCACTGCTAGTCTAAAAAATTGGCTGAAACTGTTCTTTAAATTTAGAATTTGTTCTGAGTTTAATTTAGGCAATGTTTACTACTATAACTTCTCTTTCTCTGGAGAGCGGCTCAAGCCGTGAAGTAATAACATTTAACAGATATAGTAACTCTTATGTAGCTGTAAGAAAACTGAATCTGAGGAATTAAAAAGAATTATTCTTGACAGAACAGTAAAGTAAGGTTATTATGCTAAATTAGCAAAACTATGCAGATTAATATAAAAATCTGAATATGTGATGATATGATTAGGTGTTTTAAATAAGTATTAACTTCATTGGAAAACTTAAAATGTGATACATGCATTAAAGTCTGAACTCTCTATTACTAACCAAGGTACAGGAAAAAGCAGAAAAATATAAAATACTGTGTATTTTTCTACCATTGAACCTACCATTGAATGAGCTGTGGGCAGGTGAATTTAGGTACCTAAGCCATTCTTAGCAGCAGTGGCAAACCTTTTCTAGGTGTACACCTTCTTCCTTCCAGATTTTTCAGCTGTCAATAGAATAACTTACTAAAAGCTTGGAAAACATTTTTCATTGCAGAAATCAATGTCTTATGTATTAATATATAAATAAAAGAATAGATATTAGTTCAGATATTTTACTTCCAAAATCTTGAAGCACAGACTCAAATCCAAGTGTAGCTCCTGATTATGTTCTTAAAATGCTACTGATTATGTTCTTAAAATGATTTATAATAAAATAATATTCATTAAAGAAAAATAAATCAAGTATTTAAGTGCATAACCTATTTTTTAGTTAAATAACCTATTTATGTAGTTAAATGGTACTAAAATAAACAATCAGAAATGTAAGCTTCATTCATTGTAGCAAAATTTTCGTTTATATTCTTTAAAGAACTACATAAATAAAACCCTGAGTTCCCTTAATTCTTTAAGGACTAAGAATGATGCATTTTCTGACTGAGTAAAAAAGCATGTTTTCATACCTTTAACATCACTGTGTTGTCCTGTTCAGAAAAACCTGCCAACTATGCTTAAACGATGGTATTTATAATTTAGATTATACAATACCAACCATCAAAGTAGGCCTTTACTTAAAATGTAGGATGTAGCTGCTGTTAAAATGTAAGATTCAAACTAGCAGAAAACCTTGATTGAAACCAGGATTACATCTGTGGTGGTCTTAGATTGGTTGTTTGTGTTGGTTTGGGTTTTTTTTAATTCCAGTGAATCTATTCTGCTGCTTCCATGCCTCTGAATTTATTCATTCTTATTAAAGCATCTATCTGGTGCAGCAGGGAAGGGTATACCTGTAAAGAAGAACTGAACAAACTGAATCATAAAGGATTCGTTCCCAAAATTAATGAAAGAGAAACAAAACTGGATCTCAAATCTTTGGAAGCTGCAGATATGGTTGAAGAAGAGTAAAAAGATTATTGAACTGAACCAGAGAAGCAGCTCTTGCTAAATTGATTTGATTCATTCCCATTGTGTGTGTGTGTGTTCTGGGGAGTTAAAAGGAGTAGGAAAGAAGGTGGGAACAAAATTGAGTTAAAGTAAATTTGATTAGTGGCTAGATGAAGAAAAGGATAGAGTGGGAAAAGTAAATTTAAAAGGCAGGTTGAGCAAGAGCTAGCTGAACTTTGTTCTAGCCCATTTGTAGTACCTAAATTCTACTTTATTTTCTCCTTTAAAGTTGGCTTTCTATTTGGAGTGGTTTAGTTTATTTCTAATTCTCTGTCTGCAGTTGTTGGGTTATGGGGTGGGTTTTTTTTTTTTTTTTTGATAACCACACTAAAAGAAACCCCACCAAACTCAATTCGAGCTTAATTGAGAAAGCAAATGTGGCGTTAACTGCTCATCAAAGTGTAGGATGACTCATGAGTCCGGAGACTCTTGGATTGAAAATGTCCTCAGTTACAGGGGGCTGGGGCTGGGGATCCAAACAGTAGAGGATGGAGCTGAGTGGCTTCCAGGTGCATTTCAATTGCAGCTTTTAGTCTGAGCTCAGTGGGGACTTTCTGAAGTTTCCCTTTTGACCCATCCCAAGCTCCAGTTTCCTGCCTTGTATGAGTCGCTGTGAAGTCTTGAGGCGCTTCGGGGACCTGGTGAGTTGTATATAATTTTTAAGAAGTATGCGAGTATGGGGGGATAAAAAATTCCTATGTCTTCCTCGGAGATCAGATGAACTCCAGTGCTACTCCTTAGGGAAGGGTCTGGGACATCCTCGGTGTGGGAGCAGTAGGATTGTGTAATAGTTTTACTTGTCAGGAAACTTCCCTTGTAGGAGACCCAGAGAAATAGTGATGGGGTGTGGTGAAATGACCTTCTTTAAGGCTTTGACTTGGTTTGCTGAATCGGTAGGAACATTGCAACATTTAAAAACGCATTTAATATTCTATGGGCTCAGTTAGTAGGGGGCAGTTGATTGTGGGAAGGGAGGAAAAGAGAATAGGGAAGATAAAACCAGACTGTAAGACAGTGGGACAAAATGTTCCAAAGGCATTTGCACAAGAACAATTGTAATTGATCACTGAGTGCTGCCGTTTCTCAAGAGTCATAAGTACTGTGAAAGACATCAAGGAGAAGGGAGAAATTGCAATTCCGGGGAAGAGCTGCCTTCAGTGGGAACTATATCTGGTGCCTGCAAAGGCCTTCAAACTCAACAAGAAGGTCTCTGAGCTGCACTCAGCTATCCTTTTTAAAGACCTTTTCCTCTGTTTTCTTCTAGTTACTGGTAAAGTTCTTCGTTTCAAAGTAAAACAAATAAACTTTGTGATGCCTCTTAGCTGGCAACAAAAATAATTAAAGGAAAATAACCCAGTTATTCCTCATAATGACTAGCTTTCTACTGATTAAAGTAATTAAAGTGATTTTTCAGGAGCTGTAATATCCTTATAATTTATATAAGTGGTGGGAAAAAGTAACAGTGAAATTATGACGGCCTGTTTTGGTTATTGTTTATAATTTACCTGCAACACAACAGCTTACTTGTAAGCATCTTCAGACCTTCTTTCTGTTCCATCAGCCCTAAATGAAACATAGCCAAGATTAATGTTTTGTTGGCATAAGTTACCACAGATGCCACTTTTCCTGCGCCTGGCTGCTCCTTTCTGCCCCTCTGCGTGGCAGAGATTTTGATCAATAGTGATGCAACATGATACTGGAAACAAAGTTAAGTTTAAACTTTTTTTTTTTGCCCGTTGTGGCATTTTAAACGTGGATCTGTTTCCCCAACTAGTTTGTTGTGTAGCTGAAAAACCCTGTGCTAGTGTTGGAGGATTCTCTAAAGAGCACCAGCAGCCATTCCGAAAGGAAGATTGTATTAGATACCATTGTCTCAGTTATCCTGGTACTTTTAACATATTCTTATGAAAGTGTTGGGGGGAGGGGGGTTGTATTTTAATTTAGAAGACAAGGCTTTTTCCTTGCCACAGGTGTCTGGCATCGGTGTCCCAGGTATGTGATTGCCTGAATATCACCTTGTGTTAGGGTATGATTGAATTCCATTGAGGGTGTGAAGTGCTGAGACTGGGTGGAACACCTCACTTTTGGGTTGAGTAATCCGGATCTGTGTGGCAGCTTTCTGCTCCTAAGTGTTGTGTTTTCAGGTCCTCTGCTTTGCCTGATAGGAAGCTAATTAACCTTCAAAGCATTATGAAAGCATTTCTATGAAGAGCTAGCTAATACTTTCAACATGGAATTTCTGACAAACATGATTTGGGTTTTTTGAAGGGTTTGGGAAGAGCCATAGAGGTCAGTTGGGGGCATTGTTCTTCGTGGAAGTCAGTTGAAATTAACTTCTTAACAGTAGAAATTCTCATCTTTTTTGGGAATATTGACATTGAGCTGGCTTTTGATCCTTCATCCTGCATTTTGCCTCCGTGGCATATCATCTTCAAGGTGCTGTGCACCAGGAACATTAGTGTATTATTTACCCAAAAGAACTAAGAGCTTTGGCCAAGTTATTTCTCCTAGAACGTGCAGAGAGTTTTGTCTCTCTTGTATTTCCTGGATGGGCAGGTGGGGATAATTGCCTTCATAATGTGAGGAAATGCATAATTTTCTGAGGAAGGACTTGTGATTCTATGAAAGTGGGGGCTTTAGGAGTTCCAGAGAAAGGCCATCATGTCAACTTTTCTGGGAAAAGGAAGTTAAATTGGTTTTGAATTACATTAAGGCAGAATGCATTAAGTTGCTTTAAGTGTCATGTTGAGATGTTACAACTTGTATCAGACAAAGAATGAAAAAGTGCCTTATGATTTGATTGATCAGAGAAAATAAAATTTGCAGAAGAATTGAAATTCTCATGATAGAATTTATTTAATGAAAATGGCCTCACTAATAAGAAAATATTTCATTAGAAAAATTCCTGAACCTGTTGAATTTAATAACTAGTTGTCTTTATGATGCCTACAGTTTCCAGTCTGCCTCTGTAATTCAGACTCTGAAATGTCACTGCTCTGAGTGAAACCAAAAAGAAGGGCTACTGCTCCAGTTCAAGCACTTGATTAATCTGCTGGTGGCCTTAGCTTTTCCATAAAGCTTCTTTACCCTAGTGCCAGTGAAGTGTTAATCCTTATACTTCTTAAAAATGCCAAGTAGCTTTTGATAGAAGAAATGCTCTACTGGACTAGCTCAAAAATCCACCTAGGTAGTAATGAATGGATAAAGAAAAATAAGACAGCACAGAGTGAGTCTTCCTTTGGCATACCCTTCTTGTCACTGGAGAGCAGTAATTTAAGAGCTTCCTGAGTTATGGTCTGCACTTAGTGTTTGCTAATCTGTAATGGATCTGTAGATCCTGAATTTGTCTAGTCGCTCCACTATGCAATGAGACAATAAATTCTGCAACTTGGCTGTGTTTTTAATTGAGGTTTTTTTTCCCACTAAGTATTCCCTGCTTTTTTTTTGTTGTTGTTGTTATGGGAAGTATAGGGAACATTTCCTATTCATCATATCATACACCTCTCAGCTGAAGAGTCAGTTTGTTTTGGTTTTCCTTCTTTGGAAACTGATAGTTCTTGCTACTTGAGATCATCTGTTCTCAAAAAAAAAAGATGGAAAGACAACGTCACATGTGATGTGGATGGTATTTGAGTTTGCACTATACAGTTCTTGAGAAATTGAGGCAAACTTCAAAAATTTCTTTAATCGTGCTTTGGGGTTTTCCAAGTTGGAAAAAGGTCTGATCCCCATAGTTCAACATTTTCATATTTGTGATGAATGGTTTAAACAAGATGCACCCCGTGGCAGACAGGTAGTACAAAAAAAGACAGTACATTAGGTTTCTTTGAGGAGAAGATGGAGGGAACTAAGATAAGTTTGGAGAAAACATAAGAGAAAAGCACGCTGAGAAGGCCACAGGTCCTCATAAAGATCTGTTTAGAGGCTTTGAGATGTCAAGCTTGTTTTGGTAGAGGATTCAATTTTACACATAGGGTAGTTTAGCTCATCTTGCCATTCCTTGCAAGTGTCAGAAGTTTTAAAAGAAGCCCCTCAGAGTACCCTCTGTTCTAGGAAGTTTGGAGTGTAAAGTTGTCACGTCTGTCCAGTCTCACTGGTATAAACATAGGCATTTCCATCCTGTAGACGTGTCAATTTTAAATACTGTCAGCAGAACCTTAATTTCAGTTGTCAGTTTAGCAAAGTCTTGAAGATTTTCACTTTAATTCTGAATGTCACCACTTTCATTCTTCAGAACTAGCTCCAAATTCTTTGATAGAGAGAATCACAGCACTTTAATGTAGAAAGCTGTGAAGGTGTAAGAGAGAACCAGCATGATGTATGCAGCAGTGATTTTTGGTGTAAGGAGGCAGGTTGAAACAGTAACTTCATGGCTGGCAGTAGAAGAAAGCTTAGACTGCTTCTAATACACACCTTACTTAGTAAAAGGACTGTTGCTCTCAAAATGTTAAGATAAAAAAAAAAAAAAAAGGAAAAGGCAAAATAAATGTGCTTTAGCAGTCATTAGTCTGTAACAGTGTATCTCTCATATCCTGTGTACAGGACTAGTGTACAGGAAAAAAAGCAACCCGTTTTGAGTTCAGGTGCTGGTAGCAGGATGTCTCTAAGGTACATACGAATGCATACAGAATCCTCTGTAGAAATAAACCATTTCCCCCCAGATTTCTCTTTCAAGGTGACACTCAGTGTTTATGTATAGTTGAAACTGAAATGAAATTTCACATCCATCAATAGCTTTAGAATTAAAGAGTTGTCTGTTTCACTTCCCTTTTTCCTGCCTTCTATGAGATACACACTTATGGAACTGTCAGAAGAATAATTTAATTCAGAAATCGGCATCTGACTATCTCGATTTAAAAATTTTTTTAAAACCTTGGCTTAAATGCTTTTCTAGTTTGGAAGCAGTCATGCATTGTTTTTCTTTCTGAAACAGAAGTCTGAATGAAGATTCCACTTTGACCCTTGAATAATTATTTCTAAATGTGAGATGGCAAGTTAAAATGACATTGTGTCTATAGATCAAAAATAAACCCTTTTACTTAACCCTTCTTGTGCTTATGGCAAAAACTAATGCAAGATCCTTGCAATTGTTTTGTTTATTTTTTTCTGGAGGGTTTAATTTTTACTTATTTTCTGCATTAGTTGTTAGAAAGCAAGGCTTATTTAAACATGCAGTAATCAGCATAAGGAATACAGAAGGAATAAATAGAAGAAGAAATAAAGTCCTAATCCTTTGTTTTGACACCATATTGAACTTGATTACTGTGAAAAGATTTGCATCATAAAACAAATAATTAAAGACTTTGGGTAGAAAAATTTTTGAAGGTGAGTGACTTTTCAAAACTCCAATATCCTCATGTAATTGAAGACATTTTAAAAACAAGAAGTAAAGGACAAACATGCAGGCAACAAATTGAGAGGTTTTAATTCATACATTCCCAGTACTTTAAAAATGTAATTAATTAGTCTTTAAGAATTCTTGATTATGCACTTAATTATATATGATTCTTGTATACAATTTGTAATTATTTTCATGCATATAAACTCAGTATTCAGTCTTTAAAGTGATCTCCAAAAATAATGCATTCCTTCAGATAATTCCCTCACCTCCGGGATTTTTTTCTGGTTAAGGCATCTGGGGTTAAATTTCCTTTCTGTTCATGACAAACCCATATAAACTATGCTGATATGGAACTGCATCAGTTTTCACCATAATTCCACATTATATTATTCCAGGATTACTTACCACTTCTGTATCTCCACTTCCTTTTTTCTCTGCTCTGTCTCACTTGCATCACATAAGGGGATGATTACACAATAAACCAGCTAAAAGCCAAAACAGTTTGGATGTATTTAACTTTAGGAAGATTCATTCACCAGTTTCATTTGTAACATTGGTACTTTTTGGAAGAGAAAGGATTCAGCTATGTTCCTCACAGTAACAGAGCAAAGTTGTTCCGGATTCAGCAGAATATGAAACAAAGATGTTTGTTTTCATGGGTTATAATTATGAAAATTAGGAAGGTGGGGATTTTTAAGACCTTGTCTGTTCAGGGAAAAAGCTCTAAATAAATACTACATTCCTTCAGAAATTATGTTGATACATTACTACTATGTCTTAAAAGAAAGAAAAAATGAAGAGCAAAACACTTTTTAAAAGAAAAAAGTTGAAAGAGCTGTTAAAGGGTATTTAACTTTACCTAACACTTAACTGTTTTATTTGAGCTAAAAAAATCTATTTCCCATTGATGACATGACTAATCTCACTCAATATAAAAAGCATAGCTTTAAAATGAAAATCTAAATTAGTCAGTGATACATGTAAAATCATAGAATCATTTCCTTTTGGAGGAACCTTGAAGATCATGTAGTTTTAACCCTGTATCTGTGGGGGTTCCTTCCTATCTTTCACTAGATTAGGCTGCTCAAAGCACTGTGCAGCCTGGTCATGAACCAGGGACAGGGGCCCTGCAACTCCTCTGGGCAACCTGTTTCATTGCCTCACTACCCTCACAGTAAAGAATTTCTTCTGTATATCTAACCCAAATTTCTCTTCTTTCAGTTTGTACCCATTACTCCTTTTCCTGTCTATAGTTCCTGATAAAGAGCCCCTCTCTGGCCTCCCTGTGAGGCCTTTTCAGATACTGGAAGGCTGCTATGAGATCTCCATGCAACCGTCTCTTCTCCAGACTGAAGTCTCCTCAATCAAGATTTTAAAGGATCTAGAGGGAAAGCCATATGGAGTGGCTGAGGCCACTTGGTCTGTTCATCCTGGAGAAGAGGAAACTGAGGGGTCATCTCACAGCAGTCTACAGCTTCCCTACAAGGAGAAGAGAGGGGCCAGACACTGATATCTTCCCTGTGGTGCCTAGTGATCGGAATGGCCTGGAGTTCTCTCAGGGGAGGTTTAGGCTGGATATTACAAAAATTTTCATTATCCAGGGGGTGATTGGACATAGGAGTAGGCTTCGCAGGGAAGTAGTCACAGCCCCAAGCCTGGCAGAGTTCAAGAAGTGCTGGCAGTGATCTCAGGCACATGGTGTGAGCCTTGGGGTTGGTGCTATGCACAGCCAGGAATTGGAATCGATGACCCTTCCAGCTGAGGATTTTCTATGATAACCTCCTCAGCCTGTTCTCTGACCTTCTCCAGTCCTCTCATCAACTTTGTGGCCTTCCTCTGAACTTGTTCCAACAGTTCCATCTCCTTCTGTTGAGGGCCCCAGCACTGTACGCAGTGTTCCAGGTGGTGTCTCATGAGAGAAGCAAAGAGTGGAAAAATCACCTCCATCAGCCTTTTAGCCAGACTCCTTTGGATGCAGCCCAGGGCACCACTTTCTTCCTGGGCTGTGACTGCACACTGCCGGCTCATGTTGTGTTTTTTGTCAGCACCCCCCACCAAGTTCTTCTCCTGAGGGCTGCTCCCAATCACCTCTCTGCCCAGCCTGTGGGTGTTCCTGGAGTTGCCCTGACCCATGTGTAGGACCCTGCACTTGGCTTTGTTAAACCTCAGGAGTTTTGCCCCGGCCCAGCTCTCCAGCCTGTCCACTTCCTCTGGATGCCATCCCTTCCTCTCCTGCTTGCTGACCGCCCCTCACAGCTCGATGTCATCAGCAACCTTCTTGAGGGTGCCCTCGGTCCCACTGTCCATGTCACTGACAAAGATATTGAGCAGCATTGGCCCCAGGACCGACCCCTCAGGGACACCACTTGTCACCAGTCTCCACATGGACAACAGGACACTGACTGCAACTTTTTGCATGTGGTCATCCTGCCGATGCTTTATCCACTGAATGGTCTGTCCATATATCCATATCTTGGTGGCTGATTAGTAATTATAAAAATAGCAAGGAAAAATCTGAATTTTTGGGTTACTCAAGTAGCAAGGTGTGGAAGATGCAGTCTCATGAGCTACATGATAAAGTACAGTAGTCTGGACGTGGTTTTTAGGAAATCCATTTACACACGCATTCGTGCTTTGGACTGCATCTAAATTTGTGCATATTAGTTTTAGAGACTAAATTCTGTTCTCTGTACCACTCCTGTAATGGTAACAATACGTATTAACTTAGTTTAATTTTTAGTAACTATAGAGATAAGATGAAATCCTATGCTGAGTATTCTATGGTGCTAAAGTATTAAAAATGCTATCCAAATGATCACAGAAGACCTCTTATATACAAACATGTTTTTTAAAGTTATTCTTTAAAAAATATCCAAGTTAATCACTAGCTATTTTGAATTTACAGATGGTACTGGGCATTGACAACAAATGACTAGATTAATTAGCAGCACCTGATAAAAGGGAAAGTATCTGTTTTAATGAAGATTCTGAATTCCAAATGTTTTTAAAATATGACTATTTCTATAAACAGACAAACACTTGACAAGGAATTTGCAGCACAAATTCTTTGGATACACTAATAATGCTAAGCATAAAGACAAATGTATAGAAAAAAAAAGGAGCTCTCATCTGTCCTTCCAGGAAAATTTTAAAGAAAGCAAAATATGCTTTTATATTTCAATGTTACTGTAACTGGGTCATGAAAAAAATAACTATGGTGCCATATTCCTGTAATTTAGAATCTTGCTTCTAAATGAATTATCTCTATTTTATGGATGCAGGGATTACCAAGGTTAGAAGTTTGGAAGGCCAACTGGCTCAACCTTGGCTGAGCATACTGTGAATTTGAGGACTTCTTTGTGCAAAAAAACCAACTGGCATTGCTTCTATAGGAAAAAGGTTTTGTGAGGCAGTAGCTGTCTCGGAAGTGTAGCTCCCCACTGGTGACACTGGCCTGTGATGACTCTTGCTCAGTGCAGGCAACTGTAAATAATGCTTATATTGCAGTGTGAAAATAATTATATATAAATTTGCACGTTCTCTTTGAGGTATTACTTTGCATATCAGGGGTTTTTGGATGGAGAAAGTATGGCTAGAGTGTTATATATAAAAAAACAGCTCTTAAGTAAAAAAGTGTTCATTATTACAGTGCATATTTAAACTGACTTTAGATATGAAAAGACATGATATGGAGGGGAAGATAGATGCCAGTGTATTACATGCCTAAGTCTTGATTTTCCATGCACACCTCAAGTTAGTGAATTTGTCTGTTTTCTAAAGAAGGAGAGGAGACTGTTGTTTATTCTCTGCACTATAGAAATAATTTGAGATTTATCAGTGAAATAACTAATGCAAAAAGTTTGGGTCTGAATTGAAATACTTTCTATATAGTAAAACCTGGGTTTTGTGATCAGTTCCTGTTCTACAAACAGCTGCATAGGTTAAAGTGAACATGATGATTTTTAATTTTTTTTTAAAATAAGTGTTATTTTGCAGAGTGTTTTGCAAATTACTTCAGTGTTGAATCTAGAGAAATGAGTAAGGGTTTAATACACCATTACCATAAAAATTATGAGGAAAGTAATCCTCAAGGCATATTTTGGAGAGCAAACTGTGATGTGAGATTAGGAAAAGCACTGCAAATAGCAATATCAGATTCACACAGGGACAGAGGGAAAGGAATAAAAAGCAACTGAAAGTGAAGGAGACAGCATGAGAGATGATTTTATTGTTTTCCTAAGAACAAAAGAAGTCCAGCAGGTAGGTAAGGATACACTAAAAACCAATATAGTATCCATAGCTGGAGGAAAATACAGAACAATATGTTCTTCCTCTGCAAAAAGCAGGTGATAGTTTGTTTACCATATTTTTGTAGTTATAATAGAAAGTTGGCAGATTATTTTGTATGACATCTGTGCAGGGGGAAGACTGGAATGCAGAGAGAGAATGGCATTTGTGCTTGTAGAAGGTAATAACTCTTGGTTCCTTTGCTCTTGAGGAGCGACTTTACCAAGTTGTATCATTTCTGCCTAAGTGGAATACTTCAGTTGTGGTCCTTTTTTAGGAAGAAGGTCTGCCTATTCACAGACTTTAAAGAGCAGTGGCAAAATCTGTGGTACAAATAGTTCAGGTTGGTTTAGTATGTGTGTTGTGACCTTAAAGGACACAATTCTTAAGTGTTTTTTCAAGAGTTCAATGGCTACTTCATGCTACAGCCACTGTTGAGATGATGTTTTCTGTAGAAAAATAAAGATCAAGAAGTGGCTTGAGTAAAAAATGACCTTTTAAAATATTTTATTACCCAGTACTAGGAAACTACATATGTTTTTCCTTATCCTGCTTCATTCCAGATTACAGGAAATAGAAGATGCTTACGGAGAAGGTTTTTGTATGTATATTGCTTCAGAAATTGATGTTAACCATGTAATAGAGAAGTTGCTGCTACCCAGCTTTTCTAAAAGAATAAATCTGAATTGCTGAAAGATGGATTTAATTACCTCAACAAAAGCTGCTATTAATGAAGCTGACATTTTCCAAGCCTAAAACGTTTTGTTTTTTCTTTGTTCTCCTTGCCAGAGCATGAGGGATTTTGAAATGGGAGGTGTTTTATTGACCAACTTCAGAGTAATCAGATTAATACCTAGTGTCTGTTACTTTAGTATGCATATGCAAACTGATGGTGCATAGGATCAGTAAGTAACAGAGCTTAAGACAGTGCACATTTTCAAAAGACAACAAAAGCCAATCTAAATCATCAATCCCTTTGATTCAGGAGTTTCAATATCAGTGTAATGTGTTAGGTTGAGTAATTAGTGATTTGATGTTGAAATGTATGTAAGCATTAGATGCATTTCAGGAAAATGGTAATTATTGGGAATGTATCTTCATGCAAATTACACTAGCAGGTGGTATATGTGTGTTAAAACCAGTGATGCAGTGCAGGGTAGTTTTATTTCTGATTGACATGTTTGAAGAATAAAGCTTCAGGAGTTACAAATACTGGTGAAACAAGAAAGCCATTTGAATACATACCTTGCTGCAGAACTTGTACTACTCATGTGCAATGTGCAGACCTAGTAAAAAGCTAATTATGTGTGAAGATCTTGAACATACTTGTATGTACTCTGATTCTTTTTTATTGTTAGGAAGGCACACAGTGGACGAACAGTGTAGAAAGAACCTGTTTTTATGAATAAACTTTAAAACTTTGAAATTTGGAAGAATCTTTGCCAAGCACAGTTACCAGCAATCCCACAGCTTTATTTGTACCCCACAGCCTGGTTACAAAAGTGAATGGGAGAGTGTAGTCATGGAAGCTGCATTGATATTAAATAAGAAATGAGTTTAGGTTTAGACTAAAGATGAAGAGACTTGAGACCCAAACAGAGAAATACCTTTTTCCATCTGGAAAAAATAGTTAATCTGATAATAAATCTCTTAAAGAAATGCAGTGTCACAACTAAGAGGCAGCTGTGCAAGCACCGAGGTTGATTAATTAGGGGAAAGTTCTGTATCACCAGCTTTTCTAGATCAAGTATTGAGAGAAGTCCTATTGCAGGTTGAGTGACAGGGACACACATTCCTCTAAGACATGTTGGCATTGAGGTAAGGAATACAGAAGGAGCCTGCAAATAATGTTGTTCTTAACTGTGATTTAGAATTTTTTAACATCTTTGTATTTGAAAACAAAAATTCAGTCATGGTCTTTTATCCAGGAGCTTTATTTCTTATGGAAATAAGCTTTTGGTGCAAGCGTGAGAGGAGCCGGGTAGGAGGCTCTAAGTATGTATTGTGCCTTCTTGGATTCCAGAGAAAGCTCTTGCTACTATATTTAGAACTAGCATCCCAGGACTTCTAAGAGGAAGAAGGAAGAAGAGACTGCTACTGAGTAAGTTTCTAAGAGCTGAGGTCTGTGTCCCTTCTTACTGAGGTTTGGTCAGCTCTACAGCAGCAGACTTGGTGCTTCTGTAAGCAGTAGGCTGCTGAAAAGCATTGTTTAGTGTTGGTAGATGAAACTGTTGTAGAATTAAATGAAATTTGATAAACTGACTACAGCATACCAAGTTCACTCTTCAACTGTCCTATGGTTTTCTGTTTTCTGCTCCTCCTTCACATTACAATTCCCATTTCTGCAGTTTGCTTAGCTGTGTTCTCTAACACTTGGAGTGCAGTTTTGCTGTGACCTACTCTCTCCTTAAGACACTCTTTTTAGATAAAATATTTTGAATCTTTATCAGTCATTTGTACTCGAGCACTGTTGAAGGTCCAGTTTCTCCTGCTTTGAGAGCAAGTCTGTAGTCCTAATGCTTAATATTGACAAAGTCTTTATTATTCTCGCTGAAGGACAAAGTGACAATGTTTCTGTTGGCCTTATCCTTTAAGTAAATAGTTGTCAAGCTGTTGAAGCTGTGAGGTAGCTTTAGATTATTTCTACATTTTCATAAATTATCACACCCAAAATATGGGCATCTTTGGTTGAGAGTTTTTCCTTTCCTGTTGCCAGAGTTGCCAATAAAAAGTATGCATTTCAGTTGTCTATATTTTTTTTATTTAGCAAAACATTGGTAGCACCAAGTTTTGGACCTTCACATTTTGTACTGCAGTGGAGAGATATAACCAAGAGAATTTGGCAAGTGCAGACAGAATATTTACCTCTGGGAAAAAAACATCCAGGATTTGCCTCCTAACATGTAGTTTTTACAAATAAACTGAAGATGGGAAGAATTTCCTTTGGCGTTCTCTATGTGGGTGATGCTGAAATCTTCTAGTAATGATAAAATTTTTAGTAACTTAACAAACATAGTAATACTTATGTAATAGCTTTGACTGCCAAATATGTTCATTCTAAATTCAATGCTAGTGGTTTTTAATAGTTTCTTCTGATTAGGACCTTTTCCTTTTAAGATGATAAGCCTATTTGATGCTACTTGTTCTTATTTCTAAAGAAGGAAAACTGTGTTTGGTAAGAATCCATTGTTGCAGCTGATTGTTTCTATTATGTTTGTACAGATATTATCAGCTTTGCATGGATTTTTATTCTGCCTTTGTGCAAAGTAGAAAATGTATGTCTGTCTTACCTTGGTGTAAATAAAAGGCTAGAACTGTTGTGAACAGTGAGTTGATAAAATGAGATTTAAGATTTTCTAAGCATTCTTGCAATAGCTAGGTGACTGTAATTAGGGGAAAGCAGTTGGTGAATTCTGCAGTAGGCTGTAACTTGCATTGCAACTGTTGTAACTATTTCTCTGTAAATTATATCTGGAAAGGTCTGTGACACTGACAGTTTAACATCAATCGTCAGTGACGGCTTGTGAGGAAGTCTCAGGCAAACTGTTTATCCAGGGAGTTAATTCTCTAAAGCAAAGTGACTTTGTCACAGGTCCTCCCTCCACACCCGTTTCCCTGATGTCCTTTACGGAAAAGGCTTCTTACAAAGATGTGCGTTCTGCTTGCAGTGATCTGCACTTTTGAATACATCATAAAGGAGTTGCACATACAGTGATTAGTTTGTTTAATGTAGGTACAAGGTATAAAACTTCCTGAAATGGTTTTTCAGGAGGTGGCTGTGCAGCCAGGCATGGCACGCTCCATAGCTGTGATTCCCTGGAATCACTGGCATTGATGAGAATGCCGTAATTAAACTATTTTGTCTATTGTCTTTGCTAAGACCATGAAAGGATGTGAAACTTAAAGCTGATGATAAATAATGAGCTTCACTGGGACAACTGTAATTTTATAGGCAACTTGATTAGACATTTATATACAGGGTGAATTAAAATGTGAATTATAAACCGCAGGCCACTATATTAATTGAATGTTACAGATAGCTTCAGTTAGCTCTTGCATGACTTGTGTCCAGGAATCCTAAAGGAATGGGCAGCCTTTGATTGAAATAGAGCTTGGGAAAAGAGAAATGTTAATATTTGTTTTAGCACAGCTCTTAAATTTTTGAAAGGAGGGTTGAGCTATGCAGTTCTCTTTATTGCAGTGCTAGCATGAAGAACCACAGAAAGTGCATTAGTCACTTATGGGACTCCTGCTCATAACATGAATGTGTTCCAACCTCACTGCACACACTGCTGCCTCCAAAGGAGGTTGGGTGTGGCTGTGGGCTGTGAAGTGATGATCCTGTATGAGCTCATCCTGCTGGTACTGACTGCCTGAAGACAGTTGAGTTGGTGGACTCTGTATTGTCAGGCATTGGGCCAGATCAGGTATCATCCCTCATTGCAGAGCTGTCAAAAGCAACACAAAAGCTGCATCATCTGCTGAAGCTAATTTGACAGGAAGGCAGTAATCTGCCCGCATCTCATCCACTTTTATTTGGTACAGCTCTGGCTTCCAGAACAATATATATGAAATACAGCCCTCACCATGGCCAGTCCTGTACTGTACAGACACTCTGGTCAGTCACGCTGTAAGGATGCAGCAGCTCAGTTTACAGCAATTCATCGGCTGTTAATCCAATCAGTCTGCTCTGCTAATCAAATCAGTCAGCTCAGAGCATGTGACAGCGGGCTTATGTGTGCTCTCCCAGGCTCCTGTCAATGGAGCAACATGGAGCTGCAGTGAAGGGGAACTCTGGGATTTATATGATATCCTACTCTAACTTCTTAATGATGCTGTTTGATCTTAAGCCATACAATATTGGTTTTTTGCATTCTTTTCTATATAGATTTTGATATTCTATGTGTATGTGTTAAACTGTTTTTCAAATTTCCCTGCTGGTGCTAACTGCAGTGAGCAATACTCTGACTTGGCCTTAAGTCATCCTGTGGGAAATTATGTATTTTCTATTAAAATGTGTACATGTAAGATTTTAGTGCACATTTTACCGACCTTCAGGTGTGTTTTGACATCCTGATCAAATAGCTTTTTGAATAACTGTTTTCCCAAAACTACTTCAAGCAAAACATGGCACTTAATGTTTGGGGTTTTTTTGTGGTATGCTGCGACTTTTTAATGTAGAATGCATTTATTTTATTTACAATAAAAAGTATTTGAATACTGTTTATCACTGACTTCTGCAAGATTTTAATAAATGGAACATACAACCACTTGTAAACATTGCTGATTGCTTATGGGGGATCATTTAGGTCCCATTTGTGTATGAATTAGTTTCCAGTTTAAGGAAGGGTGACTGTTCACTTGTTGTGCATACATATGTCATGCAAGACTTGCATTTACTCCAGCTTTCTGTCTCTGACTTGGGGAATATCTTCAGTAGTAATTTGGCTCAAGTGGAGCAAATCAGTGGAGTGAAGCAGTTGGGGCTGTGGCCCCCACCTCTATACAGTCTGCTGTGCAGCACTTTTATTTTGGGCTAGATTTAGTGGTGCCTCTCAGGATCAAATATCCATGCCACTACATGTATTGAAACTGTTCAGAAGTGTTACTTGTTTGGATCTGTGTGCCCCCTTAGGGGCTGAAGCATGACAGATGCATTGGTACATTTCCATTTCCAGTTTATACTTCTCCATAAAAATCCACATCCTGTATACCAAAACTGGTCTGTGAATAAAACCATTCCACAGTAAGCAGGAATAGTGCAGAGGGAGGGATTTGCTTCCAAATTGCACTACTGCTCTGAACAAAAACAGTAATGTAAACATAGCCTTCAGCTAACAGAACAAGGCCTTCTCCTGTATTTTACAGACAACAGGTAGGGTATGAAGCCAATAGATTCTGTTCTGTAAACTTCAAATTAATTTAGCCTGACATGAGTGTGAGGACAGAAAAGAACATGATGGGAATGTACAATGCATTTATTATAAACAAGGCAATACTCATTGACTATTTAGCTGTCCACATTTTGGTCTTTCTGGTTTTTGTTGCCTTCCCACCCCTGGCAGATGTACCTTTAGTTTAATTTCTTCAGATATTCCAAGTATGATCTTTTTAATATATATACATATACAATGGCTAAGAGCATGCATTATATCGAGTTTACAAAGGTGCCCAAATTATAATGCTTTAGACTGAGAATATTCTTTTGTATTTCATGCTTTTATTGACCTGAACTAAGGAGCTTGCATCAGGGATTAAGAATGCATGTCCTTTTCCTGACAATGAGGTTACTGGACCAGTCCAGCCTATAGGTGTTTGTTGTCCTCCGTTGAAAGTTGCAGTCCTCTTAGATGTGTCAGAAAATACTGCATATGTGGCTGCTCTCCAAACCAGTTATTTCAGGATGCCTACATTAACTCAGGTATTCTTAATATCTAAACCAGGTCACTTTGACAGAACTGCATTAGGGAATAATTACAGAAGAAGTTGTGCTGACAGATGGGGAGGAGCTGTTGTCTCTGAGCACAGGACAGGGAGGAGTTGGAGTGTTGTCATTTTCACCTGGTGCAGCTATAGATAGACAGCACTTCAGGCTGCAAACATATTACTTTTGTTTGTTTGTTTGTTGGGAATTTTTTTGAGTGTAAATTCTGTATCATTTGCTAACACAAGCAATTAAAATCCTCAGTGAGGGAGATCGAGCATGAACCAATTTTACCACATTCATGGAAGGAAGGGAAATTTACCATGTTACAGATGGGAAATCTCAGGTATAGTTGTGGTGGGTGGGACTGTATTTTGTGCATTTCAGTGTTGGATTATGCTTCTGAACAGCTCATTGCTTTTCTGTCAGTTCTTCTGCTGCCTGAGTTTTTGAGTGTCATTGATCAGTGCCCCTCAGGTGGGGAAAGTGATAACTTAGCATGCTAAAATAAACTAGGAGATGTTGCTTTTTTTGCACCCCAGGTAGTTTGCCTGATAACTTTCCCTCACACCTGTTTTATCTTTTTTTATGTTATTTTGTCTTTTGTTGTGATTCTTCTACAGTACTTAAAAACTAACCGTTAATGGCAAATCCTGCTGTACAGAACCTTTTAATCTCTAAAAATAAGTACTAGCCCATGGTATGGGACAGGACACGGGGCACTGTAAAAGTGGTAGTTGTCACAAAGTGCTAGTCAGCATTTCTAGTGTGATTGTGGCAAACGATGTATCTTGCTCCCAGCTCTGGGTGAGAAAAACGTATATAGCTGTTATCATCAGCAAAAGTATTGAGGCAGAATATTCCTGAGCAGTTTTTCAAGTGCTTCTAGGGGAGTCAGACTAACCAAATTGAGTGAATGCAAAAAAAGAAGTCCCTCACTAAAGCTCTGAATCTGCATGATAAATTGTGTATCACAGGTTAATTGTTGTAATTTTTGTGCTGTAAATAAAACAGAAGATGTATTCAAGAATAAATGAAGGGTTACAAAAAAACCCCCTTTTAATCAAAAAGAGCAATGTCAAAGTAGGTTTTGTTGCAGGCTTGGACAATACAGCTAAATATAACTGTTTTCTTTATGCATTTCTGCTTGCTCCATAAATCATCAGGTTAAGAATGGATTTTTGTGTCTCCTGTTCTAGAGTTCATCTATTATCTCTGCAAGGTATCTGGTTTTTTGGATGACAGGGATGGCTTCCTACTTGAAAAGGGCATGTCCTTAAAGGATGGCCTTTCAGTATGGTAAGACAGTGGTAGAACTTTGTGCTCAGTAATTGATGCTGTTCCTTACAAAGATTTTGTATTGGAGAATAAAAATACCTTGGTAGTAGTAGAGATCTTCCTCTGAGAATCGTGCTCTTAAAGTCTATTTTAGAAGGTCAAGAGAGGCAGAGAGGATAAGCGAGACTAGCGGTAACTGCTTTTTTGACGAGATAGGAGGTTTGATTCATGAGTTTGTTCTTAGTTTTTAATTTAACATTTCTGACTTAATATTTGAAGGTCTTTTTACTCAGGCTTTACTAAGAAAAAATTGAAGGCATGTTTCTCCACCATGACTTTCTTCAACTCTTGGAGTTGCATTTTCTTTTAAGATATCTTTAAATAGTTTTGTGGGAAAACAAATTTCATTTTTCTAGCTGCATTGGTTTTCAATCCCAGTAACTATTAGAAAGTTAAATAATCAGAATAAAAATAGTTTTAATGTATTTTAAGATTTTAAGTAAAATTTGGACAATTTATATTGCATGTCTCTCTATAGAATTCATTGAACTGATTAACAAGGCAATGGTAGAGCTTGTTTGTATTTGAGTCTTATTTTTGTGGTGTTGATTTAGTTGAGATTTTTTTAGACCTGTGCAGACAGAGCTGTGCAACATCCTGATGACACAGTACAACACCTGCAGGGTATCACATGCAGTCGAAGGGTATGTCCTTGCTGCTGTATTGCTGCTACATAATCTCAGCTATATTGCTGCTGAGATGATAATAATAGTAATCATTTAACCCTACTGTTGAAAACCAGGGAGTACATTATGATGGCATACCACGTGTAAAATTGGGATACACTCTTAAGAAAATCTGTAGTCAGCAGTCATGTGATTTGGTAATAAATCATATACCATATATGTACACTGTTTATATGTGCACCATACGTCCTTGTATTTTCCTCCCATCCTTCTAAACTGTTCTGTAGACATTCCATTGGGTTAATGCCACTCCTGTAAATGTCACTCTTTCTTCAGAGGTTCTTCTAGGTAGGTGTGATCTTGGCTTCTATGCATGGGTTTTTTTCATGAAGGGCTGGGAGTTAAATTAATAAATAACGGTCCCAAACACCTGCCTTTTTTTATTACCAAAAAGAAGAGAGAGATGAGTAAGAAAGCTGTATCAGTCCCATAACTGAAATTAAGTGGGATGGAGGATTTACCAGAAGAATCAGCCTGGGTAGAAAAAATGAAATAAAAAGGGGAAACCCTAAGACTAGCTTTGCACTTAAATCTTTTTCAGTAAAATAATTCCCTTTCCACAGGATTAGCATGATTGGCATAAATTTTAGTCTGAGGCATGAGCCTGTGTCCCTGCAGCTGCTGCTCTCTGCTGCTGTCTGCCCTGCCTGCTTTACCCCAGTGCCTGAATTCCTCCAGCCCGTGGGTCCCACATGCAGTTGTAAGATGTGCATGCTTAATACTTGTGACATAAATATCATCTCTGTTTGCAGATAAGTGAAGCATGGTAATTTGTTCAAGTATGTGTATCAAAGGCTCTGGCAAAAACAAATTCTCTGTTTTCACAAGAAGGCTCTAAAAAAATCATCTGAATTTGCCCCAGTTCCTAAGCTATTTCGTGTTGTTCCTGGTAGCTACAGGTTAGCTCACTGTAAGTAAGAGATTCTCACATATGCCTTATGCTAAGCAAGCAAATTATTCAAGCAATATCAAATTGATTAGTTTGGTAAGGTAAACACCCTGTATTTATACAACATATTTAAACATGACTTCTGTATTGAGTGAGGGAAATCATGTCCATGTTAAAGTTGGTGCAAGAGCTTCTCTGAGGCCAGTGCTGATTGTCAATTTTAAGATGTCATTTTCAGATTCTTGTACATGCAAACGACTTGGTGAAGAACAATTTTGGTACTCTAGAACATGTTTTTGAGATAAAAGTAATAATCTAAAGTTTGAAGCGAAGGATTTCCAGTCAGCAGTGAAAGACTGTAACACTATAGAACTACAGTACAGATTACAAAACTGCAAGACTGTTTTATCTAAACTTAACAAATTATTTACATGCAGATCACTTTTTTGAGTTGTATATCTCCCCATGCCTAATGGTTATTTTTGCTTTTTAACAGGTAGAGAGAATTGTTGACAAGAGGAAAAACAAGAAAGGAAAAACAGAGTATTTGGTGCGATGGAAAGGTTACGACAGCGAAGATGATACTTGGGAGCCAGAACAGCACCTTGTCAACTGTGAGGAATATATACATGAATTTAACAGACGCCACAATGAAAAGCAGAAAGAAAGCACATTAACCAGGACAAACAGGACCTCTCCAAATAATGCCAGAAAACAAATTTCTAGGTCTACCAATAGTTCTTTTTCAAAGACATCTTCTAAATCTTTAGTTATGACTAAAGAACACGAGTCAAAAAATAGTCAGCTTTTTTCTGCCACACAGAAGTTCCGGAAAAACAATTCACCATCGCTTTCTGGACGTAAAAATATGGACCTTGCAAAATCAGGTATTAAAATCCTAGTGCCCAAAAGTCCAATTAAGAGCCGGACAACAGTTGATGGCTTCCAGAATGAAAGCCCAGATAAAATGGACCATATAGAGCAAGATCAAGATGACTCTGTAGCACCAGAAGTAGCAGCAGAAAAACCTGTGGGAGCTTTGTTAGGACCTGGTGCAGAGCGTGCTAGGATGGGGAGCCGACCACGGATACATCCATTAGTGCCACAATTGCCAGTGCCAGTAAAAGCCACAATTGCATCAGCATTAACAATAAATGGAAAAGGTAGGTGTACAAGTCATCATTTTGGTGGTGATTTTTCATTTGACTGGAGTTTTTTTACAGTTGAGATGCAGACAAATTACATACTCTGCTTCAGCCATGATAAATCAAGTCTGGAGAACTTCACTTTATTTTGCGTAACTATATAACTACAAAGCCGTTTTATTTGAATTTTACAGTTTTTGGTTTCCTTGCAGAGGTGTACTGGTATTTGTGTTTTTAGAATCACCATCAGATACATCTGTGTTTGCCTTGACATTGTGAGGTACACATATTTAGTGTACCATTTCCAGATATTACATCATTGCTTTAAGTTTATTTAAATAGGTCAAATTTGGTATGAATATTAGAAATATTAATTATGGGAGGAGATGAATGGTGTGAGCAAAGATTCTTCATAACAGTTTATACATCTGTTATATATGTTGCTTGGAGAAAAAAACAGTGAGAGTGATGTTGCTTAAAAAACAAAGTTAATTAGCTTTGTTTCTGTGAAAATTTGAGCCAGTTGTGGAAATACGTATGCCTTCTGCCTGGATTGAAATTTCTTTTCATTATATTTTATCAATATTTTGTTGTTTATACCTCATTGATATTGAAAACTTATTTAGGAGTGATGTTGGCTTGCTAATGTCTAAGTAGGTCACAGTTGATTCAATTTGTACTGTAAAATTTGTGACACCAAAGTAACCCAAACTGCTCTTCTAGGAGGGAGCTGTTTGTCCCCCATCCAGCTGAGACTCTCGTTTAAGATTTCTTGGTCCTTATTGTTGTGCTCCAAACCTTTGTTCTTGCCTGACAGACTCAGCTGTGTGGTCACAAGTGTTCTCATAAGCAGGCTTTTGAGGCTAAATTTCCCAATCTAAATTTTCAAGTAAAGACTGCGCCCTCAAATAAAATGCAGCAGGTCAAATGTGCAGGTGTGCTGTTGATGACGGCTTGCTGGAAAAATTGTCTGGAATTTTTTGAGGATTGGACCTGCCAAAAAACACACTTAGAGACACTGGATAGGGAAAAAACGTGCTAGAGACTTTGGGAGAGTTTGTGTTGGGTACCCCACTGTTGCTTGCATTGAGATTTTCGTAAAGAACAGCTGCAGCTGGAGAGGTTGCGAAGCAGTGGACAAGGGAGGAATTTGCTCCTGGAGCTGCGGTGTCAGGTCATGGACCAACCCATTTTGCTGCAGATGAACTAGGTAACCATGGTAATGCACACACAGATGCCAGGAATATCTCTTGCTTTGCATGGGCAAAAGGAGGAATGCAAATCTCAGAGGATATAAACAAAGCTATGGGGAAGATGCAGGAGATACCAGGATGAGAGTTCTCTGAGCAGGTGAGGTAGAGGAGTGTGTTTTTACGTGGGATGCTTTTATGATAGATTATAGGCATTTTGGAGTATGGTGGGGTTCTAGTGAAGTGATTGGTAAGTTCTGCCTTTGGCATCTCGTTTTTTTTTTACCTCCAGGAAAAATATCTGGGGCATGAAGGATCTTTTTGGGTAGATCAGATTAAATTGTTCCCACCAGCCTCTCACTTTGGTAACAGTGGTATGGCAAGGGCCCAGTTACAGGGCATCAAATGGAATCAGAAAGGCCTGCAGAGGAAAGGGAGTGACACAGAAGGTGTTGGGTAAAATTCGTTCCTGTTTCACTGCTGTGTGAAAATTTCCTCAACTGCCACCTCCTCCTTCTCCTCTTCCAGGCATTTGTCTGAGCAACTAACAAGGAAAGCTGTTGACTGGCTCTAGGGATGATGACAATACAAGAGTTTTCTCACACTTACGTGTTCATGAGATCCTAAAGGTGTAGATCAAAAAAGGAGAGCCAAGGAGACAGTCACAATACGCGGCTGATGAAACATACACAATATGTTCCACCTTCTGTCTGCTGCTGGAGGCATATCAGTGCATTAACTGAGGCTTTCCCTGATACACCACTGCCAATCCCCAAGCTGAGCTGTGCATATCTGCTGGGAGATGGATGCTAAATATCCATATTTATTGGGGTTTTATTTTGTTCACCTGCAACACTTTTGGGGGTAACCTTCCTATCATGCAGACTTTCTGTGATTATAAAGCTTGAAAAAAAAGTTGTTAAAAAAAAATACTTTATACTTATATCTGACACCAGTATCTCTTCCTGACTTTTCAGGATTTCTTTGACATATCTTACTCATGAAGGAGCCCAGGCTCCAACTCAGCCATTATGCATGGCCTGAGTGGATTTATTTAGGGAGAAGCAAAGAGAGACAGCCCTGTCTTCTAGAGCTCTCCTGGCCTTGGAGCTTCCTGAGCTGACCCATTTGCTGTCCTTTCACTCCTTGAAGATGGATTCTTTTCCTTGCTGTTTTTATTTTTAACTTCACGCTGCAACTCATTAAAAGTGTAGTAAATAGGTGCTTCCCTCCCCTGCATGGGGCTGCTGCAGTTCAGGATCCTGTTTTGCTCCTTACTCAGGACATTCCTTCAGTCTTAAATGGACACCTCATCACATTTTCAGCACGACCTCAGGAATCGTATATCATGAGGGGTATTTATTGCACAGAAATGCATCTTCATGTGCACCAGATCTGACATATTAATAATACAGATGATAGAGCTGGCATTTGGAGCACTCTTTCCGAACTTCCCACCTCCTCCACGTACACCTTCTGTTAATTTTAAGAGTTCCTACTACCACTTGGAGGATGCTGTCAGGAAGACAAAAGCATGTTTTGAAAAATAACTTCTTACTTACTTGAGCTGGTTTAGGAATTTCTAATTGAGATGTTTTTCTTGGTAAACTGAATTAGTCAAAACAGAAATCACTAGCCATAAAGCATAATTTTGAAAGATTGTAGAAAAATACAGATTACACTTCAAAAAAATTTTAGACAACTTTTAAAATTAAAACTGAATTACATTTTTTTAAAGTAATACCGGAAAAATAAATTAAAGTTTAATATGAAAACAGTGTTCCTGATTTTGAGTATGCTGCTATGACTGTTTAGTACTGTGACTCAGGTTGATCTTTAAGTCCTTGCTCAGGATGGTGAAACTACTCCGTGTTTAGTCTGTTATATGTTTGTTTTCCCCAGCCTTGACTTTACCTTTTTTTTTTTTTGTTTAATCTATAAGAGAAGTGCAAACCAAAAATCCCAGAAACAAGTATGCATATGAAAATGCCATGACAGTAATTACTAGGAAATATTAGTGTTATTGTAGCACCTAATCCTGATTTTCCTGAGACAAACTTCAATGGTGCAGTTCATGTTCCAAAATCTTACAGTCTCAGAAGAGGCAATCAGCAAATACCTGTTGAAATATACAGGGGTTCTGGGGAATAAAATATCAGTCATGTTTACTCCAGGAGCTGGCAGTCTCAGCATACTGAAATCAAGCTGCTATCAAAAAGAGCATTGTGTTGAATGTTCATATGTTAAAGGCTTGGCCTTGAAAACTGAGTCAATGGAGTAATATGTACATATACAAGGCTAAGTATGAGGGTGATGTATGGAAGAAGTGAGGACAGATCACTGAATTGAACATTGCTGTGGTTCTGGTATTTTGAAATAAATGGTGATCATCAGCTGTTACTAAAAGTTAATAAAAGCAGTCCTGAAATGGATGAACAAAGTAGAAAGACAACAGCAAAGAAATTAAATGTCGTGGAGAAGGTGTTAGTGGCACCTACAGGCATAAGGCATATTACTCAAAACTAAGCAAGACAAAAAGTGTCTTTGTGTCTAACAACAGGTTCTGATACCTTAAAAGTTTCTGAAAGTTTCCTTCATTAGAGTGGTATTAAAAAGTAGCTTTGAAATCTTATTGCAAATGGTTTCATAATAACCAGATAAATTCTATTTAATAGAGTGCACAAGAAGAGAAGCCATAAAGGGAATCTGATCTGTCAGTCACACAAGGCTAGAGAATTGTCTTGAAATTTTAGAAAGGACCGCAAGTCAGGGGAATACCATTTCTTGGCAAATTCTAATATTTTTTATTCTGGATAACCCTATAGTTGCTATAGTTTTTATTCAGGTAGCAATGTCCAGCATGTGGATGTAATTGAGAATAAATGCCACAGGAAGGGAAATTTCAGGCAGAAAGGCATGCAAAGCTCAAAGTCTAAAATAAGGAAGAAAAGCACATCTAGCTGCATATGTTGTCAAAATTACAATAAGGCAGGCTGCTGCTGGCACACAGGAAGAGAAGAAATACAAGAAATGCAGCAAATTACATCACTTGTTAGTCAGACAAGCACCACCAGTGTGCACGGTGGCATTAGCATCTCCCTCCTTGCACATATTAGATGAGATTAACAACTTGCAAGAGCAGCAGGCTGACAATACAAAGATACTTGCAGTGTAGCACCCTCCAAGGAACAAGGGTGTCTGTTGATTTTTTAGTTGGATAATGGTGGTGTTTTTATCTAAAAACAATGGTATTGTCAGCAAATGAAAAGTGGCATCAGAAAAAAAACCCAAACAAACAAGAAGAAAAGACTGAACTTAAAGTTTTGTTTATTACCTGTTCTCTCTTTTTCCCAAAGCAGCTTATGGGATTAAAACCCACAGATTTGGAAAAACAAAAATCCATTCAACCACCAGAGGAAAATAGTGTCTGTTTGGTTAAGTGTCTGATAGGTTTAGTCTCAAAAGGAATCAAGCAGGCGTGGAAGGGATTATGGAGACCACTGGAACTGAGGAGAAACATCTGTTCTCAATGCAGTACCAAGCCCAGCTGAAAGGAGTTCAGTCCCTCCCTGTTCATTAGGGTGAGGGAATTTCACACACTTCCCTCCCAAATTCTCCTGGTTACTTTTTCACCTCTGTGTGTGTGTGCCTGGGTGTTGGACTCTGCATGGAGGGATGGTGTGCTGTCACCAGCATAACTGGCCAAGCTCCAGAGTCCCATGGGAAGAGCTCAGCAGCTGACAGAGCTGTGAACCACAGAGTTGTCTAGATGGACCACAAGCCATGCATATAAACCGTCTGAGAAAGCAGAATTAAGAGAAGGAAGAAGTTCATTGCTGTGAATTTAGAGTACAACAAAAGGAAAGTTGGGGATGATGTATTACAGTTTTTTTAAATTTCTTTTTAGCATCCTGAAAGGACAGAAGCAGATTTGAGCCCTCCTTTTCTTAGTTGGGAGATTTTGTTGGTTAAGTAGTAAATTGTGATTTAAAAAAAAGCCCTAAGAGAAGAACTTCCTTTTTCAGTGTGTTTCATACGTTGCGCTTGGATGGGTGGCTTGATCTCTGCTGAGTGATCTGGAAAGCAACCAAATATTTTATTAGTGCAAACAAAAGCCTATTAAATGGGTTAAAGTCCTTTGCAAAGCCCTCTTAACTTCCAAAATTACTGGTTAAACTTCTTTTTCAAATGCACAAGTGTGTAATTTTCTATCTTTGGTTGTGTATCTGTTTAGCAAATCATTAAAGAGTAAAGCAGTTTTCATTTAATCAAGCTTAAAGACACCTTTGGGGTTTTTTTTTCCTCCAGAAGTTGACTTTTGATTTTATTTCTTAAGAATTCAGATTATTATGTCCCTTATGCACTATATTGCAACATTTTAACCTAACATCAATTTTTCCTTCTGTCTTACAAAGTCAAGTTCTTCAGCTGTTTTACTCTTAACTAACATTAATTTGCCAATTTCTTATTTATCTGTATTTTCTGGCTTAGTATAAATGCAAAAGTTTTAAGCAATATGGTAGAGTGCATGGTCTTTGTCATGTGGAAAACTGATCTGTTACTATTCTGGTTTTTTGTCTTCCCTCTGCCCTATTGCTTCTGTAGTTTATAGTGCACATTATTATTACTTTACATGGAGCTGCAGTGTTGAGAACTTGCTGTGAAAATCTCTTATCTTTAGAACCATATTGGTTTATGTCAACAGATTATCATAATAATAGTAATCAGGATCTAAGTGCACAGTTTGCCTTCATTTTTGAGAAACATAAGGCATAAGAGACTGGTTTCTTTCCTTTTCTGCCTTCTGCCATTCTTCGGTACTTAAAATGGAGATGTCTCAGTTGGGTGCTACATTGGTGTAGACTTTTAATGCAGCTGAGCTAGTGTAAAATGTAGTTACTTTAAAAAGAGTGATCCCTTTCCTTTCCCCAATCCCAGGTATGGGAGATACATTTATCTATATGATTAATCCTATATATATATATATGGCCTAACCAACTGCTCCTTTAAGGGAAGGTTTATTTTTATCAGCCTTCTGGAAGTGACAATGAGGTAGAGGATGTGTCCCTGGGGAGGGAGACGGACATGTAATTTTTTCCTTTCTTAATTCCATCCCTGAAAAACCCTTAAAGGAAACTCTGAATTGAATCTTTTTTTTTTTTTTTTTTTTTTTTTTTTTTTTTTTTTAAGAAAAGGGTAAGAAATTTCCCCATGAATTCTCAGTTTGGACATAAAGACCTCAGCCTAAGTTGCTAGAAAAACTCCTGGCATTTGTATTACAGCTGTAGCCCCCTGGTGAACATAAAGCTCATAGGTGTGCAGTTCCTCTGATGCTACCGCAGTTTACATGAGCTGAGTATCTGGAGTCTCCATCTCTCTTGACTGACAGATCAGGTGGGGTCAGTAATGATCTGCCATTACATTCTCCTACAGCACATGTGCCAGCATGAGACAAAAGCAGATTCTGAGTACAGGTTTGTCACACCTGCTGTGCCAAAACTTCGGAAAGATGAAGCACAATGAAGCAGAGCCTCTGTTTACAAGACACCCTTTCAACCTACTTTGCATACATCTGCACAGAGAAAGTGTCTTGAAGATCAGACTGAATGATGGAACAAAAATGTTGAGCTAGATACTTATTTTTTTAATCCAACATTATCAAAATTGTAGAACTTCAGAACAGCTTTTGAAGTGTGAAGTGCAATTAGAAACACTTATGTGGTCCCTTTTGCAGTTGTGCCTGGTAGAGCAACCGGCCACTTTTTTGTCTCTCGCTGTTTCAATTTTTGAAAAATTTTTATCTCCCATCTCTGTTAAAGCTGTGAAGTGGATGGAACACATTTGCTAAGGCAACTGTCATTATGAATCTGCGTTCTCTTGAAAAGAAGATTAATCTTAATTGTTTGGTGCAAAAATCCATTAAAGTAACTCAAATAAAACAACTGTAATGTGGTTTGTAGGAGATTTGCCTAGATCGCATTGCCTACGTAAAATAAAGTCAACAAAACATCTTCACATAGAGACTGTTACAGGTGGGATAAAATATACAATTAAGACGAAACTCTGAAATAATTTATTTACACCAATGCTTGTGAAAAAGAGAAAATAGATTTAAGAAGATGCAAAACTAAGATTCAAAACCAAGTTTTTTCAAGGCTAGCTGTTGGGATAATAGCTGGATACAATCTTGAATGTTAGAGGTGTTCATAAAAATACTTTTTATCTTTATGTATATCTATTTTATATTGCCCTGGAATAACTTTACTTCCTACCCAGCCAGAGAAATTTCAGTACTCAAGGTGGCATAACCGTGATCCGGAGCTGCTGCTGATAATAATACAATGAAGTACTGTTATTTAAAAGAAAATAAATGCAGAAGCTGTATGTTTGTAGTACTGTATGCAAATTTTTTTTCAAACAAAAATATCTACATTACCTGCTCTACATACGACTTATATTGTAAACTTATTTAAGAACACACACTGGAATGCATTAGGCCACAAATTACCAAACATTTAATTCTTCTTTAGTAACTGTTTTCTTAATTTTGCAATCTTAGAACAAATAAAAAAGCTTTTGCCTTTAGTAAGTGTAATTTAAAATGCTTTAAAGTTTATTATGTTTTAGACACCTTTGAGAAGTAAAGGCAAATCATAAACATTGGCACTTTGAGCTATAATATTCTAAATTTAAATGCATCTGAAAACTGTGACGTCTTAAAATTTAATGTGGAAGAAGTGGAGGAAAGTATCGTACTATTGTATTAAGAGTTCTTTAAACATCTTATTGAAGCATGGATAAAGAAATACAGGCTGTCATGTATTTTCTTTGAAAATATTCCTTGAAAGAGGCAACCAAAGAAAGTAAGAAGTTGTGCTTCAAAAGGCTGCTCTGGAAGAGTTCAAAAAACTGACTGGAAGAAAGGAAAACAGAGTAGGCTTAGTGGTTCGTTGTAGTTGTGTCACAAGGTTGGCAGTGGGATCTGTGCTTATTTATATTTAGTGATCTCTTTTTAAAGAAAGTGTTGCAGTGAGCAGCAAAGGCACAAAACTTGCAGAGAAACACTTTATTACTTGAGGTACAAGGCAACAGAAATTTCAGAGGGACATACCTGAAGCAGGAGCTAAATGAAGTGATGAACAACAGGAAGATGGCTTGAGCCAATCATTTTTCTTGCTAGCTCCTGAACAGAATTTTTAGTTTGGGATGTGGATAGGAATGCCCGAGCGCTGCAAAAGGCAACTCCAAGAAGACTTGGCCCAGTATTGGACTAAAGAAGCTCTCAAGGTTTCTCTGTTTGTCACACACATTTGTTGTTACTCTTCAGTCACACCTGGTGTGTAATGAATCTGTAGATAACACGTTGGCTGGCACAATGTCTTCCATGCCTTAACACTGCTGTCCTTTGGATTTCAGCTTGAATTCCTATGTTGTTTGAAAGATGGGCTGGAATGAGAGGGAGGAGAGTAAGTGGCTGACACAATCCCTAGGAGACGTGTCCCAATGTACTTCCAGTGCATACACAGCTGGAGAATCTAGGCCAAGACATTAGGCTGGTACAACAGGAACAAAAAGGATAATAAGTAATTTGTTTTAAAATCCCATATCTAAAGGGAATACAGTAAATATTTTGGAGAAGAAACAAATTATAGGCATGATGAAATAATGATTGATGTAGTTGGAAATTTCTGTTCTGGAATTGAACGACTAAGACAAGGGGACATCTAGAGAAATCAAAGGGTGTCAAATTCAAAAGAGAAAGATTAGTTATAGCTTTAGTTATAGTTTCCATTTAGTTCTGAGAGCTCTTTGCTAAAACATGTTTGATTCCAAGAGAGGGAGGTAATGGCCATTTTTAAAAAACAGTCATTTATGAGAATAATGGGAATATACCGTATTTATAGGCCTGATATAATTTTACATAGAATCTAAGTTCTCTTTCCTCAGAAGTAAGGAAGTGTTTTGTGATGCATCTGAAAATTGTAATTCAGTTATCTTTTATATGTTTTTCTGTGTTGTTAACCAGTATTATTTATGGAATTATTCTCTCAACTATTATTCATAGAATTAGTTTAGGACTGTGCAGATGTCCAGAGATTCTGATCCTTGCTCTGTAGGGTATCAGGATAGCCACTGTAAAAGCAGTAAGAAGGTAGAGCTCTGGTCTGGTTCCTGCTGAGGTCCTTATGTGAAGCACTCTTACTTTTACAAAACTTGCTTACAGAAATTTATAAAACGATCATATTAGAAAAAAAAAAAGCTTCAAAGTTCAGATGTTTTAGATAAAGAGCACTGATTGTCATTTGTTCTCTTTTGGTTTGATATAGTCAGCTCAAAATCCCATCCAATGTAAACAGAATTATTGTGTTGCACTCCCCCCTCATCCTTTGGTTTTCTGGGTGGATTTCAAATTCAGTGGGCACTTTTGAGAAATACAGGAATGAGTTGAAAGCAACTGTAAATGCAAAGCTTATTTTACCAGACATAACATTTTATTGATAGAGCTAATTTAAAAACAAATTTTCAGCAAACAGAAAGAATATCCTGCCAGGGCTTCTCTCAGAGTTGGTAAGTGTGTGAAGATGTATTTGTGGCAGTGCAGGGTAACACCCTTTCACCAAGGAATTCAAAGATAGTTGGTTTTTTCTTATATAAGTACAAGCAGGCAAACTCAATATGGTCATAATGGGTATTTCAAACAATTTACTATGTGGTTTGTGATTTTCTGTTTCAATTTCTGAGTAGAAAGGTTGACAGATTATTCTGTGTTCTTTAGAGAATCATCTATTTTTACCTTCTGTGCATGGGTAGGCAATTAGCTTGAAAACCTGTTTTAAATATTTAAAAGTTTATACAAAACACAAGTTACATCTTTGCTGTTATTGAAAGCTAGTGGGCCATTTTGTTTTCTTTTCTGTTCCATTTTGTTTTCTTTTTTGTTCCATTAGCTTTATTGGGTCCTATACAGTCAGTCAGGTTCGGGAAGGGTTTTTACAAATTGTCTTTCTGAGCACAGATGATGGAGCAGTGGAAAAGACCTTTCTAAATAGGTGAGAGGGAGAAAAAACCAAAAATTTAACATTTCTTATTCCACATCCTTGTAGGAAATAGAAAGTTTTCCATTTAAAAAATGATAAAAAGTAAACAAATTAAAAATCTTGCCATTAATATGTATAATATTAGTATGTATTGTGCAATAACTCTACAGTAAGAGGGTGGGTTTTCTCAAATGGTCATATAGTACCAGATAGTAATGATAGGAAGTGGAGGGCTTACCCAAACCATGGGTCAGGAGCCAGGACTTCTTCTGAAAAAAATACTCTGAAAATAGGGTTTTCTAAACTTCCTTTATTTTCTGCTCTTAAGAATCATAGGAAATGTTTCTTTCAAGGATTTTCTTTCTGGAGTGCTAGATTTCACAACCCTTTAGATGCTCTGAAGAAAAAGTAAAAAGTAACAAGTGTATTATGTGTAATCAGCTTTGAAAGCAAGGGGTGAAATTATTCAGATATGAGAACCTTTAAGACATATAAAAATAAATTCTGTGGGTGTTTTTATTCTTCAGATTGGTGGGTTTAGGTACCTGTTGTGTTTATTGACCTCATGGAACAGTGCTGATGATTTGCATTCAGATTTCCTTGTGCATTTCCAAATACAGATGTAACTAGCTAACATTAAAGCACTGGATAGCACTAAGCACCAAAGAGCACTAAGTCTTCTGAAAAAGTAATACAAGCCAAAACAATTAGTGTTGCCCACTGATCCTTGTTTTTCAGCTTTCCATGAAGCTTTGAGGAAGAAAATGGACTTGTTACAATATGTTAAGATATTTTGCTCTGAAGTCCTTTCTTTTTTCTAGCATTAAGTTTTACTCTGGCACAGTGGTCATCTTCAAGGAGTCATTGTTCCTCTCTTATATCTTGTAATAGTTAAGGGTTCCCTGCTACTGTTTTGTTGGCATAGTCCAGTTTGAAATGTTATTTTGTAGTTAAATAAAGGATATGAGTAGAGTAGTGCATGACATGTTAAGGAGTAGTCCATTTTCTATTAAGTGTTTTGGGCATGTCAGTCATACACAATTTTAAAAAACAGTATGAACTCTAGAGTCTTTTCAGTTAAAGTGTAATATGAACTGATTTTCACCACACTATTGTGTATTGTAAATTACAAACCTTATAGGCTACTGTAGTGCAGATAGGACAAATACATATGTTCAGGTTAAAAAGCATGGGAATAATAATAAATAACGTTTATTTCAGGATAAACCTATGTAAAAGTCAGTGGGTCTGTAGTTGACCAGATATTAACATCTCTATACTTGTCCTTTTGTAATTTAGTCTAATGTTTTAGTACTTAGCCAGTGTCAGCTGGCCACCTGACCACCAGTGTCACCAGTGTGATCTTCCAACAACTCAGTCAAGTTCATTGATCACATTTTCAAACATTTCAGTCTTTTATACGTTGGGGGTTGTTAAATATACTTAAATATTATCCTGTCTTTCTCCTGTAACTACTATATATACTCTTTGGACAGGCCTCATACTCTTTGAAGACTTAAAAGAAAAAATCAGTATTCTGAGGCAATTTTAGATGGTTCTGCACAGAAGTGAGTTGGGCAGCACTGTGTCGAGGTTACAAAAGGCTTTGGAAGGCTGTTGAAACCTTTGGATACTCCAGCATCCCTGGCAATCCTCAGCAGATCAGGAGGATTTCTGTTGGTTGCAGGATGATCTTTGTGTGCTTTTACAGACCTTGTTTATAGGTCAGTAAATTCCTTGGTATGTGTCCAGTTTTCACAGATACTGTTGTAATTCTGCTCTAGTTGTATTGTGACTTCATTTATGAGTAAAATGTTTTTGTAGTGAATGATGTTAGGTAGGCAAATTGGCTTATAGGTTTATATTGGCAAATATAGGCTTATATTATTTAAGTTTCTTTTAATTTAGATTTTTCAGAAATTGCTGTGAAATCCTAGAACTACTCTGCCCAATGTTTGTTGTACCTCTGATCAGCCTCGTTTACATCTGTTAGATACTGTGACATGACTGTTTTGAACAAATCAAATTAAATGCTGTACTGCTCTGTAATATCTCTGCTACTGATAGCCTGGGCTGCACTGGTCACAATATTGCAGTTTGGAATCTTGCTGAACACACTGAAGGTTAATATTAACACAGTTGTTTTAAATTTTAGAAGAGAAAACTGCAGCTTGCTCAGAGCTTGGTTGGGAGTGATTCTGTGGGAAGCTTCCATGGAGGATAAAGGAGACAGCAAGTGCTGGGACATTTTCAAGAACACTCTCCTGGAAGTTCAAAAACCATTCATGCCCTTTAAAGGTGAGGGAAGTAGGGAGAGACCTCCTTGGTTTAACAGCAAGCTTTTGAGTCTGCTCAAAGCCAGGAGAAGTGCACCATAGATGGAAAAGCAGACGGACACCCAGTGAGAACTACGAGAACATTGCCAGGGTGTGCCGAGATGCAGTTTGACAAGCAAAAGTTCAGCTCAAATTGAAATTGGACAGAGATGTGAAAACTTCCAGAAAGGGCTCTTTAGGAAAGAAAACAACAAGCAGAAACAGAAGGAAAATACCAGTTCACTGTTAAACAGGAGAAGTGAACAGTCACCAGCAGTGCTGGAAAGGTAGAGAGGTTCTCAACACTTCCTTCACCACCATCTTTAATTGCACTGCTGGGTCCCTGGCCTTGGGAACAAAAATCCAGGTGGATGCAAGCACAGACCCTCCATCAGTGAAGGAAGAGTTGGTATGTGACCTCTCACAGGAATTAGACCCATACACACTGATGGGCCCTGTCACTGTCCACCAGAGGTGTTAGAAGGCTGCTGACATCGCCACAAGGCCACTCTCCATAATTTTAGAGAAATCAAGAAGTTGTGGAGATCAGGGATGTCCCACAAAACTGGAAGAAGGTTGATGTCACCCCCATCTAAGAGAAAGGCTTAGAGGAGAATCCAGGAAATTATAGACCTGCCCATCAGTCTAACTTAAGTCCCTGGGAAAGTGATGGAATGAGTCCTGCTGGGAGCCATCACAGCTCAGATGAAACATGTCATTTGGAAGAGCCAGCACAGATTCACCAAGGGCAAATGTTGCTTGACAAACCTGACCAACTTTTATGACAACGTGACTGGCACAGTGGATGTGGGGGGTGAGCAGTGACATTGTCTGCCTGGATCTTTCCAGGGTTTCCAAAATGGTGCCCTACAGATAGGTGTCCTCCTCCTAAAGAAACTAATGTGTGACAGTCTGGCCTGTTATCCTGTGTAAGGAAAATGTAATCCAGGAGTGCGTCATGGACTGGGATCCACCCAGCTGAGGGGCAGCTCTGTGGAAAGGAACTTGGGGTCAGTCCTGGTGGACCAACAGCTCAATCTGAGTGAGCAGTGTGCTGCTGCTGCTGCTGCAGGATGCTGTGCTGCAGCAACAAGGGCATCACCAGCAGAGATGGAGAAGTCATTGTCCCTCTCTAATCATTGCTTGTCAGGCTGCATCTGGAACACTGTGTTCAGCTTTGGTCCCCATAATACAAAAATGTGTGGACAGGCTGGGGAGGGTCCAGAGAAGGGCCACAAAGGTGATCAAAGGCCTGGGCAGGCTGATGCATGAGGAAAGGCTGAGAGAGAAAGGGATTTATTCAGTCTTGGGAAAAGAAGGATCAGAGAAGACCTTATCACCATGTCCCGGTATTTACAGGGTGGCTACAAAGAAGATGGAGACTTCTTTTAACAAGGAGTCATATGGAAAAGATGAGGAGTAGCGGGTGGATACAAGTTGCTGCTGGGAAGATGGGAAAGAGGAAAATTTTTCACCATGCAAACAATCAGCCACTGGAATAATCTCCCCAGGGAAGTGGTCAATTCCCCAGCATTGGACACTTTCAAGAATCAGCTGGACAGGGTGCTAAGTCTTCTTGTCTAGACCATGCTTTTGCAAGAAAGGTTGGACCAGAACATCCTTGAGGTCCCTTCCAATTTCAGTGATTAAGTTTTTAATACTTAAGCACTTAGTTGATTTGTTTAAAATCATTTTGTGTATTTAAAATGTGGTGTAGGAAGCTGACGATTTATGAAGAAAAATATGCAATTGAAATTTTGTTGATAGAGTATCTACATTCATGGAAAAATATCTAAAGTTAGGATAAAGCCCATTAAAGGAACAGATGAAAATGGGATTGTAGTCTAGTCTTCCCTTCATGGAGGATGTAATGCTCTCCTTCACTTCTGAATTTTTGTAACCACAGTAAATTGTAATATCCCTAGTCAGCACAGGGATCCCAACTAGTTTTTATTCTCATCAGGAATCAAATAAAAGACTGAAGTCAAAACGTTACTACCTTGGTTGCAGTATTTCTCAGTTATAGTAGATGAGGGGGAAATGCTTTTTATTATTGTCTTTTTCAGTTACAGTACTGGAAAGAACAGCAGCATCATTCCAGTTCCCTGAAGGAATTATTTTCTTATTTATTACATATTTATGTGTAAGTTACTAAATTTGCTGTAACTATTCATTTCTCCTACTGTATCTTTTTTCACACTCACATACAGTAACCAGGTTAATCTCTGAAAACACAGGAAATCTCTGGCCCAGCAAGTGGGTTTTACTACTAACTTAAGGGCAGGAGGTCCAGAACCCCCAGTCTTCATTTTCTTTTTATCTTAATATCTCATGACATGAGCATTCAAAAATTGTTTGGGGTTTGTTGTGGGGTTTTTGGTTGGTTGGTTGGTTGGGGTTTTTTTAGGAAAAAGTTAAGAAGTACAAACAAGTTTGAATAGCTGTTACTGGCTGGTTTGCTAGGTTTTCACTAGTGTTGAGCGGCTAGTTGGCTGCATTTCTGTGGGATTAATTGCAGGAGAGCCAAGCCAAGGAGGGAAATTAAAGCTTGGTAGCTCCTTCATATGGAGCTGTTGGAGCTCAGTCATCATCTCAACCTTTGTCTCTTTCCCAAAAGGGGACAGAGAACACAAAATCAGACCAGCTGGCAATGCTTGAAAATAGTCTTCAGTATGAAAAACTATAGAAGAAATAATGTACAAGTATGAAAAATTTAATTTTAAGTGTTCTTTTCCAACATCCAATGATATTGAGGTACCCGCTAAGTCTCTTTAGCATTCTGAATATAGAAGTAATGATACAGGCTAATCTTCAGAGAGGCACTTGAGTTGGACAAAATCATCCAAATAATAATGGCCCAAAGTCTGAAAAACAAGAATTACACACATGTAAATAAAACCTAGCTTTTATTCTCTTACCCGTGTTCAGGCACAACAAAGTAAACTGAGAATAATTAGTAAGAAATTGAATGCTAACACTGAAACTAGTTTAGAATTACCTACTCAACTTACCCATATAAATAGAAAGTGGGTGACAAAATTTCTTCATAATACTACTACAGTTTTGTAAATTTTTTCATTCTTGATCATGAGAACTTCGGGTACAGGTTATCTTGTGATGCAGTAAGTTTGAAAAAAGACACAACTTTTTTTGTTATCATCTTTTAACTCCGTATATTAGTTCAGGTCACAGGCTGAGTTGGTCCCACAGGATCCATTCTTGGAGTCTTCTGCCCTTTCCCAAAGAGATGGGACCAAGTGCAGTCCAAATCCTCAAGTCCTTCCCTTCCCCTCCCTTGCCAATGGAAGAAATGAAATGCATAGGGGAGAGGAGTGGGAAGGACCTCCTTTCATAGAGAGTGGAAGCTGATGATCCCAGGTAGGAGTGCAGGGGAGGCGTTGAAAAGAAACTGGAAAAACGCTGGTAAGAAAAGAAAAGGACCTTAGAAGTTTAATGTGATTTCAGTGACTGCTGAATTTGAACCACCTTGGTAAAGTGCATAACTTAAAAATTCCTTGAATTGATATTACTATTCTTTCATTGTGTTCTTATTTAAAAATAAAACCAGCAAATTGTTAAATTATGAGAAAATATTAGGACTGTGCGCATTCTTCGTGCGGAAAATTCTAAAATTACTTTCGTTTGTAGGAGTCCCTTATATTTTAATTATGTGTTGTACGTGGCCATAATGATAGGATGACTCACTTTTGGTGTACTGCACTGTACCATTGTGTGGCAAATTAACCTCAATACATCGATACACTTAGATATGTATGACTTCCCTATTAAAAGGAAAACATGGTGTATCTGTCAAAGGTGGCACACAGTGGTCTCTGCGCTGAGGTGTGGAGTAGGAAGGGTTAGGAGAGAGGGGAGTATTTGATTGTACTTGACTTCCTTCTAAATTGCCTTTTGTCTGCATGAAGGGATAACATTTTCTTTAACATGGTATGTTTCTACAAGTCTTTGTGGTGGTTGCTTGGGCTTTGCAATGAATGGAGATTAAAGGTCATGATTCAGCAGGAATTACATAAAAACTTTGTATGAAAGCTATCAGCAATGTCACACAGAATTCTACATTACAGTGATTGCATGGCAGTATTACTAACACTTTCTGACAAGATTACTTGCCTTTTGTTCTCCTTTGTATAAATACAAAAAATTGTGTTAGGCACTTCTGAGTAACCATAGGTCATGGGGCTTGTCTATCAAATGTGCTCATCAGCATGGAGGCTGCAATTTGTGATTTTTTTTTTCCTGCAGTTGGAATGCTTTTTTTTATAGAACATTTTAAGTCAAAAGACACTGACGTCATCTAGTCTGTGCTCCAGTGCATTACAAGTCATTACATTTCATCACTTACTGCTGTATCCTGAGTTAGCTTCAGTTAGCCTAGAGTATTATCAGACTCTGGAGACTAAATTTTTGTTTGTCACTTAATGATGAATAGCAGGGAGTTGATTAGAAAAAATATGCTCAGATGAAAATACTTGTTTTGTGTGTCATGTTCTGCATAACATCTTGAGAGGATGCCATCTGCTTCTGAATAAATAAATAAACTGAATTCCTATTAAAAGAGCTTGCTTGCAGAAAAGCAGCTTATGTTTCAGTCATGTACACATACCCCAGCTTTGGTTATGTGCCCTCCAAACACTTCCTTCTGGCAACCTCTGCTCTTCCCACCAAGACCCGTGCAGACTGTTACGCCTCCCTGAATGCCTGAGTGTGCTGACATTGGGCAACTGTGTGGGCCGGTTTTTAAACCTCAGACCTTCGGCTGAGGTCATCCTAATGAAGGGCTTGCCTTTGCCATTTGGAATTTCTTGCTTTAGCCTCCATCTCAGTTGAGGACCAGAGCAGAGGTGGACTTACATGATACCTTGGTAGACCTCTGCAGCTCAAACTCTGGGCTTTGTCTTGGATGTGAAGACAAAGTCTATCATTTGGCATACGGGGTCTGATGAATACAAGAAAAGAGTGAGGACTTTTTGAATTGCTGTTTCCCCCTTTAACAAAAAGGGATTGGTGTTGTTTTATTTTGCTGTGATCTTTCTGTGATTTGTTTTTGTTGCAATTGTCTATAGACTAGCATATCACCAGAGACTTTTTAATTTTAAACGTGTCAGGCTGAGCTGTAGTCTGGAAAGATACCTGCAGGGAGATCCAGTGCAAATAGATTTTAAGATAAAAGATCTCACTAACACGCTGCTTTTTTTTTTTTTTTCCCCTTGCATTGTGTAGGCTGTGAAGTTCATAAAAGATCTCACTAACATGCTGCTTTTTTTTTTTTTTTCCCTTGCATTGTGTAGGCTGTGAAGTTGTGCAACAGTAAGGAAAATTTTAAGTATCTTCTTCAGGTGCATTCAGTCTGTTGTATGCAGCCTCTTCAAAATCTTCATTCTGTACTGCTTTCTTTAAGAGAAGGAGAAATACAGCCACAGGTTTCTATTAGGCAACCTAACCCAAGCCATACTTTCCCCCCTGTTAAGTACTGTGGTTAAACATTAAGTAGAAGTGTTTCCCTACATTTGCTTGCACAATGTCCTTTTTCCTTCTATCTGTCCCGCTTATCACTCCATGGTTTTGGCTGCTTGTTCTTGTCCATATCCTTTAATTTGTGACAGCCTATTTAAAAGGACTGAGCACTGAGCACGGGCTGAAACCAGCAGGCAGCTGGGCAAAGCAGGACCTTGAAACTGGCAGTGCTGCTTCCTGAATCATGCCCTAGGTGTATTTTGAAAGGTTTCGTTTTTCTTTTTTTCCTCCTAAAAATAGCTGGTAAAGTGGTGGGGAGAGTTACCAAAGGTGATTTCTTCATTGAGCAAAAGTCCTTATTACAATGAGTAGAGAGATGACTCTGAGGCCCCCTAATTAACAATCTCTGAGTTGCCCATAACCTGATGCAATAGACCAATCTGCCACCCCCCTATAGGTGCAATCACTGTCACTAAGCAGCTTCTTCAAGTACTGGAAATATGTAATGTTAATATCTATGAACATAGAAACCTCTGAACTCTTACAGTAGTGGAAGGATTGCTTTATATCTCAACTCAGCTAATACAGGGCCTTTTTAATGACAATTTAGTTTAGTCGTTTTCATTCTTTGCATTGGCAGCTGTGTCCCTGTGGATGATAAAAATAAAGGTACCTCACTCAAACCCTTGCTTCAGATAAGTTTGTAATTGAGACCCAGCAAAATGTGGCCTGAGCCATTAGTCTGTGTAACCTTTTGGAACTGATGAAGGAAGTTGCCTTTTGACTTAATTTTGAATAATGTGATAGCAGGTCATAGTGAGAGAGAGGCTAAATAAATTTTGAAAGACAGTATTTAACAGGTTAATATGTCACTATTCTTTGCTCAGCTCTATAATAAGATAATTACCAAGATCTAGCAGTAAACAGGATATATTGGTTGTATTTGGTTATTGAAAAAAATTATGTGATTCAATCTTGTGCCTGAAGTTCTGGGTTTTTTTGTTTTGCTTTTCATAATACATTTTGATGTCCTTGTGAAGGTTGCTCAGGGCATGTTTAAAATACTTGCAAGGACATTTGTTCCAGTACTTGACTTAACCTCTTTGTGAACTCTTTTTAAAATGTAATGTCAGAATTTCACTGGTTACAACCCTCCATTGCCCCACATACCTTAATGTGCACCTCCAAGAATAATCTGGTTGTGCTTCTGCAGTGATGTGTGTTGGGTAGTTAAATAAAACATGATCATCAGCTCTCCTTAAGTGCTTTTCCTTTTTTTCATGCCATCCAAAATCAGAATAGTTTTTACTTGTTAAGTTTCAGCATTGGAGATCTGATTTCAGAGGGAAAAGAGGGCCTTAGTTCTGAGAATCTCCCCTCTACCTCAGCAAATAGTCAAATCAAGCTCATAAACTAGGTATTCAGACCTTGTTAAGTAGTAGTCATTCTTGAATCATTTTGGTATTTGGACATGTAGCCTTCCAGTCTTTGTTAGAAATTTGAAGAATTGGAGAGGTCAATTAGGAATTTTCAAGCAGGTATTGTTACCAGACGGGAATTCTGTGGTGTATGCTCTAGAGCAGGATTAGATCTCTTAGGGAGTTAATGCTCATATTGGCTCTGTCTTTAGTGGTGCTGATTTCTACCAATAGCTTCAAACTAGCAAGATGGTATCTGTTTATAGTAAGCCTGTTACTCCAACACGTTTTCTCCAGTTAGAAATACCAAACATCTTAAGTTTGAGAGCTGTGTAGAACAACATGTCACTGAAGCAATAAATATTGGCCTTCGTTCAAAATATGATAGCATTGAAACTGGAACTATGCATGTAGAAAGCAGAATTTATTTTTAAACCTCAGGGATTTTGTATGGGCTACAGCTTGGACTCAAGGAGATGCTGATCATCTTAGTCCATTTTTGTACTAAAACAGAATTGAGCATTTGTTTTCCCTGACAGAGGTTGCATGATCGGTTCCTAAAATACATCCATAATGGGAATTAAACCATCTCTTACTCTCCTTTCATACTGTTTTTATTTGAAAAGTCCACTTCTTTTCTTTCCTCAATATATTCTAACCAGTACAGGTCCAGCCAATGCCTTTCAGTAGTGATTCTTCCAACAAACAATTAATGTCTGACTTGCACATGCTGTAGAACAGTGTCAGATCTCGATAATTGCTCCTTATTGGCTAAAAATACCCTAATCTGTTAATCTTTTCTTTTATGTATTGTTTTTAAATCTCTCGACTTTGTTGATCAGCCATGAACAGTCCAAAGTATCTCTTTTCAGGTACATTTCTCAAAACTGGATTGTTGCAGCAAATAATTAGTAGAATGTATCATCATTTGCACATGTAAAGTTTCCTTATCAATGTGCCTCTGAATTGGGTGTTGCCTTCTTATATATACTGACATTGTTAATGGGCGTAGACTTCGTGATTGATTATATATCACAATAAACTTTCCTATGTTCTGCTCCATAGTGCGTTATTCCATATTTTTAATGCATGTTTTATTTTTCTTCTGTACAAATAAAAAAATCTCTTTTCAAGCTGTCTTTCAAATTCAGCAATATAATTTAGAAATGTGGTACTCCTCTTCTAAACATTTGCAGTCCTTTCAATTTGATGTAATCTGTTCATTTCATGAGTATAGTTTCTCTTCCATTATCCAAGTCTTGATTAAAAAGTACTGACTAGAACTGGGCCCAAGGCAGACCTTTGACTTGAAAAGTAATTTTAGTTTGATAGCATGTGAATTTCTTCATGTAATTTTCAATTTTTCATATACCTTGCTTCTCTCATCTTCCAGTGGTTGTTACCCTTTGTGGATAATTCCTTGTTTTACAATCAGTCTCAAAAACATCTGTTCTCTTTTCTTTCCTCATTACCCCTTATCTTTACTTGATTTCAAGAAGCCTGTAGAGGTTGGTTGTAGATGTGTGGGGTGGTTGTGTTGTGGTTTTTTTGGGGGCTGGAGATTGTGTCTCTACAAAATTGGGGTCCCAAGAGTAGGAGCCAAAATTTTATTGAAAAAAAAAATAGCAGTGGTCCAAGTGTATTTACAGGGGGAAACATAATAATTCCATTGGGGAGGGTTGCAGCAGTGTCATCGCCCCAGTTCCTATAGCCAGTGTCCCCGTGACCCTCCTGATTTGTCACTGCACAGCTTTTTGGCCAGGCGTTTCTAATCCAGGAGCCATGACCTTCTGAGATTTCCTAACCTTGTTTTGTTTCTCAAATTTATGGGTGACATTAGCACCTGTGAGACTTTCTGGAGTCAGAAGACTTCCTAATTTTATCCTTGTAAAGCTAAAAAGGTGTTAAAGACAGCTCACATGGTTCGCAGCACAGCTTAATACCTTATTTGCTTCCATTGCACCAATATACATTCCACTATGACAAGATAAAGTATTTATTTTTTCTTTTTTGTTTTCCCCTTTTTTCTTTTCCCTCACTGAGTGTCCTAGATTATAGTTATGGTTTTTTGACTGGCACAGAAAGGCCCAGCATTTTACTGTCTCATGCAGGATTGGGCTGTGCTCACTGCCCTACCTTCCTCCTCTGTAGAAGGGAGTAGCCTTGTGACCTACTTGGAAGTTGTGACCCACTCTCCCCTCCCTCTGCATGACCTCTGGGTGATGGCAGCCCCCCGAATTGCCCCACATGAGGTTTGTCCATCCCACTGTCAAGGGCAACCTTGGGCTGCTTTAATTTATGCATGCCTCAAATTTTGATCAAGTTTAAATTTAAATCAAGTGTGTGCTGTTCCTGAATCAGTTGAAAATTCGGAATGTTTTGCCTATCAGATTCTAAAGATCAGCAGCCCAAGATCTGTAGCTGTCTTTGCTATGGATTGCTTTCTCAGTCTGGTCAGGTGATGTTGTTTGAAGATATTTGCAGCATGCAGCAAACTCACTTCTTTCTTACTTTTACTTTTTTTTTTTTTTTCTCCACACATGGAATTCCCAGTGTTTGTAGTGTACTGACTCTTTTATTGCACAGTGACCTGCAGTTTCAGTAGTTGACACTGCTGAATCAGTTGCACTTTCTGTTTCATTTTTATCTCCAGACTTTCCAAAAAATTATGCACTACGTTTGAATAATCTGAGTTCTATGCTTGTTCCTTCTCATTCCACAGTGACAGTCCTTTCTTTTCCCACATATTTCCCAGTGATCCTCATCCTTCCTTTTAAAATGGTGCCATGGTTATTTTAATCTCCGTTTCTGTGTGAAGGTGAATAATTTAGAGATCACTTGGGCTCTATGGTATGTGAACTAGTAGCCTGTTACTGGGACTGAGCTCATTTGTATTAAGGCTGTTATTCAGAGGGTGGAGGGAAATATACATTCTCAGAATATCTCACAGATGTATATACTACCAAGATATGTATTGAAATAAGGACTTTCCATATTAATCTTATCACTTCTAGCTTGACATCATACAAGAAAGTCATCTTCTAGTTTCATTTTGTTTGCTAGCTGTACGTGTTTTTGGTCACACAAATGCCTGGTTAAGATTTAAAAAGAAAAAACAAAACATAATGAGTGAGGTCACTAATTATAAACTGGCAGAGCTTCAGTTAAGTGAATTCTGCTAAGAATTTTTCCTGTCCAGGCTCTGGCTTCCTGTCTCAGGCTTAAAGAAATAGCATGTGTATTGTAATAACCCATTTGTCCTTGTGCCATGCATGCTTTTCACTTGAAGACTGTTAAAATTTTTTTTTGGACCTATTTAATGACATAAGCAGTGAAGCATTACCTTAGACTTTCCTGAAAACCTGTGACTCTCTCTTGTTTAAAACATATCCTAGAAAGTTGACAAATCTAGCCTGTGTTGGGTCTTTCTTGTTAGCAAGGTAAATATGACCTCAGGCTTTTAAAGAGCAAACTTCATAGGGTCACCACTGAAATGGATTGGAATGCTTCATTGTTAAATTTAAAGGAAAATTCTCTGTGCTTAATAATAATATTGGTAGGTTTTGTCCTTTTTATTTTCTTTTCAAGATACCAGTAAAGACCACATAATTTCAAGTGTTTGTGCAAGACTTTGACAAATAAAAATACATGTCTCAACATTTAAATATAGTCTGCAGTTTATGGGATCTCATGGGATGTTCACAAGGATCTTTATAGTTCTGTAAGAGGTAACAGTTTGCTAGAAGAAAGAGGCAAAATGCCCTCAAGAACAATATTCTTCCTAAGAGGTACTAGTCCAGAGGATTTGAAGTGTAGAGTGATACTTTTGACACTGGACAGTGACAGAAAAGGTATCCCGGCTCACTGTGCAAATGAGAAAATTGTCTTCATTTACAGGTTGACCAAAAGTACTTAATTTAGGGCCTCATGTGTTTGCGTGCAATTGCAGATTTGCTTTTTCTTTTGTCAGCAGCAAATCGTAACTACTGCTGTGTGAAAGCTGCAGTGGGATAGCTTCCTTTTAGTGCACCTGAGAGGGAAGTGGCACAGCAGAATTCTTAAACATGGATTTTCTAAGGTGAAATATTTGTATATTTATTTGAGAGTGGAATTTGTGGTTATGTGTACACATACTGGTAGAAATATATTTGAGATTACATGGAAAATGAACTTAATTGTGTCTCACATTCACTTTGTCTAATATTACCTGCCCCATAAAATTCCAGAAACTGATACCCAGTTCTGGAATCACTGCTTCAGAGACTCCTGCCTTGTAAATTCCCAGAACAGGATGGTTCCTGATGTAATACATATCCAAGGTAATTGGCAGCTTTTGTGGTCTAGAGGTAATGACATAGGTAGAAACCAGCTGGAGGTCTGTGGTCAGTGGTGTTCCCCAGGGAGCAGTACTGGCTGCAGTCTTACCCAACTTGTTTGTGAATGACCTGGATGAAGGGATGGAATGTACCCTCAGTAACTTCCCTGACAAAACTGGGGGGAGTGGCTGACACACCTGAAGGCTGTTCCATCATTCAGCAGGACCTTAAAAGGCTGGAGAGTTGGGCAGAGAGGAACCTAATGAGGTTCGGCAAGGGTAAGTGTGGGGTCGTGTACCTGGGGAGGAATAACCCCAAGTGCAGGCTGGGGGCTGACCCCTAGAGAGCAGCTCTGTAGAGAAGGACCTCGGAGTCTTGGTGGGTGACAAGCTGACAGTGAGCCAGCAGTGTGTCCTTGTGGCCAGAGGGCAAATGTAATCCTGAGGTGCATCAGGAAGAGAGTGGCCAGCAGGAAAAGGGAGGTGATCTGCCCCTCTGCTCAGCCCTGGTGAGGCCGCATCTGGAGTGCTGTGTGCATTTCTGAGCTCCTCAGTACAGGAAGGACAAGGAGCTGGTGCAGGGGGTCCAGTCGAGGATCACAAAGGCGATCTGGGGTCTGGAGCATCTCTTGGGAGGCAGATTGTGGGAGCTGTGCCTGTTTAGTCTGGAGAAAGGAAGATTGTGCGTTCTCAGTAATGCATATAAATATCTCAAAAGTGGGTGGGTGTCAACAGGATGGTGCCAGCCTCGTTTCAGTGGTGGCCATAAACTCAAACACAACAAGTTACACCTCAGCATGAGGAACATGCTGGAACAGGCTGCCCTGGAAGGTTGTGGAGTCTCCCTCTCTGGAGACATTCCAAACCCACTTGATGTGTTCCTGTGTCACCTGCTCCAGGTCACCTTGCCTTGGCAGGGGGGTTGGACTTGGTGATCTCCAGAGGTTCCTTCCAAATGTAATGACTCTGAATAAGTATTAAGGGGGTGTGTGTTATTATATCTCAGTTAAATGAAATACTATTTAATCAACACTTTGGTTTCAATTGTATAATAGACTTTTGCCCACGAAATTTACTGGACAGACTATAGAATCAAGTGTTTGGGGTTTTTTGCTGGACTTGGGAAGAATGCAGATTTCATTGCCTGAGTCTGCTGCTCTGAATTAATAACATGAGTAAATCTAAACGGGAATAATCTCCATATCTCTCCTGTAAATTTAAGGCTATATAATTTGATCGATTTTGTGAGGTATTTTATTGTTTGGTTGAGACTTTTTTTGTTTGGGGTTTTTTTTTGGCGTGTTACTAAAGGTCAGGAAAATAGGATATCCTGAATCTGTGTCTGTTAATATATAGAAAATCCCTACTTCTCAGCTGTTCTGCTACCTGGTCATGCCAGGGGTCTAAGAAAGCTTTTTAGGTTGATTACAAGTGCTACAAAAGCATCAGGCTTATCTAAATCCCTAAGTTTTCTGAAGACAGTTAATATGGTGAGAATTGTAATTTCATTAGTGAAAATGAAGGGCATTTGCTGCCTCTTCTGTTTCTTTTGGTCTTGTCATGATTTTTCTCAGGTGATTATTGAAAAACTCAGGCTCAATAGCAAATCGTTGAATGATTTGACCTACAAAACTTGAGTGTTTCAAAAAGGAGAAAAAGATTTTATCCACTATTTTTTGAGAAAATCTCATCAGTTCTTTCCTATTATGCTTCTGAAATTACTTTTCTGAGCCTTGTTTCAGTGCATAAGTAAAATAGATGGCTCCAGCTAGGATGTAGAGGCCGTCTTGTTTACTTTACGGATTATAAACTTTTTCTGGTAACCTGCTGTAACGGGCAATTAATTGTAGTGTTCCTGAGATTTCAGTTTTTGCTTAAGATAAGCAAATGCCAAGGACATAGGCTATCTGACACTAAAAGAGTACTATCTTATGTTTTGGAGCATATGGGTATGTTTTTTCTTACAGAGGTTCTTTGCTCATTTCCAGTATCAATTTTCATTAAGGTCACTGGCATGTGTGATTTTTCTCATAATTATAGTTGCATACTTCTGATAGTTAATTGCTTTATAATAATGGAGTTAATTTACCCTATTTTGGTCTTTCCATAAAAGAGCTAATATTTCTTCAAAGCTCTATTTTGTATTTTTAATAAAAAGTTAAATTTTACTTGTGATGATGTGGATGTGTTTTAGGGGGCTCTTGGAAACCTCTGTCTCTTTCTTCCTTCAAAGTGAGTTTGTTCTTTTACAGTAGAGGCAAATACTGTCTCACTATTCTATGCTTGTTGCTACCCAATCAAAAAAAATTATACCTCAGACTCAGAACTAAGTTCAGATTTATACTTATTATTTCTTTGTATGTTACCTTCACTTTTTCTGCCCTGCTGTTTTGGCTTTTCAATACATTCCCCATAGCATGGGTGTGGGTTTTGATACTAATAGTTTTCTTTTTTCTTTTCTTTTTTTTTTTTTTTGGTCCATGTTTTTGGCCTGTACTGTGTAAGTTTTTCACTTGCTGTGAAGTGAAAAGTCATGGGAATGATAGTGGGATAGAAATGAAACCTGCAGAGAATGTTGCTCTTTGATTTCCAGATTACTTGAGAGGATTCAAGCAGTAAAAATCTGTAAGACAGCAAGGAACACTATGTAAGAGCGCCACAGGCTTCACTGAGTGCAGATTTCTGTAAAGCATTTCCTACTTTGAAAGCTTATTCCCTCAAACCTGCCTAAGTTTCCTGAGCAGAAGACACTCTGCTTCATCTGATGCTTGCTGTTCCACAGCACTCTTTTTCAGCCAGTCAGTTTTATTGTGAAGGCCTGCAGAAAGATGTTCTTTGTTTTATCGTGGTTCCATCTTTAAAATATTTAGATTTCTGTAGGATGTCAGTATTTGTGGTTGGTCTGTATTTGTTTTTTTGCTCTTGCAACCATTGTTAGACATTTTAAATTGAGAAACAGATGAACAACTAAAACACAAATGCTTTAAGGTTGGGAGGGTATTTATTTTCTCTGTCTGTGTATCTTTCTCTCAAAACATTGTACATTGTTACAAACCAAAGGAATTCAGTAGGCAAACACTGTTTTACCAGATGGGTTTGCCTGAAATACCCAGGATTCTGTTACATTTATTTCATTGCAGTTGTTACCAGCACACCAGAAGTAATATTCTATCCTTCAATGCCTTGGTGGTTAGGACTTTCCTAACCTTGGTGTTGCCATAATGTTGCTATTCTTACCCTCTCTTGAGGTTGTGGTCTGGCAAGTGTTTCAAGTTGCACTGGCCTCCTTCGCTCTAAATCTTATGTATGTGCTTATGGACTACTCTTAAATGTTTTATTTATTTATGAAACTTCAGCACTTGAAACTTTCAGTGGGAATGTGAATACTCAATTCAAATGACTAATTTTCAAAATGTATCAAGTTTGGGATGAACACATATATACACTGAAAAATGTCTGTGCTTCTGATTGTTTGTTTGTTACGTCACTTTTGATTTTTTATAGTAATACTTACAGATATGTATTTTGTCATGTTTTCTGAAAGAAAATGCATCTTTAAGTGGTCTCATTGTTAAATTAATTAAGAAATTAATCTTTGCTAAGAGATAAGGAGCTGTTTTTGAAATATAGGTTATAAATGTAAATTAGATTATACAATGTTAAATTACTTTAATGAAGTTTAATACTAAAATCTACATAGTAAAAGAATCAATTACACTGGCAAAAAAAAAAAAAAAAAGCCTCTACTGAAACTGAAATTAAAATAGTTGATTCTTTTGAATCATAATGCAGCTTTGCTAAGTAGATGAGAAGGAACACTTTTCACTACAAATTAATATCTCTCAGTATTAGAAATGAAGGAATATGTTTTCAAGGAAGAAATTTTTAAAATAAAAAAAATGTTTATAAAGAACTTTGTGTGTGTTTGTTCACACAGGCAAACTTCCAGTGCAATGCCTGATGGTTAGTTCTTCATTGAAAGTGTAAAAGGAAGCCATTGCTATATGTCACATTTTTTGGGGCTGGATTTGTTTTTAGCCATCTTACTTGCAGTATTTAAACTTTGTGAAAGTGATGAAACTTTAATGGCTTGAGATTTCAGTCTTCTAAGAAGACGAGGGGCAAAAACCTCAGGGTCATTACCTTTTATCCAAACTTAAATTACGAGAGAATAAAAGAAAGGAAAATGACAATGGCAGAAAGTTCTGCAGTGAGTACTGGGCTTGCATCAGATGGAATTATATGGTAGAAATGTATGGGATGTCAGGAATTCCCATATCCTGAGAATGCCATGTGTTGCCCTGCAGTTTCCTTTCTGAATATATTTGCTGTCAAAGGCGGTGGAGCCAATAATCTCTTCCTCACACAAGCCTTTGTGCAATGACACAATTTAACAGAGCTTTGGCCTGTGTATCAGAGATGTGCTTTTGCTATCATTATCACTTATAATCCATTCAGACTTGGCCACCTTTTAAGTCTTTCTAAAAATGTTTGGCTGTGCACACTCAGCAAAACCCTCTTTGTTTTTTATCCATTATGTTGCCTGAAGATCGCCTACACTGAGCACAGTCTGGCTTGGAAATAAATGTAATGATGCCTGCAGATGTTTCCTACTAACATGATGCTAACAGCAGAGGAAGCAGTCTCCTTTTCAGCACACAGATCTCCTCAGCATAGAAATAGATGTCCTTAAAAAGATACTGGTTTTCTTTGGTTTGTGGGTGGATTTTGTTTGGCTTTGATGTGACGGAGTCTTGTAACCAGCTCCTTTTGCTGTGGGATGGTTGGAGCTGGGGTCGCTGAGGCTCTCTCCGGGCAGACCAGGTGGGGAAGGGGCTGCTCACCAAATTGCAGCCAGCTGTGGCTGCCTCTGCTGGCAGACAGCTAAGTGCTTTCTGCTTCAGCTCCTTTCCCATCCACCTCCTTCCTCCTTGATTAGTTTCATCAGGCTTTTTTATCTCTCTCTAATGTGACCCTGTGCTGTGCAGGGGTGTCTCTGTGCCCTTGCTGTGTCCTTTCCATGCCTGTCCTGCTGGGAGCCCGTCACCTCCTGCCTGCCAGCCTGGGACAGCAGCTGCGCACTGGCAGAGGGACAGAAGCACCGCCAGCCTAGAACACCCTCCTGCAGCTCCAGTTCAGCTACTGAACGCTCTTGTGACTCATGAGAATGTTTCTCTGACAAAGTATTCCTTGATTTAGTGCAGGAAAAAAAGGAGGAACCTGAAGGCCCCTCAAGAGAGAACTGGCTCTGCTTTGGCTGAGACTCACGGAAAACTTAATTTCCCCCTTCCCTCCCCCATATGCTTTGTTTATTAGCTAACTTCCAGCATTCATGAGTAGCTAGTAGCACTGGGCAATGCTGGACAAAGCAGGCAGTAGCAGAACCACTATAAGTCAAAAAAACTGAGAAAAAATGCCCTCAGAAATTAACTGTTGTCATCCCACCTTGATAAATGCAGTAAGCCAGGGAAGCATGGCATTCTTGAACTATATATGTCTACTCTTGCTATTGTCTTGTCAGATAGTATAGACTCAGCCAGTGTCAGGGGGAAAGTGATTTTATCATGGTCCACACTTAAATGCCAATATATTAGGGGAATCAGACTGGCTTTACTTTCCTATCTGTAACCCTGCCAAATTCTAGTTTAACACCAACCATTGCAGAAGGTCATCTCAGAGAATGGTTCCTAGAGTTAGCCATAAACTCCCTTGGGCAGTCCAAAAGGTATTGCACAAAGTTTATCCAATAACATCACCCATATTTAATTTAGACACTATTTTGGCTGTGCTGAAACTAAGGAGATTAGCAGTTTCCCTTGATGAATGGCTGTTCTTGTTCCTTACCCTTGAAGAAAAATGGAATTGTCATTTTTAATCTGATCATCTGGAAGTTTCCTCTTACCCCAGGCTGTCTTTCTCATCATTATTTTGAAAATGTTAGAAAGCTATCATTTCTTGTACCCAGTCATAGATCTAGTCTTCTGATTTGGAAGTACTTTTCAAATAATATGTAAACCAAGAGTAATTTTTACAGCACGGAGATGATTGCAGAGCTTATTTCAGAGTGGAGACTGTAAGCCATAGGAACGTTTTTACAAAGACCTTACATAGCATGAGACCCTAAGCTTTATGGCAGAGGTACAGATACATATGTTGGAGCTGTGGTTGTGGCTTCCCAGATAAGTATTCAGGCCTCTCCACAGAAGAGGATTCTTTCCCTCCAGGGTTGATTCAGGGACACAGGCAGAGCTCTGCATCATGTCTGAAAGCAGCAGTTAGCTGAGAATCCAGTTGTCACTGTCCACAGTTTGCTAATCTGCACCTGATACCATGGATCCAGGTACCTTGTCTTTGTATTCCACATTGTTGAAAGGCAACTGCCTTTAGATATCAGGAGAGGAAGGGCAGAAGTGTTACACAGTGTGGTCACATATGCATCACAGAATACTAGGAAATAGGGTTGGAAAAGACCTTTGTCATCTAATCCATCCTCCTTCCCCCCAGACTGCTCTGCAGATGCCATTGTTGATTCAATCAAACTATTTTCACATGCAGAGGAATCCATCAGGGTCACTGAGAAACACCTGTGGCTTACAGAATGTGCCAGCTACTAACTCTTGTGTCAGTGTGCAGGAATAAAAGCAAGGAACTGCAAAATGGAGATACATTTTCTCTGAGGGTCATCTGGTGGAACAGAAGGTGGTTTAGGCAATGTGATGGAGTCAGAATGCCATCTGGTTTTGTAGATGCCCCTGAGACATCAGAAGTGTTGATAACTCTAGCTGGTCAAGAATGTAGTGGAAAAGAGTTTTATTGGCAAATTTTTCATTGAAAATAATGTGCATGTCTCTGGAGATGCTTGGGTTGGTGTTGAATGGTTTTTTGTCTGTGAGAACTACAAAATGGGGGGAATTTTTGTTTTCAGTGTTTGATTTGAGTTTACTTGTTGAAGTGTTTGGTTGTATCAGGACATTATAAGGCACCTCTTGGGCATATAATAAGGTGAAATGCAACACGCAGCAGTGGATATACATTATTTTAAATGGACTGTGCTTTGCTTTCTTTGCTTATGAGTCCTGGTTATTTGCTTGGTTGTGTAGTATGACTGTACAGTGCAGTCACTGACTAGTGCTAGCTCACTAGAGAGCCTGTGTGGGATAAATGCTTTGGCTTTTGTAGTGGAATCCTACCGATAGAGGGGGTGTTTTTTGAAGGAAAAGAATTGTTATAAGTTGTTGTTTCCGGTGCTTCGTGACCACTGACATGTAGTTTTTTAAGTTACCAAAGCAGAGCAAAATCACTGACAGACAGACCTTTTCAAAGGGTGATCTGGAAGCAGCACAGACCTGAAATCAAGCCACTGATTTCCCTTTACCACATAAAGAAAATATATTTCCAATTAAATAATTTCTGTCTTTTAGCAAAGCACATGTGGGACTAAAGTTATGATCAGTTTTAAATGTAGCATATAGTGCTGGGTTCCTTCTGCTTCAATTTTAATCTTCCTCAACTGCTGTATTAGTGTTTGAAAATTTTATTGTTTCTTCTTTTTTTCTTTTTTTTTTCTTTTTTTTTTTTTTTTTTTTGTGTTTTAATTTTTTTTTTTTTTTTTTTTTTTTTTTCTACAAGTAATATGAAGACTATGGATTCATGTTCATACACCAATACACCAAAAGAATTAAAGTAACTCCAGTAGTAAATGCTAAAATTATATTATTCCTGAATGGATACTGGTAACATTCCTTTTAACAATAGAAATTGCAGGAGAAGTAAAGGTTTGAACAGGCAACCATAGAATCCTATTTACAAATTACTGCAATTTATTAAATACACATTTGACCCTGTTTTGAAGCAGTATTTTTACTTCAGAACAGTTTGAAAACTGATACATAAAAGAAGTAAATCTCAAAACAAAAGAATCACCTGTTTAGGTTTGTTGTCTTTCTGGTTTACCCTCTGAGCCAAAATCCAGTATTTGCCCATTTCTGCATTTGACTAATTCCTACTTCATGGTCATCCTACTGTGTTTTTGTATTTTACAAAGAATATATATAAGCTAGATGAAAAAGAAGGGGAAATCTTGAACTTTAAACCTTAACCATCCTAAAAGGAAATTTTCTTCCTGGCTAGTATGCACAGTGAAAGACTTATCTGGTGAAGAAGCAGTTGTGAGAGAACCACCCAAGGTGGAACAGTGTGAGGCTCTCTCTGGAAACAAAATTGTTTGATGGGCTGGTAATCATAGAATCCTTTAGTTTGGAAAGGGCCTTAAGTTCATCTTAACCCAGCACGGCCAAATCCACCATTAAGCCATGTCCCCAAGTGCCACATCTGCATGGGCAGTGTGATGGCATGTGAAAGGGATGTGTTTTGCAGTGAAATCTACTATTTACAATAGCCATTAGTTTAGGAATAAAACCTTTCCTGTCAGCTTTAGAGTCTGTATCCTTTGCACTGTTTTCTGTGTCCTTCAGAAGGCTGACAAAGTTGGCGACTAAATAATCCCAAATCGGCTTTTTGAGTACATATTGCACTAATATAATTCTCAGAGATGTCATGGTGCTCTCTAACAACGTTTTCTGGGGGCTTACTGGAGCATTTTCTAGACAGATTTGTGAAGCCTCAGCTTGAACTTTAGTCCTTTTTCCTCTCCCCTGTGGTCTACTCTAGCATGTATTGTAGTCAAAACTCTTGCTGTCTGGACCTAGCAGGCAGGGAAGTCCCTGTTTGTGAAGAGGAGGTGATGAATAGTCACACTTCTCTGACTGTCCCTGTTTATGCTTCATCCCACTGCAGACTGTGGCAGCCTCAGCAGATGTGTGGCTTTACCTCTCACCTCCCACCGTACCTCGTGTCTCAGCAGGACATCCTGGGATGCAGGTTCTTTCCTGGGACAACTTTTCTCAGTCCTTTTTTTCTCTAGCTAAGCATTGATAAACTACAAATTGATGGCAGCAATAAAATGGACTGTATTTCTCTTGCAGATGCCTGCAATGGTTTTTCTCATTGTTGTTTTGGGAGTGTTTAAGGAGTTTACATCACAGGTAGTTTTCTATAGTGAAAATAAACTAGTCCACAGGTGTGGTCTAAAGTACAAGTTGTGTTGTGTTTGTAAAAGTAGTTCCCAATCACAGTGTGTTTTGTTGCAATGGAACTGAAATATTAGAAGATAGATTCACAGCAGGAAGAGGGTTTTAAAATGCTGTTTGCTAGTCATTGAACTGGAGAAGAATGTGTTGATGTTATCTTTAGATGTGGTGCTTTTCACTTTCCTCTGTTATCCTGTCCTCTTTTCTCCTACCTCTTCCAGATGACTTCCTGGTCAATGGCTACACATGGGAATTGATCAGGCTGAAAGTTAACCCAATGAACCCCACAAAAATGTTTGGCTTCTTCCTGCTGTTACATTATTTTTGTCAGTTTTTGTTGTCTTTCTGGTTTACCCTCTGAGCCCTTCTGGCATGTCTTCCTTTCTTTATGTCAGTTTATTACTCATTTCTTGACACTTAGTCAGAATTTGATATTTCTGTCCAAATAATGAACCTAGAGAAGGAAAACACTAACACTTTTGCCCAAATACTCAGAGATAGTTGAACTGTATATAATGTTTTTTGTAAATTTGGTTTAGAATTCCATTGGTCTTACTTGCGACTGGGAAAGGGAAAAACAAAGGAGGTAAAAGTACAGGTGATAATTTTAAACTGGAATTTGGTTAAACTCTGGAATGGTTCAGCAGATGCATCAGTGGATGCAGGGATGGTATTAAGGAGCCCAGCTGACCCTCGTGTCTGGGTCAGGCAGAAATACCTGCTATGAGTGACTTGTTTCTGATGTGGCAGGCTATACAAGGCAGAAGCAGAGCAGTGGAAGGAAACAAATCTTAGTTTTGATGTTATATAAACTAGATTGATACTTTAGTACCTCAAAGTAATTCAGTATGTGCTGCTTGCCCAGGTCACAGGAGTATGCTGAGGCTTGTGGAAGGAGTGATCTTCCTGAATTTTCCAGCTAAACAGAATGCCAGCTTGCAGCAGGAGCAATCAAGCCTGAGGATGTAAATGCAGCAGACTTCCTCCTTGTAGCAGGAATGAACTTGGTTACTCTGTTGGCAGTGTTGGTTTGATATGAGCAAGGATATGATCGTGCTGCTTCTTGCTGGTAGTCTCTTACCTGATTTTGTGGGCTGAGATGTGGGGTCAGGAAGGGAGTAATCCCTCTTTGAAAAACAAACCCCACATTAATTCTTCTAGAAATTCCTGTAAGTTTATAATTTAGTTTTTAAAAATTAATGAAAAGGATGATCCCACTGCAACATTTTTCTTAATTGTGATGATTCAAAAGAACAGCTTAAAAGTACTTTGAGATTGATAGCATTTTAACTGAGCTGTAGGGGGAAATATCTAATGGTGTGTGGTACCTTTTGTGATGTCGCTGACGTGGAAAAGTCATCAGGTATCGTAATTAAGAAAAGACAAGGAGTTTATGATTGCAAAACACAAATATGTTGGTGTATAGATAAAAACTAAATGGAAAACTATAAGCAGTAACTTTTGTTCCAGTCAACTGTTAATCTTAGGCAGCACATTAGTAATGTGGAGGCATATTCTGAGATCAAATGGAGATGCAGAGTTTCTTATAACTCTGTATATCAAACTGCCAGTGACAGAGAATGTCCACAGAACATCCTTATACAATAACCCTGAAATCTTTGTTGCTACAAATTTCCACTTTTGAGTGTCCCATTTTAGGATTTTTAGGAAGCAAAATTAATTTTAGATAGAAAATTTTTAGTTTTAAACATATTTCCTGCTTGGCAGAACTGAGAATAATTCTATGTATACAGTTTTGATGCTGAGCAAAATAGGGTTGCTGCTGTGATGAAGTTATTATTTTTAAATCCTGACAGTCACATGTAAGTATATATTATAGAGAAACTTCTGATTGATAATTTGTAATGGTATGAAACTGCAAAATATTGGTAAAATATATTCCAAGCAAGGAGTGACTTCTTGTAAAAAGATTAAATTTTTCTGATACTGAGTATGGCTCTCCTGAGTATTGCTTTGGATCTCCAGTAGGTTTTAACTGGAAGGATGCTTTTGAAACTTGACTTTGAGAGCTGTCTTGTTTATAAACAGAAATAAACTGAAGAGGTTTAAGGCTGCTTTTTTTTTTTTATAAGTGTTTCTTCTACATATATCTGAAACTATATCATTAAAAATTTTATTAACCAAGGTACCTTCCAAATTTGCTAGTCTTTAAGCAAGCAAGTCTTGGAGGTATTTCACTTATGATACATTTCCCGTATAAACGATCACATTTGTCTGTTTCTCTTTTTTTACTGTCAGTCAGCAGTCTTGCTATGGTCAATCCTTTTAGTCTGTCATTTGTTGTATGTACAATATGTTCATACTCATTATAAATACTTTTCTGATTTCTTATGGCATGATGGTTTCACCACTAGTATTTTAATTGACTTTGTAGCTTACACTACATTTCACTTTTTATTTTGGTCTAATTCTCCTCTCTCTTTTTTTCTTTATCACTGGAAAAATAATTTGTGTTTAGCATCTGTAACTGTGAGAACTTCAGAGTTTTACTTTGCATTTCTAATACCCGTTCTTTATCTGTTTTAGCATCTCCCTGTATTCTTCCCAGTGTTCTTTACTTCCTATTTTCTTGTAAGTATAGCATATTCTCTTTTTCCCCTCAGTTTCTATTGACCTGTTTAACCATGTGGCATTAATTGAAGCTACATCTCACTCCTGAAGAAAATAATTCAATTACCGTATAAGTTCAGTTTCATTTTTACACCCTCTCATTATGTCTGGGATATCTTGTTATTTGTCTGAAAAGTATTTAATGCAATATCTTTTTACATAACACAGCTATCTAAAATTGCACAGCATTCATCTTAGTAGAAATTAAATTTCTGTTTCATTCTGTTTGTTTAGTGGTTGGAATCTGACATGAACAGGTGGGTCCTTGGCAGGTTTCAGGAAACAACCAGTCATGTAATTCATCTATCATTCTGTCTTATCTATGACATGTTTAAATGGTTTCCAAGCTGAAATTGAGCTCACAATTGTGGCTGCTTATGTACTAGTCCCATTATTTTTGTGTACATGATCTTTGCTTTACTCAATAGAATTCTTCTGTCTTTTGTGTATGGATCCCCTTGATATTTTTTGGTTCCTCTGTGTGTTCTTAATAGATTGTTTCCTAAGGCAAGATTTAGCGTTATAAGCATCTACTGTACCTAAAAATGTCTGGACCCTGTCACCCATGAACCTCCTCTTAGTAAATATAAGTCTGAGCACAGCTTTATGAACTTCCTGCTGAACACGAGGCTTCAGTACTGGACTTTGGAATTGCAGCAGTGGGAGTTGTAACAACCTGCAAGCCCGAACTTCAGATAGAGATTTCTTTTTTTCCTTTTTCCTGCTTTTTCAAATTAACAGGTTGTGGATCTAAGTCCTTCCATGAATTTGCAGTGATAACATATTTAAAAATCTTTGAATTTGCTCTTGAACTGTGAGCACATCAGAATGACTCCCATGGAAAGATGTGCTGCTGCCCACATCACTAAATAGTCAAATAAACCTTACTTTCCTATTGCCAGCTACACAAACTATAAAATTCTCTCTCACTGCAGACTTTGATTTAAAGTATCAGACATGATACACTTTGTTCTTGGTTTTTGTGTAGCAGCAGCCATTGTGATACTTAACTAAGTCTCTCTTGGTTTTTGTAGGGTTGATGGTAGGTGTTGTGTCCTGCTCTCTGGGACAGACCTTAACTGGTTTGTCTTTTATGAAACTTGTGTGGGAATTTGCTTTAAACCACATGTTTTTCTGTTGGTTGGTTGTTTTCTCTTTCTCAAATGTAACTTCCTAATTTCTTGATTTTTTTTTCTTCTTCCCCTTCAAAATGTCAGCCTGCTAGTATTAGTCTTTGTAATAATTCAGAGGCTGTAGTTTCATATTTATACATTGGTGCTTCTGAAATAATATGTCCCACTTAAATATCACCATGTTAGTTCTGTTGCTTCTTTAGCTGTCTCTTCTGTATAGCAATAGTATCTTTGTTGGTACTTGTATATTAATCTAGATACTAATAATTTCTGTAATGAAAAAAAAAGTCCAGTCCTTCCTAAAGGCAGATTCTTACAGGGAAAAAAAAAGCTTTTGGGGATAGGGGCCACCTGTAACTAATAATCCTGGCTTCTGTATTCCTTGCATTGTAGCCTGAGGGAAACCACTTTGGCGGCTCTGAATCATTTTCTATGTATGGCAGCCTGTGTTAACTACTTAATTAGTAGTTTATGGACTTATCAGTTCAGGTTTTTTGTTGTGAGATTTTTCCTTTGATAATTTGTTCATGAATATGACAACAGTCAATGCAGTAGAAAGCCTAAGGTCTTCCACAGACGCCTATTGCTTTCCTCAGCAATATGAAAAGCATGCACCCAAATAGATCCATCCTGCTGTGTAAGGGCAGCTCACTGCCCCCAGCCCTTCCAGCTGCTGGCTGAGATGCCTTCTCTACTCACTGCTTGCAGCTGTGGTTATTTCCCTGTGATGTATCATGGGCAGTTGGGGGGGGGAAGGGTTATTTATTTATTTATTTACCACTTTGTTGCAAAATGTGATGAATACTTATGATGAGCATTTTCCACTTCCAAGGGCGGAGCATCCACAATTTCTCTGGGCAACCTGTTCCAGTGCTTCTAGATTTGTTCCAGCAGATCTGTGTCCTTCTTGTGCTGTGCGCCATGTTCAAGATCTTTGCTGTCTCTGCAAATGCCTGGTGTGGACAGCTGCACCGCTTGTACTGTGGTCAAGGCAAAATGAAGGTGAAGGCAAATGCCTCCAAGCCTGTGTTAACTACTTAATTAGTAGTTTATGGACTTATCAGTTCAGGTTTTTTGTTGTGAGATTTTTCCTTTGATAATTTGTTCATGAATATGACAACAGTCAATGCAGTAGAAAGCCTAAGGTCTTCCACAGACGCCTATTGCTTTCCTCAGCAATATGAAAAGCATGCACCCAAATAGATCCATCCTGCTGTGTAAGGGCAGCTCACTGCCCCCAGCCCTTCCAGCTGCTGGCTGAGATGCCTTCTCTACTCACTGCTTGCAGCTGTGGTTATTTCCCTGTGATGTATCATGGGCAGTTGGGGGGGGGAAGGGTTATTTATTTATTTATTTACCACTTTGTTGCAAAATGTGATGAATACTTATGATGAGCATTTTCCACTTCCAAGGGCGGAGCATCCACAATTTCTCTGGGCAACCTGTTCCAGTGCTTCTAGATTTGTTCCAGCAGATCTGTGTCCTTCTTGTGCTGTGCGCCATGTTCAAGATCTTTGCTGTCTCTGCAAATGCCTGGTGTGGACAGCTGCACTGCTTGTACTGTGGTCAAGGCAAAATGACGTGAAGGCAAATGCCTCCTGGGCTTTCTAGTAATTTCCTGCAGTGATACAGAAAAAAGCCTAATTGAGGGAGGATGTAATACTTTTCTTCATGCAAGGCATCTGATCTGAGTCTTACTCTGTTAGTCTTCTACTGTTGACTTAAGGATTCTGTGAGTTTTTTTATTTTATTGTTTTGGTGAAGTATTTTTTTGATGGTGATGATGATGATTATTATTAGGGTATTATTGGATATGCTTCACAAGTTCTCCAGTTGAGGTGGGTCCTCATACATGTGCTGATCCTAGCTACTGTAGCCAAAAAACAGGAGAGACCAGATTCAGCTTGAAAGCGCAGGTTGTCACTCCTTTCTATCATGGCTCCTTTCAGCTGTTGCCAGTAGATGGTAGCCTCTGCAACAGTATAAAAGGGCAGATCGTGCAAGGTGAATGTAATAATGTTCTAAATTAATTGTTCAGATCAGAGCATCTGACTATCCAGCATCTGTTTGGGATACCCAAAGATACTTTTCATCTCCCATTGCTCAGAGATCCCTGTGTTTACACTTTCTCAAGACCTGTAATCTTCTTTTCATCCTATTTTCTCCCACTGGTGCCAATGCCCAGCTCTTGATTTTTGCTCCATGCCCCTTCAGGCAGCACAAGTGTTCAGGGAGCTGGCATCTCTCCTGCATAAGTGCAAGGATCAGGACTAAATACCCAGCACTGCAATGTTCAGTTTTTCACTTGAGGGTTTTGGGAACCTCTAAGAAAAGTCAGAAACTCCTCTTTTACCCTTCCTCTTCCCATCCCAGCCAGTTATTTCTTCCAAGATCAGTAATTTCTGGTAACAGGGTGCTGCTGCAGAAGTTTGCCTATGTATACATTGTGTATTGCAGGTTTCTCAAGCATGAAGTGTAGCTGGTGGTGTTAGGGCACACAGCTGTGTGCCCTTGGTGTACTGGAAGATTGCTTCAGGTTCATTTGCCACCTCTTAATGAACATCTTGTTGAATATCCCACAGGAGGTTGAGACAGCTTCTATGAATAGCTGACATCAGATAGTGGCTGGAAAGACATTTGTACATTTTTGAGGTGGATACATAAAAATAGAGGTGCCTTTATCCAGCAGGGATGCTCACTCCAGCACTCTGATCTCTGGGTTCCCTGGAAAGTTCAACACATGCACATCAGTGTCTTGAACCTGTTGAAGTCCTGAGCCTTCCCTGTCTACTTTTCTGCATTGAAATGCAAATGGTTTTTGGGACAGTTGTGAGTGGAGCTCTTGCAAAGTCTGGTATTGAAAGCCTTGTCTATGTGATAAGAATGAACCTGTCAATTAGTATTCACATTTGTTTACAAAAAGAAGGTAAATGTAAGTGTTCTGCCAGTATAGTATAGCCATCTATTTAAATTTCATTCATAATCTAGCTAAGGTATTTTAGAATGTTTTCGTGTGCTTCCAAGCATTATATAATGTGTACTATGGCACGTATGTGTTTGTGTCTATAGGTGAAACTACTGGGAAGTCTTTTGGCAGTATCTGTTTTAGACAAGCCTTACATTGATATCCTGATATCCTACAAAAAGAGAGCCATTTTTCACATCACTCAGGGGATTGGATTAAATTGAGGTGAAGTGCTCTTAATATAGAATATCTTCACCTCAGGAGTTAGTGTGAAATAGCTGGGTATACTTCAAGTTTAAACTTTAGCCTATTTTGCAATAGCTTCCCTCTCTAGATGAGCCCCGAGAGATGTCCTTGCTTAACTCTCAAATTTTAGAGCATTTTGAATGAATGCTGTAGTATCAAAACCTGCAGCTCCAAAAATATCAGGATAGAAGAGTTTTCCCTTATGAAATGTTCCCAGTATTAAAATATCTCAAAAAGCAGTCTGTAACCTGGGAAAGGCTTTTCTGATTTGACTTACTCATGAAAAAAATAAATGAAACTAACTCTTTGCTTCCCACATCAAATACTTTAGTGCATGTGAAATATGGCTGGGATTTCTTGACTGGAGTAATACTGAAGGCACTTAGGAATTTTTATATATATTTTTTCCTTTCAGCCATCTAAAATGGTGAGAACAGTTGTGTACTGTTTTCTATTTGTCAGCAGCATCTTGACTATGGATTCAGTGGAAGACAAATCACTCCAAAAACTGGCTAAAATTGCACTGGAAGGGGGTTAGGGAACAATTCTAATTTATCTTGATCCATGATAAAGGAGAAGAAGATTTTGCTACCTGAGGAGTGTTTGTTTCTCTATTTTTGGTGAAATAATAAGAATGGAGATGTATTTGGAAAACATTCTAGAGTTGTTAGGAGCAAGATATTTTCTTTCACTGTGAGACTGGAAAGTTTACTTAATGCATTATGCATAAAGATGCACAGTTTCTCTTCAAAGACAGTAAAACTTAATCATGCTCCTTAAAAGATTTGTTGCCAATTTATCTATTATTAATGTTATCCTTGTTGCTTTTGTGAGCATGGTCTTAGCAAATCTTAGGTCTAGTGTTTTGTTATTCCCATCTTTTAACATATTTTGGGGGGGGGGGGGGGTTTATTTATTTCCACTTACACAATATAAAGCAGTCAGGCTAATGTAACCCTATTTAACTCAAGGGTGAAGAAATGCCATTTTCTCTTGTATTGGTTGCCCACTTTCAGCAATAGAATTTTATGTTCTGATTAGTTGCGGTTTTGATTGGCATTATAAGTTTATCTTCACATGGATGCTTATGTTCTGAAAAGGAAAGACATTCAAAAGCAAAAATAATTAATAGCCTATAACCTACTAAAGTCCAATACAACCAGTAATGCTACTCTATTCCTAACAATACTAAAATAGCATTTGATGCTCTGAGTAATCTAAGAAACAGAGAAAAATATCTACACAAGGGGGGGAAAGGCTGCTGTAGACAATATTAGTCTAAATGTGACATGGCAGCCAAGATTAAAAGCTAGTGTAAGATAGAAAAACTTCAGAAGTTGAGTAGAGAAATATTACTGGGGCACACGTGTGTTTTTCTCTTCTCATATTAATTTTGTCCTTTAAGTGTCCTTTAAGAAATGTAGGTTCTTAAAGGACATCAGTGTCAGTGTCCTTTAAGGACACATCAGTGTCCTTTAAGAAATGTAGGTTTAATAGGAGCAATGTTTCCAAGTTACACTTACGATTAACACCTATACAAAATATATGGAAAAGAGTTGTAATTAAACAGCATGAGAAAAGGACTGCTTAGGAGTTGAAGGTAGACATTGACAATCAAGCCTGCCAGCCACTGCATGACTGCTTGCTGTTGAGTTGTAGTTTCCTGTTGCTGGTGTTCCACCAAGTTCTGTCATAATTTGCCCGTTAATCTGTTCTTAAAACCTGTAGTCCTTGTATTGAAATGTGGCACATTTGCAAAAACAACAGAAGAACATCTAATGGTTGCTGTGTAGCTGTTTCCTTGAAAGAGAATCAGAAGTGGTTAACTTCATTTAGCAAGGATAGTGTTACAGGGCACAAACCCTCCCTCCCTCCCCACAGTAAGGGTTGTGATGAGGTATTGAAGGAATATTGTCCTTTTCCCACCCCCTCTCCTCCAAGGCATCTTTGGGGATGCCTGTTCTGATGCTGGAGTATGCACAACTTGTTGCTGGTTGCACTGTTGATTTGTGCTCTGTGTCAATGGAACACCATATTCTGGAAGGAATTAACTGAAGTTGCATCTTTCTGACATAAGTTACTGGCACACTTTTCAGAAACACAGAGCAAATCAGATTTTTAGGTGAAATGTACAATAAATTGAGACTTCTTTTTCTTGTAAATATTTATTGTGAAATTTCAAAGTAAGTGGAACGTCTGTTTGATTAAAAAATGTAAGTGCTATTAATATGCATACTCAGACAAAAAATAAGCACATACATTGGAGGTTTAGAACCCTCATTTTCAGTTTCTCTAGTCTTTGCTAATACACTACTATTCTAAGATGTTTTCTGTGTAATCACTGAAGTAGAAGTGGAAAAAATACTGGAAACTCTTCTGTATCATGTTTGCATTGTGGTATCACTTGTCTGGAATTCCTGTCTCCTGTGAAATATTTGATGTAGTGCAGAGTTAAGACTGGAAAATCTTAACAGTGTTTACAGTTAGAGATTGCTAATACATATGAACATGTAACAAAACACCTCTGTTTGTTGGCAGAAAATTAAATGTGAGGCAACCTGCACTGGACAACTAATTCTGAACTCCTGTGGATTACATATTCAGGGTACAATGAAGAAGTGAAAGGACTTAAGGAAAAAAAGTAACTTAATTGTAGCACTTCTTTTTTTCATTGGAAATTCAAGTTGTTTTTACAAATCAGTTTTCCAGATCATATTGTTCCCTGTCTGGTACTTGAGTTGTAATCAGTTACAGTTGCAGTTTTATTTCTGCAGTTAACACTTTAAGACATTGCTGCTGGTGGTGTTTGTTCATTTGCTTATTCAAGTGGGATGCTTCTCGTTAACCCCTTCATCACTTAGTGTAGGAAAGGACATAAGTGGTGCCAGGAGGGTGCAGGAAAGACACGGGAGTTCCGAAAGCTCCTTGTGAACACATCAGGCTTCTCTGAAAATACTGAGTGATTTCATGAGTAAAATGAGAGCTGACTTTCAGTGCAGATGAATGCCAGGCATTGAGGAGGGTACAAAACAGGCTTACATACCAAACAGTGCCTATAGCAAAACATAAAACAGTGACTGGTTCCTGGCTATGTGTTGCTGCTCAGGGAAAGAGCATTGGGTTTGTTTTGGATAGTTTTCTGCAAGCATCTGTTTAAAATAAAAATAAAAATTTAAAAAAAAAAAAATAAATAAATAAAGCCCATATTGAATATTGTGTCCCAGGATAGTTTTCTGCAAGCATCTGTTTAAAATAAAAAAAAAAACAAAAAACACCATATTGAATATTGTGTCCCGTTTTGGGCCCTGTTCCAAGAGTTAATAGAAGAGGAAGAAGCATGGAGAAGAATGGCAGGCTTGGACTGGCTTCTGCAAGAAGAAAAGGGAAATAAGACTGGGGCTAGTCAATCTGGAGAAAGGCTCTGATGAAAGGAATCAAGAAATTTAACATGTATGTTCCAGAACTTGCTGCCAAGAGATACTTTGGAAGACAAATCCATAGTGGTTTAAAAGTAAATTGAACAATCCCACAGAGAAGAGGAATTTAATTACATGGAGTTTGGAGCAGCCTATGGTTCTGGGCATGCAAATTTTTGTAATTGCTAAGTTTCTGGTAGCTGGAGTTAAAGAGAATACTCAGACAGTATTGTTCACACCTCTCATATTTTTATGCTTGTTCCTTAGGCATCTGTGCTAAGCTTTCAGAGACAGCATACTCTGTCAGTCAAACCTTGAATTAAGAGCACCAACACATATGTACCCAAAAAGAAGTGTGCAAAAGTAGCTTGGCTGGTTTTAGACCATCTCTTTGGATGTATCTCCAAAGTATTGTTGCAGGGTGGGGAGTATTTGTATTCAAGGTTTGATATGTAAGCTAAACTGAACTTCTTTGTAGCAGTGAGGCATGAATATCTTAGAGAGGTGCTTGGGATATTAATTTTGGATTGTTGTGCAGTGAGCGTGACTTGTGTTTTTAACAAAAACACCTTTGTTCTGCCCCTTTCCCAAAACTGGTATTTTGTGTCTATCTTCCTTTGGATAAGGCCAGTTCCTTTCTTATCTGTTGCTCTTAGCTGTAGTTTTTTTCCTTCCAAGGGCAGTTGCATGAAATTGCTGACTATTACCAGGTTTTGGTTAACAGCTGCAGAACAAAGTTGTCGTTTTAACTTCCTTTTGCATCTCTGTAGTGAAGCTTTGGTTTTGTCCAGTAGTACTGCTGTCTTCAGCTCTGACATCACATTGTTAATAATTTGCAGGGGGAAAGGTTTTTATATAACTATAAGCTATTTGTTTACACCTTAAACAAACAGTTCTTCATTAGTTGACCATATCCAGGGTAAACTGCCTTTTTTTCCAAGTCCTTACTTATTTTTGGAAGCTCAGTTTGAAAAGAGAGGGCTGTGGTGTTTTGTCTTTGTTATGCTATCTCCATTCATGTCTTAAAATACGGAACTGCTTTTGGTTTGTTACAAAATTCTGTTTTAAACTACTAAAATACGGCTGTAGTTATCCTGAAGATAAGTAACCTCATGTAAAGTTCTCATGTGAGGAAATCTCTGGCAGTACAGTTAACTCTCAATTGAACTTTTTTATTTTCATCCCTATTTGCTGTGCTGTGTGTTCAAGACTGAGCAGCAAAACCACCTTTGCCTGTGTACTGACAAAATGAAATACTGCCCTAAGTCTCTGAGTTGTCCCTTTGCTTCCAAGGACCAAATGCCAAGAGAAAGAGACTCCTGTGCTGTCAGGATACAGGGTCCCAAACTTCCATCATTAATGACAAACATTAACAAACATGTTTTAAACCTTTCTGTGCCATGTTCTGATCTGTACTGGCTGGCTGAGTCTCCCTGTGCAGAATTACAGTTTCTAAAGCTGACAGATTTTTTTATTCCAGTCCAAGTATCCTGGAAGTGTGTTTGCATGATTGGAAAGAGGAGACTTCTTCCTCTTCCAGAATTGCAGCTGTCCCTTGCTTGTGGTTTGAAACTCCTAACTATTGATAAGTGTAGACAGGGTTTATAGAAAAAATCAGGAGGTCTCTTGCCAGTTCAATAAGCATGAAAATTGCCCTGTGGTGTTTACGTCTTGATCTTTCTTGCCAGAAGTTTTGTCTCTCAAAGTATATAATCATTGTCTCTTGCATCTCAAAAGTAATTTTCTGGTATTTGAGTATCTCTTTGGAAGAATGAGTAGTGGAAAAATACAGGCTCAGAGGTCTTGCACAAGTTTACTGACTCCTTGTTTTGGCTTAGTCTAGCCTGTCCTGCTCTCTCAATTCTCCATGTTTTTCACTATGGCTAGGACAAAAGACTTAAAAAACTTTGGTGAGGGTTTGGAAATCAGAAGTGATTTCAGTTGTTTTAATTAACATTCTCTATGGAAAAGCAAGCCAGTGATACCATTTAATCTTGAGTTCCTAATGAAATATGGGGCAACACTGGTCTTCCTGCAAATTCCCTTGCAAGAGAATTCTTTTAAAAGAATGTAATTGCCATAATATGGTTTCAAAAAAAGTTGGAAGTCTCCCTCATCAAATTCATATTTAGCATACACCAAATTTTTATTTATGCTGCTGAAATGAAATCGAAAGGAATTTTATAATCCATGGAAAATTTGGGAATAAATGTGAAAATTTTTTGTCAATACAAAATACTGATACTTCATTTTGTTAATTTCTGTCTCTGAAACTGATCTCAAATTGAATCCAATCTCTTACTCTTCACTTTATAAACAACTAAAAAATTCTGAATTGCCTTCAACTTCTTCACAAAAAGTGAGGTGGTAAGAGGATTAAATCACTAATACAACAAGAAAGACCTTAAAAAATAAATATAATAATAAAATCTTATTATTGTATAAATCCTTAAACAGACAACTTGCTTAATTAATCGTAAAGTATTTATAATAAAATACTGATTTTAAAATATTTGATATATAAACATCATTTGTATCCAGAAACAATTTCTGCAATATAAGTAGGAAAATGTATAATGTTCTAAATTTTAATTAAATTTAGTCTCTTTTCTGATTATCTCTCTTATACTTCATATGAGTTAAGGTAAGCAGCACTTGAATACAACGGAAATATTGAGATGTTGGACATTCCGGTTACTTAAGTGAGCCTCTTTAATGTCTTCATTGGACCCACAAGTGTTTGAAGTTTGTTGTAAACAAACAAAACTTGAAATTTAAAAAAAAAAAAAAAAAAAACCTTTGAAAAACAAAATTTTACATCATTTAATTTTAAAATATGACTTATTTAGAAAGATGATGACAAATTACAATAACAATTAATAATTTACTTCTATGTGGTGTGACTCTACTTCTTAAGACATGCATAATGTTGTGAAGTACGTGTTAGTGAGCTAAGGGCAGTGGCTTTCCAGAAGATTTTAGTCTTAGAGCTCAATTCTCAGGAAAAGTCTTTCAAAACTTTACTATCTTGAACTCTAACACACTTTCCCAGTATTTTTAACCCCCCTGTCCTATGCACACTCCATTACTTCAGTATGAAAAATTTGGGAGGAATTTTGCATGGAGACCTAAACATAGAGAATCATTATAAATCCAGTGTGTTCTCTTATTTTCTTTAACAAATGGTAATTATTTGGTATTATGTTTCTAATGGGCACTGCAGAAAAACCTGTCCCTTCTGTGGCATGGGGAATGGCCTGTTTACTTGCATGCCTTCAAACTCCCTCTGTGTAAGCTATTGGAAACAAGACCAGCAAAACTTAATTGTATATTTGCCAATTCCAACGGCAGAAAAATGTTTAACATGAGAAAGATTTCGTTGTCTGTGAATCCATTAGAATATCCATAATTTCATGGGTTTTGTGCTCCCCTCAAAGTAGTATAGTCTGCATTTCTTAATTTCCATTTTTCTTTAAAAACTACTGTGTTTTTTTATGATCTTGTCAATCACATTCTTTATTTGTTTTATTCCGTCTTCGTTATAATTTCTGATTGAAACAAAAGGCTTTTGCTTTCTCTTAGCAATGTTGCTGCTGTTAAATGACTTTAAAATGTTGGAAAGGAAGAAAGCAGACCATTAACCTCCTGATGTGCATTGGTATTAGGAATGTTAAATACACATTTCTTCCCTTCTAAAAATAATGTTAAATACACATTTCTTCCCTTCTAATTGTATGACAGTTGGTCTGTTTGCCTTTTTCTAATTGTATGTTCTTAAAACAGCAGAATTAATTTCTTGAATCCTTTTGTCATTTCAATTTTGCTCTGTGCAGAGTGTCTCTTTCAATCACTTCCAGGAGACCGAGTTTCATGTTTACTGTGTGTTCTTAATATGAGTTGCATGTTTTCATGCTAATAGGGATTTTGAGGTGGGTGAGCTACTCAAATGTAATTGTCCTTGTTTAAACTCTTTCCAGGTACACCCACCTTTATGGAAGCATTAGCAGCCAATGGTACAACCAACATCCAGACATCTGTAACAGGAGTGACAGCCAGCAAACGAAGGTTTATTGATGACAGGAGAGATCAACCCTTTGATAAAAGGCTACGTTTCAGCGTGAGACAAACGGAGAGCGCGTACCGGTACAGAGACATTGTTGTCAGGAAACAAGATGGATTCACACACATTTTGCTGTCAACAAAATCATCTGAAAATAATTCATTAAATCCAGAGGTCAGAATAATTCTGATTTTGGGAGGGGAGGGGAAGGGAATTTGAAGTCCTTGCCTTGTTTCTGCTTGTTATTCAGGCACAAATGTACACAAAACACGATACAGGTTCTTACTTGCAAGATGTTATATGTACAGTTGACTCTATGTGTAAGTCTCTTTCATTTAAAAACTTTGTTACCTGACCATTTTGATGTCTACTGTCTTTTATGAGCTGTGCAGTGATTTACAAAGTGCAACTTGAAAAAAGCTTTAGCCTCAATTAAGGTTCTTTTTTTTTCTGTACTGGTTGCATATGCCATCTGCTGTCCAAATTACAGAAATGCTGAATGAGTGTTTTAGTTACAGATAACACCTAATAGATCTTTCCGTAATGATTTAATTATCTTTGTCTAATTACATTTTTGAAATGCAAAGTTTCTAACACAGTAACTACTGGTTTTTTTGGATAATGAAGAAAGTTAACTTTTCTAATAAGATGGTTGAGTAGATCCTAAGGAAAAATTAAAGATGTTGAAGGGTCTCATAGGGGGAGGAAGGGAAGAGAACAAAATGCTACTTTGCAGTGATGGATTAAAATTATTCTTATGAAATTTTTATTTTCCAGGTAATGAAGGAAGTTCAAAGTGCACTGAACACAGCAGCTGCAGATGACAGTAAACTTGTGCTGTTCAGTGCAGTTGGTAGCATTTTCTGCTGTGGTCTTGATTTTATTTATTTTATACGACGTTTAACGGATGATAGAAAAAAGGAAAGCACTAAGATGGCAGAAGCTATTAGGTATGTATGGCTATTTTCAGTCATCTGATGGGTATTGTTCATCATATGGCCTGGCTTGTTCTATCTTTGTTTTAAAAACCTCTTATTCAGAAAGATCTCAGACATTCACCTGTGACATTATAGCGTGCAGCACTTCTTCATGCTTCCTGTCCTCTTCTATTTGGGTTGTCATTTCATGCATTTTTCATTTTAAATTTTAACTGTGAAAGCTGGGAGTATTGTAATACTCCTCCAGTTAAAACCAATATTAAAATACTTCAATAGCCATAGGGTTTCCAGAAAACAAATTTAATACACCAAAATGCAAGACATGTATTGAATGAGTAAATTGATATAGTACATTCAGAGAAGTGGAATGATGGGTATTTTAGAGGAGTAGATTAATACTGGTGATCATCCCAATGCCAGGTACCAAACCTAACATTTAAACAAATTGATCTGAACTATTACCAAGGAGAAGAAAATATATGGAAAAAAGTGTGGATCTTGGACACACATTTTAACAATACAAACAAGTACATTTGAGCACTGGTTTTGAGAGCCTGGTCTCTTGCATTCTTCTAGAGTATCTGTATTCTTTCAGAGCCCTTTATCTGTTGTTGTTATCAATGGTCATGTTTCTAAAAAAAGGCCATGGACGTGTAAAGTCTGTTTCATTGGAGACACAGTTAGTTTGTAAAGACGATTATAGTTATTTTTATCAAAGGAAATTCTGCAGTCCTTTCATGTAAAAGTTGCTTATGCAGTGACTTCAGATGTGGCCAGATGTTGATGATTCCTCTCCGTGTGTGGAGACACGAAGCTTGACTCCATTTCAGAAGGCTGATTTATTATGTTAGATATTATATTAAAATGCTACATTAAGACTATACTAAAAGAACAGAGAGATCAGAAGGCTCAACAAGAACGAACAGAACAGAATAACAAAAATCCTGTAACTGCTCACAGCCTTGGCACAAGTGGCTGTGATTGGTCATCAATGAAAAACAATCTACATGTACTAATCACAGATGCACATGTTGCATTCCACAGCAGCAGATAAGAATTGTTTACCTTTCTCTCCTGAGGCTCCTCAGCTTCTCAGGAGAGGAAAAATCCCAGCAAGGATTTTCTATAATATCATGGCTACAGCCAGAAGCTCTTAGCACTGAGCTTCTATCACTGTTTTAATTTGGGCCCTTTCAGAAACCTGTATTTTCACCTAATGTTCACTGTTAATAAAATGGCCAAAGGTGACTTAAAAGACTTATGAACACACACCTTCCCTTTCAATTAAGGTATTTTTCATGTATGTTCTAGACATGGTCCTCTCTGGGATATTCAGACACGATTAAAATTATCTTAAGTCTCTGAATGGGATGTTTGTATGATGAGATGGTTCCAGGTTTGGATTTGTTGTTTTTTTTTTTTTTTGCATTTAGCTGTTTGAGTTTGTTAGAATGAGTTAAGGAGGGGTGTGATTACATTTAGTGCTAAATGCAATATAGTAAAATTGTTCTGTTTTGCAGAAATACAAAAATATGTAACACAGATAGGGAGAAGACTTTAAAATTACCTGTGTATGTATTCATACACACAACTGTTCTTTTCCTAAGAAGCTCTTGGAGGGCATTACTGTTGGAGAGCAGAGAAGCATCCATATTTTGTGGGTACTGGAATGAATTGTCATTTTTTGTTCTCAATGGGGATGAGAATACGCATATGTCACCTAATAGCATAGTACCCAGAGCGTTATTAGCAACCAAAAGAGGGGAGATGAGATGGAGAGGTTTACAGGTGTGCAATACGGGATAATAGAGCTCTCCTATTTATGTTCATAGTTTTAAAGAGCAGATTTATTTGTTAAGAAAAGCCCCTCAAGGAAGATCAATAATGCTTTGTCCATCTTCATTTGTACCTTATTACTGTCGCTTAAAAACACATTTATGCTGGTGCCATACATAAATACAGTGAGGGCCAAGCAGGGCTGTGCCACAGCTGTGGTGCCCAGAGGTGTGGAAAGGCTGCAGCTTTATTTGGGAGCTGTGGGACACATGGATGTACCAAAGTGCTGTATCATCTGGTACTTGTAGAGGGGTGTTAAATCTGCACCTCCCCAGCTACTGTGGTGGGTTGGGCTGGGAGCAGTGGTAGGCTTTTACAGAATCAGAAAATGGTTGAGGTTGGATGGGACATTTGCAGGGCATCTTGTCCAACCTGCTCAGGTAAGGTCACCTAGAGCAGGTTGGCCAGGGCCATTTCCTGGGTTTGTTTTTAATCTCCTGAGACTGAGAGTCCTTGTTGGCTGCCTTAGGTTACCCTCACAGTAAGAAAGTGTTTCCTGCTGTTGAGAGGGAACCTCCTGTGTTTGTTTGTGCCCACTGCCTCAATGGGTATCACTGAAAAGAGCCTGAGTCTGTCCTCTTTGCATCCCCTTTCAGGTACTTTTACACTTTGATGACATTCCCTGAGCTTTTTCTTCTCCAGCCTGAACAGGCCCAGCTCACTGAGCCCCTGGGTCACCTTGATGCCCCTTTGCTAGATCATCTGGAGTGTCCCTTTCACTGAGAAGTCCACACTGACACTAGGGCTGAGCAGAGGGGCAGGATCAACTCCTGCACACTCCAGACAACATTCCTCCTGAGGCAGTGCAGGATAGCACTGGCAAACTGCTGGCTGGTCTACTAGGAACCCTAGCTCAGTTTCTGCCAAGCTGCATTCCAGCTTGTCTTCCAGCATACATTGATGCCTGGGGTTGTTCCTCCCCAGGCACAGTGCTTTGCGCTTCCCTTGTTGAGCTTTAGGAAGTTCCTGTCGGCTCATTTCTCTGGGCTGTCGAGGTCCCTCTGGATGGCAGCACAATCCTCTGGTGTATCAGCCTGGTTTTGTATCCTGAGCAAACTCGCTCAGGATAAGCCCTTCCCCATCAACCAGTCATCAGCGACGCTGTTGAACAGTGCTGGACCCATCACTGACCCCGTGGGGTGCAACACTTAGATCACTGGCCTGTGCCACGGGTCCCCACCCTCTGGGCCAGCCATTCAGTTTTTCAGTCCACCTCACTGTCTGCTCATCCAGCTCGTACATCAACAGCGTGCCTGTGAAACTCTTACGAGAGGGGGCTGAAATCCTCACTCTGAACTCTGTGTAGACTATCCACCTCTCCCCTCATCCACCAAATAACCACCTCATTGTGGAAGGTTATCGGGTTGGGTTTGAAAGTGATGTTACTGGGAAGATGAATTATTATGGAGTTTTCAAGGGCTGGTATATTTTACATTCTCAATATATGTAGTGAGCACATGTCTCTGTTTCTCTTCAGGAATTTTGTGAATACTTTTATTCAGTTTAAGAAGCCTATCATTGTAGCAGTAAATGGCCCAGCCATTGGACTTGGAGCGTCTATATTGCCTCTGTGTGACGTGGTCTGGGCCAACGAGAAGGCCTGGTTTCAGACACCATACACTACTTTTGGACAAAGTCCAGATGGATGTTCATCCCTTACATTCCCTCGGATAATGGGCCTGGCTTCTGTAAGTAGCTTGCAGGGTAGGGGCTGACATCTTCACAATTCAGTTGGGATAATTTATCCAGTGTGATTTCAAGACTTTTTGCCTTACTGTGTTGTCTTTTTCTTAATTTTTTTCTTTCTCTCATGAAAACCTTTCATGAGAAGCCACCCTTTTAGCTTTTCTGCTCCATGCTCCTACAACTTACTCTTCACCTGCATGCACAAAACAGAAAGGCATGGGATTTAATCCCATCTTTGACCCTGATGGTGTCAGAAGGGTCATGTCCTGTATACCAAGACAAATCTCCCCTGCTGCTGCCTCGTGGGGACCAGCCATGGGTGTGTTGCATTCAGCACAGCACCAGTGTGGCACTCGGTGTCACTGCACAGCAGAGCACTGTGACACCACCCAGGAGCAGTCTTATGCCACTATGCAAAATAGCTATTTCAGCTTCCATGCACTCCTAACAGAAAGCTATTTAAGAATCTCCTACCTATGTTATTTTCATGTTGCTAAGTGTTTTTTCATGCTGTGTTCTTTGAAAACTTAGACCTACGTCTTATTCCAGTTTGGACAGTATGAAACAAGTGCTTGTGGCTACATCTGTTTTCCAAAATTGCTGTTTGTTATAAAAGCCATTTTTTTTCCCTGTAGGTACTTATTTATTTAAAAAAATATATATTAAAACACACCAGTTCTAAAAGATGTAGTAGCTAATTGTGTCATATTTGGATTTAGTTATTAGAAAAGAACAGAAAAAGTAACTGAAACTGAATAAGAGTATCTTTAATATCTTAGCATGTTTCAAATTACTGATTGTTCCTTTCCCTTTTTATTTGGCCATCCATCCATTCATCCATCCATTCCATACATCCTCGTCCTTTAAAGACTTGTGGTTGTTACTTTTCATTTCTTTAGAAGTTGTACAAAAAACACAAGCTCTTCCCTAGTGTACTCTTTCATGTGTGTTTGTGAATGCTCTCATTTTTAAATATAAAGATTTTAATTGAAAGCTTCCAGTGGTAACAATTACAAAATGATTAGTGCAAAAAGGGGAAAAAATCCACTGTTTTTGTACTATCCTTGACTCCCTGCTGCAAAGCAATGTCTCTGTGGGACGAAGCTGAACTTTACTCAGCACGTTTCATGAAATACATTCAGAATCCATACTGAAGACTTTGATAAAGAATCACGGGTTTTTTTCTGTAAAAGAGAGAAGTCAGCAGGAAGATGTTATGAGTGAAATGCAAAGCATTCAGGGGAAAAAAGATACAAAGCAAAGAATTAAGGCCTCTGTATGCATCATAACATTTTCTACAAATATGTCTATTCAGCAGGAGTAGCACCACCCCTAACTCTTGTAAGTCAGTCTTAAAATGCAATGTTGTTAGCTGCAGCTATGTAAAAATGTTCCATTGGAAGATTCCTTGGAAATATCTTCCATGTGGGGTCAGTCACCTTCTGTGGGTGAGCAGGTCTGTTGTGGATGGGGTTATTTTTTTTCCTATTTTCAAGCATGGGTTTATTCCAGGAAATGTGAGGTCCAAGTGTAAGTTCCTCTATAGAAGAAGACATTTTCTACTCAAAGTAGAAAATAAAGGTTGCTAATGAGAATCTTAGTGAAACATCTTTATCACACTCATTTCTATTGCTGTAGTATATTTCTTGGAAAGTAACCACCAAGTGAGTTCATTTTTACAGCAGGTACAAGGCGTGGTTATGATTAAAGCTTGTTTAGCACTTGGTCTCCAGCAGATGTTGTGTATAGATCAAAAGTGAAGATGCCAGAGCAAGAGATTTCCCTTCAAAACCTGTCAAGTGAGAACATCAATGGGAGTGCTCACTTCTTGTGAGATTTTATGCTAATGCTGTGTTACTGCTGGCAGAAATAAGATAACTGCGCCATTCTCACGGTGTTTCACGTTCAGGAGAACTCAGCAGTTGCAACTAAGTTCTAGGGGGAAAAAGGCTTTCTGGCATTTGTTTTTATCCTTGCAAAGACACGTGTCAAGAATATGTAGACCTGACCACTTGGATTAAATGCTTGCCTGTCCTAACTATTAGAATGACTTCACATTTTGATCTTTCATAGAAATGTTAAGTGGTTTTTAAATTATTTTGGAACACTGATTTTTCCCCAGCTGTGTAGGAAAAAGAATTCCTTTTTTAGACAACCATGTATACATCTCTCATTTTTATTTAGTATTTCAGGTTATTATTATTGACATACATACTGGAAAATGAGAAGGAATGGTAAATGAACCTTTTATATTTGATGCTGTGTTCTCAGAAGGTAGAACTATAGATATAGATCTTGATCACAGTGCAAGAGATATGGGTTTTTATCAACTAATATATGTGAATCACAGCTTTCTATAGTAACTGTGAGAGATGTGCTGAGAGTAAAATCAAAATAAAATATGCTGGGAAACTGGCTGGGGTTTTTTCTTGCATTCCTAATGGACTGGCACTCAGGAAGTAAGCTGCCAGTAGAGCCCAGACTTTGTATTTCGTTACAAAGGAGCAAATAAGAGACTGCAGAGTTTCCAAATTGCTTAATATGTAAAATGCAATACTAGGAACATGGTAGCATAGCAAATAAATAATTATTAAGATTCTTAACTGAAAGTTGCTGAAATAATTACCAAAAGTTCCAGTATTAGAAAACATTAAAAAACCTCCATATTTTTCCCTCAGAAGTGTTACACCTGTCAGGTTTGTGTTTTAGAACAGCCTTATTTCTTATATTTCAAGAATCCAGTAATGGGTTTGTCATATCTTTCAGTGGAAACAAGTCATTATATACAATAACACTGATTTTCTATTTTTTTTGAGGCTGATTATTACTCTGACTTCTTAATTTCCACTGCCTGTTTCCGTGTAAATGTCACTGCAAACTGTATAAAAAGCTGCTCTAAAACTGGAATTAAAGTGGCTGTAGGACAAAACTTTAATGAGGAAAATTGTAAATAGTAAAGTGTATGATAATTACAAATCAAAGACATTTACAGAACAACTAGAGAGAGTATCTTGTTGCATAGAAGGTAGTACTCAATTCTGTACCTTAAACCATGTGCAAGATCTTTTAAATACTGGGGACTTTTAATAAGACTACTATATCAAATTCTTAAAGGATTTGTCAGTTCAGTATTGGACTCTTGAAGAAAATGTGAATGTTTATTTTCTACTAATTTGGTCAGAAATTGAAATACATCATTATAAAGGGCAAGCTGCTGTATTCATTGCTGGTTTACAAATTTGCCAGGCATTATAACCTATTCTCACATACAAGACAACCAAGTCAGCAATAGTGCAAGAAAGCCAGAGCTAGCAAACATTCACAGCCAGGAAATGCCTAAAGACATTTGCACATTTAACCATTAATCACAGACGTCCACATTTCAATAACTACTGACCTAGTACTGGTCAACAATACGGACCAGCCAGCTGTAGGCCAATATTTTTCTTTTTTTTAATTAAAACTTGGAAGAGCTGTAATAAAACTATTTCAGAAAGTGCAGGCATTTTCTTATTTGTTTTGAACATTTTTCCTTTGATGAGTTTTGTCTCATTACATTTCATACCAGAAGTAACTTTTTATCCCTTCAGGCCAATGAAATGTTGTTCAGTGGAAGGAAGTTGACGGCGCAGGAGGCTTGTGCCAAAGGACTCGTCTCCCAAGTGTTCTGGCCAGGAACATTCACACAGGAAGTAATGGTTCGAATTAAAGAACTTGTCACATGTAATTCAGTTGTAAGTTTCCTTTATGTTCTTGTATTTTTATGATTAGATGAATAAGAATTAATCTGTGTAGTACTGGACTGCATCTTTTTTGTCCTGAAAAAAAGAAGAGTCTTTTCATGAAACAAGGACTGCATTATAGTACAGCAATGCTTTTTGACAGATTTTTATGTATCTTTCTGGTTTGGGGGTTTTTAGGATTTGTCTTAAAGTTTCTGTCTGATTCTTCTTAACTACAGTGTACTGTGGCATTTGATAAGGAGCATAAACCAGCAATGGATTTTTATAATTTAATCTCAATATACTTGCTGAAGTCCAACTTACTCTAATCAACAGTATGAACAGTTGCCCTAATATCTGCACAGAAACACAGAAATCTTGAGTTAGGTTGAGTTCTAATTTAAATTAACAAGGAAATAAATACATTCTTTGATGTTGTGCTGGGCTTTGTTTTATGAGTAACACATAGTGGTCGTGTGTGCTACTGGCAGTTGCACAAGATAGCATCAAATAGTGGTAATTTTAACTTTCTTATAAGGAAAGGTGCAGTACAATTAACTGTTCTGTGCATTAGAAATTTTAGATTTTAAAAGCAAGTTATTCAATTTCTGAACAGGAAAAACAAATGAGATTTTTTTTCCAGTGTATTTTAAGTGCTCAAGAAATCAAGATCTGGCTAGTTATTAGAGCAGTTTGGGATAAAAGTGTCATGATTAGCCTTCACTGCTATGGACTTGCACTTTCATGTAGTTTCAAAACCATATATATTTTTTCATAGTTATTTTATGATTTTCATTATTTTCACACTTTTGTGCACTTTGAAATTGTGCTGGCATAAGGTAAAGGAAATTTTGTGAGATGCTACAAGGAAGATGACTATGAGAAACATTTCTTACAGTCATATTAATGAATTTATAAGCTTAAGTTGATAATCAGCTCCAGCATTTCTCCACATAAATCTGTTATATGCCCATAGAAGCACCTGGGGTGCTCAGTTCTCAGGAAATACTAACCTAATTCCCCATTTTTTAATTTTGGCCCAGGTACTTGAAGAATCCAAAGCTTTAGTACGTAACATCATGAAGGTGGACTTGGAACAAGCAAATGAAAAGGAGTGTGAAGTTTTGAAGAAAATCTGGGGCTCAGCACAGGGGATGGACTCAATGTTAAAATATCTGCAGAACAGAATTGATGAATTCTGATGAGATGCCCGTGACACTGGAATTGTATTTCTTGGACATCAGGGCAAGCAAAATATGCCCATTTTAAAAAACCCTTATATAAACTAACCCCTTGCTCAGCTTGGGAACAGGAGTGGACACACCCCCCTCCCCTTTTATTGTCAAGGGGTTTAAAAGTACTGTATCTCTTAAATTTGAACAAAACTCCTTTCTCCCTGATTGTTACATGCAGATGTATACACACACAAGTGTATGTGTGTGCATATATCTATATATGTATTTCATATATATATATATATATTTATATATATATATAGATATAAATGTAATATGTGTGAGAGTGTGTATGTAGACACACACACACAAGATAAAAAACAATAGAGTGCACTACCAAACATCTCTTTAAAAGCTCTAGTTTTTGTTATCCTTGGCTAGTACTGTATCAAATAGAGAATTTAATTAAAAAGTGAATGGTGTTGCATTATTTTCTGTGTGGCAGGGAAGTCTGGAGTAATGCTTTTCGTTTTCATGAGAATACAGAATTGAAACGGGTATTAACCAGCCCTTGCTTTCTCTGCCCAATGAGTCAGCTTAGAGAAAAGGCATTGTCTCAGAAGAAGGTTGAAATACCTCAAGTATTGAACATTCTAAAACTTTGGGGTAAAAAAGCCCTGTTAGGCTTAAATCACACATATCCCCAAAAAGAGAGTGTGCTCAGGATTAATGCTAAGGAAACACTCTCTTATTTTTGGGGGGGAGGTATACAGCGGGGAGGAAGGGGCAGGAGTATGTCTGATTCTTACCCAGACAGCATGAAGAAACCACTGTCTCTTAGGGAAAGGGAATGAGGGAGAGCCAGAGGGAAATGGAAGGGGGAAGGAAGAAAAAAAAAAAAAAACAACACAAAAAAGCTTGTTTTGCAGTATTAGTGAATCACTGAATATCTTATGTATGAATATCCTAAGTTATAAGTTAGTTTTAGTGGGTTTTTAAAAAGCCTCTCTGGGGTTTTTTGTTTGTTTGTTTGGGGGTTTTTGTTTGTTTATTTTGGTTTTTTAAATAACTACATAAGTGCTCCTGTTGCTGGGTGGAAATACTACTTTATATACAGTTTGGGTTTTGTTTTTTGGTTCTTTTTTCCTATTTGCTGGTTTAATTGATGTATTACACCAAAAATGCATTTTATGTTCATAAATTTTAGGTTCACTTAGAATATATTATTTAATAAGTTAAAATTCTTTTGGCACACTATTAAGTAAAAAAAAAAAAACCCTCTTAAAAAAAAAAAACTACCTTATATTAGATGTTTAATGTTCTTTGTCTATGCTTTTTTATTATTTGAAATATACACTATATGCAGTATGGTGTAAAAGAGTGCCCTGTGTAAATAGACCTATTTTGCATTCCTTTCAGGAGTGGTTATTGATTCCTGACTGCAGATACCTATTATTACTTGGGTATCTGTTCTTGCAATCTTATTGAATGTACTATGAAGAATGAAAATTAAATCAAACCTTATTTTTGTACAGTTTTGAACTTTTTACTTGGAACTGACCCACCTCCCCTTCCCAGTGGAGAGCTGTACAGTGTGTAAATCTGCCTTTACCTTGGATTGGTACAGTATTTTTGCATCTGTGGGACCTACTTCTTTGTTCTAGTAGTTTGAACTATATATAAACTGTACAATCTGTAAAGTTTTTATAGAATAAATATTCAGCTGTGAAAACTGGTTAAATAAAACTAATATTTCTTAACACATTTTAAATGTGGTTCTCTCACAGAGTTGTCTTTTTCAAAGACACTTCCATTCTAATTTTGAAGTTGCTGAAAGAAATCTTGTAACTTAGAGGCTTTAATATTTGTTTGTTTAAAAAGCTCTTCATTTCCTTCAGATTAAAACTTGAATATTAATTTATTGATGTGAATTTTATGTAAGTTTTCTCTAACAGAGGAAAGATGGGGAAAGAAGAGATAGGGAGTCATTCTGCTCTTAGTTATTTTGTTAGAGTTCAAACTAATGTTTAGTAAATGGGGGTTTTTTTGCAATCTCTTAAAAAAGACTGTTTTCCTTACAATAGTGGGGGTTAAGTTAGCATTCCTTCATTGAATTTAATTTTAGTGAAAAGGAGAATAAAAGTTACCTTTACCTACGAGTTCTGTAATGTTAAACCTTTTGGAGTTCAACTCACATTTGTGTAAGGATCGCTTTTCTAGCACCTCTGGGGCCATAGTGTTCATATATATGTGTATCAGCTGGGGGGACTATTTATGCTTTCTTTAAACGTGAAAGACCTGTTACAGTGAAGACATTTAGAATTAAATCAGTTGAAGGTACAAGCGGTTCACCTGAAAAAATAATTCTACTTAATTCATATTTTTATGTTGCCATCAGTCAGGCTGTTATGCTGCCTACAGTTTGCATGATAAAATGTGAATAATTAAATGACTGTTAAAATTCCTGCCTGACTGGGAACAGTCATTCAGGCCACTTCCTATGCACTGTCAGTAACACACTTGCCACTGTTATGTTCTCCTGCATAAATAGTACACACCTTCTGCCGTACACTGGACTACAGGAATAATGCTTCTTCAGGAAAATACTGTCCCATTCTTTTCAGTATCTTTTGGTGTGTGTGAAGGTTACAGTCAAGTCTAGTTCAGTCTCTGCAAAGCCATAATAGAACAAAGACAGGAACATAAATGACCTCTAATAACAAGAAAACCTGAGAGATCATAAAAACTGACTAAAGACATCTTCTTAAAGAGTGTTTTCAAGGCTTTTCTTCACAGAAGAGACAGGTCTTTGTTGAGCCTGATTCTTTGCTGCTGCTTGTACTATTTTACATAAATTTGCAGTACTGCATAGATTACCTAACCTGAAGCATCAGATTTAGGCTTTGATGACTGAATCCAACCATAGTTATAGATGTTCTCCCAGGTAGGTGCAAACTCTGCAACCAGCATTTCTTCTACAGTTCCAAATTTGGGGTCAGAGCCTCCCAGGTGTAGTGATACTTCAAAATGGGTCTTCTGTATTAATTCTAGTGTGAATTTGGAGGAGTTTGGAGCAGCACAAATTGTTAAACCCACATGTAATGCAAAAATTTAGAAACAGTAGCTTTCTAAATGACTGCCAAGAGGACATCCATAGAGCTGCTTTTTTTTTTTTGTTGTTTTTTTTAACAGAAAGTTTCCTGCTTTTCCATCTTCAGGCATGAAGGCAAATCTCCTGTTTGGGTGCCAGTGTCTAGTCAAGGGCTAGCAGAATTAGGAATAATGGTACTAGAATATAAATTTCAGCTAGTTTTATAGTCTTGCTCATTCCTGACCCCTCCATCTCCTGTCAAGACTATCCAATATCCTGATTGTAATCACTACTACACAATTTGCTTAATTAGTTACGGAACATAGAGACAATCTGTGAGGCAACTGGCTGTGTTGGTGCTGAAATTTAACAGTTGTACAGGGGCCTTGATAATGCAGTGTAGGAGTTTGAGTTCTCTTTCTGAAATAGGCAACAGCCCAGGCAGTGGCCAAAACAGCAAACTGACAAGCATTGGCCACTGGACTGCACAAACCATTCTACCCACGGAACTTCTATCATATTCAAATTTATTTTTGGAAGTAAATAAGAGAACTTTTCTCCTGATGAGCAAATAGGAGAGACCCATGGGCTGAAGGTACTTGGAGCTGTTTGAAAGCCACCTGTGTGCACTTAATCCCACCTTCTCCTGATGCATGCCTTCAGAGCAAGGTCTTAGCTCTGGGTAAGGTAACATACAACATTTTGGGGTAATCTGCAGATCTAAACCTGCCTGTAGATTTTTTTCTTGTTCACACTCCCTAATTTGCACAAATCTGGGATTTGAAACAGTTCCTCTGAGCAACTCCTCTACTCGATTGACAGCATTGCTGAGAGACACTTCCCTGTAATTCAGAAGCTGCACCATTATTATTATGGAAAAAATGTTCAGGTGAATTTAATTATCTGTTTAGGTGGGATTCATTTCCAAAAGTCAGGGGTGCTTGGAAAGAATAGGAACTTTACCCAAATAGTAGATAAAACAGGACTTTAACCAGTCAGGAAATGAGGCAGCAAACAAAGCATTTCTGGCCAAGTAGACAGGTAAGACTTACTTCAATACATGGAGCCAGTGCTCTGCCTGGGTTTGTTTCTGGAAGTTGAGGCACTTTAACATTCATCTGGGACAGGACAAGTGTACTACTGAGAGTATGAGGAAAGTAGGAGGGAGGAAATGCCTTAACTCAATTACAGTTTGCCACATGATTTTCCAGCCTAAGGAACTGCCTCTAGCTGTCAACACAGACTCCTACAGAGCTTGCAATAGAGTTGGAGCTGGCAGCCTTCAGTCATGCAGCTCAAGAGCTCAGAGAGATGGGACACTGGTGGATTTGCCTTTCCATGGAAAGAAGTATCTGGAAGGAGAGCATCTGTATAGTACACCATGGTCCTGCCTTGTACTGCCCCTCAAATTTTTCTAGAAAATCCTTCACAGCCCTCTGCATTTTCTTTCCTCACTAAGGGGGGAAATGACTGAAGTCATGCACCAAGCTTCCTAACAAACAAATCCCAAATATAATTATCTCTTGAGGTACTCACAGGATGAAAAGCGGTTTAATGGGCAAAGATACCAAAGTGTGATGAGAGCAAAATGAGAAGACGGTGATAAAATTCTGGTCCTCCTCATCCCTCCTGCACAGGCAAAATACAACAAATAAGCAGAATTAGAAACCACAGGAAAAAACAGCATATAGGAAGCAAAAGGAGCTACAGAAGAAGTAGAGGAGTGGCAGCTATTCTCCCTGAAGTCCTCATTCTTACTGTGCTCAGTTCTGGAAGAGCTGCAGTTGGCAAGAACACCAGGTGGATGTATACCTGTTCCACACAGTCTGGAGGACATTATCAGTACCTGTGTCTGAACTCAGATTTTGAGTCTCAGGCCCTGGTCCTCCTAGGGGACTTCAACCACCCTGATATCTCCTGGAAGGACAACACAGAAGGGAAGGCTCCGTGCAAAGAGGATGGAGCCAGGCTCTTTCCAGTGGTGCCCGGTGACAGCACTGGAGCAATGGGCACACACTGAAGCACAGGAGGCTCCCTCTGACCAGCAGGGAACACTGCCTTTGTGCCAGGCTGATTTCAGCACTGGCACAGGTCGCCTAGAGAGGCTGTGGCATCTCCCGTGTTGGAGGTACTCAAACTTCTGAGCATGGTCCAGGGGACACGGCTCTTGGTGGTCCAGCTTGAGCGAGGTGGGTGAGACCCTTGGCCAGAGGTTCCTTCCGGCTTCTGCCATGCTGCAGGAAGAAACAAATGCCAACTTGCATTCATTTTCAACTCTCCAGTCAGGATCACACACTTCCTCTCCGGCTTGGACTGCAGGGTCACCAAGCTCTGGATCACTGCAGGCTTTAGTCCTTGAGAACCCAACTTCTGCTGGATGATACCAAATGACCCAAAGCACACATAAGTACAGCTTGATTCACAGGAGTGAGCTCAACTCATTTCGCTAAAACAGGGGTCATCTTTTACCCTGCCTTGAAAAACATAAAGAAAAGTTATTAATGCAAAGAAAAAGAAGTTTATTTCCTCTAGGATAAAAGGATTGCAATACTTAACCAAAATAAATCCATGCCTTACACTTGAAACACTGCTTTAGCCTCAGCAACTCCTTGAAATTTTGCATTTTGTTCCAGATTCTGCCTCAATCAATGAAGGTGAACCCAGCCATGGCAGGCATGCTGACGCAGAACTACATGGATTACCCAAGAAGTGGGTAGTGTGAGCCTTTGGAGCCACTGTAACTCGTCTGTACCACATGGTCTGGGTATAACCAACTAAACACTCACTATAGAGCAGCAACTGTGCAACTCTGCAGGGTGAGAAGTCAACTCATAATGTTCTAATAAACCAGTATTTCCTAGATGCTGCTTTCCAAGACTCATAACCCTCTCCAGCAAAATATTCTGACTGCCAGACAAAACTGTATGATTTGTTTCAGTAGGAAAAGGCACTCACTGAGGCCACCCCAAAGTCAGTAAACTGGCTGCTGACAGCAGCATCTTTTGTGAAATAAGATGCTTCTCCTTACAAATACAAAGTTCTTGAATTTCACTGAGCTTGCCAAGGTGGGCTGGGATCTTTAACCAAATAATATTACTAAAAAAACCAAAACAAATCTAAAACCACCTGCTATGCCAGGAATAACTGAAACAACACTTCTACAAAATTCATGCTTGCTCTATGTGATGTAAAGTAAAAATGACAAAATGTTATCATTTTCTTTCCATGTTCAAATGTCAAAAAATGTAATGGTCCCATATTTCTTTGTTTCTCACCACTGTACACACACACATGCACACACACCTCTCCTGCCCTTATGCTCAGAAAGATGGGTGGGGATTTAAGCTGGAAACTTGATAAACCCAGAATGGACATGCTGGAAGCATTATTTTGGATGCTAAATAGCAGTTAACAAAATTTAAACTGTGCAAATCTGGGAGTTCTTAAACTGAATGACCCCTTCCTTGTATCAAGGGGATCAAAATAAGAAAACAAAGGGAAGCCACCGTGGCCACTAGAAGTGTTGCTGCCTGGTTTTTGGTAGGCTTCTCAGGGCCAATCATGTGAAAATCAGGCTCTGCAATTTTTACTTTGTCATGTCAAGAGCTGGGCTGTAACACCCACAGGAGGATTTCTGAAGACAGTATTATGCCATATCTAAGAATAATTGAAGTCACACTTTTGTTTGTTAATGTTTCTGAAGGAATTACATGTTGGCAGAAAATTGCATTCCGGATGGAGATTAATCAAGTCCACATATCCAGGGGAAGAGAAAGAAAAAGGTCAGCTCTTGACATCAATTTTCTTGAAGAAAAATAAAACACACCAACCATTATGGTGGAGGAACCAGAGGCAACAATTCCATAATCTTTTGGACATTTTGGATAACTTCTTTCAGCTCATAAGAGCAGCTTTAGTTTGCCCTAGAATCATAAACATCTGAAGTAATCAATATTAGTCTGTGGGGCAGGAGAATTGGTTCCAATGCCTTCAAAAGATCTTTGCAAATTGTTAATCCTAATGATGTAAAGGAGGAAATTTGGAAATCTCTCACAACCCTCTCTCAGAACAAACCCTTAAAAATAATTCAGATCCCTGATCATTCTGAAAGGTCCTGGCATAGGAAGATAGGCTACTGCATTTAATACCTGAAAGAAATACAGCCCCAAGGTCTGCAGTTCAGGTTCCCCTACAATGGATACCCCCATGGTCAGTCAGATGAAGCTACTTTTCACATTCATTCAATTCTTTTACATTCTGTTACAGGTTTGGCAGGTTAGATGAGCAACCGGATTTTTCACGGACATTAAACATTTTAAACATAATTGGTTGAAAACAGTTTTCAGTGAGGAAAAGAAAAAGCAGTAGGTGTGCAAGAATGACATTAATGAGGTACCTCAAAACCTGAAAATAAGTGAGGCATTTCTGGAAATCTGTAGCTAGCCTACATTTAAAATGCCTTTCAGCTCCCTCACTGCACTTCCTAACAGCAGGATGCTTCCACCCAATGCTCACATGGTAAGTTAATGCTTTGGGAACGAAACTCACTGAACAAGAGATGTGGCACATCTCCTTCTAGACAGTTCTGGACACACAGGCATTAAAACCAGTTTTGCCACTGAGCTGGGACAGGACCTGAGCAAACAGCCTGCAGTTGTGTCAGGGTGGGTTTAGGTTGGATATTAGAAAAAGATTCTTCACCCAGAGGGTGTTTGGGCACTGAAGCAGGCTGCCCAGGGCAGTGGTCACAGCACCAAGCCTGACAGAGCTCAAGAAGCCTGGACAATGATCTCAGGCACATGGTGTGAGTCTGGGATGTCCTACGCAGGGCCAGGAGTCGGATTTTGTGATCCTTCTAACTCGGGATGCTCTGTGATTCTATGATGCTAAGCAATACAGCAGTCTGCAGTGCTAATATATATAAGATAATTAAATGAGTGATATAAAAATTGCCCAGAAGTTCCTGACAGGCTTTGGTTGGCTGAAAATAAATGTGACTTCAGAAATCCTCGGCAGAGTTTTGTATCCCAGGAAGGTGCTTTGAAGGCAGGAGGTTCCGTGAGGGACAGCACCTGGCCAGCACTACCCAACAACCTGACACACCTTCGTTATTTCCCCGTCTCTGACTTTCCTAGAGCTCCCGTAAGCTCATCCTGGAGCAGGAGAGCGGCTGTAGCCTGAGAAGAGCCGCAGCACCACAGCCAGAGGTGCATTATCCCTGGGGCACAGCAGCCCGGCAGGACAAGGCACCAGCGAGATAAGCGCTGGATTTTCCCCCCAGGCTCCCCCTCAAACTGAAAGTGCTGGAGGAAGAAGGAGAACCAGAGCATCCCAGCCCACAGGAAGGAGGCACGGCCCCTCCGCAGGGAGGGATGAGGGAGCTCTGCATCCTCCGCTGCTATGGGCACAGCAGGAGCCGTGCCGGGGCTGCGGCCACGCCTGACCCTGCAAATCACTGATGGGAAAAGGGCAGAGCGCGGCGCTGCCCGGGTTGCAGAGCTGCCCACTTTCCCCCCCACTTTCCCCAGCACTTTCCCCCCCACTTTCCCCAGCAGACAAAGGCACTCTCGGCGCCTCACAGGCTGATCCCAGCCCACAGCAGCAGCGCGGAGCTGCCCCTCCAGCGTGCTCTCCCCGATAGCTAAAGCCATCCACACCGACATTCCAGAAGGGAATAAAGGAGCTATCCAGGAGCCTGACAGAAGAAGTGGCTCATTCCTTCTGGAGAATGTGGGGCCAGGGCCAAGAGTGCAAGAAGTGCTGCCCTACCCCAGGTGCCTCAGCCCGAAGGCTGCTGGGTGGCCAACATGTGCTGCCAGCTCTTCTTCTTCGGTTCATTGTCACTGTGATATTTGATGGAAAATCCCTTCGCCAGGATTTTTCTCCTGAGAAGCCTCAGAAAATAAACGTAAACAATATTATCTGATCACTTCTCTCTGTCTTTTGCTGCTCTGGAACGTGGCAGGTGCATCTTTGGTTGGTTCCATGTGAATTGTTTTTACTTAATGACCAATCCCAGCCCAGCTGTGTCAGACTCTCTGGTCTGTCACGGGTTTTTATCATTCATCCTTTTCTAGCTTTCTCATGTACCCTTTCTCTCTATTCTTTTAGTATCATTTTAATATATCATTTAATATATAATATAATATATAATATCTAATATATAATACGTTATATAATATATTATATAATATAATATATATTATATAATATATATTATATTATATAACATATATTATATAATATATATTATACCAGACTTCTAAGAAATACAGAGTCAAATTAATATCTTCCCTTGCCCTGGGACCCTCGCAAACAACACCAACAATTCATGTTCTGTGGAGAGGCATCAAAATACCTTGGAAGCTTTCACTGACCAACTGCCACAGAAACAGGGCGGTTCTAAATGAGGAATGGTGCAAATGCCAAAGCCTCTCAGCCTTCAAATTCAAAATGCATTTAGAAATTCTGATTTGAATGATAAAATTTAAAAAAAACAGAGCGCTGTGGGCTTCCCAGCAGCAAGACCTGGCTTTGGAGGTTGGGGATTTGATCCTGTGGAGTGGCACTCTGGCTTGTTGCTGCCTCTGATAGGATTACATTTATCAGGGAGCTGGAGGGCCTCTGTGTCTCTGTGGGAGCCCCAAAGGAGAAAATCAGGGTCTCCTCAGAACTGACAGGAAAACTTAAGACTTCCTCAAAGAAGAAAAGAAGCAAGGCAGAAGAAATCCAAGGGAAGAAGTGGAACTGTTCCTAACAATCATGATAATTGCAGTTTTGTAAGTTAGGTTGGCTGGCTGCCCAGAATGGGTAAAAAAACCCCAAACCACTTTAACTGACAAGCATATAACCATTTGCACAGCCCTGCAGCAAAGCAAAGTGACCTCCAACTTCTCAAAAATATCAGTTATAGATTTTGAGGGAATCCTCTGCAGCTTTTTTTTCTATTTGAGCAAATTAATGAACCTAGGCTTTAAAACAGTAGTGAAGTTTTGTATTTCTGACAGTAACCATGAGAGTTAGGCACACAAACAGGAAATAAGTCCTGCTTAAATTTTTAAAATGCCTTTTTAAAAATAAGTTTATGATACATAATAAGCCACCTACACACACCCAATGCACAATATTCAGTAGTCAGATATATATCCTGCATGGATAACTTACCCAATAATTTTACAGGGTTTTGCCAATCATAAGAATTTTAGCTACATTTTTGTCTCTAATGTTCTTTTTTTAAAGGTTTCACTAACAAGTCACCCACCGTTACCTTTGCATCATGACAACTTCAAACTCAGTTTCATCCCCCTGCCACAATCACCTACCATTCTAGCAGTAGAATTCCCGAATTCAACACTTGTGAAAATAAGAAATGTTCACACAACTGCAGACCAAGGCACCCTGGCACAGCTTCAGAAGCTTTATTTTAAAGGTTCTTATTAATAGGATAGGGAAACTTTCACAAGGAATTCCACTCTAGAGGTGGATATGAGGCATCCTCCTTGATGTCCTCTGTGGTAAAGAAAAAACTTAATTTCTTTTTTAAACACAAAGTGGATCAGTGAAATGATTTTGGACTGTTATTTGATCTGCACAGGGTTTTCCTGCCTAGAAAGAGTTAATCCATAAAGTAGTTTTCTTTCTTTAGCAGGAGCTACACATCCCCTGATTGAATCATATCAAATAAAGAATGATAAGGAAAGGTGTCCCTCAGGCTTACTGAGGGAAGGAGCAGGAGGCACATGAAAGAGGAGCCCTGTAAGGCTGGGCACTGTGTTCTCCCTCATCCTTTGGATCAGCACACAATCTGCCCATGTGTTTAACCCCCTTCATCCCTCTCTGCTGCCTTGCCTTCCTTCAACCACCCTTGAAGCAGAACTTCACCAACACTCAGAGTAGCTTTTGACAAGGACATGTAAAACCTTTCCCAGCTGAAGAGGCAGCAAGAGCTGGAAAAGGAACACGGGTGCTGGCACTTTTCTGGTTTGAGCTACCCACAGCTGCTGCTGTACAACATTAGAGAAACTGAGACATTTAGGCTCTTAATTCCCCATTCACACTGACATGAAGTAGGCCTTGAGCACTGTTGGCTACAATCTGCCCTAAATTACAAATACTACCCAATTTTAATAAGTTTATCTTTCCTAATGATCATTTCATACCATGAGAGAATAAGCAGTCCCTCAGGATCCAGTTCCTTTTTCCTTGAGCCTTTGTAATACACTGGTTTCTCAACCCTTGTTGCCAGCTCCCCACATGCTCAGAGTGACATAAATCACAATTTCATCTGATCTGCATCTTTTCTAATAGAAAGAAAGCCCATTTCTCTCATAGCATTATGTCAGTATTCATCCTTGAAATCCCCTGGAGCTGCATCCGATTCCTACCAGAGTACAAAAATGACTGGTGCACAATCTTTTGGTTGCCTTTATTCAAATCCTTTAGTCTGTTTTGCTGTTATCCAGCTTTCCCACAAACCCAACTTGATGCCTGCTAACACAATGCACAGTACCCTGGCTCGGGACTCACTGTTTATGCTGCTCTGGACACGTCTCTATCCCTGCCCCCAGCATCTCTGTGCTTTATTTCTTCTGCTGGCTTGTGCCAAATGCTGAAGTCACAGTCTGAGTTTTCAGTTAACTCATATCCCTACCTCTTTTTCCTATTCTTATTGCCTTTCCTCACAAATGTTATCAGGTTTGAATAGCTCAGTCTTTTTCATACCTGCCATATATTTACATAACGGACAACCGTGGTTTATTTTCCTTTGCCCCCTTCCCAGGAAAACCTGGCAGCTCACAGTGCTCCATCCTTGTGCATTTGCATATCACCTGGGACAATCTGGACCTCACAGTGACATGGAGGTTAAGAAATATGAAGCTTATTTTGGCTCTGTTGTGATTCTGAATCCTAGCAGCCAACTTGCTTCTTACAAAATGCCATTTTTCAACAAAACCCACAGGCTTTTAGACTCTAATTCATCTCAAAAATACACTCAGATGAACAGGCTCCAGCCAGCTCTCACTTGCCATGAAGCCAACATGCTAATAGAGCTCCATCTTTGCTTTCAAAAACCTCATGACAGGATAATTAACTTAATAGTCCAGAATTCTCTTGGGTCAACTTCAATTCCTTTCCCAGAATACTTCCCCAGGCTCTTGAGAGTATCTTGAAACTGGTTTTCACTGTCTCACACTGTTACTGCTCTGGACAGCCAGTTTCAGGATTTTCCCATGTACTAACCTTTTCCATCACCAAGGCAAGCCAGATGCCATTGAAAGAGAAGGAAAACCAGGAGTGATGGATCCCCTCAGTAATTCCCCAGAACCTCCAGAACCTGGCAAAGAGGGCATTGTCCTGCTGGCAGCAACACACTCAGAGCAGCTACAGGAACACAACTGAACAGCAGCACCATGAGGCAAAGACATCTCTGATCCTTCCTTAAAAAGGCCAATCAGGTTTAAAAGCATTGGATTGGGTGAAACACTCTGCAGTGCACTTCCCTCTTCTAGTAAGAGCAAAATCTTTTGTGCATCTTTGCTACCCTTCTCCATGACTTTTTTTAAAGGAAGCACCAGAAGGCAGAGATTGTCTGTTTTTACACATCAGTACTGCACTTGACATGATGTTGCTAGCAGGCATTTCATGTTCAGCATGAGAATTGATGAGAAATTGGGCACAGTGCTCAGAAGTTGCACTGTTTTGCTATTAATGTGCTGCTACCCATAGTGAATCCCTCATTGAGAACATCCAGGAAGATCATGCAGGAAGGATTTACACAGCAAGAATATAGTTTATACCCTTTGCAATAAAACCAACTGAGTAATTTCAATTTACAGACACAGGGAAAAATCTGTGGTGGTCAGAAAAAACAACAAAAAAAAGGCAAACTGAAGATGGGTGAAGTCAAGAGAAACTGACAGCACAAGAAGCTGCTACTTATTTCTACTTCTGAATGGAAACAGGATTCTTTGACAAAACTGCTTCCAGAAAAACATGCCCCACTCAGGGTCACACAGAAGAACTCAGAGCTGATGAGAGGACTCAGCTCTAGGGCCCACTGTCACCAGATGATGCCACCCACCATAAGGCTTATAAATAAGCCTGCATGCTTGCAGGTGGATCAACAAAACATTTAAATGCCTTTCATGGGCAATTATCAAGAGGTTTTTTCTTGCCATAGTTTTACAAGGTCAAGAAACCAAAAGAGTTTGCACAACACTGATCAGCTTCTTGATTTTTTTTTTTTTTTTTGCACAGATTCTTGTATTTGTAGATTTTCTCTTAGAACAGGGCAGTATCTCATCTCATTTGATTGTGAATGGAATAAACTTAACACACCCAGAGGTATTTGGCATCGTAACCTATTAGTTTATTGGGAAGAAAAAAAGACAGTTTCTTACCAAATCCAGGACTCTGTGGAAGAACCTGAGAGTTCTTTATGCACACTGCAATCCACTATCTAAACATTGTGTTCTCTTGTGACCACTAGAGTCTCAGACTGTTTGGAGATGAGTTTGGAGAGAAACACATCAGAATCTCATCTTTTGTAAGGAAAATACTGTATATCTTTCTAGATTATTATCAAAAATACTCAAGGCAAAATTTTTATATTTAGTCTGTTCCAAGACCAATTTCTAAATCCATTTTCATCTTTATCCTTTTAGGGGTTTTTTGCTGAAATTGAATTTGGAGGTAAAAAGGGGGCCAACCACAACTCTTTTAGAGTAGTAGCTGCATGAGCTGCACACCTTAAAATCCCATGGTGCTTCTACTATGTAATCACAAGTTACAGGGACAAGCATCTACGACATTTTGCACAAAGTCTGATTCATGATGCCATTTCTGTGTTATTGAAAAAGCTTCAGTCAAACATCTATTGTATGTTACTGCTGCAGTTTTCAGATGTTACTGCTGCAGTTTTCAGCTTTTAGAAACAGGTGTCAGTGAATCCAGGAGGACTTGAACTTCCTGAGCCAACCCAGCAGTGCATACACTGGAGTAAAACAAGAAAGAACTGTTTCAGATTATGAAACACCAAAGCAGCCCAGCATGGGGCAAGCCTACCTTCTGACAGTCATGTTAACGATTTTCTTCACAGCTCAGTACTCAAGAAGTCCTTCAGCATTTAATTCACTTGATCCAGCCATGCATTAGAGAAGAAGCAGAGGGAAGAGCATCTGGAGCTAAAAAGATCTCACAGTTATTCGAAACTGAGCAGCAACTCCACTCTGAGCCCCCAGAGAGGAAAAGTCAGCATAGCTTGCCATTCACAAAAGAAACAAATCTGTAGAAAAAAACATTGTCTTTTCCACCTTGTCTGCCAACAACAGTGAAGAGCTTTGCCTTGAGCTCGTGTGCTTTCTTACATGGAGGTGTCATGGCTACACTCCAAGCTCCCACTTCCATAGGAGCTCCACGAGAGGTTCCCACGGCCAACAATACCTTGGGGACTTGAAAGAAAGCTACAGGAATTCTTCATTATTTAAAAAACCACTGACTTCTGTTCAAGGGAAGGCAGAGAGGAGAGAGGTTCCCATGCAAAGTAACAGGGGTGAGGTTGGGCTGGAAGCCCTTTTGAAGCCACATCTCATATCGCTTCCCAAAAACGTGTTCAATCCCTGCTGAATCTTGCCCCTCTAAATCTTTGTTGCAAGGCACGGAGCTCTGATTTCACTCTAATTTAATGAGAAGCTTAATGTCTAAATGTTTTGAGCGTTGCTTGGGGAATAGCAAAGAAAGCCTGGCAGCAAGAAGCAGAGAAAAAGGAAAGAAAAAAATTAAGTCTCTGACCCTTTGAGAAATCAGGGAACCAAAAAAGCATCCTACTGATTCTGCAAAGTTTAAGGGATTTCTATCAACAGGGATCAAAACCTGGCTCCTAAATCTCATGTATAATCCCCAAAATAAAGATCTGGCTGCTTCCCACCAAATGCATCAATTTTTGCCTAGATCACACGGAACTGACATGCTTATAATGGGAGCCATAATTAATAGTGTTCCAGCAAAACAATGCACGGGAATGTCTCTCTGCTCGACTGAAAGCAAAGTCCTACAGCTAAAATCCCAGCCTTCCTCTCAGGGAGAGCAGAACAATGAATCTTGCTGCAGAGTGACATATTCCAGGCAATTACAAGAGCTGCAGACCTCAAAGCCACACTCTGAGCATGACTGGAACATAAATAGATTAGCAACTGCTAAGGACTGCTCTTCCTCCTGATTCACAAAGCATGTTCCCACTTTGCATTTGATGCCTTTAATGATGCACAACCATTCTTTTAATAAGAAAAGCCATTTCACATTTTTATAAATATCCCAAATGCTCCATGTTACCCTTAGCTACCCTTCATCCCTCTGCTCTCTGCAATGCTGCTGACTAAATGGAGCCATGTTTTTCCAGCACATTACAGACTTGCCTGAAGCAGAGTAAACCCCATCCCACTTCCTTCACTTACATCACCCTCCAGGTAGGTAAAGATAGGACTTGTTTTGCCCTGAAGCCCTGGCCAGAATCATCCCGGCTCTGATTAGCAGTCTTCAGAGGAAAATGGATGTGCCAAGCACCAATTCCAGGTTCTGAGGTAAATTCTGTGAACACTAAATGGTAACCTATGGCTCTCTCGGAGTGCTTTGCAAAGCGAGGAGCATCTCTGAGGCTGTTGCATTGAATAGGAAAGTGCCAGAGCAGCTCAGAACTGCTGAGCTATTTGTAGAAGGTCAGCCAGCAATTTGTTACCAGGGCTACAAATAAAACCTGGAGTCTCTATCACTGCACACCAGGCACACTTCACTTTCTATCTCAAACTGTCTGTCCTCATGTCCTATCCCACCCCTCCAAAAAAAAAAAACAAAAAAAAACCAAAAAACCCTGAAAAACACAACCAAAACCCCTCCACCAAATTTCCACTGCCACCAGAAGCCAAAAGAGCACTGTAATCCTTCACGCTGTCTCCCAGCCAGTGTAGGTGGCTCACTACTCAGCACACCCACTTTTCTGCACCTCTGCTCTGAGAAGAAAAGGAAATGCACTTTGTGGGGCTGGGTATCCAGCCTGAAGGCTGTCAATGCCTTGGGAAATTAATTGTCACAAATAAACACCACAATGGTCTGCTTTTTTAAAGTTTTCAAAACCCTGTAGAGACTGCTGCTTTTTACAGATATAATCTGAAGGTGCTTATATAATTTTAAATACTTAATTCATAGAGCTTGCAAAACCATACACTGAATTGCTAAATGCCAGCTATTCCTACTGACCACTAAGATCAGTGCAGGCATAGAGGTTGCACGAGTCTCAGGCTGTGATTCTGAAGTATTTAACATGAGAGATGCAAGTCATGCCATCCTGAACAGCAGCACAGACACCAGGAACAGTCAGTGACACCAGGAACACACCACCACCTTCCTGTCAGATTGGTCACAAGTATATAATACGGCATTTAAGTCAATTATAGGAAAGCAAATTATACCAAACGATCACAAAGCTCAAAAATATGTGAGCACATTTAAATAATTTTATGGGGCTACAACACCTTGTTCTGACACCAGAAAAGGTAAAGATGGATTTCGTATCTGACCAAAAAACAGGCATAAAGACCAATGTATCACTGCTGGGTTTTGCATCTGCTCTGCAAAAGCTGACCACTTAAATTCTTCATTCCCATCAATAACAAAGAAGGAAACTCTCTTCATAAACAGGAATTAGCTTTGTCCAAATGACAGAGTAGTGCCCAGTTCATTAAGGATTTTATTCCATGCCAAACTACAAAAACTTGTGAAAATTGCCATGTAATAGCATTAGCTTCCTGTAGAGTCACAAAATAAAGCCTTTAAAAATGCATACTCCTTCTGGCTGCACTGAATAGGGCTAAAAACTTCAACAGTGACAAAATTAGAAATACTTCTCTGCCTGATAAATCAATAAATGTGCTGTTATCCAACTGCAACCACACAATAAAACTTAGTCCCTTTACATTCTCTGTACCACTACTGATAGATGATGCAGAAAGGCTGTCAGCATCTATAGAACCTGGACATCTGCCTTAGGCATTAACAGCAATAATATTAATAACAATATTTATCTATATTTTACAGTGGGGTGGGGAGGGCGCAGAAGAGCCTTTTCCAGTGCTTAGGATATTCTTCAATTACCCAAGTCAAACACATCCATATTCTAATAACTAAATTGTGCTAGGAAAGCCAAATAAAAGAAACTTGCCCTAGCCAAGGCTCCCTGCTCTGTGTTTTCTGGACAGCTGAAAACTGCTCAAAGTCACTTTAGCTCCCCCTTTTTGCTCCTGTATACAGCTGCATTAAAATAAGTTCTGTTCAGTAGTGCTGGAAGCTACTTGCAAGGGTGAAACAGAGGCCACTGCTTTGTAAGAAGTTGTCTTAGTTTATGGTAGATATTTCTGAAGTTCTTATTACTATTCAGAAGGTGGTGGTTATTTAATAGCCCGCTAATTCAATTATTCTCCAGTTTTGGTCTTTAAGCTCCACACTGTGAATAAAAATGATTAAGAGAAACAGTTCAAGCATGTTCCAGCATAGCTGCCACATTAAGACAGCGTCACTTGCATGCATTAATCGTTAATTAATGGCATCAGAGGAACTATAATCTAGCAGCTAGAGTCCTGGACTAGCTGCAAAAAGCCTTCATTCTAATCCCAGATCAGCCACAGATTTGCTATGCACTTCCCATGAGAGGGGGAAGAGAAACACTCCTCTAAGTTATCCTTTTCCTTTATATCTTTTGTGTGCCTTACAATTTCTTTTTGTAGTAGCTGTAGCAGGGACACTCCCTGCATGAGCAAAACTCCACCGTGGCTCTGCAGCATTGGGTGAGCAGCCCAGCTGCTAATTGCAATTAACAGCAACATCTACAGAATCTGACCTGTCTCAAGACAGTGGTGAATTTTTGGCATTTCTATAACTTCTCTATAAACCAAAGAGAGGCAGCCTGTAGCAAGGAATAATAGAAGCACACAAATCTCTTCCAACAAGAACATTATGGTCCATCTTTATGAAACCTCCCTTGCTCCCATAATTGCTATGCAAACCCCAGGCTGATGAGATATGAACTTGGCTTTTTTTCCAGTCATCCAACTTTACAAATTGACTAGCCTCTCCAAAATGGATATCTCCCAGTAAATGAGAGCATGATGCAACCAGAAGAGAGCTGATGTTTCTCTTTCATTAAGCTCTGTCACCTCCCTTTCAAGCTGCCTTAGGTCCTTGTCTCTCCTGCATTCCCCAAACTCTGCCCGTGCCAAGTCTCCCTGTTTTCCCCCTGCATCTCTGGAATCTGAGAAAGAAATTTCTCTTTCATATCCTTATCTCTAACTTTTCCCTGAGTCCCTCATGCTAATATTCCTTTTCTCACACAACCATCAATGGTAGTGCCATCACCATCATTAGTCTCCCACTCTTCCTAAAGGGATGCACACCTTTATGGGACACACACCTTTATTTCTCCAGACAGATTTCTGATTCAGGCAGCATTTGCAAGCCAAAGAGGCAGATATGTTCTATTTAGAGTGATTCTGTGCAACAGATGTTGTCCAACTACCTCAGCTTTCATCTTCCTCTGTCAACATGGAAGTTTGTCCTCTATTTGTTCTACACCAACCAATCCATGAACACCCATAAACACTTAGTCAGAGACAGCATGCCTGGAAAAGCACATGGTCTTTGTGGCCTGTTTCCAGAGGGTTCTGCTACTCCCCAGTAACTTCTCAACAAAATTCTCTCTCCATCCACCAGCAGAGAGGCAGGACTGCACAGCTTACCAGAGAGGCTGAAGTTAAAGCAGAGCAATTCCCTAGCTCTCAAGGAGTGGCTTATCACTGTCTGTCCGCATTCCAGGACAAGAAAACCTCTACTTCTCACACAACCAGCTTGCCTCAGGCTTGTCTCTGCATTCAGATATTTGGCTCTCCTTCCCCATGCTAGATAAAACACTCCCCTGAGGAAAAAATTTTTTAGTAAGCACTTAGTCGCCTTTGATCTCAGAAGCAGCTGGTGCACAGCTGCTCCCCATTACTTTTGCAGCTCTCAAGAACATTTTGCATTTTCCTGTCCTCCCTTACAGGCAGGCACAAAGGGCAAGAACATCACCAGCAACCTTCTTTCATTCTCAGGCAAAAACTTTTTATTTTCACCTCACATGCCCTGGGCAATCCCCCCTTGAACTAGTGCCCACCTGGCTCGGTCTCAAATCTTCCCTCCTAACAGGATCCCCAAACATGTGAGCAATGCCTTCCTATTCCTCTTCTCAGCAAGGCTCTCCTCCATGCTTGGGAGTCTCCTGGAAAGACACACTACTCCATACAGATAGTAAAGGACAGACTGCTGTACCTCATCCCAGGGAAAAAATATTCCCTTGGGTAAATTTTTTTTTTTTTTCAGGAGGTAAGATAGGAATAAATTCCACCCATTTTTCTTCTCTGCAACTACAAAATCCAGCAAGCACAGGAAAGCCTCTCTTCTTAGAGGTGAGTGCATCACTGGACCTTGTTGGGAAGCATGGATCTGGTTAGCACAGTATCACCTCAAAGAGCCTAAGATTAGACCAACTGCAGTGCCTATTAACAGCACAAGTTTTTTCAATTTTACTTTATACCTGTTTAAAGAAAACAGGAGAAAGCTAGAAACCAGCCCAGCATCTCAAGTTACAGGATTCACAGACAGTATTTTAATCCCTTCCCTAGCTGGAAAAGCCATTTGAAGCCACCATCAGCAGACAACTCCAGACTGTAGGATGCAGCACAGCCATCACAACACAGCTTTGAGAAATGCTTGCAGTCCATTGCCTGTGTACACGAAGGGGAAGGTAACTACAGACCAATCTGTTGAGATTTCCTTAAATATCCACCAAAAAAAAAAAAATTAACCTTAATACTCACATGCTAAAGAGAACTGGGAGCTGAAAGCCTTTTTCTCAGCTTGCCTTCCAGAACGGTCTCACAGAGGCAGTTGCTGGGCACCCACCAGCACTTCCGCAGCTCCTTCTCCACCAAGGAGCCCAACCTGCTCTTGCAACCGTTAGAAAAATCACTTCACCTGATTTTCATTAGAAAAACCACTTCACCTGGTCCTACTGCTGCCACTTCAGTCAAGTCCCACAGCTGCTACTGGAACCACTATGTGAAGCAACCCCACCCATACAAGATTTACTTCTTGGTGGTTTTTTTCCCCTCAAGCAATACACATTGGTTTTATGCCCGTTCACACTGTTGAGGAAAAGGTTTTACTAGAATCTGGTAGAAAGATGATCACAGTCACAGGGCCTGCAGTTGCTAGCTCTGAAGCGACAAACTTCAATTTTTCATTAAAATTTAGGATTTTTAACTTTACATTAGAATTTTTGCTACAGGTTTAATTTCCAGGAAGGCTCAAGTAAAAACTCAACCTTCTGGTCAAGAGGAAAAAGGAAGATACTTCTTGTTACTAGTTTCTTTTATATAAGTCCATAATGCCTCAACACTTTCAAAAGCAGACTTCAGTCAACAACTCAAGCCCTTCACACTGATGCACAGTAATGAAACACAATCATGTTAAGTATTCCCTAGTCATGTGCCAAAGCAAGAATTTTCCCAGACTCTTGTACCATTGTCTATTCAGTTTGTGATTGGGTGAGTCTGTGTCTGTACATGTAACTTGTGCTCCTGGCAGCCTACTAGAAACCAGACAACGTCATGATTTAGAGCACTGCAGATTCATCGGAGTTGTGTTCGTAGGACATGCAGCACAGCTTGAGCAAAAGGGGGTCACGGTTAGTGGAGGGGTGTGCTAGACAAATAGCACTTGGTAAACCAACCAGCATGACTGTCCTCACTGAAGAGAAAATAAACAGATAAAAATAGAGCTTAGCTGCTTCCCACCGCCTGCTTTTCTGCGCCACTCACCCTGACATTTCCACTACAGCTTTTCCCCAGTTTCCAGTACCCATCTCTCACTCCAACAAGTAACCCACTTCAATTTTAGCACCGCATTGGTACTTTAATATGTACCCACTCCTCAAAACAAACCCCAAATTCCACCTTCCCTAAACACCATCCACCTTTCCATGGATTTCAACAGGAGTAGCATGGATTCTTCATAGCTGCCTATACTCTCAGCATTACTACTTACTGTTAATGTAAAATGTAAACCTGTTTCACACCAAGTGCATTGTGTGAGGGCACATCCACACCTTCCTTCCCAGAAACATGACTGCAATAACACCACAGTGGGACTCAGCTCCATGAGTTGCCCTGTAAGCAAGAACCACACCCTCCCCTTGAAAGAAGAGATTTCGTGTGGGTGTGCAGGTCAGTTAATAAAGGAAGCAGCAGACTTTTTGCATCACTGTCAGAAACACACTTCTGATAATCAACTGTGATCTGCAAAAGCAGGGGGACAGGTCAGTAAGCCTTCACTTTTTCCAGGTTTAATGGGTGCTCCTCCCAGTGCCACACACCTTCTCCTCACCTTTATTCTCCTACCCCTACCAAATCAAGGAGAACACATCCACACCTTTGGTTTTTTTGCTAGCATGTAGGCAGAAATATCTTAAGCAGGGATACGAAGGTTTTGCAGGTCTTTAATGTAAAGAAATAAAACACTTAATCCCAAAATGAGCTTTCCTGACAAATATTTTAGCTAACAATCTGTAAAGCTAACTTTCAAATTCCAAATTTGCTCCTGGGAAAGAGAACTACCTACAGTCAATTCCTGAGAATAACTCAAAAAACTAAACTTTTCCTAAAAGCGGAAGTTTTGTGAAGTTTTTCAGAAGGCATTGTATGACAGTAAAGAAACAAAAATCCATTGCTGCCATTGGCTACAAATAACAAAAACATGAACAGACTCTTAGTACTTAATCTGTTACATAACTACTTGTATAAAAATATTTTATTCGTTTTCTGTCAGTAACAAAGGATTATTTGAGAACTCCTTCTGTGGACATAGCTTTATGGAGGACAATCGTCATGAGCTCCTACAGCCATGTGAAGCCAGTAGTCCAGATTTCTAAAAATGACAAAGTTGTACAAGTTCTCTCCTCCTTTGTGGAAACCATGTTCACTTTCTCTCCAGGAAACAGGGCTGTCTGCAAAGCCATGCACAGTTAAGGTCAGCCAATATGCCAGTTTTGGTTCACCAAAATAGCAACTGCAAGCAAGAAGACAAGATAATCAGTGATTATAATGGAATAGGCAACACATTCAAGTCTACAGTATAAAGTAAAACAATCAAAGACATACTTCACTGAAAATTTATTAACAGTTAAAAAATTTAGTCCATAATAAATAAACTTGAAAGAAAATATTCAGAATACATTAGGGAAAAAAGTAAGATTGACTATCTATTATTCCTATCATAGTTTTATACGTGGCAAATCTGCCAGTTGTAGCAATTAGAAAAAGTTCTAAGTTGTAAAGTAGCAGTTCTGACTTTCCTACAGCTTGCACTGTCTTTCAGAAAATTGAAAATTTAATGAGAACAATTGCTATCAGGGAAGAAAAAAGACATTGGAGGAAGTAAAGTAGTCTAAGGCTATGCTTAACACAAATACTTTTACCACCAGAGAGGAAATAGGTTATGAATAATCACAGCCAGATACTATCCATTCCACATTTTAAAAATGTAGGAGTACCATACAGTCAGTTTCTTAGAAATTCAGATAAAAACCAAAGTCATTACTACAACACAGGGGAGGCTTTTTCAAATTCAAGGCATTCAAAATTGTCTGTTACATTTTACACTGACATCAAGCTTCCAGCTCATTTCCTAATTAAAACAAAAGTCTACATTTATGTATTTTGCTATTTCTTTCCAACTGAAAGGTATTCAAATGTGATTTCAAATAAGAAGTATTTGAGTACAAGTGCTATAGTAATGTGCTCCTGTCAATCCTTACCACAGCTGCTCCAATAACTGAATAATCTTCTCAGGAATTATAAAACCTGTGATTGTGCACAAAAAAGCTTTTTCCACCACTGTGTTGGGCTCAGGGCAGCAATAGGTTGACAAGAAGCTGGAGGATTTGTTGTCTCTGGAAGAAAAAACAATGAAGTAACTGAAATAAATATGCTTTAAATATTCTACAGGATGTCTTAGTAGTCAGAACTTGTACCAAACAAGTAGGATCCATGTATATCATCTAAATTAATGCCAAGTAACCAATGACCAAGCAGCCAATACAAAAGATCTCATGGTGCTGTGGGTTAACCCTGTAAGCACCCAAACACCACACAGCTGCTCCTTCACTCACTCCCACCTGGAACCAAAAGGGTAATGGGAGAAAATGCATGGGTTGAGATAAAGACAATTTAATAAGCAGAGGAAAAGTTCCACATGAAAGCAAAGCATGCAAAGGAATTAATTTAGTACTTCCCAAGGGCAGGCAGATGTGCAGTCATCCCCAGGAATGAGCTTCTAACTGACTTGGGAAGACAAACACTGGAACTCGGAACATTTCCCACCCATCCTCGCCCCAGCTTTTGCTGCTGAGTGTGTCACCACATCCCATGGTGTGGGACATCCCTCTGCTCAGCTGGGGTCTGCTGTCCTGGCTGGGTTCTCTCCCAGCCTCCTGCCTATCCCGCAGCCTCCTCACAGGCCGGGCCATAGGAGAGACAGAAAGAGGCCTTCAGACTGAGCAAGCCCTACCCATCAGTAGCTAAAATAACCCCTGTTGCCAACACTTAGTTCACAGATACAAAGCACAGCACCACACCAGTTACTGCAAAGAAAATTAACTCTATCCCAGCCCAATCCAGTACATATGGGTACCCTAAAACACCAATGAAGCCATTCAAGACTGACATAAACATTTAACTGCACAAAAGACTCTCACTTACAAAACAGTGTCTGTCTTAATTTTTATTCAATTATTTCTTAAAATAAATTGTGGCTTTCCTTACTTAAAACATTTTCAAAGATCAAACAAATTCAAATACTTACAAGCTAACTTGATTCAAGACAGCACCCAGCCATTCAAAGAGCTCCTCTGTACTGCAGGACTCCTCTGGTTTTCCTTGCAGATCATTACTTTGTAACACTGGACACTGCAAGTCCCTTAAGGTGCTGAATGTTATTTTTGGCTTCAGGGCCTGTATTTGGTTTTTTGAAAAGTATGACATCAATGTTGATCCCTCTGCACCTTAACAACACAGTACCACAAACAGCTGTTACGAAACTACTAAACAAAAGAAGCAGTGAATATGTGAAACATTTGTATATAAACAAAAAAATGCAGTGTGAAACTGCTTGTGTGCTTTCAATCCATGGCAGAACCTTAAAATCTTCAGCTTCCTTATCTTCTTGGAAATAAAACTTAGTGCAAGATATAGCAACTTAATACAGCTCAGTAAATTTGCTATCTAACTACAAAGTGTAGATTTGCCAATAGAAAATTCAAGCAGAATTAACTGCATGAGTAATAAAATGAGCTTGTTAAAAGGATGAACTCAAGAGTGTTCCTGAAAAGGAACAGATAAAATGAAGCAGGGATGTCATCAGAACAGCATTTTCCCTGAATAATGGAAAAGTGAACATGTGATTAGAGGTTTAAGAACAGATTTATCAATGATGCCAAGAGAAATTCCAAAATAATCTGGAGTATAAGAACTGAAGAGAGAAGAAAGAAGAGAGGGTAAAGAAATCAAAATACATCACCAATGTCGCTTTACTAGAAGAATAAACTCACCCCTGCTCTCCTCTCCCCGATACCTCTTCAATGCAGTATGGCTGTAAGAATTAAATGTACCTTGATGGACTTGTGGGACAGCACTAGTAAGAGACCCAAAACAGCAGGTACCTAGACTAAGAAACTAACTTAAGCAGGCATATTTTAAATTCAGACATATTACCAACTTGCTTTTGAAGCAGGAAGGTAATTGACATGGAATAAATTCTCCGAAATCTCAAATCCCAGATAAAGTGTGCTATTTTCAAAAAGCAACAATGGGTGTCTAGGAGACCAAGAAATAATGCCTTACTCATGAAAAGTCTGAAGTGCAGAACAACATCCAAATACCATAGAAAAGGCATGTGTAAACAGCAGAAATTCAAGAATAGGGTAGAGTTCACAGTGGAAAACCGTATCTAAAATTTCCTACCAGAAAACATGGACTGCCTAAAGTCTATCAATCATATTTACATCATCAAGGAAAATCATGTGGGGGGGAGTAGAAAAAGGAGAGTTAAGCTCATTTTTTTAGTCATTCTTCAAAAAAAGGTTGTTCCAAAGGACACAGTGACAAAGACAGGCAACCATTGAATTCTTCTTAATTTGGTATTTTCATATAGATATATTTAAGTCTGAAAAGTGCCAGAAGAGATGATCTTCCTTACATTCTATTGGCATTTGTTAGCCTAACAGGTTCAAATAATGTATCATTTTGCCCTAGAATTCCTAGTAAAATATAGAAAATCATACATTTTACATGTCTGCTGCATGTGGGAGCCTCAGATATAGCCCTAAATGCAGGAAATCTCAAAGACTACAGTCAGATCCTAACAGAACAATTCCTCTAGCTACAGCACAGCTTTCTGTGTTAACAGGAACCAGGCACATCATCGAAGCTCTTCAGAAACCACTGAATTTCATCCAATAAACACGTAAAATTGTGATAGAAATTACAACAATAGAAAAAAGATTGTATTGCCTTTGTCATTAAAGACATGAGACGCTCCATATTCCCTTTTCCTGTTCTTGGCACCAAAACCACAGTGTGGGAAAACTGAGTATGAAAACCAAAAATCCTGCAGTGCTGGCCATAGCAAGAAACACCAGATATCAGCAGGAAGGCTGAAAGCAGAATTTTCACAGAGGACACAGATTCTCTCGACAAAACACAGCCCACTTTTTCCCTTCCAGCAGAATCTACACAATGTCTCATATCTATTAATAAAAACCTATAAAAGTTTTATTTTTGTCAGTTCACTAAGGAACTAATAGTCTTTTGTGTGTTATGAGCACAAGATTCTAGCACAGAAAGGCATTCAGATTTAACTCCATATTCAGGAAATGATTGACCTGACCTGTTTTGGGGATGTAAGAAAGTGAGGAAAAAAATGCTATTCTTCCTGAATGCTGTTAGCACGGTCAGCAGCAAACATCTGACAAATAGTGGCCCTAGAGGCATTTTGCTCTCTGTCCAGAGTCAATAAATCCAAGCAAGCTGAGCGTGAAGATCTGCCACCTCAGTTGGATTTATGTCACCATTTATGGTAGCAACAGCCTTCACTGTGACACTTTCCTGAAGATTACAAGGACGGGAATTGCAAACCTTTAAACAATTTCTGTATGACAAACAAGGAAGCATCCTTGTCATATGATTAGTACTTAGAAAGGGGGAGGGGAAGCATGAAGGAATAAAGTGAAACATGGGACACTCCTAAAGGAGCCTGTAAACAGCTTCCATTTCTCAGATGAGTTAACTCCTTTTCACACTTGGCCTTAAAGAGCCAGAAAAAATTAACAATATAAAGAGGAGATGGGAAAGCATTCTCAGGGACCTTTCTAATATCCTTTCTCCCTAGTGTGGAGACTCAAAGCAAAACAACACCAAAAGCTACATATCTGTGATGAAGAAAACCATGTTTTTCAGTACAGACACTTGCAGTTTTCTTGAGTTCTATGCAAATACTACATAACCCTACATACAGCCTGTTCTGAGGTAATAAAAACAACTGGGGACTTAAAAAGTTTCCCTCAGAGGAGGAAACATACTTAAGGCCAGAAGAAAAAATAGTGTACTTAGAAAACAGTAGATAAACAAATAGTAGAAGATCACTTGAAACAGTACAATTTCTTATAGCAACCTTTTACTTGGCTCCAACCTCAAACAAGTGCTTGAGAATAGTGATCAAACAGCAGTCTGTGTATCTGGGCACATGGCACATGATGTAAACAGGGAATCTGTACATGTCCTGTAACTACTGAGGAAATCAGAGCTCCCCATCCTAAGTATGTAACTAGATACATAACTTATGTGTATTAATAAAAAAAATACAAACCAAAAAAAGAGTATTGATAATGGTTACGTATGTCACAAATTTATAAAGAAGAGGCAGCACCATCAAACAGGCAAAGTTTTGCCAGAAAGCCTGTGCAACATAGAGAAAGGAAATGAAGCAACTAATCTATCTCCTATGAATCACTTTGTGCTCCTGAACTGAGATGTTCTGTGCACAGGAAGTAACACCCTCCCCACCCCAAACAAATAAACAAAACAAACAAAAAATCTCACCCATACACATTTCAATCTAACTTTTCTCTCCACTGAAAATGCATTTGGACAATCACTAGAAAAAAACCAGTAAACTAAAAATATTTGGACTTCATGTCAGCTGCATTTTAGTTTTACTTTTAGTTCTTATTTACCTGTATTATACCAAGCCAGTAGGAAGTCAAATTCTAAAGGTTTCTTTTCTTTCAAGGCCCAAAGCACTCTGTTATGTTTCTTGCTCTCAGGGTGAAAGTCAGCATCAGTCAAATGAATAGTGATAACTGCAAAAAATACACAATAGCTATTGGTACCCAATTAAAATAAAATTTATTATTAAATTAGAAAAGCACAAAGAAACCAAAGAACATTAAACTTCCTCTTTACATCTACAGAATCTTTACAAAGTATTTGATTATGTAAATATGACTCCCCATTATGTAAATAAATATTCATCTCCTGCTGTCCTTATTTTGATATAATCTGGAACTGCTTCCTCGTGACTAGAGGGACAGATTTCTCTTGAAATGGCACTGACAGAAGTCACTTAACAGTGCCTTAAAAGTATCTTGGTAATTAGGCATGCTATTAGCAGTAAAAAAAAAAACAACAAACAAACAACTAGAATTTGTAATAACAAAAGTCATGTATACAGCAATGACACTTTTTCAACAGGTTGTTTTTTCTTAGGTGAATTGTTAATGCGTAAGTTATATTCATTTCTCGAATGGAAACATGATGATGATACATTTTCATGACCAGAATGGTAAAATGATGTCCCATTTTGCCACAATACTTACTAGAGATAACAACTTTCCCCTCCTAAAGTTTTTTGTAACTACACCTATAAACTGCCACAAGTTCCAATACATTTGTGACAGCACAGTGTTTGTGTTTGGGTTTTTTTAATGTCCTAAAAAGACAAATTAATAAAATTCACTCTGCAGCTGTTAAAAAATTATGTTTTTCAAGCACTTGGTACATAGAGATTACCATTTTAGATGTGTGAAACATAGAACAATTCTGTCTTTCAAGCACGTAGCCTTGGGTGAGGCTCTTCATTGATTTTGTACAGTGCACACATTTTAAACACCTCCTTAACCAGTTTAAAAGGAGCTTGACTTATATCCAACTTAAATCAGAAGGTATAGACACCGTGCAGTGTATGCAAAAATTCTTAAGTACTACATCACTCCAGTAGAAACAACACAATGAGAACCCTTGAAATTAAAAATTTTATAGAGTACTGAAAAGGTGATGTATTTGTGTCCTTAAAGCTGCTTTACTACTTGAAGAAAAAGTAGTTTCTCTCTTCAGGCAGTCCTTGTATCTGCATCTGGAAAAATATAACCTAGACAACAACTAATTGTAATGAAAGGGAAGTTTCAACAGCCAAACAAGGTGCTTCTTAAATAAGCCCTGTTTACATAAATACTTACCATATCGCATTACTTTTTTGCCTGAATATCGAGAAGGGCGACCTTGCAGCCCAAGTTCTTCATAAGTATCCTTATCCACTGACAGAATCAGTTTACCTATGAACAAACCAAATTTTAATAGAAATAATCTTCTACTTGGTTCCCTTTGAAGTTTTTTGAGAACTGTACACCTTTTACAACGTTAGCTTTGGATCAATGGTATTACTAATGTAATGCGGACTCCCTAGTTCCAGTTAAATGTGTTACCAGATTAATCCTTAAATAAAAAAGGTTATAACTCAATTATTCTTTTTTTTATCAAAGAGGTCTTGTGAGCTAGAGTAAGAAAAGCATAATATTATTCCTGAGATAATCATAGCTTTTTTACTGTACTACTCAGTTCATTGTCTCCATCTTTCCTCCACTCATCCTCTAGCACTTGCTGTGTCATTAGCTGAGCACTACATTGCACAAGGGCCTGATTTAGTAAACATTCATGCTCAACATGCACTGCTCAACTAAATAAACAAAAGCAGTTCCTCCAAGTCCAGTGGGACTACTCACTCTGAGTAAACTACGCCTGCTAGCGATGAGCTGATGGAACATGATGAGCATGCTGGAACAACTCTGCTTCTGTGCTCATAAACTAGATCTGGCTGCTGCTGCTTGGTACGGAGCTTCACACAACAGCTCTGTCTCTAACACAGTCCTTGGGTTCTACTGCACAAATAACAGCACAGCACAGAACACAAACGAATAAGACTGCAGAGGAAGAGTTCAGACAGTGACATCACCAAGAACTGTAACACTGCTCCTGCGATAATTGTGCACAGCTTGTAACACTTGTATCACACAAACTCCATCGCTATCAAGTACCTGTTTTGTCAGGACTGTGCTAACATATAAAAGAATTCTTCTGAACAATCTGAATTTGCTCATGCCTCCATGGGCACCTGACATATTACAGCTTCTTAGGCTGGAGGGCAGGTAGACCAGTTTGTATTTCTATTATATCTTATACACTGTTACATAACACAGAAAGAAGACAATGTAATTGAAGCTCAAAATAGCTTCATTTTTTCTGAACAATCTGAATTTGCTCATGCCTCCATGGGCACCTGACATATTACAGCTTCTTAGGCTGGAGGGCAGGTAGACCAGTTTGTATTTCTATTATATCTTATACACTGTAACACAGAAAGAAGACAATGTAATTGGAGCTCAAAATAGCTTCATTTCCTCACCTGAGATGTCCCTGAGATTTATGAGAAGATGTCTTCTCATAAAACTTGGTGCATTTGAAATACACTTTTAACATGTTACAAAGTTCTCAGGGAATCACAGAATCGTCACAGAATCATCAAACTTTGGGTTGGGTTGGAAGGGACAGTAAAGATCATCCAATTCCATCCCCTCTACCACGGGCAGACACACCTTCCAGGTTGCTCAGGACCAGGCTGCTCAAAGCCCCATACAGCCTGGTCTTGAACACTTCCAGGGATGGGGCACCACAATTTCTATGGGCAACTTGTTCCAGGGCCTCACCACCCTCACAGTAAGGACTTTTTTCCTAATATCCAGTCTAAACCTACCCTTCTCCAGCTTGAATCCATTCCCCACATCCTACTACTACATGACCTGTTAAAAATTTCCTCTGTGGTTTGCTTTCAGGCCCCCTTTAGGTACAGGCAGGCACTCTGATTCTCACCAGATCCTTGTCCAAGCTAAACAAACCCAACTCTCTTAGCCTTTCCTCATAGGAGAGGTGATCCAGCTCTGTGAGCATCTTTGTGACCTCCTCTGGACTTGTTCCAGCAGGTCTGTGTCCTTCCTGTGCTGGGGACCCAAAGTTGAATGAAGTACTCAAGGTGGGGTCTCATGAGAATAAACACTTAATATTTTAAAAGTGCTCCTAAGCAGTGCTGCTAACTTTAATTTTTGGTACATATTATGTCTTAAAGACCAGTAGGAAACAGAAAGTTGGAATGCAATGTTTTTACAAAGATTGCAATTTTTGTCAAGATCGCAAAGCAATTATGTAGCAATTGCAATTATGGTTGAAGCAGTGACAATGTGACTATGCATAAACAAAGCTGATTTTTATTGGTTTTTAATTTCCTTTAGATGAGATAAAAAATTTAACAGCTTGAATGAAAAAAGTTAAAATTAGTATTTTTGCAATTCACATGTATTTCTAACAAAGTTGGCAAGCACAGTAAGCATTATTATCCAGTTTACATCATTCCAAATTAAAAAAAACAACCCAGACCACAATTGACGCTGAGACCAAAACAAATCCCCCATACCATTTGGTAGCAGAGCTGCAGTATTATCTTGATCAATTTTTGTCTTATAGGTAAGTGCGTAGCATGAACCTTTAACAGTAAAGCAGAAAAACATGAGATTACAGTCTGTAAAGTCAGACATGACAAGATAAACAACTCACTTCAAGACAACCAAACATGACAAACACCATCTGAATCACTCTCATGTTTTCATCGACTAACTTTCTTCCACCTTCTCAAGCAAAATGGCATTGTTATTATTTTTATAAACCCAGTTCTGACAATATTCTAAAGGACCTATAATAGGGAAAATGTTAATAATATGCCCTGATATGAAAACATTTTCTTTCTTCCACCTGTGACTCTCTCCAGTCATCAAATGAAAAACTCAATTTTTTTCCCAGACATTTTTATTACTCATTCACCCAAAGACAAGGTGGCTGGGCAGACGCTGTATCTTTCTTTGCATCCTCTTTGCTCTTACTGGGAAAGGATGAGCTGTCACAGCTCTCTTAGTGAAATATAAAAAATAAGGAAGCATATTTTTCTCTTGCCTGCTGTGGAGCACAGCTCAGGACAGCTCTGTGTTGAATTATGAACAAAAAAGGGAGAAGGAAGATTTCTACAAGAATCTGCATAAAAGTGAGGTGTAGAAGAAACAGGTGTGAGGATACATGGAAGCCCTCTTGATAGCTGGCTTTCAGAATTGAGGTGGAATAGAGAGAAATTTATGAGGAAGAATCACAGGAGTTTTGGACCCAGTGGGTGTAAACAAGCGTCACACATGACAGAGCAGAAAAAAGCATATAAGCATGCAGAATTTGCTTAGTACTTTTCCTTTCCTTCCTTTAAAACACTTTTCAGAATAAATAAGAATAAGACTATCAAAAATTTTACTGTGCTATAATAAAGTACATGATGACTGCATTTGATCAGTTCTGATTTCCTCCTTACCTTTCTTCACGAAAGCATCAATGAATTCATGAGCGACCAATTCATGAATGGGTAAATTCCTCACCAGGTAGTACTCTCCAATATCTGCAATTGTGCTTTTCAGCACCTCAGGTAGCATGCCACATTCCGGGATCAAAAAAGACACCTATTAGGAACATATTTGTAATGTCAAACCTATCCTAAAACCTGTTCTGAAAAAACCCCAACCAAACAAAACAACAAGAAATACAAAAGAAAACCTCTACTTTCCAAAGATGTATCAGTATATTACGTCAAAATTTAGATGGAAAAGAAGGAGTATCAGGCTACTGTCTTCAAAATGTATCAATTTTCATAGTCTCTAGGTACACTAAATACATTATTTGGTGGTTTGAGGGTTTTTTTTGTTTTGTTCTGGTTTAGTTTGGTTTGGGGGTTTTTTTCTTTCTTTTTTTTTATTTCTATACAATAGCATTTGATGTATTATGTAAAGACATGATCTTACACAGCATGAGTTAACAGAAGATCTCATTTCACATCATTATACATTTAGCTTGATGTCACACTGGGACACCTCCTTCAGCCTTTGCTGGAGTACTTGATGAAGTAGCTGTAACTAAAATTATAGGCTAAGTATTTCTGTAATCTTAGTGGAAAGCAAAGACCAAAGTAAAATCTTCAATTTACCTTTCACTTAAAACCTTCCCTGTACATGTTCCATAGACCAAGAGAACCCTGAAGTCTGGCAGACCAGGGAAACAAGGTAATATCTGGCAAGCAATAGATGGGCAAGTATGAAGCTGTCTGTCTCCTTCCATCCCCCAAAAACACTTCTTTCCCAAAGCTCTTGGAGAACAGGTGTGTATTTATTTCCCTTGGCACACCTGTTCAAGAGAAGTGAGGACTGACAAACGAGCTGCCTTCCACACTGGTAGAAAGCTTTCTGATTAGCTGCTAAAAACGTCTCAGAAGTCAGAAGCAATGAACAATTAGCCCAGAGAGCTACAGGGTATGAGAAGGGGGTTATGAAACAGGGTCCTGCCTGATTGCTGCAAAATGTGGAATATCTACAAATTTTCTTAAGGATGTTTTTTGATGTTTGGCACTTGTACACTTTCAAGCCTAATCAACAAGAAGGGAGATTTAATCCATGAAACAAGAGCACAGCTAACAAGCCCTAAGTGAAGTCCAGGTCTCTTTGTTAACGTTTAGGGCTGGACATGTTTCAGTGATCTCACACCTAGGGTGAGGTTAACAAAGCTCGGGGAGAAGGATGTACCACTGATAGTGGGCAGAAAGAACGCAGAATTTACAGGCCACAAAGACATTCGGCAGAACTCCCAAAATAAGTAAGAAACTTAATAAACCCAGCAACTCTGCTGAATCAGCTCTGAGTGGATAAAAGGCAATTCTGGCAGGTGGAGAACACGGCCAGCGACCCCAGAAACCCCCTGACTCCTAAGCAGAGAAAGACTGAGCATGACGATTAATTAGCATGGGAGACTCATTAACAGAAGATAGACTACTAATTCCTTTGTTCGCTAAAATGTATAAATAGTGAAAAGGTTTGATAGGTGGTGTGCTTGACTTGCGGAAACCCCGCCTTGCACCCTGCGTGGAATAAACGGTGTCTCCTTTCTAAACCGGACCCTGCGCCTGTGTTCAGAGAGCTCCTAAAATCGGCACCATCACCTCACTGCTCCTGGAGGAAGGAAAAGAGTTTGTTTCTCCCACGCTGCGCGAGACCACAAACGCAAAGGGGCTAAATTGCTTTTTTTTTTTTTTTTTTTTTTTTTCCCTCCCCAAAAATGAGGCGCGCATCCTCTGGTTTTTTTTTTTTTTTTTTTTTTCCTCCCCAAAAACGAGGCGCGCATCCTCTGCCAAGGACGGAGGAGCCCCCACAGAACACCCGAGCGGGGCACCGGCACCGGGCCCCTGGAACGCCTGACGGGCAGAACCCCCGGGACGGGCGGCGTGGGCAGCTCCGATCCTTCCCTTCTCTTCCCTCTTCCCTTCCCTCTTCCCTTCCCTTCCCTCTTCCCTTCCCCGTCTCCCTGAGGGGGTCCCGCCGAGGCCCGGGGCCCGCGCTCGCGCCACTCACGCGGCAGCTGTAGGCGTGGTCCCGCACGTGCGCCGCGTGCCGCGAGCGCGGGTGGCGCGCGTGGCCGCGCTCGCACACCAGCAGGTGCCGCGGCGCGCGCCCGAGCTGCGCCGGCAGCATCCCGGATCCGCCCGCCTTCCTCCTCCTCCTCCTCCTCCTCTGCCGCCGACCGGGAGCTGCCAGACGCGGCGAGGAGGGCCGGGAAGGGGCCGTGCCGTGAGGTCACGTCCGCCGGCTCCGGCGGCGCAGCCGCTTCCGCTGTGGCGGCGGCGGGGCCGCGGTGGCCGCTGTCGCGGGTGCCCTGCCCAGCGCCGGTGGCCGCTCGGGGCTCTCGGTCCCCGCGGGCTCTGAGCAGCCCCGGCACGGATGGGACACGGCCCCCACAGGGGCTGGGCGTGCATGTGCCGAGTGCGCGGTGGTTTAAGCTCGGCGGTGGTTCAGAGCTGGAGAGAACCTTTTCCAAGAGCCTGGAGTGACAGGACAACGGCTTCAAACTGAAAGAGCGTAGGGTTGGGTTAGACATTAATATTAAATTCTTTACTGTGATGGAACAGGTTGCCCAGAGAAGCTGTGGACGCCCTGTCCCTGGAAGTGTTGAAAGCCAGGCTGGACAGAGCTTTGAGCGAGCTGGTCTAGTGGAAGGTGTACTAGAGGGGATGGAACTGGACGAGCTTTGCCGTCCCTTCCACCCCAAGCCGTTCCGTGACTCCGAGCAGCCCTGCAGGCTGAGCCCTGCAGGCTGAGCCCTGCAGGCTGAGCCCGGCGGCCGCACTGCCGGGCCCGGGGCCGCTCGGCTCCGCTCCGCACGGCGGGCACGGCACAAGAGCCGCGGGGTGCGACCCGGCCTGGGATGGCTGTCCCTCCGCTCCTTCCGCACGGCCTCTATTTCACACAAAGCATGCACAAAAGTTCCGGCTTTTCCGCCTTCCTGCAGTGTTTCTTTTTGCCGGTCCCCCGGCTTGGTGGCTCCCACTTTAATTTAAAATCTAATCTCAATTGTTCAAATTTTATTACTCTAATTATATGACTATTTTTATAACCATTTTATTACTATCAAACTTTAAAAAATGTTAAAAACAGGTGATTGGCGTTTTTCACAGCACCAAGCAACTTTCTGGGTAGTTGCTGTTTCTGTGGCCAGCACAGTGGCTAAGTGCGGCTCATTGGGCTGACTCAGCCTCCCTGGTTTCAGGCCACGAGCTGTCCGAGTGGCCGTGTGCCGCAGGGACACCGGGACACCGCTGCTCCCGGACTCCCGGAGGTGTGTGCCCTGCCCGCCCCGAGGTGAAGCCGCACTCGGCGGGTCAGCGGCCCGCAGGAGCGCTGAATGCCGCGCTGCCCGTATAAATCAGATTGATTGCATTATTGCCAGCCAAAAAAAGGCTGTGTGATCACAGTAGCCTTGTGAGCACGCAAGCGTTAATGGGGAGGGAGCGACATGATTAATGTCACTTGTTATCACAGCCGCCAGCAGAAGCCTCTGCGGGCGGGCGAGCCTCGCACTGCGGCCATCAGAAAGCCTGTGCTGCTAAAGGGGTGAAAAGTTCAAGCCTCTGATCAATAAGCCCAGAGAGTCAGGCAGGAAAATTCAGCTGCACTCAAAGCAGCATGTGGAGGGGTTTTTTTATTGTTTGTTTAATTTGAATTTTTTTGGCGGGGGGGGCTGTTTTTGTGGGGTGTGTTGGGGCTTTTTATGAGCTTCTGTATGCTAATCCAATTTATGCTGTCTGCTGGGGATACGAATGGATGGGAAGAGAATTGAGGAAAAAATGTGCTGGGGAAGGGTCAAGAGAGTCAAGATTCGTGGTTCCATATTCAGTGTTAAGACCATATTTTATGGATTCTGGCAGGAGTATAGCTCACTGCAGCGCAGTGGAACACGGAAGGATTTGCATCACTGTTCAGTCAGTTTGGTTCAGGTGTCAAGCAATTAATTTTAACCCACCCTTAGTTATAGGTATTGGCTGTCCTATTATAGTGTATGTGTGTTTTAGAGAACTCCCTGAAGACACTGAACTACATTAAGAAACCCACTTGGAAGTCCAGCAGTCTGTGTTGTAACATACAGAATTTCCTTATCTTTAAATGAGACATAAGTCATGTATATATAATTGTGTGTGTATATACTAATTGTTTGTTAATGCTGACTTTTTATAGTCGTTGTCACAGTTTTATGAGCAATTTGGTATGGGATTTCTTTATATTGTAAAAAAAAAATCTTTTAAACTTTAAATACTTTAAATAATTTAAGGTGTAAAGCTATCACAATTTTCCTAAGGATTTCAAGCCCATGACAGGGTAATGCAGTTTTACAGCAATTCAGTTTCTGCATGCTTCAAGACAGTTACAGGATATAGTAAAGAGGAAAGGATTGCCTTGAGGCATCTTGTGGTAATAAGTTGGAATATGGAAGGATCTCTGAAATACTTCCTGGAACTGGTGAAATTTGATTCTGATTTTGTATAAAATGACTGAGTTTGGAAAGAAAAGAAGGATCTTCACATTATGTACAGTATCTCTTTTTGTGAAGCCCAGTTGCTTCCTGCATATACTTTTTCACTATGGAAGAACAATTTTAAATGCTGGATTTTCTGATTTAAAAAACAGCATTATTAAAATACTTAGAGTTTCATTAAATCAAATTTAAACAAGACTTTTGATATTGGTTTGTGTCTTTAAGATTAGTCAAAATATTTTTCTTTTCAGTCACTGTTTTTTCTTTCTTAAATAGTGTTGACTGCAGAAAAGAAGGAAGGAAGTTGTCTAAATCTTTTAACCTTGGCCATGATAATTAGTACTTGTCAAAACAGAAACAAACACGTACCTCTTGTGCTGTGTTCATCTAAAAATAATAAAATGCATAAGACTGAAAACCAGCAATTTACTTGATCAGTGTCAAATGGTTTTTTCGTGGAGGAAAGTGGAAATGTGGACAGTTAGCTTTATACCCTTTTTTTTTACACACTTTAGTCCATATATTCAGAGTGGTGATGGGCTGTAAAAAAGGTCCCACTCGGACTTGCTCTTTAAGGGGCTTACAGACAAAGCTCTGCCGAGCTACTCCCCAAAGCAGCCATTTAAGCCAGGAAGATCAGTGAATGCTAACCATGGACCAAGTTGTTTGGTTTGGTTTAAAATGCCATTAAAAATCCCCAACCAATCAACCAACCAACCAACCAACCAACCATCTGATCTGTTTTTCTTGGAGTGAAACCCTCGGTAATCTGGGAAACCTCCTACTCACTCAGTTTTGTGATATTACAATGGTAGAAGAAATGAGAGGGACAATTCCTTCAGCAAGGTTCCAGGGAGGAGGAGTGTGTTTCATCTATATTCAAGCAGCGTCATCACCTCCACTTGCCTCCCAAGGATCAAATTTTGTCAGGGCCCTGCATGATACTGGGGAATTTTCATGCACTTTCTCTCTCCTCCTAAACAAGTCAGTTGTCCTTCACATTGTGGCTAATATGAGGCACATATACTCTGTTTTCTATTCACACTTCCTTGCTGTAGGTAACAAAGTGTGGCCATGTTCCTCTGGTTGCCCTTTCGTCTGCTGGGAAACATCCTAGGGAACACTTCCACATCCACCTTGACCTTCCATGGGCAATAAAGTTGTCCTTGACCCATAACAAATGGGGAAAATTCTGCATTTTCCATTGCTAAGGTCTCATCTCCTGGCATGACAGATAACAGGCACCATTTCCCCTCAAACAGAATAATCAATTAACACAATGGTGTTAAACTCATTGTAGCAGTTTTTTTCTCAATCTGTACATGATTTTCCCTGTTATATGAGCAGGTGTGCTGAAGGATATTAATTGTCTCTGCAGAAATTGTCTTGATAATATCCTTAGAACACTTTATTTCTAGTAACATTAGTGCTGCTCCTGGGATTGCTGCAGATCACACTGCTACCTTAACGCGCCATCATGAAGATAGAGAATGCAAAGCAAAGAGAAAATACAACTAATCATTCCTTCCTGTCCACACCTTAAAAAAAAAATAAAGAAACAAGGTAGCACAGAAATTTAAAAGCAGGGTGCATTTTCTCTTAAGATAGGTGCAGAATACTTCCTTCCTGTCACAGCTCAAACTTCCAGGTTGCTTCAAGGAGAGGATTTGCCATTTTCACCAATAAATTAGTAGTAGTAGTAGTAGTAATAATAAAAATAAAAATAATAATAATGTATTATTAATATACTTTAACTTATAAGTATAATATATAATAATATATAATATACATTATATATATTATATATATTATATATAATGTGTTATAATATATATTTATATATATTATAGACTACTATAATTTAATTATACATTTATTATATTATAATTATAACTATAATTAATAAAATAATAATTAGTAATATTTCTGTTGTTCAATCTTTTGTGTATTACTGCATGTTATTAATAAGTATTGGGATTGCAAAGCCACTGGCATTTTTCTCTCACTAAACAGTTTCTCTGACACCCCCAAGTTATAAAAGGTCCTGTGCTGCACTTTACACCAAACTTGTGTGGGGCTGGCTGCAGCTGTTTCCACGAAGGATGGAAGCCTCTTTCTCTACGGCTGGCTGGAGAGCTTGCCTCAGCCACCCTGCCTGCACACGGACTCTCAAAATGCAGTTTCCGGAGTGCCTGCATTCACAATTTCTCTCCCTAATATTACCTATGAAATCAAGTAACAGAAACTGTGTAGTATTTAAAAAAAAGATCCAAACTCACAAACAAAACAAAACCACCTTCCTTGGTAAGAGTAGCACTTTCACCAAGGTCTAAATGTTTAAGGACCAGAGTGGCATTACCAAAAGTTTAAAATTAGAATTGTACATTTTATTCATTTGAGCAAGATTCAAAGTTTCAGCCTAGAAGTACACTAAAAATATTCTCCCTGCCCTCAGCACCTTCCAACTGTGCTGATGTTAAACTGGCTCACAGGAACAATGGAAGCAAGTTTTGTTCAGGAAGTATTTAAAAGGCTACGTGAAGGTTAACCATCAAGGTAAATACCCACATATATATGACCATAAACACATGAGAGTAATATGAGAAGCCAAGAGCACAGGTAAGAGTATGACATAGAAGTGTGTATGTATGTGTGAGTTGAAGCCCTATACAGGCTTGAGGTTATTTTTTCCCTCTGCTCCCCAGGATTTTGGAGACTGGAGGCCTCCCAAGCACCTTTCCTGGGAGGTGTGCGCAGTTAAGATGTTATGCAAGCAGCCTGTTCTATTCTCATTTCCTTTCTCTATTTTCCTTCCTCAGAATGTTCATACTCACATTCTTATTTACTGTTTTTTAAAAATCTTCTGGGTTTTTAGGGTTTCTTTTTTTTTGTCCAGAATGACTCTGAGGTCTTAGTATTTCTTTTTTTAAGCCCATATTTTGAATGAAATACTAAAAATTCTGCTTTGAAAGAACAGCAAGGATTTTGGTTTAAACCTAAATTTTGGTGAATTTAAAACAATTCTATTTTCTATAAATCCATTTTTATCCAAACAACTGGGAAAATTTGAAATTTCCTCCATTATTTTTTTGAATAAAAGCTCTGACACTGCAAGTTGACTCTTTGCCTGTACAACCCATTCACACGAAATCTGCTGCTGGTTGCAATGATGAGAAGGAAAATTAATTTCGTCTTTAGCACTTGTGCCTTTGTATTCTGCCTTCTAGCAGGCTGCACTCAGATTAACTTCTTCCTGTAGTTGCTGCTTTGTTTAGGAACACATTAAGGAACAGGCAGACCTTTTGTACATGCCTGGATTTTTGTTTTAGGCACAAAATCCAGACAAGAAACTGCACCATCCAATTAATCAAGCAAGCAGCAAAAATTGGATCAGTGTGAAGACATGACATCTCAAATAAACTTTTAGATTTCACTGGTTGCCTGGAGAGTTAGAGCTCTCTGCAGAACATACTGAAAGGTGACCACCTCACTGCTTTTATCCACTTAAATGTGAAAAATAAAGGAGGCAATTTGCATCTTGTTGCAGCTGAGTGACAAAACTTGATGGGTCTTCCTGTTCTGTAACATGAATCAAGAAATGACAACTACATGGATTCATTTGTAAACTACAGTGATAAGACACCCCTCTGAACACAGGGCAGGAAAGAGACATAGAATTTTGCGCAGAGTCATTAATCTTCAAATTTCAAAGGAAGACAGGCTTCACAGCTAAATAAAAACGCTCTGCCTTTGGCCAAGATAAATCTTTTGCTCTTGGAATGCAAAGGAAGTGATTTCTATTGGGGAATGAGTGCATCCTTGTTGTGGGAGAAATAAGAAATGTCATTTTTTTCTTCATTTGCCAGGACAACTAATACAATTAAGTGTAATTAAATGCAATTTTCAATGACAACAGGTAAAAAAAGGAAAACTGCAAAGGAGAGAAAATGACTCCTGAAATAGGTCTTTGAGGTAATTTAGCTTTTTTTAATCACTGAATCAATTTAATTTTCACAATGAAAATTAATCCATTGCTCTAAAAATTCTTGCTCAGTTCATAATTTCATTAATCCCCCTTGGTTTTTAACTTGCTCCTCTTTGTGTCTCCAGCCTGATTAATAATTCAAAAGACAACTAAGGGCTCAAAAGATTGGTTCCCTAAACCTAGTCTGGCTAATCTTGATCCTGTTGAGTTATCCTTAGATTTGCAAGTTAAATGCTCATATGGAAAGGGTCTGGGCAGTACTGTTTACATGATTAGGAAATAGTGGTATGTATGGGAGAGGGACATTAACCACCAGAAATCAAAGCAACAAGTCCAGTGGGATGAGTGGGCAGTGATCTACTCACTGCTGTTGGGAAGAGGGTGACACAGAGCTGTGAAAACTTTCTGTTCACCTTAACTGTGCTCAGGCACTTCTGTTTCTTGGATGGGAGAGGGAGCAGGGTGTGAATGGCACCACTTGTTCTTCAAGAACATCTTTATTTTGAAAACAAAGTGTCTTCTTATTTTCGAACTCCTTACAGTGTGACTTCTTGAAGTATTTTCAAACTGAAGTGAGTCCTTCTGCTTCACGGAGTAAAAAGACAAACAACTCCGTTTTGGCACCCCTAAGTTGCATTCACAGTCTATCGCATTACAGAGACATTGGAAAAGGTGTAGTGAACCACGGAAGTAGCAGCCTTTAAATGTCTCCTCAGTTTGGGAGTGAAAACAAATGGGAGACATGGGATTTGTCTTTTTGTTTTAGTTGGATATGAAAACAGAGACTGAAACAGAGTTACAGCAGATTAGTAGTCCAGATACCAGCAAAGGAAACATATTTTGCTGAACTTATTCTTAAATATTTACTGTATAAAACGTATTGAATTATGTATTATCTGCAGATGGCTTGTAAAAGGAACTGCCCTGAATTGTGCCAAGCCTGTAGGAACAAAAAGTCTAAAATAATTTTATTAAGGTTGCAATTCCAATTCACGGTGATATGAATAATGATAACATCCTTTGGTAATGTTTTAATGTCATGATCACATACTGTTTACATGGCTGGAGAACTTGGACTTAATTTCTTTCAAATTACAAGAATGCATGAAGGGAAAGGATGGTCCTGCCATAGAGGCAAGTGATTTTCTAGCCTAAAGGGACTAAATTTTATTGCTGCTCCAGACATTAAGCACCTGGCAGGGCAATGCAAATTGCTCAAACTAACTTGGCTACCTAATGCATACTGATAATTTTCTACCCCAATAACCCAAGCAGTCAGATTTCAGAGGTACTAAGCTCTAGCTGAAATCAAAAGGAGTGATGTGCTGAGTCCATGAAAAATCTTCTATTCTCACAAGCAATTTCAAAAGTCAAGCTGCCCACTTCCAAAATGAGCACTTACAGTACAGGGACACTTTTTACCTTGACCTTTCTGCAGCTCAGCTCTCTAATGCTAAAAATCAGGAATACTTCATCTCACAGTAGTCTATGTTTCTGAAGCACTTGAAGATACTGTGATGTTGAGGACAATGGAGGATCCCATGAGGAAATCCAATCACATCTCCAGAACAGGACTGGAATACTGTTCAATAAGTCAGGCCTGCAGCTACACTTTGAGCAATGTGGAGGAAAGCAGTGACAACACCATTAAATAGCTGTCTATCTTGTGTGCTTAATGAGACAGTCCTGAAAGAAAAATGGCTTAAAAATGCATAATTAAAGGCTGTAACCTTAATGATGGGCTAAAAAGAAAAAAAAGAAAAAAAAAGAAAAAAAGGGCTGCATTAAGGCTATAAAGGCAATGTGACTTCAGGCAATTTTCAGTGTATTGATGCTTGAATCTGTATTCGCATCACTCTTTTAACATGGATTTTTTGGTGGGTAATTAATATTAGGCTCTGTTCTACTATTTAGGAAAAAGGTAATGATAATTGATTTGATGAAATGCAGCATCTTGCCCATTGAAATGTGGGCACTGCAAAAGAGTGGACAAAATGTATTTTATTTACCTGAGTTTGCAGGATAAGATTTATGTGTATCTGTGTTTGAAATTGCTGTTGTTTAACACAAACTTGCACTAGGAGCATGTCTTGAGAGAAATTGCCATGGGTTCTTGAAGGAGCAGTAACACACATGAATTTGTGTGTGAAAGTAAGCACAGAACTTCAGTGGCTCTACCCAGTATCATCTACCTCATTAGGTCCATACTTTACAATGCTTATAACATTTTATAACATCAGCTTGGGGGAACATGTTTCCCAATCCCACAAAGCAGTGACTTTGCTGACACAGACATTTAGAATTAAATACTTGCTAAAATTACTTGGAAGCTTAGGTCAAATCATTTTACCTGAAAACCAGCATTGCTGTAGTTTGTTCAACAATTCTTTGCTGCTGCTGCTGCTGCTGCTGCTGCTGCTGCTACTACTACTACTACTACTACTATTACTAATTATTATTATTACTATAATTATTATTATTATGCAGATGCAGCAGCCACCCTGACTTCTCGTTCACATACCTTCTCCTTCATCCTTTAACCAGTGATTCCTTTAACCAGTGGTTGCCTTTTCTTCTCCCCACCCCAGGCTGCAGCATGTCACCTCTGGCTAATGCACCCTTTTATGTTTGTTAGATTATTACCCTGACAAGATACTGTGTGCCTTGTATTGCAAAGCTTCAACTCTGATTTGTTTCAAATAGAAAGTCCTGGTTTTAGAATGTTTTCTGATTTGAAAGTGCTTGATAACGCTGGTTCCATTTGTGGGACAGGTGATCTTCTATATATTATTTCAATTTTTCATTTTGTTGGGAGAGGAATGTATTTGCAATCAGCCAAAACTGAAAAGAAATGATAATCAGCCACACCACCAGATGGAGCTTCTTTTCTGCCTTTCCTGCTGAAGGTGCTGAAGCTGTGGAACTGAACTCACTGGGACTCTGGGACTTTACCTGTTTTTATAGTCAATGAAATAGAAAACTCTCTTTCTATTTTTATTTCTGGTGATGCAGGACTAAGCATCCCTGCATTCATAGATGGCTACTTCAGCAATTTTTATTTGTGTGCTGTTAATGACAGCTGTTGTGCCAGTCCTTTGCTTTTACAGGCTTAGGCTTGATCATGCAGCCCTGTTTTTTGCTCATGCACTTGAGAGTTTTCGAGTACAGGCTCGCTTATTAGAATGGCACACTAATATCAATGCAGCACATATTTCTGCTCTTTTTTCTTTCTTACTGTTAAAAACTATTAACATTCTTCAGAAAAGCAAATCTCTCTGTATCCAGCCCACTACAGAATCTATTTTATTCACTGAAATTCAACTCTGAAGTCTCCTTGTGTGCTTTCAGCAGTACTGTATTGTGTTACAGATTCCTAGTCGCTGGTTTATATATACATCAAATGAAGTTGTGATGTTCATAAGTCACGAGAATCAATATAAATGACTGTGATAAACATTCTCTCTCTTTACAGGATATAGTCTATCGGATGCCTGTTTTGCTATCTGGTATCGTAGCTGAGCTATTGAGAACTGACTGTAACTGAAGCAGTCTGGGAAAATGCAGAGAGACAGGGTTGAATTTATTCCTTTTTTGACAGTGTGAAAAAACACATATTCAAGCCAACAAATTTTAGTGTCGCATTTATACAGCAAAATTGCTTGAAAGCCTATTCCCATTTTAACCCAAGAAATGGGACTGAGTACAACTCATCCAGCTGCGACTGCTGGACTGAAAAGCTCGGCCTGCATTTACATTAGAACAGGCTAGATTGCCCAACTCTGTTTTCCCAAAGGGCGGGGAGGTATCTGCACTGATGAGGTCAGGTTAGCGCTCCACTGTGCCACGTCAAACACAACTCTAAAGACCAGCAAGGTTTTGCCAGCCGACGTCAAGAAGGTCCTTCTGGCAAATTCTGTTGTCCTGGGAGAGACCAAGGGAGTTCAGGCCATTATTGATTTTGAGCAAGCTATGCACCTTGCTGCTTGTAACAAAGGCAAACAGAAAATGACAAAACAGAATTAATGTGGGTACAAGTTCATGTTGTTTTCCATTTTCGTGTTGCATTTCCAATGAGTAAAAAAATCTAATGCTGTAGAGGCGGAAAAAGGGAGGGGGGAGAAAATCTGGTGATTCAGACATGCAATGTTCAGGTGCTAACAACTCAAAAAGGTGATCTAGAGATGTGTTGTTTTGTCATGTTTTATATCCTTTCCAGTAGTTAATTTTGGAGGGTATGTCAAGCATTTGGAATTTCTGAGTGTCCTTAGACAAGAGGTAAACATCTTCTGTCTGAGTAAGTTTCCTTACAGAATTTTAAGAAGACATTGGGTTATGTTTTCCAAAGGCAGGCTGCTAGGTGGCAGGGTAGGAGCAAAATCAAGCAACTTAAGAAATAAGGCAAGAAAAAGTTAATTATTTTAATACTTTAGCAATAGTTTTGGGGGTAGAATGCCCTTTGTATCAACCTATTCTGAGCTTCTTCCCCACTGAAGTCCAAAGCAATATACCAGCACAATGTAGGGCAAGAATTTGATCAAATTATTCTTTTCCGAGATTGAAAAAAAAAACCCCAAAACAGCCAAACAAAACCCCACATAAACATAGAGGTTTTACATGTGAGAACCTGGATCCTAGTGTTCATCAGAAACTTTTGAAAGAGATGCGGTTCTGCAACTTTCTGGAGATCCACATTAAAACAAACAAAACCCATAAAACAAAACCCTTTTCAACTCCTATGCTGTGAATACCCTTTGGAAGCTGAAACCATTTTTTCTCACTGGTAATCGAAACTTTTCCTTTTCAGAGACTGTTTATTTCAGTTAAATTGTTGAAATGCAACAACAACCTATAAGTAAGGCAGGATGACAACTTGTACAAGGGAGAGGGTTTTTATCACCACATAATTTGCTGATTAAAAGATTGACAAATGACCTCAGATTTTCAGTGTACCGCATGAACATAGAAAGCTTAGATAAATACCTTACAAACACAAATGGTATTAAACCAATCTGGACACCTTTATGAACCACAAGACCAAAGCAATACTTCTGAAATCTTAGAGAATGGGAAGCTTTTGTGTGACATGGTTTTGTCACAGTTAATGCTAATTTCATTCTGAATTTAGAATCCGTTGTGCCATTATTATTATGTTCACTTATCATGAAGAATGGCCATGATTTTATATCAGATGTAGCGAAATCCTGAACCTACGCAAATCAGTGACAAAACTCCACCTTCAAGGAGGTCAGCATCTCACCCAAATGAGGAGACATTCCCTGCCTTACTGCCAAAGACTTGGTATTAGTAATTGAAAAGGATATTCAACATCACTATAGGAAACACAGCCAGACGTAGTTCAGAAACACTGAAAAAGAGTATTTTCAGGCATTTAATCTCATTAGGAACATCAGATGAAAGTCTGCTGAGACACAAAAAACCCCTATACAGCAGAGATCTCTAAAAGTGCTGTCTGAGAGACTCAAAGCTCTAAAGGGTTTTGCTTGCTGGGCATCATGCAGAAATTACATTTAAATATTTGTATTTAAGATTTGGAAATTAAAGTAAATGCTTCCATCTATTTGCCTCCATTTTAGTACTTTTCCCATTATGGACCTAACCAAAGCCTTTTTGAAGTACAACTGCTTGGTGAAGAAAATTAGGTCTAATAATCTAACTTCTGAATAATTTCTATTCATATTGTATAGACCCACTTAGTTTTTCATTCAGTTTGACCATCCTCATAGACATAGTAAAATCCCATCCTTATTAGAAACACAGAGAAGCTGGAATTTCATATGGGATAGGGAGCCAATTTTTTTTTTTTTTTTCATAATTGAGGAGGCTAATAATATCCTTGCTGGAATTTTTGTACAAAGAACATGACTGCTAAAACTGGGGTAAAGGGCTACATAATTTTCAAAGCAAAGCAAGAATATTGTTTGAACAAATGCTGCTAGCATTTGAAAAAGATGGTATTAATTTTGTGTGTGAACTGTGATAATCCCTGACTATTTCTAAATCCTTGTAAATTGTTTCATAGGGCTTAGGAGTTATGACTTATTCACATTTTCTGACAAGCTACTGTCATGGGAGATCTAACACATAAGTAGGAAATTGGAGAGATCTGGCATATTTGAACAAGATACATCCAAAAATTGAATGCTTTACCTTGGACTAACTGGAAAATCTGCTAGCTTTGGGTTTGAAAGTTGAAGGTAATATTAAAAGTGCATTAAAAGGAATGATGAACAGTATTTGAATGGGTTTCTTTTTTACATTGTGTGGTTGAGTTGAATCCATGGATTCCTCCAGTTACTTGACTCTGGGTGTCTGCAAACAAATATTTTCATATATATTTTCTGCTCAAATGACAACAACTATCAGTCCAAGCAGCTTGACCAATTTATCAAGCTCCATATCAAATAGAGCTCCAACCGAAAATCCCTGATCTAATGACTCCTGAGAAATACGTTCCCATGCAATCATAGTGAGAATTGAAAAGCAATACCATGGATTGCTTATCAGTGATTTTCACATTCTCTGCTTTTAGTGTCATTTTCAGTAATCACCTTAAGATGCCAATGCTTCTGCAAAATGTGTGTGCTGACTGCAGGATGGGGTCAAGATAGGCTGGTGTGAAACAAGAAGCAGGGAAATGAAAGGAAGTGCTCTGCTGATCTTGTGTGTAGTTGATAATCCTAAACATATCTGGTCCAAGCTCAGGGAATGCAAAAAGCCTCATGGCTGCTAATAATGTGATCTCTCCTTTACTAAGAAATCCCTCAACTTTTATCACAACATTAATAGTAAATGTGGTAAATAGTACTCAGAAGCCTGAGACCCGGGTTGCACCATTCTTTTAGGAGAAGCCATTTTAAAGCACATAAGAGAACACTAAATGCCTCCTTAACTAATGTCCTCTGGCAGGGTTTGCTGTGTAGTTGAACATCTGTTCTAAAGGTTTATCTGATTATAAATTACTCCTTTCAAAATGGTAGCAATTGATTCACACTAAAATATGAGTTTGTATGCCGTTAATTGCCCGATTATAATTATCTTCCTCCAATATGGATTCATGTTGGCTTAACTGCTTTTGCTTATTTTCTGTGAATTGTAGTTCTTTTTGCAGGCCTGTCTCCCAGTTATGGAACATATAAGAAATGTGTATTAATTGCTACCATATTACTTAACTCTTATCAATATTTACTGTTGTTTTCTTTTTTTGCTGTCCCTTATTTTGATTAAACCTTTCACATTACTCTGAAATTTCTAGTAGTCCAAATGGTTTTGCCTTATGAGCAAATGGCACATTTTTTTCTCTTTGCTGCTTAAAACATTTGTTAATGATTTGGCAAGCTGGGATAGCTTCCACATGAGGAAGTAAGGGGTGGTTTCTTCATTTCTGCTTTCCTCACCATATAATAGATAGCACTTCAAGAAATTAAAGTAGCAGTGTTGTATTTTAGATAAGGGTTCTTGAACATATTTTAAGTACTAAGCACCCTTATCCTACACATTATCTATTCATTTTTCTTCTTTCCAGCTTGCTAATTTGAGGTGCCACAAGCCTTAGAGAGGCGAGTGAGGAGGTGTCACTTCCAGGCACAAGTAAGAAAGTGCTTGCAATCTTTTCACCACACTGAATGTTACTTAACAGGAGAGTGTTTGGGAGAGACCCAAAATTTCTGTCTGGCTCCGCTAGAGACACCAGCAGGCTGGGAGTGATGATGCAAACAGGTGACACCAGCACCTTTGCTGCCACATCCAGAAAGAGGACAGTTGTGTTCCTCCTTCCTGTGCTGCACCACAGAGCTCAGCTGAGTAACTCAGAACCACGGTCTGTGGTTTTGCATCATTAAGTTGAGGCTGGTTAGTTCAAGGAGCTGAAATGGAGGCACACCATCTCCCTTGGAACAGGCAAGGCCAAGGAACGCTCCCAGGAAGGGTTTAGCCAACAGCCTGCCGAACATGGCAGCTCCCAGCAGAGCTGGTGATCAGCAGCTGATGGCAAACTGGTGTTCATCATGTTTTCCATCAGCACAGCGGGCGCCAGCCAGGATGTTTGTCCTTCGTTCCTCTTCTTACAATGCCCTAAACCAAATGCCAAACAAATGTCAAGTAGTCAGATTATCTGGCACTCCTGAGGAACTGCTCGCTGTGCAGCTCTTCCGTCAAGGTGTAGCAAGAACATCCTCACAGCAGTGTCTGCTAAGAAAACTCTTTGGTGATGTTTCTGCTGTTTTGACATTCGTTCCTCTGCGAGACCCAGACTGCACACTCAGTTGAACTGCAGTGTATTCACTCACACTGGGAGGCTGCTTTTTGGCAACCAGACTGATGCTAAAAATAAAACAACCTATGCAAAACTAACAAAAAACCTCCTTGCTAAATCCATAGTGGGAGTATGTTGCTTCAGAAAGCACTGAGTTGTCTCTGCATATGTTTTTTGGTGTCTCTTCCACAAGAAAAAGAAAGGAGGGAAGTTTAATAATGTAGTATTTTTGCAATCATCCATGCAAATCACCCCAGACAATAGCCGTGGCATGCACAAAGTATAGAACCAAGTTTGAAAAGTTCTCAGATACAGACCTCATCCTACTTATGAAAACATGTTGTTATAAGGATGCTGTTTACTGTGCGCCATGCCTACAAAATAAAACTGAGAGGGATACTACTTATTTTTATTTATTTAGGGGCAATGCCTGTATTTTGTTTTCCCTGCTTGATTTTCTGTTTTTAATTGGAAACTTTGGAGACAGCCTGGCCTTCTAAAAGGGTGTTTGTGCACACACGTGTGCTTCCTGAGCCTTTGGACTCGATTTTACACAAGTAACAGTAGAGTTAGCACCGAGTGTGGGTAAAAAAGAGAGATTTGCTTACAAAACACAGCGTACTTTAAAAAGTTAATGCTTTTGGAGTTTGTTTTACCTTTGGGGTTTTGTCCTGGAGCTCTGGTCTCAAAGATTTTCTCTGCAGTTAGGATGGGTGGAAACTGATTTACACACAAAAGCCGGGGGCTCACAAACTCCCAGCAGCAGACTCACGGGCAGCGCCCAGCCCTTCTGACGCCCAGGCCGGCGGAGAGGGCGGCGGCTCAGCCCCGGTCCCGAGGGTCCGCTCCACTCCCTGAATGGATGGAACTCCTCGGTGATACCAGCCTGGGGGGGCTCCTGCTTAATCCTGACCCTCCGGGCTCTTTCTTCGGTGAACCTCCGACGGGTGGAAGCCTAAATAACGACGACGGTGATGACAGTAATAATAATAATAAATAACCAATTAAAGCAATAACGAAGCAGCCCCTCAGCCTGGGTGTGCGGGCGGGGCGGCGGGGGGACCCCGGGGGCGCCTTTCTCTCGCCGCTGCCCGTATCTCCTCCAAGCCCGTAAAACTGGCAGCGTTGCTCGCTGCTCGCTGCTCCGCGCCCTGGTAACGGCGGCCCCCGGCGGGCGGGAGGACGTGCGGGGCCGCCCGTCGCGGCTGTTTCCGTGTTGCCCGTCCGGGCAGGCGCGGCAGGAGCTGGCGGCCGAGGAGCGGCTGCTCCGCGGCGCGGCCCCGACGGTGCCCCGCGACGGCAAGCGGGAGGCGGCGGGGGAGCGGCTGGTGCTGCTGGAGCTGCGCCGCTGCGGGCGGCCGCCGTCCCCCGGCCCCGGCGAGCGGCAGGAGGAGGGGGAGGAGGAGGAAGAAGAGGGGGAGGCGGCGGCGGGCGAAGATTGTTGCGGCAAGTGCAAGAAGCGGGTGCAGTTCGCCGACTCGCTGGGGCTGAGCCTCGCCAGCGTCAAGCACTTCAGCGACGCCGAGGAGCCGCAGGTGCCGCCCGCCGCGCTGTCGCACCTGCAGAGCCCGCCGGGCGAGGAGCGGGACCCTCCGCCGCCCGGCGCCGACCTGCCGCCGCCCGCGCTGCTCCTGGTGCCCGACTTCCCCGACGGCGGGGAGCCCAGCGCCGAGCGGCTGCGGCGGCAGCGCGTCTGCCTGGAGCGCCTGGGGCGGCCCGCGGCGCCCACCGACGTGCGGGGCACGGTGCAAGTGCTGGGCGGCCCCGGCCCCAGGGAGGTGACGGTGCGCTACACCTTCAACGAGTGGCTCTCCTTCGTGGACGTCCCGGCCGCGCCCCTGCCCCCCGAGCCGCCGGCCGAGCGCTACGGCTTCACCCTGTGCGTCCCGCCGAGCCTGCGGGAGGGCTCGGCCCTGCACTTCGCCATCCGCTACCGCAGCCCGCAGGGCGAGTTCTGGGACAACAACGGCGGCCGCAACTACACGCTGCGCTGCTGCGGCTGCCCCGGGGCCGGCCCCGCCGCCGCCCCGCCGGCCCCCGCCGCACCCCGCTACTGACCGGCCGGGCGAGGGGAGCCCAGGGGACACGGCCGGGCAGGGACGGGGGCAGGCGGCCGCACCCCGCGCCCGGAGTGAGGCCCGGCTCGGCAGGGAGACGGCCAGAGCGCCGAGGGCCCCGTCCCGGAGACTGCCCCAAGTCTGGTGGTTTTTAAGCAGGAGCTTCAGTTTCTGCCAGCGAAACATGGATGTGCGTAGCTCGCATTGCTGTGGTTTGTGGAATTGTTCTCCTTTTTGGTTTGTCTTTTTTTTTTTTTTTTTTTTTTTTTTTTTTTTGAGAGAGAGAGAGAGAGAGAGCAAGGAGACTGAGTAGCGTGGGCTTTGCTTTTCCCCTCTTGAAGTGAATTTTTGAGGTCTTGATTTGGGCTTGACTCCACTTACCCGATTAGTCAAGAGCACTCGCGTGAAAACTTGGTGGCGTGTTCGCTACAGATTTAATTTAGGATCCCAGTTTTCCCGTTCTCAGATCCATTTGAAAGACACAGTACTGCGACAGCAATGGTGTGCTTTGTCCTTTTTTAGTTATTTTGTTTGACTTCAATGGACTCCGTAACAATGCGATTCACAGTTGTGAGCACCTGTCAAACCCGTGACAGGCTTGCGTGCCCGTCCCACCTTTGCCATGGCTGCGGCAGCTCTGAGCAGCAGGCGCTCTGTTTTGGGGCTGGATCTGGGGCTGGACTGGGCTGCCCTGCTTTTTGTCACTCAACACACTTCGATACCGCTCCCCAGGCTCGCATGTAGATCCCGTCTGGCTAATAGCAGCCAACAGGGACTTGTGCAGAAATGTTTTTGCTTAAAATAGACTGATGACTTCTTTTCACACAACCAACGAGTCTAAAACCGGGACGAAGGAGGAGTTAAAATACTTGCTGATGCTGTGTTTATCAGGAGAACTTTGGTAACACCTTTGAGTCATGCACTGTGAAGTGAAAGATGGTGTCCGTCTCGTACACGGTTCTGTATTTTCAGATTTGGGTCTGGTTTGGATGACCCGTCTCACTGAGGAGTGACGCTGCCATACAGAGAGGGTGTCTGCAGTAACAAACAGAAACAAGTGCCTTAGTTCAGCTCTCCTTATGTTACATTTTGCACCACATTTCTCAAGTATTTATAATTTATACAGCTTTTTTGCTACATATTTTTCTGTATTTGTATGTTGCTGGGAAAGGACTTTGTTGTGCACACAGCTGGACTTCATGGCGCTGGACACTTGAATTGATTTTATAGTCTTCACTCTTGCACTGCAAGCCTAGAGGTTGACTACTACTGGGTGTCCCAACTCTTGAAATTAAGCAAAAACTACCAATGCAAATGGGTTTGTAAGAATAAAAAAAAAGTTTTAAAAAAAGCCATAAAGCTCACCATTACACTTACTTTCTTCCTTTTTTAATTTTTTTTTTTCTATTTAGCAAAATGTAACAGCAGGCTTCACAGTTTTGCAACCTGTGGTGTGTGTGCCCTGACCAGGGATGATCCCATCTGTCTGTAAGCGATGTTTAGGGCTGTAGCTGACAATGACTGCGGTCCTGCCACAGCCATGAGGCAAATGACCCTGTAAGTCTGTGACAGGCATCTTGGGCAGAGCTGTGCTGTGAGGAAGCTTTACTAGCATGGGTGGAAAGTAGGTGGGTTTTGGTCAAGTTTTGTTGGGGCCCTTCTGCAACTTTGATTCTTCTTGTTTTCTTTTGATACAGTATCTCAAAATATGGGTTATTTTTGGTTAATGAAGAACAATTGCCAGAATGCAGAAGATGCCCTGAAATGGATGTATGGTCTTCAGTAAGACTATGGAATGACATTTTTCCTTTTTTGAAACAGAGATTTCTCAGGCCTTCATTTCCTCTGAAGATGTAAAACATCTTAAAGGCTATCCTGACAACATTAGAAAAAACAGCTATTGATAAGATTCCCCATACTTGAGAATATTTTCAAGCCTACATCTGACCTGCCTTTTGAGATGGCTGGAACAGACCCAGAGCTAAAAGCAGGGAGTCTGCTGGGGGAAAGACGTGAAGCAGAGGGAGCTTCAGACTAAAGGTGCTGCAGTTCTGCTCACATGCGCACTGCTGCTGAAACACAGCCTGTCCTCCCTCCTCCCAAAAAAACCTGTGCATACAGCACAGTGTGAGAATACAGCCAGGGACAAGGAGGTGTTTAATTCCTTCGGAAACCATTCTGCTGTTACACTGTATCAGTTGCTTTGACAACGCACAGAGGGAGAGCTCTGTGCAGGCAAACAGAAGTTCCTACTGTTGTCCTTCAGGTTACATGTGAACTCTCGCCAAGAAGGTTTTAAGGGAGAATAGTGAACTCTGCTGTTTCCCTACACAAGTTTGTTTTAAATCTGTCATGCATTACAGGATTACAGGATGTTACATGGGATAACCTGGTATGAATTAGCCTTTCTTCAGATTGCTGCATCAATGAAATAGTGTGCTCTTAAGCTGAAATAGTGTGCTCTTAGTGTAGTGTCAAGATTGATCCTTCATTTAAGTACAATATAATATTTGGGATTTCTGGAGCCCGTTCCTTATTCTGTGCTTTGTTTATTAGTTGCCTCAGAGAAGAAGGAAACATCGCCAGAAAAAGGACTGGAGAGCTCTCTCCTTAACAGAATTTAAAGGAGCAGTCATGTTCTGATGGCTGTGTCTGGGCAGAGGTGGTACCATGAAGAATCCTGGCTAGCTGTGCCTAGTGATAGAGGCCTGGAAATGTTCTCAGGTCCACTGTAAACATCGATATCCAGAACATGTGACATTTCTGTGTGCTTTTCAGATGTGTGACCTGAAATTCAAAATGCAGGAAAGTACTCACTGAGGCTAGATACTAAAATCTTCTGAGTGCTTCAGAAATTTGGTGCCAATTGAAAATCTTGCCAACTGAGATAATTAAAGCACAACATTTTTGTTGCTTTGATGCCTGGTGAAATGCTTTTATTTGTTATTAAGAATTCTTTTTGTAAAAGGAAGGGGAAAACCTCTAGATGGGAGTCAGACATAGTCACTTTTTGATAGACAGTACATTTCTGTGCTCTTAGGACTTTACAGAAGCATAAATTTGCAAAGCAGGGTTCAAAGACAGCCTACTCACAATTGTCTGTATTTTCATAGCTGGGGTTCCTGAGGGCTATGGAAATGTAAGGCTTTATCAGAGATTACACTGGGCAGCAGTTGTAAAAATCCAACTGGACCATGTGTGTACCAAAGGCTTGCAAGCCCACATCAGCAAACCCCAGGGCTCCTGCTCCTGGCCATAGGTTGAGACACATGGCATAATTCCAACATTATTCTCAAAGGAATATAATCAAAATGTAGTTGTTTTAATTCCATTAAAAGCTCAAGGCCAGTAGAGTGAAATGTTAAGTGAAGCACTCCTTCTGTTTGGTTGCATTACTGTTAATGTATTTCATAAAGATTCAAAGCATAACTTTTGGAAGATGTTCTCATAAACATGTTCCCTCCCCTAACCTAAATAAGAAATTTAAGGTTTATTGCACTTATGGAGAAACTCCAGCTCCAAAGATTTTTATTCTATGCAGATTTCTGTTCCCCCACCGTGGATTAAGGACTTAGGGTAGGAATAGCTGCCAAATGGCTTTATAGGTGTATATAAATGAATAATGTTTAATATAGTTGAAACTCTGTAGGGGTAACTGTGAAGGACATAAAAGGTAAATCTTCCTTAAGCAATTTTTTGCCATGTACACTTACTTTTAAATTCAGATTTAAATGATTCAGGAAAGGGCTGTGAAGCTAAATTTACTTTGGTGTCATGAAGATATGTAAGCTTGCATGAAAACTACTTCTGTTTTATTTAAAATTGGAGCTTTCAGTCAGTACTTGGAAAGCCTGGCTTCTGCTCCCATTGGCTTCGCTGGGATTTGGATCCAGCCCAAAGTACTGCAGGAAGGTAAGGGAAATGATCTAGGTTTAATTGTCCATTCTGTTCAGAGTCTTGTGTTGTGGGGTTAGGATAACATGGCACTGTGATGAATGTTCATCTGTCAAGAGTTCAAAATCTGCTGTCTGTGCATGGCAGTAATTAAATCACCTTAATTGTTTTTTCATGATTCTTTCTGAGAGAGGGAAAATTACTTGCCTTGGATTAGCATATTGCCAAAGACTGTTATAAATATTTATGGGGAGTACTCTTTCAATAGAAAGCCTGTACATTCTTCACAGGTCTCCATAGTTCTTTTTCCTGAATACAGAAGAGTAGTTACTTTAATGCACTAATTACCATCATCTCCCCCTCTTGCAAAGCTTCAGTAGATACTGGTTTAACAGCAAAAAAGGTAAGTCCTTTAGAAAGAAGCATCTCTTGCAAAACATATTTAATTATCTCTGTAAGCTGTGGAATCTTTTTGAAGGTGCATATGTTTATGAAATGGGTTTGTGAATTCCAAATTTTTTCCTTTTACCGTTGTAGAAAATACATGGTTTTGGAAGAATTACTGGCTTCTCTGTGTTTTTTTTTTTTTTTTTCCTTCTTCTTTCTGCTTTCACATTAAGGCCTCATGCACTATTCTTATATTCTGAAATAGTGAAAAAAGTAGGAATGTAAACACTCAGTTAAGGAGCTGCACAGCTTAGTTCTTTTTTTATAAAGGTCGTCAAGCAAAATATTCCCAAGAGTTTGAAATGACTATGCCTGTGTTAAGAATGGTGGAATAAAGCGAACAGTATAGTCCTGACTTGAATAATGCCAGGATTTCACTGTAGATCATGATGGAAAACTCAGGAAAACAGTCAGAGCACAGCTCTTTCACGGCCCTGTTTACACGTACGTATGGTCTGTGCTGGGTATTGGGAGAGGTGCATTTATGTTGTATTACAGGAAGTAAAGTTGAGGGGCTGGTGCTTCTCCATGAAGTTATTCTGTCTGCTGGTGTTAGGGGGTAAAAGTTTTGCTTTTAATACCTGGAAATGTGGTAGTTTTTTTGGGTTTTTTTTTTTTTTTTTTTTTTTTTAAATAGAAATTGAGAAAAGTGAGTAGTAAGTCAAAATCCTTCGCCTATTTCAACACTGTATGTAAAGCACATGCTTCTCACTGGGGCTGCTCTCCTCTTGAAAATCTGTACCTATGATATATCTGGGCATTTTGAAGCCATGCTTTCAATTGCAGAAAAATTTATTGAGAGGTTGTAACACACAACAGAAATGCCTGTCCTTTGAACAGTTACTAATACCAATCAAATTGTTCTTTTTTTCCTTTCAGAGTGCTGTTTCCAAGCTTATCCTGTAAAAGTAAGGACAAACTTCAGTATAGGCACTCAAATTTTGGCTCATACTGCTGAGGTCAATAGTTTGCTAAAGTGTCGAGATCGGGGAAAAAAACCACTTTTAATTTAATACAAAAGCAAAAATTGTTTTGCTAAGACATTGCAGCTTCAGTAAAGATATTTATTGAGCTCTGTTCTAAGGAAGAAATATATACTTTTTATAATAGTGGACATTGTATGTAAGTCATGGGATCATTCCTTTGTGTTTTAACTATTCCTGTTGTTTACACTGCTTTGACAAAATCCAACAAAGCTTCTGACAGCGTGCCAAGAGAGATTTAATGAGTATTGCAACGTAAACGGAACTGGTGAAGCACAGAAGGTGCAGCTGTAAGAGCACAGCAGCTCCGAGGCTGGAGCACAGTGCCAGCTCTCCAGGCTGCTCTCTCCACTGGCAGCGATGAGCACAGCCCCAGCCAAGAGCAAGAACAGGGCAAGTGGACACCAACACAACAACACTTAAGTCATCCCAGCCTACAACAGGGCTCGACTTCCTAAGCCAGGTCTGGTTAGCAAGTATTTTCTTTCCACAGCTTGTAGGATTTCAATGCCAAAGCACTTGTCAAGCTATGTTTTTGTACAGAACTGGGCATATTTTGACAATATCCCTTAAAATGTACATCAGGTAAGGGAAAAATATATTTGTAGGTGTCTTTCAGTCAGTACAACTGATATGCACATAATTAACACTAACTGACCATGCACTTACATCCGTGTTACAAGCAAAGGAAAAATACAGGCCTGTCCAAAAGAGGGAACAAGCATCTAAAATGAATTGGGAAAAAATGCTGTTGGGTTTGAGGAGTGATAATGCCTTTGCTAGCTTTGCACTGCTGTTAACAAGCTAGACAGTGTTATGCAGACTTGTGGACTGTAGCAGCAGAGGAGTTTTACCTTGTTTCTAATAAGTAATGTATAAATACTGTATGATAAGCTGATCAGTAATTTCAAGTGAGAACTAATTTGTCCTTTACTGAGAAGGTCAGCAGTATGGACTGGGAACAGAGGGAAATTACAGAGCACCACTACTTTTTTCCCCTTGCTGCCTGGATGATTCTCTCTGTAGAATTAACCTCTGATGGTTACTACTGCTCCTCTGAAGGCAGAAGTAAGTAAGGGAGAGAGAATCTGAGTGGTAACCTTGAGAAAGAAGGTTGGAGCAGATGCCATGAACTGAGACTGCAGTAGTGTTTTATCTACCACAAAAACTTAACAACAGAATTTTTAGGCATTAATGGAAAAGTAATCTTCATACTTTAGAAGGAATTAATAAGACATTTCACATTCCCATGACTGCCTGCCGAATGACAGGACATACCATCTACAGCTGTATTCTTGTTTGAAACAATGCTGAAGAACTTCACTGGAAAGGTATTTTTGAAGAACTGATTATGCATTGGAAGAGTTCCCTTATTAAAAAAAAAAAAAAAAAAAAAAAAAAAAAAAAAAAAATTAGTTACCAATGCAGTTGTCCCTCTTTATAAATCAGGGCTATACTATTTTTAAATATGTTTATTTTGCTTTCTAGCATACATTCTCAGATCTTGAAATGGTATGCAGTGCTTGTTCCAGTAATTAAGCTCTTTTAGACAAGGATTTTACATGTACTGTTTTAGCAACCAAGTTTCTAACAGTATAAAACTGGCAGCTCTTCCAGGCCTGTGTCATCCAAGAGTGTAAGATGCTGCATTTCTGTGAGCTCACTGGAAGCTTAAAGAGCAATCAAACCCTTCTTCCCCTGCACTTTCACCATTAACTTAAGTGCACTTAATTATCCAGTTGTGGAGATTTCAAATACAAAATCTAATGTATATTACCTATTAGAATAATTCAATTCAATTCCATTTTAATAAAATGTTCACTAAAAGCAATTTACATTGCAATACTTATAAACCTAATGTTGGGAGAATTACTATTGTAATTGCTTTTTATCTGAAGTTGAAAGGGCCCTACATTGGCAGTCTCAGGTACACACTATTTTATTCTGTACACTGTATTGTCCATACGAAATCCATTACTATACATCTCAATCTAACTGTACAAAATGGTAAAATGCACTTTAAGGGGCAGTGAGGAATGGGAGCTTGTTCTAAATTAGAAACTTTAATTAGACACTCTGTTTTAATAATTTCACAGAGCATGAACAACACAGAAGAACATAAACAAAAATGAATTTTGTGAAGCAAGAAAAATAAGGGGTGGATTTCAAAGGCCATAATGCCACGGAAGTAGTTTTGAGTTTCTGTTTCTCTACTTAAAAAAACCTCACAACAATTCACTGAAATAAAAGGAAACTATTTTTTTTTTTCCTGTATGCCAGCTTTGCACTGCTTAATTTTTCTGCAGATTTCTAACAGAAAACAAATTCAAGCACAGCAATGACTTGAGCAAAACCTGATCAAAAGTTTTGCTTGCTTTTTTATTAATCTGTGGTCTTAAAAGTGTTGAGCATTCTACGGATTTAAGAGTAATCAATAAAATGCTATGCTGAGCACCTTCTCTAGGCAAAGCTTTTTGCCACTTCATGACTTACAGTACTTGAGTTACTGTTCCAGTTAGGTTCTTTTTCTTCATGATGTTCGTGAAAGAAGGGAAATCTTTGATAAAGTGATGTGGAGCTTTCTGCTAATAGCGGCACCTCAATAAATTAAAGGACTTGGGGGTGAAAAAAACATTTGAAAGCTCCCAAGCCTCAGTAATTCAAGCCTTACATTCTGCTATTCTGATCAGTTAATTGTTAAAAGTAAGATAAGACTGGTTATTAACTCTTGGAAACTAAAGAAAGAACTAGTGAATTTTTTATGTCACTTCCTGAAATGTCAAGGGATGCTCTTCAAGGAAACCACACAATGCAGCCTGTGATATTTTTAAGTATCAAAGTCCAGGAGATGAAAATTCTGACCATCTCTGGTTTTAATACTTCAAATAAAAGTATTTTATTTGAGTACTTACTCATTTAGTTCAGAAGCTGGATATTTTAAAGTGAAACAGGATTAATAAAAACTTAGTAACTAGGTGAAGAGTTTTAAATTTTGAGGGGTTTTAAATCTAGCATGTTTTTCGTGGTCAGAGAGAGACAAGGTCAGCAGCAAAATGATGTAGCTGGTTGCAGGTAGTTTAATGAAGTTTTATTGTTGAAATAGGCAGGAACTATTCCCTCACATAGGACACACAAACAAACAAATTCTAAGACTACCTTATACACTATTATAAATCACAGCCATTTATCTTAGAACATGTGACCCTTTAGAAAATAGAACTTTGGTTGCCAAAAACAGTCTCTCAGGCATTTCTTATGCAGAACAGACAAACTCAGAAATATGCATGTGCAGTTTCTGTATGTGGCACTGTAGGATGCTGAAGATGGTCCAGTGTTGTTTCAGGATCAGAGACTTTTCTTGGCTATGTGTTTCCCGGACTCTCAATGACCAATTTTTCTGTGGCATACAGCTGGCCAATGGCAACCTGAAATCAAACCAAAATATCAGTAAACAGGTTATAATTTAGACTGCACAAAAAAATCCCCCAAAAACAAACCAGTAAGTGAATAGCCCAGATATTAAGCTTTTTCAAAATTACATTTTTTTCTATAAACATTTCTTTTTGTAAATAATACACTTGTCTAGACCTTAAGGAAAATAACCAATACGTAAAATACCTGCGCATATAAAATCTTGAAATAATGACATTGAGGAAAACCATTTAAAGTCTCAAAAAATAACATTAGAAGTTAGAACAGAGAAAAAGCAAGCAGGTTCTATGTTGAGAAAAATGAAAAGACAAATATAATGAAAAACAAAAATATGGATACAATCAGCAGGTATTTCTTATGTTCTTTAGGTGGAAACCCTAGATATAAATTGCATGGCATGGTATTATTTACCAGTTCCTTTGGAATCCTAATATAATTTGCCTTATGAATGGTGAAAACAGTTCAACAGTTGTTAGTTCAGCAGTAGCATTTTACACACACTGGAGCTACCTCTTGTTCACAAGATGGTATTCAGACCTCCTATATTTGTGCTTCCTAGTGCAATGAGGAAATGACATATGACAAAAATGCAACATTGATGCTTTGACTCCTCTTGTTCTTCAGCACTTTCTAGTCTGCCCCATAACATTGGTAAATTGTGGTTGGATGAGCAGCTGGCAGTTGTCACACACAGCTCTTTGCTTAGCAGCTGAGATGGGGAAGGAAGAAGTTTCATGCAAGTAGGGTAATGAAAGCAGAAGACAAAGTTTACTTTTAGAAGTATGAATTTTGGAGTCTACTTTTTACTGTCTGTTATGCCCTTTCTTGCCTGTACTTTCTCCTTAAACCTGGGTACACAGCAGCTTTGTGTCCTTTTCACAGAAACAAAAAGGTTCATACATTTAAGTGTTGAATTAGGACAAAAAAGGCTAGATACTGAATTACACTAAGCATGGTAGATTTAGTAGAATTTAATACTCTGCAAATTAAGCCTAACAGCAAGTCAGGCTCTTAAAGTAGTAAAAAAATCAGGGAAAGAATGTTTTTGGCATTTTCCATTTCCCATTTTTTGTGGGGAAAAAATCCTGGCTTCTCTTGAATAAAAATTTCTCATTTGTGCTCACACTTACATAAAATGTGACTAATATTGCTTTTTAGGAAATGAACTATTTAATCTTGATAAACAGCCTTGTCTGAAACTTGTAACACATTGATTTTAATCTTGAAATATTTATTACAAGGGAGCATTTATGAAGCTGTTCATAAAGGAACAGAAGTTTCCCTTGCCAGCAAATATTTCCTTCTTTTGGCACTCCAAGCTAAGTCAGTAACAGCATATGAACAACTCTGATTATTTTTGAAGTTACTTATGAAATATGTTGCATACAGAATATTTAATACAAAGGCCATACACAACTGTGGCATGTGTTACCCACAGAAATTTTAAGCTGTCAACAAGTGTTACTTGTCAAAGAGAACTCGCTGCTCTGGGTTATGTGGCAGGCTATACACTTTAGTTGCTGCCTTACCACAAACCATGCTGAAGTACTTAATTTTTGTATACTGTGTTATGGAGCCCAAAGAATCTTTAATCCTTTCCCACACAGTAGAGCAAATTTAATGGGAGGCTCAGAGGGATTACAAAAATGCTGAAACCTGAATTGCATTTTTTTTCTCCCCCAGCTGGGGAGATACATGAGACTGAGTACGTGACTTCTCAGTCAATCATATTCAGCTGGGCAGATGGCTTTGTAGGAGAAAGGTACAAGCTGTTGTTTGCTGTCCCTGTGCCAACAGGTGATGTTATCTACTGCTGCACCTCTTGACTCGAATGCAATAAAAGCACAGATTTATGTGTGAGCTGCTTCCTTAGCAAACCACAGCATGCAGGCATTTCAGCAAGTGCAGAGCCACTAGTGTTGTGCTGTCGGCCTTTGCTGGGCTGCTGCAGCTTGCCTGCTCTGCTGCCTCCCTTCCAGAACCTCTGCCATGGCACTGTAAGCTGAACTTTGAAACCTAAGGATTTTTTTTAAGCCAGTAGCATTGAATTTTTAAAGTTATGATCAAGCCTTTCCCATGTGCCTTAGACAAAACAAATAGACCTTCCATTTATAGCTGCTGAAAAATTCCCATCCATAAACATCCCCTGCCTCAGCAGAAGGATTGCACCAGTATTTACACACTGACACTCATTAACCCTAGGAACCACAACAGGCTTCTTACAGTGTCCTCACCATCCCGAGTCTGAAGAAAGCACTTCAGCATGCGCTCACTGTGGAGCACTGTCCCAAATTAGAGACTTAAGTGCCTACCTGTTGTGCTCTTTTTTCATCCTGCATGTTTGTAGCTTGTACACCACATTTACTCTTCTGGTAGGTTGCTGGAAGCCAGTGCACAGGTCAGTGCCAGGGGAGTTTCATTGACCACAGGAAACTTTTGGGGAAAAAGGCTCTGTAATTTGCTCAGCAACTTTGTTACCCAAAAGTTTATTTACCTATTTAGGTAACACATTGCAATTAAATTCCCCAGGAAAGAATGTGCAATAAAGAACCACACTGCCATCAGAAGACAATAAACAGAAATATAGAAGTTGCTTCTCAGCTCCTTTAGAATTATTTGATGTTTAAATTCTGCCTGAAAAATGATGTACTTTGGTTCTGACAGGTCCAACCCTCAAAACCTGACAATTTGTCGTTGTTCAAAGATTTAGTACAAGTCTATATGGTCAGCTGTTTTTTGTGAACAAGAAGGCTTTTCTTGAAAACCTTACTATTGCCTTCTGTCTGAATCCAGGAGCAGGCTTAGGGCTTTAGAATGGGATTTATCAGCAGATGTGACTCAACAAATGGGGAAAAAGAAATCATTGAAGAGTAAGCACTAGTCCATCTTGTAACCCAACCATTCTCTGGTTATTAGGTCTTCATACGTTCATATGGAAACAAGTACTAGTCCTTTGTCATAGTTGGCAGGAAGCAACCACAGGAATTAGCTACTTCATGGAATCTTTCATTGCTATTGAGGGGAAAAAAGCATGTAGGAAAGGTTTCCCTATATAACAGAGCATCAAAGACATGTATGGGGAGGTGCAGTAAGAATTAAATTGTAGAATTAAGAATTATAGAAGTAAAATCTGAATGTCCTGCAGACACTGAAAGAACATGATATTACCCTAAAAATTTAACAAATCCAGCCAAATTGACTGAACTCTGAACTCTGTCCTCTCCAAAGGTGTCTGTCTGGCTGCCAGTGTCTGACTCTCAGGGACACCTGTGGCTGGTGGGCAGGTTATGTGTGGCTTCCATGCCAAGCCATGTGACAGATGCAATTGCAGTGGGACGGTGCTGGCCTGGGAAGCAGCCTGAATCCTAGGGGCTAACCTGAATCCTAGGGGCTGCCTTCCCATCTTGACACAGCTGGTGCAGTAGATCCTGCTGACCCGCTGCTACTATTTTGCAAAATACTACTAGATTATCATCTCCAGTTTCTGAAGGTGTGTGGCATGTCTTGTGTACTTTAATCACATAAAGATTTTACTTTGCAGCTCAGAGTTGAGGCAGAAGTGACTGTTCATATTTCTGCAGGGCTGAAGATAAGGTGACTGGGTTTAATTTTTTTTTTTTAATTTGCCTCAGAATGCATAGTTCTGCTCTGAAAAGTATGATGGCATATTTCCTTGACAGCTCTGTATAAATGTCTGTCTACTTAATTAATTACCACATTTTTCCTTCCATAGGCTCTGCAGCACAAAGGTGGCCAGACATATCTTTTTCCCACATACTTTACAGAATTGTAATTGTGTGGCATATAACCCATGAGCTCTAACAAATCCTGCTGAGCCCAGATGAAGATATTTTTTCTCACTGTCACTGAATTACTCATCCTTATCATCCTGCCAAACTTGCCAATTCCAAACAACTAGCTACCTGCTTGTGTGAGATCTCACTGATAAATTTCAGGGTGAGTGTCCTAAAATTACTCAGGTAAGTAGCTAGGCAGCAGCCTTTCTGCCGTCAAAAGCAAACAAACTGTTTTTCTTTTTCTTGCCACTGTTTGTTTTTTGATGGCAGACAAAAGCAGGAGTGGCCTAACAGGAGAGGGTGCAACACTCTCACCTTATGTAGAATCAACCTACTGGACAATGCAAGGCCTAAACACATAAAAGTGCCACCACAGTACAGTAATATAGAAACACTGCAAGACAGCAATTTCTCTAGGTATCAGTTTTTAAAAAAATTGATCTCCCAAGAGGGTCATCATCACTGGAGAAGTAACAATGATTTCCACTTTTTTCTTGAAGATATGCTGCTTATAACTAAAGCCGATGTACAACAGATAGCTTTACATATTAAACACATTTACATATCTAATACATATATAGGCATGTTATATACACATGCATAAATATATGAAAAATACCAACTTCTAGATAATGAACATAGCCATCTTCTTCCTTTTGTTACAAATTTGCAGACAAGAAATGGTTACCTTATTACAGCCAGGGATCACATATAAACATATACATTTTCATGGTTCTTTATTATAGAGAAAAAGGAAAAGGTCCTGTGTATTAATATATTTATATACACACACACAAATATATAAAATCAGGGGTTTTTTTTCCTGTTGCACCTAGGAAGCTGACAGGCGTACCTTATGGGCACTCTGCTGAATCTTAGCTAGGAAGAAAAATCCCTGATGACACCACAGGTCATATTGCACTTATGGCTGCTAATCTGGGCCTCTAACACTACATGAAGAAGTTCCACACCCATATTTTCTGGCACAGTGACTATAAAATGCATCTTAAGTGAATGCTGACAAGAACAGAAATGTCTAAGAATAAAGGTTATTTTAAGAGCTGGCAACAGTCTTATAAGTTGTTTATCTAGAGTCTTTCCTATTAGATGAAGCCAACCAATTTGCAATCCTATTGCAAATTTAAGTGAAGTGGTTATTGTTCTTAAGAAGCATTACCTTTTCTCCCCACACCCAAAATTGGATATGCTATACACAGCACACTTTATAATAAATTTTTCATATTTACTAAGGTGAGGTTAATGTGTTTTGTTTGTTTTTAAATGAATATGGACAGATATTTTTGAAACTATCTTTTACTGCAATATTAAACACACCAGTGTGCTACACAGTAATTAATACAACTCAAATGGAACCAAAACCTCATCAATAATTTCAGCTCTTTGCCAAATCTTTGTGTTGGTATTAAATGTTACAGCAGCAGCCTTATTTATTTTCACTCCGGAAAGACTGTTGAAAAACTACATTTGGCTTCTTAAACACGTAGATTATTCCAGCTCTCCAGAGCTGGAATCAATGTGGAAAAAATATTTTGGAGACATTTCCCTTATTTTAATTGATTCCATTTGTCTACAGAGAATGGGACAGGAAGTGAAGGAAAGCACATAACAGAAGTTTTAACTATTGTGTATTTTACTTCTGTAAGCCTGTGTTTTGCAAATGCTGTTTTCTTTGTTTCTTTATCCCATAACATATCCTACAACCACTGCTACATGAAGGTTTTGAAAAGGCAGGAAATATAAATTTATTGCTACCATTTGGCTATCACAAAGGTGTGAAGTAAAGTAAGACAGCTAATAGGCGAGAACATATCTGAAAGATGTTTCTCTTAATAATGATAAATTACGTAATTTTGTTAGAACCATATGCACTTCATCTTGAACACCTTCACTTGGCCTATCAGAAGCAGGATGATGTATTTATTTAACACTCTTATTAATTTATTCTGTGGGTCTTTCTGAAGAGATACTTTTCAGTGAAAAGAGCAGAGAATCTTATTACAGCAATGATTTACACCTAAAATACTGTAAGCATACATATTCATATGTATTTTGTATATGGTGATATAAAATAGCAAGGGATTCTTCTTTTTAATCACTTAATATTGCTCAGTTAAGAGAGCTCCTTTTTCTTAAAATCACAAAAATGCTACTGTCCTTAGAGACAACACGGGCATGACAGACACGGCCTTCACTCCAAATAGCTACACTTGAGGGCCCTCATCAGAGAAAACAAAACAGGAATCTTTCAAGCCCCTTCCAGCCTGGATTGTTCTATGATTCTATGAAAGCCAAGCGGACCAGATTGTGTGGGTCTTCAGTAAAGTCACAGTTTTAATTCCCTCATTTCCCTGCAAGCCACTCAGCCTGCAGATAAAAAGGAGTGTGGTAAGAAAAATGCCATCTCAAAAGCATGCAGGGCCAAGAGCAGATGGCTGCAAAGGTAAGAATCAACCCTCAGCTATTGCAAAGGTTACCTTACAAAGATGTCAGACAGTAAGCCCCAGGAAAGCAAGCAGGGACTGGTTTTGGGCTTAAATAGCCAGGTGAAGGTTTGATACAACATCCGAGGAAGAAGCAGGTCTGCAGATGTAATGCTCTGAGTGTGATCTTTTCATACCTTCAACATCCTGGCAATTTCCAGACTCCCACCTCTCCTCCTTCCCTATTTGTTACCTGCTAATGTTATTTCAGCATCTTGCTTTTTCTCTTGTATTTGCACAGAAAGCCTTGACCTTCACAGAGCAGTTCAAACTCCTCAAAAAGCCAAACACAGAAGAAGCAGGTCTTCTAAAGAGTCAATCCCATGTGGGTAAAGGGAAAAAACCTAATATAGGCTGATCTCAATATAGCACGAAGAAGAGAAAAATCACTCAGTTAAGAAGCTGAGTGTGGCAAGGAAAGGAATATAAAACATTAGTACTTGAAAATACAGAGACAAAGACCTGGATAACATTGTGCTGAGTGTGGTATAACAGGTAGTCTAGTAATGCTGAGACATTTGGTATGTAAATACCCCGACCATTCACAGAGGACCCTATGTTTTGCAGCAACTACATAAGCAGAATTCATCAATGCCAATGTGAGTGCCTGCCTTACTTTTGTCAGTAGTATAATACAACAGCCACTGTCACAAAACACACATTCTGCAATAGGTCCATGAAAGTACTGTAATGTTTGTGTATTGCAGATACACTAACTCCACAATACATACAAAAACTAAACTGTCATTATTAAAGGAAAATATTTTACTCTTCAGTGTTTTCTCGGATCACTACTTCCAAGAGACTTTTGGAATGGAACAGTGAAGAAAATGTAGTTATTATGGATAGGTATAAGCAGATATTAAAGATGCTTACTGAGTAGCGTGATCAAGTAATTCTGCAGCCTTAATAAATTTTCATATTGTGAACTACTGCGGTACTAAAATGAGCTGTCACAACATTATGACAACAATCATAATTTAAAGACCACCTTTTACAACATTTGTATTTAAAGTCAGATACCAGAAATGCAATGTACTGCAAGAATCATCTTTAGTCTTATTTCTCATGTAAACTGGGGAACTTGGCTGCTGGGGAGAGCTGCTAAACAGTTACACAAAGATGTATATGGCATGTTTGTAGAATAACATCTTTCAGAGAAATTACTTATCCGCCTGTACCTCCCTGCCTTTCCCTTTTTTTTTTTTTTTTTAAACAATGCTAATCACCTTCTACATTTATTCTCTCTTCCAGTTCCTGAAAATACCTGATTTGGTCCCAAACTCAGAGGAAGTTCCAGAGCAGCAAATGGTACATGGATTTTTCTGTTTTTAACTGACATTTGCTAGTCTAAATGATGATTGTTCAAAGGCTTGAAAAGCTTTGTCTTCACCACATTTTAAAGTGAACAGTACATAAAGTAAGTTCCCTGGGAAATGTTGAACTTCAGGAGCTAAGACATTTTAAGACAGCAGGTACCAAGATAGCAAGGACTGAAAAGCAGGACTGGCAGGATGTAGTTCTGGGAAGATGCATAGAAGGAACATGCCAGAGAGTATTGAAGAAGCTCCAAGAAGTTGGAGCTTCCACAGATCAAAAGCAGCCCAGAAGTGAGCAAGCCCAGAGTGGTGGGAACAGCCAAAGCTCCTGATTCTTCAGTGAAGAAAACGCTGTGGACACGGCAATGCTGATGCCTCCAGAAAATGCATTTGGTTTGGCAGCATGGAAAATGTTGGTCATCCCTGCTGCTGAAGCCAGCAGCTGTTCTGATCCTAGCTGGGCCTGTGCTCACGCCCATTCAGAGTTCATCCCTGTCGTACCCTACACAGCACAGTTGTCATCTGTGCACATTTGCTACACTTCCACTTCAATTTTTCTGAACAAGAAGTTTTCTAAGTATCTGCAGTACCGAAGTGTGAGGCTGCAAGAACACCTGCAGTAATAATTCTACGAGACAAATGGATAACAAGCACACAACATGTATTATGCTAGAGGACTCTCCTGTGGGAGCTACCTCTCTCTGCAGCATCCTGCCCAATATTTTACAGAAAGTATATATAGGTAGGCAGAAGTACAGAGATGTATAATTACTCTCACAGCTCAGATCTTCGATTACTCGCTTAAACAAAAGAATTATCTGCAGCTAGCAGGAAAACTGCATCAATTAAGACAGGTTGGAACAATCACCTATTAGAGAAACAAACATCGAATATTCTTCCTTTCAAGTGTAACACACCAAATGTGTACATTTGGTAAGGGAATATCATATTAACTAAATAAACTTGGATTTGTTTTCTTTATTTATTCTGATCTTATCCAAACCACCAAACATAAAGGGGAAAAGTTCAGGTGACTCAGAACTGTAATATTGTTTAACCTAGCAATTTAAATTTTCTGTTTGTTAATGTCCTTTGAGCCAGATGGATGTTTTAAAAAAATTCCTTTTAATCTGCTACTGAAGCTATGTTTGGGGACGTGAAAGACATATTGACCTGCTAAATTTTGGATTTGAATGGATGTTAGCCAGAGTTTAATTATTTGGTGGTGATGTGTCTTCTTCAAGACTCCAAACTATACTCACGAAATTCTTGGTGCTGGTTGCAGGATAGCAGCAGGTACATTGCATTTTGTAAAACTGACAGGTGCTTTATTAGCATTTTAAAGTAAAAAGGCCTTTTGTGTTTTAGGGGGGAAAAAAAAAAAAGTCAATTCTGTAATACAGACAATTTTCCAAGACATAAAAGATGGAGAAAATTAACTTTCCCCTGACGTCCAAGAAGGCTATAACCAAGGATTAAACTTAATTTTATATGAGGAATAATTTACTTTAAGGTCCCAATATGTCTCTTCCTCTGCACTGATGTTACCTTAGATACACCTAGATGTGATTACAGGCTGGGCTTTTCTCTGTGCCCATTCAAATTACAAAATTAAATTTGAAAGAGAAGAAATAACAGATTGAATTTATCTTTAGAAAATATAGCTGTATTTACAAAGATAAATTCTGTATTGGATGTTTTTGATTCAATCTGCATCTTTGTCCAAAAAGGAGCATACCATTGAGGCAAATACTTACACGCTTACATGTCAGGTCCCTACTGCAGTGTTTAGGAGATCTCTAAGTATATCAGGACAGAAATAATTTTTTATTTTTCTGCATTAAAAAGACTTCATTTTTTTGGCAAAATTTTTACAGATTACTAAACTACAGTCATCTGTTCCTGACAAAATCATAAAGATAATTTCCTTGTTTATCTTACTTTCTGTGATGGAGGATATCCAAAGATTTCTTTTTTCTTGCTCAGCCATCATTGTTGGTTTACTATCTCCAAACCTCCAAGTTCCAAAGAGCGTTTTTCTCTTCCTTCTCTCTTTTGGAGGAGTTCCAGTGGAAGCCACAAAAAACCCCCATTGCCTGGACTGCCCACACTCTTTAAAAACCTGAGTAGCACGCCAATGAGAAGAAAGAACATTATGTTTTAGGACTGAGGATAGATTTGTTGAATTTCAGTCCATGTTTGGGCCTGTGAATTCTCACTTGCTATCACCTTAAAATAATTTCTCAGGTCCAGCTCAGTTTCCAAACCAACACCCCAGTCAAAAACCATGACTTTGATCTCCTTCATCAAGCAACCTCTGCGGAGCCATAACCGCAAACACAGTGAACCACTCTGTTCCTCTTGAAGTTAATCCAGGTGATGGTGGGCAGGCTTCTGACTTCCTACAGCCTCTTCCCTGGGGCAGGAATTGCTCCCCTTGCCTCTCAGTGCCAAGGCAAACATCCCCTGCAGCACCACACCACGCCAAAGCCAAGCCCTCGTGCTCCAACCTGCCCAGGTTGAGGCGGGTGTCCTGCCATCACACTGCTCTTCAGGGGGACACTCACACTCGGCCAGTTCCACACACAAATGGGTTAACTTCCCATTAACTTCCCAGCACTCCTCCACCCAGCCCTTTGTACAAACAGAAGGAAAAATTAACGAGGGAGAAAATAATTATTTGCAACCCTGCAGCTTTTGAGCAGGAGATATCCGTGTTTGTGTGGATATAGGATATAGCTTATATTAACTTGTTTAATTGGACTAAACTAAAGCAACATTTTTTCTTTTTTTTTGGCAAAGATAAATTACTGGATTTAGCACAGCTAGTAAGAGCTAATTCTGCACAAAGAGTTCTTCAGTAGTGTGGGTGGCAAAACACTTTCAGCAACTGGCCTAATTAGTTCTTCCTTCTTAGCAATAGCACAGGACAGTTCAAAAAAGAAAAAAAAAAAAAAAAAGATTGCAGTGGAAGATGTGGTATAAAATCATCCTGTTTGCTCTTCTGGTTCTGCCAGTCCTCCCTTATTTAATGTCACACTAAGCAGAGGCTTGCCCTAGTATTTTGCAGCACAGATAATAATTAGGAGTGGGAGGTTAGCACTTACTCCAAACACAGGCAGGGAGCAACGTCTGTTCCTCTGCACACGTCAGAGAAGAGCATTCCTCACCCAAAACACCCCGGCCAAACCCAAGCAGCAGAGTGATGGATGCACCACTGAGGGCTTTCCCCTCGGCAGAGCTCCCATTCTGGGCGCCTTGTTTAGCACAGACTGGGAAGCCCGAGCTGCCAACGAGCCGCAGTCCCCAGCGCACCCTCTCTGACACGGATCATTTACGTGACAAAAGACAGAGCGGGTGCCAAGTGGGATCATTTCAGCTCCACTGCTCCCGAGGTACAGCCCACCAGCAGCAGGGCAACAACCCACTGCCCCAAACAAGCTCTGACTAGAGCACACTGACACCTTCCCTGCCATGCGAGCTGGCCAAGCGCACTCGGGCTCTTCCACCGGAGCACGCACTGATGTGCAGCCGCTCTGCAGCTGCCAGCAAGATACAGCTCCCACCAGATAAAAACTGGGCTTGGCAAGATCCACTTGACCTTCTGAATGTCAGTGAGATAAAGGGTAAAAGGCCAGGAAGGGCACAGATGTTTGAATTTACCTTCGTTATAGGCCATCTAGGAAACGGATGGAATTTTTTTTCTAGCTCTGTTGTTTTGAATAATGATTCTGGAGCTGTGCTTGAGTGAGTTACAAATCTATTAAAAAAACAATTTAAATTGTTACAAGCCATTACCAATGTGTCTTTTTCTCCTAAGTAGACTGAATAAAGGCAGGATTATGAAAAACTTCTGTTAGGAAAAGACTGAATGTGAAGGAGAAAAACAAATTAAAAGTGAAGAGTATTTTATGAAGACAAACAGAATGACCAACTAATAAGGAAACCCTCCAGACAGCTTAAAGAAAAACCCAGCAATGAAACTAGAAAATAACAGCGTTTACCTGTACCTATAGTTCCTGTCCTTTTTTTTTTTTTTCTTTTAAATGATTTTTATATTTGCCCATTTGTTTCTGTTGGCAGCAAACAGAAGACAGAGGGGTACTCCTATAGATAATATTAGTCAGCCTGATGAAAAACAAGAATTAGTAAAACTTCTTAGAATTGCCCACTGCTCATTTACAGTTTGAACAGTCTGATACTGAGAATAATACACACTACACACTTCTCCATAACAGTTTTAGAAAGTCTGTGGAGTTTTTGGTTGATGGAAGGTTGTTGAATCTTGAAAAGACTAAACACATATTGGGGGGAAGGCAGAGACAGGAGGCAGTTATGTGGAATAGACTGAATCTAGGAATTTGTCAGTGAGGAATCTTGTCTGAAGTAATTTCTAATACAGCACCTTCCTCTTTCTGTGGCTTGACACCTTAAGTATTTCTTAATTTTCTGTCCATTTTTCTGTATATAAACATTGGAAGAAGAAGGAAAACTGACTGTAAACAGAAAACAGTGAAGTTACTACACAAAAGCTATTATGTAAAGTGGAGATCTGTCCTTAATCTTTCAATATTAATCATCCCAGAGTTTTAACAAAAGGAGAGCAAGACTAACTGGTAAGAGATTCAAAATGATTCTCTAATGTATATAATGTATGATGTCCTTTAAGAAACATATGCATCTGAAAATTATTTTGCTCATTCTATTTCAGCTTATTTATTTTACTATTCAAAAATACTGTGTAAAAACCTGACATATAAGCCTGTGTACGAAAGAAAACTCTGCTCTGGGAAAAACCACAGAAAAGTGAGCCAGTAGATGGCATTGTGGTACTTCAAAAGACATTCCAGAAAATTCCACCTAAAAAACACGCAAGCCTAAATGCTGTGTTTAACCACTTACTGCTTAACCAATGCAGTATTTTACTCCCGCTCAGTGCTCCACATGCACAAGTGAATAAACAAAACTGCATGATGTAATTCCACTGTCACACTAGCCCTGAAACAAATCTTGTCTGCTCTGGTTCCCAAATCCAATTAGCTCCATATGCTAGATTTACAATCCCAGTCTTGAAACGATGATTCTTATTTAATGATTAATATCCCACAAACCATGGTCATCATAGATATAACGAAATAGATGTGATGAGTGGAAAAATATTTACTAAAATGGAACCATATACAAGATCTTACAATCAATGCAGATAATACTACTTCCCGGCATACAGCAACTTCTGTGGATTAGATACCCCTTGAAAGTAAATTTCTTAATTATTTTCTGAATATTCCATATACTTTGGTTCAATTAAGCTGCTGATACGCCCTCACAGCTAGCGATGAGAAGACTGTAGCAACCCATAATTTCCTAGTCCAACACAGCAGTTCTCTATTGCTCAAACAACACAAACTTGAAATAATTTTGCAGAACTCAACATACAGAAGACCTTGTGGGTTTAAGAATTATATTCCATACACAGACAAACTTATTTAAACTGAAACCAGACTTGCAATTATCAGTACTTTATCTGCAAACTACTTTATAGATAAACCTGCTTTACCTTGATCATCTCTGAACAGGGAGTTGGAGCAGAGATTTCTGGATGTCTCTTCCAGTCCCAGGTATTCTGTGAGGATTATATATCAATGCCCCTCATGACATTAGTCTTTATGACAATATCTAGTTTTACTATGGTACTAATTTTCTCAGGAAGTTCTAAAAATCCTCATCTCAGAAGGAAAAACTTTCAGGATCATGTAAACCAATCTGACTACCTTAAGGACTCTAATTCAACAGCATACTCTAAGCATCCAGTTGTATATAGTCTTTTTATTTCATGCCACTTCTAGAGTAAACTAAAGCAGTTTAGTTTTCCTAATGGAAAAAATTCAACTTGAGGTCTCCACTGCCTGATAGCATAATACTTGGATTAAGAAACAAAGGAGCAACTAAAACTCCATCCACAAATTAATAGATCAAATATTTTTGCAAATTTAATAGCTACAAAAACATCATCCTCACTTGAACAGTCCTGGGGCTTGTAAGTGAAAATTCCCTTTTCTGATTATAAATAGGTTTTAAAAATACAGAATGATACAAGAAAAATGTTGCTTTCATCCCCTAAGAAGTTACAAGCATTACTGTGAATGTTTAGGTATTAAAAATGGATGTCTCCTTTTTGGAACAGAGGTGGTCAGGTTGGGGTGTAGCACCCAGCAGAAGAGGGAAAAGAAATAGTTCCTTCCTGTTATCATCAGTTCTTTCAATGTGATCCCATCCTTAGAGGTAGGTGACAAGGGTCACAAACCCAAAAGCATTTCAAAGAGAATAGAATGGTGTAAGGGGGGGCGAACATAAGCACTGATAACTGGATCTGTTTAAGGATTCACCTTTTCCAGTATTTTGTGGTCACTGTAGTCCACAAGCAGTTCTTCAGGGAAAGGGAGCATGAATATGACACACATGCATACATCTTTCTGCTGAAATGCCTCCTCTGCTTCCAGTGACAACAACATTTCGGCAACTTCATGGCCATGTAACTGTAACACCATTTCAACAGACGTGATTAATTTGTCTAATCCCATTTGAACTCATACAACTGCTGGTCTCTCCAGCATACTGAGGCATGTGGCAATGAGTTCTACCACGTAAATGTAGAACTCTTCTTTTGAACTCAAGCTTTGGGGTTGACCATTTTGCTTTGACCTTGTAAAACATTCAGAAGAGTAAAGAAATTGTCACTCTGCTTCTATTTTCCTCAGAAATGTTTTTCTTCTGTGGGAGTTTTCAAGTGGTATATTCCTCATACCCAGGTACCAGGAAGGAGATACCTCAGAGAAAGTACTCAACCAGCTAACATCCATGTGGTCAGGAGCAGATGAAACAGGACAATAGCAGACACAATTTCTGAACAGGCTGGAAGTGCACCATGACACCCTGCAATCCATTTGACAGTAGAAGTAGAAAAAGGTGACCTGACTGACTGCTCTTACTGCTGTTAAAGCAGAGACATTCAGAGCGCCCAGCTGTGTCCACTGACCACACTTGGGGTCACAAAGCCCATTGTATAGGAGTGGATCCTTGGAGTAAATACAGTGTGACCTTGTGTGGTGACCTCCAGAGTGGTGGCTCACAGGCAAAGAAAAGCATCCTTCACCATCTTATTTACAGTGTGTGTTTGGTCTTGTGTGCTGTGAGGCTTGGTGGTGGGGACTTGTGGTGGTGTTTTTTCTCTTTTTATGAAAGGGACGGGACTGCTTTATGTTACATGAGCTTTATTGCAGCATCAGCCTCATTACATGGTTGAGACAATAGGAAGATGGCAAAGCTCACATACAGCCAGCAGCAGCCAAAGATTTCTTTGTTACAGAGCATCTTAAAAAGATTTTAGCCAACAGCATATTGCTAAAGCTTACAGTTGTTTTAACCAATTACTAAAAGTACGCATACACGTGCTTCACACAATGCTTGCTTGTCTTCTTTCCATTAACAATACACAGTACTCCATTATCGAGATTAAAACCTTCTACTATCTTGCTAAGCATATTTTCCTGCAGTCTTAAGGTCTATCTTAGCTAAGCCCAAGACTCAAGCTATTGTTTAATGTCCTTGCTTGCTATACCACTGCAACTTTTTCTACTTTCAAACTTTGCAGCTGCAGCTAGCTCTAAGTTTCTTTTCTCTTTCTGTTCCTAAGGCCTGCTTTCCCAGCTTTCTAAACATCTTCTTACCTTTACTAATTCCCACAGGGACTGACACAGAACCAGCAGGAAGATGATATGAGGTCATCCCACAGTTTTGCCTTCTGGGAAACCTACCTTCAGCTTAAAATTGTTACAGGTCTCTCTTACCTGCACTGAACTGTGATTTGCAGGGGACATCACTTACATGTTAGAGTGGAAAACAATTTGGTAATTTTTTTGTGTTCATCAGCTACCCTCTGCTATCTTGAGAATCCTTGATGAGGAAAGCAGTCTGACCAAGGACAGACACTTTTTGTGGAAAGATTTCCTTGTAGCTGAATCCACAGAATCTGATTCCTTTCCAAACCCATCCAAGTATTTGAACATTTTGTCCTTTGACATACTCATAAATATAGGTTCTTCTCATGCAGCCAGCGCTTCAACAGAATCAGATCTGGAGCATATATGCAAAAGGATTCATACTGTCATCACACCAGGTGCTATTTTCTCAACCCATTCAGTGGCTCCCGATGCTGTGCTCAGCCGCATCTAAACAAATCACGCTGTATCTAGTATCTGTTTGTTTTAGAGAATGGCAAATACAGCTAATCCCAAAACCAAGAGATTTTTTGAAGATGACTATTGTTTCAGAAGTCCATCTTATAAACAAGTAGTACAAATTTTGAAATTTTAAAATGGGCTTGGTGCTGATCCACCAGAGCAGAGGCCACTGTTTAACCCAGCATAAGTCAATGGCAACTTTCTCAGATCCTAAAGAAATGGTGACAACTGTGGTAGTGTCACAGGCTTCCACTGCTCTTCCAGACCAAAATTATAGTCAGAAAAAAAAAAAACCTCAACCAAGCTTGCTCTTACTTGCATAAGGAAGATCTGTGCTAGACCTCCCACTAACAGTTTCTGAAGTGTTCCACTGCTTGTAGGACTGGTAACTATTTGTGAAAGAGCAACTTTCTAAACCATGCACACACACACAGCCACGGAGCATCTGGACCAGGCAGGGAGCTCAGGCTTACCATTCCCTCAGGCTGGAGGCATCCCAATTACAACATCTGTCCAGAAGGAGAAACAGATGGCCAACTTCTCCAGACTTTTATGCCTGCCTGACCTGATGTCCTTTACACCAGTCACTTGGGCAGATAAATAATAATAAATAAAATTAATAAGGCTAATTAAACCCCCTGGGTAAATTAAAGAGTTAATTATGTGACAGTACTTCTCAGTCCTAAATATTGGGCTAAATCACTGGGGCTCTCTATGCACTCACTAAAAAAAGCAGACTGACAGAAAAAGTATTATCCTCAAAATACTACATTTGCTAATTTGCTGTACAATTGCAGGGTTAATTGACAACGTCTTGCCATTTCTGAAAGCAGTTTGACAGACTTTTCCAGGCACTCCACCACTGCCTACAGCAAAGCTATGTGAGGTACAACAATATCTACTGCTCACAAGTAAAAGAAAATGCTCTTAGCAGGAATTCTGTTTCTTAAAAAAAATTAAAACATCTTACTAACTGGTGCTTAGTTTTTTCTGTACAAATCAGCATTTACAGACTAGTATTCCTCACTTTGTTTCAAGCTCACAATACAATCAATAATTGCATTAAAATACAGCAGCAAGGAAAAAATTCAAACTAGAGCTAGCTAATTAGGAATTTCTTTAAGTTGCAAGCATGCAAATCAAATTGAACTAGTAAATTAAAATTTTTAATCTTGATTTTTGAGGGTTCTTCCCTCCATAAACTCAGTCTTTAACTGCACTGTTAGTTACAGAGAAATTCTTCCAAATGACATTGAAACCATTTTTCTAAACCTATTAGGATTTTACGGTTATATTGTCTGCATTTGTGCTGGTAGTAACTTTTGAAGCTGCCACCTCACTTTTACAGCAGAGTAAAGACAATATGTTCTCACAAGTTCCTACAGATACCTGGCAATCACCTATGAAAGAACACCAAATTAATGGCTTCTCTGGAAGAAAGGCTAGAGCTTGAGTGCAAGTCTTTCTGTTTACTCACTGGAGAATCCATGCAGGAGAGGGGAGTTGTAAATGTTTCAGCTACAAGGTAAGCTTACACAAGATCTTTTGAGTGATGAGGTGACCGCAATCATCAAGCCATGGGGCCCAGCAATGTGGAAAAGGATATTTCCTAAATTCACACGTCCACAAACTGCTACTTTAAAGTTCAGGCAGGACAGACCAGCAAGCTACCACGAAATAAGGGAAGGGATATTCAGAGTCGCTGCCAACTCCCTGGTGTTCCTTGCCCTTGCACTAGCTACAGACTTCCAGACCCACTGTTCTTTACTGGCCCTTACTTCCACCCCCAGTTAAAACTACCTTTTAATGAACACAGGGCAGAAGTTACTCAACGTGATGGCTGCTAACTGAGGTCACTTCTTCCCTGCAAAGTCACACTGTAGTCCCAGAGGCTGACAAATACCTGCCCATCTCTCTCTAGATACAAACCCTCTAGCACCCATCACAGCAGCTTGTCTCTTACTGTGTTACTTTGTCCCGGTTGATGTTAAGGGACACAAATTCAATTTCTTTCAGTCATAGAGGGAAATGCTGAATTGTTAAAGGATATTGTAAGAGACGGACTAAAACTTGTCCTAATTACTGCAGCCTGCTTGAATCAATATGCAAGTCTTACAAAGCTTCCCATGCAAACTGAAGAAGTTAATATTAGAAATAAGAATGATAAATGCTGTGCTTTCATCAAAAAAAGCTTCTCCTTTGAACTTCTAATTAGGCAATAAAAATGTATTAAGCATTTTAGGGAGAAACTTTCTCAGAAAATACAGCAATAACACATTTATCATTTTCTCTGGCTCACATGGTATTTGACATAATTTCTCCTTAGAACTCTCCTTCCCTCCAGCCAGCTAAACTCTCACGCCTTAATTCCACAGTGATTCCAAGTTTCCTTTAATTAGGAAGGTTACGGAGAACCACAGAATAACTCCTTAAGTTGTGATCTAGTTGAAAAAGCACAGAGAAAAACAGTCTGAGGAGATGCAATGTGAGGCTTGGCTCTTGTCAGGTTGAGTTTTCTACTTTATGTTTTCATACCTTAAAAGTATATGAATATATTTTCAGAATATATTTTCAGTCTTTTTCCTACTGTACTTTCCTTCAAAAAAGAGGTGCAGCCCCTGCACATGATACAGCCATGAAGTAACCCTGCCAAAGAGTTATTGCTCCTGCAGAAAGGATCTTGAGGAGCTCGCTCATGCAAGAATCTGACCCAGGAAGGAAGCAGAGTAAGGTCACTCTGAATTAGACTGAAGACCTGAGGTTTTTGAGAATGTGCTTGTAAGGTGAAAGTCAGTCAAATGACACAGAATAAAACAATGTCGTTCAACAACATCCAGTGTCCCTTTGGCAGCCACTACTTCCATGGTAGGGGAACTGGGGGGAGGGAAGCTATTTCCTGATGTGGCAGCAAATCACCACTTACTGGTCTGCTCAGTAACACCCCTGAGAAGACCAGATGCAAATATGAGTAAGGCCAATGTCAGACAAGAAAAAAACATCACAGGGAGGGTGAAAAGGTACTGGCAAAAATTGGCAATAATTAGAAATGATCCATTATGTTCATAAGAGGTTAGCTTTCCACCTATTTCCAGACACTGTAAGACTATTTGAAGGCAGACTCCAATTACTTTTAAGTTAAATGATGGGAAAGAAAATGCTACATATGAGTGTCCAGAATTTTAACACATCGCTTTTATATCCAAAAAGGACCACCACCACACTATTAAATGCTGAGAACATCAATTTTTACTGAACGTGTTTTGCTTCTACTTTAAAATGTAAGAAAGAAAGAAGTGCCTGGCATAGAGAATTGGTCTCCTTTTGCCAATAATGCTAGTCAATATTAGCATGTAAGTTTTTAATGATTCACTACACTGTTTGATTATCCACTCCCCAAACCCACCTTAATTAGCGGAAATATTGATTTTACAATGTTTAATTCCTACAGGCTTAAGAAATACGAGCTGATAAATCTAGTACTGAATAACAAAAAAATTAACTGATACAGTAATAAAATTGTAACAAGGGGAAAATGCCCTCCTGGACCTAAATTGAGTTACAGTAGATTACATTTAAAAATTTTAGTTTGAATCCTGCTGAAGCAATCATTTATGGAATGCTGCCTTGCCAAGCAAGTCACCAAGAGCTCCTTGAAAGAATGTGATTGTACTGTTGTCACAACGCATGTCTGGTGCAAAATATTCTCCCCAAAGTGTAATAGAGTCACAGCAAAAAGGAAATGGTGCCAAAGGTCTAGCTCACAAGCTTCTCCTATCAAGGAGAAAAACAACCCAGTCCAAATTTAGGGTTTTTTTTAATAGAATGGCAGAATGTTAGTGCTTTTTCATTCAGCATACAAAAAAATGTTTCCAGACTTCTATCTCATAAAAATTAAAATTCTCCTTTTCTTTTATAAGAATAGGAAATTCTGAGCATCTTTTCTGTCTTACAAACCACAGTACAGCTACAGTCAATGGACATATGTCTAACATTAACAGATACATTCTTAAGTCTGAAGGGACAAGCGTGATATGTCAACGTTATTGTCTGTTTTAAAGCAGACATAACATTGCCACTAATTCCTGAGATCAACCTGTAACTATTTAAGCTATAGAACCTTCACTTCTTTTAAAATTCTGTATTTGCACAAGCATTTTTGAAATAAAATGTTACCAGCCTTCTATAATAACAGACTAAGCATTCTCATTAAGTGCCCAAAATGATCCCTTAGAGGAAGACACTTTTCCCTGCTTAAGTTAGAGTAAAAAGAGGACACACATTCAATACTATCCCTTTTCCTCATTTCTATAAAGGACCAACCTACATTGCCAGCACTCATTGAAAAGGAAGGAGCAAACAGTTTTATGTAAAAAACCCACATTTTAATCCATTCTTCCTTGAGAGCAAATGTATTTTTCGGAAAAGGTAAAAAAGCATGTCTTAGCTGTAAGTAAGTCCTTATGTAAAGAACTAAAGCAAATAACTAAATCCTGGCTAATATTTGACAGTTGCTGCCTTATGGAAACACTGAGGTCTGCAAGGATGGTAGGAGAATGATTAAATGGTAAACCACTATGTCAGCTGTTGAAGAGATTAAAAACCAACAGCCTGTGTAACAGTAATAACAAAAAAACAGGACAACAGCATGTGGTGGCATCAGCATTACTAGAAACATGTGTGTAAAAGAGGCTTCAGTTACTATTTCAGCATCAAAGCCAGCACCTTTAATTCTCAAGCGACCCAAGATGTGGAAGGCAGCGAGACCTACTGAGAGGCAGCCCTTTTGACAAATCACGCTTATCTAAACATCAACTTGGGAACTCTTTTTTTCCCCCTCTTTTCCTTTCAGAGAGATTTCTGGAACTGCTGGTGGATGGTTCTGAATGTTCTGAGGGCTGCCAGAGCACAACCCCTCCCTGCTGCTGGACAGGAGCAGCCCTGGGGCCTGGGCACTTGCTGGGAGGGAGCCGTGCAGAGCCGCTCCACACCTGCTGCTCTGCAAATAAGGGTTATCAGCTGGTGCTGCGGGGGCACTGACACGTCCATAAGGCTTGCTATGAGTCATCCACACAGTGCAACACAGCCAGGGCTCTGAAACGCTACCTCAGGCAGAGTGAACACTGACACATTTCCTTCCCATTGCAAGAACCAAGACTCTGGGCCGTGACTCCTTTCCTTCTCCAGAAAAACACATCCCAAGTACAGGCAAAAACAAATAGTGAGGCAAGCTATGGAAAGAATTAAAACCCTCTCATGGTATATACGCAAGAGATGGTCAAAGGAAGTTTTCCTGTGGCTGCCCACTCCCTTTCAGTCCCACTTACATCAGAACAACTGTTCTTAGTTCAATGCAAAAGGTAAACTGGGGGCACTGCCAATGCAAGCGCAATCCTAAAAAACATTTAATGAAGAGATGTATGGACTGTCAGCATCAGTAATGAGCTGACACATGGTGCCTCTCCCTGTCGTCAACAACAGACTAACTGAGAGAAAGACAGCCAGAGGGCAGCCAGTTTTGGGAGTTTCTGGGTGATGGCTCTAGGCTAGACCAAGTACACAACTCCAGTCGCCCCCAGCTTCCAACAGTATAGAAGCTTTCTTTCTGTTTTAGCTTTGGGTGTGTTTTTGTTTTCCTTCTATTGATTTTATCGAGAAGATTACTGATGAAAACCAGATCTATCAGAACTTGCTTCTGTATATAAATGGCACCTTTGAAGGTCATCTAGGACCTGGAAAATGAGTCCTTAAGGCTCCTAACACAACTCATAAATGCAGCATGCTCTTTGTACTGCCCTTTAGCTCTTTACCAGAAAAAACTTATGTTCCTTAATTAGTAGAATTTACTGAGAATTTAATGCACAAGACAGGCAGATGCATGGACTTAATTAATAAGGCAAAGAATGCAAACAGAAATAAAATATTATCTACTTAAAAATAATTAGGTAAATAGATTCCTATAGAAAAGGCAGTTTCCAGGTCATAATCCATACCACTGCAACAACTGAAATAGAACAGGTACTGATTTATGCTTGTTCTGACAGCTCCCAATTCTGACTTTTTTTAGTGTTTTGCACTAAACAATTCATAGTGTTTTCAGCACCGCAAACTTCTTTCTTAAATCAGTAATTTGGAAAACATACATTCAGTTCTGTGACACCACATTTCATCACAGTAGTTCAAAACATTTTTCTGGGGATATCGGTTAATTTCACAAGTTTGCTGTGAAGCAGGGCAACAAGACCAACTTTTTTAACCCCTATCTGGTGGAACGTTCTGGTAGAGAATTTGAGCATTTGCGTGTAAACAAAACATGATTTTTCAGCTGTTAGACCCACTTGGAATTGAGAAGAATGTTGTCAGCACTCACAAGTTAATTTAGTTTCTGCCAATAAGATCCATGTTGTTGTCTCTGAGTCAGGATACGCAAAGTAAACAGATAAATTTTTGGGAAGTGAATCAGAGGACCAAGCAGTGCATGAATGAAGCTGAAATGTTACTATTTTGTCTAAAATATTCTTCACCAATTATAACTTTTGTCCTTATTTTTTTTCTGTTGATATATGTTCCCAATCCAAAAAGAACAAGGTTGATAATTGATTTACGACTGAACAACTGAAGACTTCTCAAATTCTGAAAACTTCCAGTAGTTGTAGATGATGAGTTTGTGGATGAATAATGCCAGAGGCTGTGCATGTATGAGGGAGCTATACACTTCACCAACTTCCCCAAATTGACGAAGCTCTTAAGGATGACATATTGCAGAAAGGAAATACAGAAATGACTGCATTTTTTACTAGACATCTATTGCCTCTCCAAGCAGGCATTGTTCCATATGGTAATTATTCCATGGGAGCAGGTAGATATCTAATGACTAGATTTTCTTGCAAGCTTAAGGTCTTAAACATGAGACTGATGGTTCAAAAACACAACTACAAACCAAGTGGAACTACTGCCATCCTTTGCTATTAAAAAAAAAAAAAAATCAATTTCTCTCAGTTGTAATGTATTGATACAACCTTACAGCAGTTTCTTAAGTTATGGGCGACAAAAAAAGTGAATACATTTTTACAGTGTTACTTTTCCCCCAGTCTTTGATACATGGATCCATGTCAGGAATGTAACCAACAGGAGGTAGAAGAAACTGCTGCCTTGGCTAGTTCTTGTTCTTTTGCAGTGAGCGCCAATTCACTGCATGGCTCAAGTAGCTCAAATGGATTCCCTGTTGTTATTCTTTGTGTGTCACGAAAAATATGCTGGAGGACAAGGATGTCTGAAGTGTTCTATTGCTCCTGGTCTACAGATTCACTTTATGCTTTGCTGTTATCCAGCATGAATTCAAATTACAATAAAGTGGACATAAGTTATTAATTCGTAAAATTTAAAACTGACAAATTCAAACATTCATTAAAGGTGTGGAAATTAACAAAAACCCACAAGTATACAAGTATCTCTGTGGAGATAGGTTACATCAAAGATACCTCACGTTTTCCTTTACTTACAAGGCAGGTTTCCAGCCTTTGTCCATATCCTCCCTTCCTGACAAACTACTTTAATTTTCACAGCTGGCTCATGACTGGGAACACATCCACTCACTTCACCCCTGCTCAACGAACGGTACCCAATCTCTCTGTCTTCAGCAAAGCATAACTTAATATATTAACTCGTAACTTCTGTATTGTGTGTCAAATGCATGATAAATGTTGGTGCCCTGAAACCTAGGAGCATTTTATTATGCAAAACAGAACCAAATTCACCCAGCAAAATACTAGTGTCTCATGCCAAATAAATTAAGAATGATGACATACTGATAAATACACTCATCTTTTCACCTTTGTAAAGGAAATGCAGGGGTTCTGACTCCAGGAGGTCCCCTCACCTCAGAGGCCTTCAATGGTCATAAGACTGTGGCAGCAGGGAGTGCAAATACTTGTACAGGTTCTTTTCTCCCCATGTTAATTAAGACACAAAGTAGAATCACCAATCTATTTCTTGTATATGTTCATTAACTAAGTAACTTAAACCAGGTTACATTTAATAGATGACTTTTAACATATAGTTGAAATTCCCTAAGTTGTTTTCCTGCTGTGTTTTCTGAAACAGCATAAAGTGGCCTTGAAATAAATAAAAAAATCCCACCAACACAACAAAGCAATAAAATACAGAGATATGCAGCATATCTGCTAAGAGAATTCCATATGGAAGAAAGATCAAAAACAACCAAATAACTTTATTTTATTTTAGAAAAATAAAATTCACAAGTTAGAGCAGAAGTTGGGCAGTTCTAAATTGACACTTTCTGCAGCAGAAATATTGCCTAAGCTCTTTTAAAACTTGCTTGCATGCCAGAGCAAATATTTTCATTTCACTGACCTTGCTAAGCAACTCCCCAACATTAAATGTATGGTACAACTCTACAGTAGTAACAAGCCTGGAATATTTATTAAAAATATTTGCAATCCGTGAAAACAAACTCTTAATTCCGCACTTATTCAAACCATGAACTCCATTCTGTGTATTAAATAGCACTACAGGATCTGATCTAAAACAGGTTTTCATGTAGGAGAAGAGGAGGTGGTGGTGAGTGGGTGCTCTTCTCTACATTATTACTAAGATTTGACCCTTTGAGCCATCACTGACTAAAATTAGCACTCTTGATTTCCAACTTTTTGGATGCACGCTGTACTATGTTCCACTGCTCTACAGTAGAATTAGCAACAGGATTTACAAGCATTATAAAGTATTTTCTTATGAGAAAAAAAGGGCATATTAGGACATAAGTTGTAATTCTGTCTGTACTTTTCTCTCTGATATACCTAACATCATGCAGGCCTAAATGACTACATCTTTCCATGTGCACCATCAAAAATCAGGAGAAATGTCTACCTACCACTGTAGCCTCTAAATGGTAGAAATGCTTGTGGAAGAGGATTTGTTGTTGTGGTCTTATGTAGGACAGCTTATATAATAATACCATTACATTCCCAGGTCTCGCTACTTTGGAATACCTAGTCAACAACAAAAACAACAAAATGTCCCTGCATAAGTCATGATTCTTTCAGATCCATAAAGACCACATGCTCTTCTCTGTTTCTCTGGCTGACCCTCTTCTGTTAAATAAAAGGAACCAGGAACTTTTTTGATGACTGAATCAAGAATAATTACCCAGTTTCGCAAGACAGATGAATGTAATGCTAAATAGTATTTATTTAATAATAATTTTTAAAATACCTTTCTGAAATGAACTGAATTTATAATGACTGCTGTTGCTTTAGTTTTTTGGTAGTGAATTTCACCCTTTCTAGAGAGGTATGTAGAGGAAATAGGAAGATTTCTACCATATACAAATCTAGAAGCAAGATTTATTAGCATGACAATGGAAGACAGAATAAAGCATGTCCTTTTGGATGCCAATATGTACAATTTTTGATGCTCAGCCTTTCTTTCATACACAACATTAATAGCAAAATGGCTATTACTGTCTTCATGCTTAAAGCCTGGTTCTTACAAACACAAAGTTTGTTTATGTGGATTGTTATTTACTGAGCTTTGATCCACATTCTCAGTGGAAACCCATCTAGACAAAATTGCTGTGAATTTCATTCTTGGCCCTGAAAAATCACACAAGAAAGACACAGACACACCAACCTCTGAACACTTGATGTCTCTGACCAAGAAGTACACGCAGTGTCTTAAAACTTCAAAAGAAGAAATGCTGTCAGAAAGATCAAGTACTTTACCTTTTAAAAAATGATCCAGTGGAGTCTGCGGTCACCTTTTTGTTTGACAAGCTTTTCCATAAACCTCTAAAACCACTAACCAAGCAACCAGTCCCCACAGATGCCCATTCCCTGCTTTGTTTTTCATCTTCTTTTATGACAGGATCCAACTATCAGTTCAAAAATCCTGTAAACGCTTTTCATAGTGGTTTTTACTGCCCTTTGGACTGAAACTGTCCTGGAGGAGAAGGGAATTCACTACTGTACTTTCCTACCAGCCAATTTCTGTACACATCTGTATGTAAAGCACAAAAATAGCTTGTCCATTTTTGTGTTTCACAGCAGAAATCAGAAACTGAGTAATAACTGGGAATTGATCAGCTTTGGAAAATAAGGACTAAGTGATATAGGTTGAATCTGATGTAGAATATGGAGAACAGACCTTCATATTAGACTGTACTCACAGCTGTAAGCTAGCAGAAGATATTTAGAAAGATGAAACTAGAACAATGGCAGAAGAAAAACATCTTTACCATTATTAGGACAAAATACTGGGAAACTGTGATATTCTATCTGGTCCATCTAATGGTACTGACTACTTCATTTTTAAGAAGCAATTTTCTGGGGTGAATGGGCAAAGAAATAAGCTGGTTGGGGTTTTTTTCACCATTTCAATGTTACTTGAAATATTTTGCAAATGCACACTGGAAATTTCCCCCTTAATAAGCTAAATATTCACTTGTGAACTGTGAAAAATTAGAAGCACTTGCATAGAAAAACTGAAAAACACATTAGTGAAAGTGGTACAGATAATAATAGAATACCTAAAAGCAGGATGTTATCAGCTATCATTGCTTATGTTCTTGCTTCCACATCTCTTCAGCTACAGTGATGAAGACATTGAGTTTTCTAGAATCCAAGCAGCTTCAGAAAGCTGGACAATTGCTACAGGCATGGCAGCCAGTGTGCTCAGTCCTATAGAACTCCAGCTGAAGAGTTGGTAGATGCACACACTGCATACTGTGCTGAACAGAGAATGACAGACACAGAGCTGCGAGTTCAACTGTGTCCCTGAGGAAGCTTCACAAGTCCTGCGAGTTTACTGACCCACCCAGCATCCCTAGTTTTGACAAGATGTGCTGCTGGGTATATGAGATGAGTCATGCCTGAACCACTTGCAAGAGCTACAGAGTTCAAAAAGATGGGTTCTCCACGTCTGCTCCTCCACAGCTTAGTCAGTGGGAATTGGCCGCTTTGCTCGCTTTGAGTAACCGTAAAATGTAGACACTACTAGTGAAATGAAATTATAAACTATTGATTTACAATGTCTAAAACTTTCACTTGTGAACACTGAAAAGCAGATACTGAGGAGGAAGTAGCAGAGAGGAAGACATTTGGCAAATTGACAACTGAATCAATATAAAAATAAGCTCTTCACTTACTATGTAAATCTCTTATCCACAACAAATTTAAGTAAAAAAAGAGGTGCTGGACAATAAAGCAAAGAATTCTGCTGGAATTTGACATTCCCAGAACAGCACCATTGCAGATACGGATTGCCAGTGCATACATGTAAAGCATCAGCTTCAGTATTTCACAAAAGGCAGCAACTTAAACAAAACATTGCAGCATCTCTCATGGATCTGCTCTTCAGAAAGATTTAAAGCCACTGATTTGCAAAAGCAACACAGTTGTTTTAACTGTGGAGAAGAAAGTTAAGTCTTGTTTGAAGCTTGTACTCATTAGCAAACACAAACCTAAACCCCCAGGATGATTTGAATGTATATATTTTTTTTCAAGGGCAACATAACTGTAGTAGAAAATTACTTAATCTCAGAGGATTAACATACACATTTCTGAAGAATGAGAAACTGTAAACCAGTCTTGTTTTAAGAAAGTGCACTTCTCAGCAGTGATACTGATGCTTTCTAAAGTGTGTGTGTAAGTCATCCAGAGTAAGCCAGTGACAATACTTTTCAAAACATCTAAAATGTTGTTAAGTTTGCCACCTGCTGAGATAAATGACAGTAAGTGAAAGAGATTACACAGTTTTCAAGTACAATCACTTTGAAATTCAGATGCTCTTCTATCAATACATTGCTTATTTAGACCTAAGACTGAACATGCAAGTGTCCTGGACCAATGCAAAAATCAAAAAATTGAATTTCAGATGCAGTCTGCCTTTAATACTGTAAACACCACTCTGAAACTCCTGAGACTGCTCCAGAAAACCACCTACTCACATCTGCATCCATTAGAAACAGACTGAAAATTCACACCCAATCCAAGTAAGCCACTGACTGAAACTCAGGGCCTCTCTACAGAGGCACTAATATACAATCTTTCCAGAAGCTCTTGTTTTTCTCAGCACACTCTTCATAAAACAAGAAACACACAATGCATTCATTCAAACTGGGCAAACCATGGCATTTCTGTCCTGGGAGGTACAAGGCACAGCATTAGCACAGTCTGTTTCTAGTTACCAAGGCCTCATCACAGCCTTTGGCAGCGGAGCCTGCCAGATACAATATATATAAATGGAGCTGCAGCTGCACTGCCAAACTTCCACCATGCTCATCATGGGCAAAAATAACTGCAGTGCAGCTCAGCAGGAAAAGCACATGGGGAGACAACATTCAATAGGACAAATAAGAAGTTAACAGTGGTGGTTTAGCCCTTCTAAACTCTGAATTCATGGTTCAAGATATTTGTTATTATAAAGGAAGTACTTTTCAGGAAGAGCCTTGTTCTGCACACTTAATGGAGGAAATGGTGGAAGCCAGATGTTGTTCTTGCTGAATCTATTTGCTTTAGGTGGGATAATATTTTTAGGAGATAATATTTTTAATTTGTTCTTATGATTTTTTAATTAAATTTCAGACAATAAAGAATTTTAAAGCTGCTCTATCTTAGATTTTCTAGAAACACAGGGACTGCTTCAGGCTCAAGACAAACTGGTTGCCTCAGTTAGCTCAAAAATACCCATGTAAAGAAAAAATAAATTTGCTTGGAGAAACTGAATTCTCTTGGAAAGATTCAGATTTATAAGATTACCTATTCGCATCTGTTTACCTCTCTGCCACTGAAGAATGAGAAAATACACCTATAAACCAAACAGAAACTAGGAAATTGCACCAATAAAGAAAGGTTTTAAGACCAAGATAGAGACTTGTAAATGGTAGATGAATCAATAAAACTCTGGCTCTTCATGGAGAATAAAGATCAATAAATGACCCTGTAATAGTCTAGCGATGCCTGTAAAGGATTCTGTTAGCATTCCAGAACAAATGTGATTACAGGGCCAGTTGGTGCTGTAGAACTTTGTTGTCCACCATGATAAAGCTGTGCTTTTTAAGCAGACAAAAAGAAGTTGAGAGACTTTTTGCCTCATTTCCTGCATTAATGTAAGAAGTGTTCAGCACCCATGATGAAACACTGGCTAACACATGTACTGTGCTCTGAAACCCAGTCTTGATCAAAGAGTTGTACAGCTCAGTGCCCTCCGAAGTGCTGCAAAAAGTTTCAAAGGTTCACTTATTACAAAGTGCTGCATTTAAGCTGCTTGTGTGTTGCAATGTGTCATAGGTCATATTTTGGTCTTCTGATTTACCATATAAAAACTTGTCATATTTGTTTACTGCCAGCATGAAACCAACATTCTACATTTGTGGTAACTCCAATTTTGGCAATGATGGACAGCAAATGACAGCCATGCTGCTATTTGCTTACTGTGCTGAGTTGACAGAAGGGAAACAGAAGCCATGGAGAGAATCTACATCTTTACTGTTGACAAATCCATTTCATGTCTGCACAAAAACACATCTGCACTTGGCACGGGCTCCACTTAAAACAGAAGAATCATTGTTTTAGTGGACATTACAGAAAATAACTCCCCAAGTGAATCTGATGCAGTAATAACAACCCTTTAACTGCTGCCTAATGATTTCTGCAGACATGAAATGGAATATTTTATGACTATTTCCAGCCATCTATGCTCCTTTTTCTTTCAGCTCAGGTTTGCCAAAACTGTAATGCAAGTCCCTATCCTTTACACACCACATACTTCCTGGTATCAATACACCAATTGAGCACATCACCGGTGCCACAGGTGATGAACTCTCACACTGCACATTAGCAGAAGCACAACTCAGTTGTGTATACAGCTAGAGCCTGCTAGTTATTAAGCCATCCTCCTATTCTAATTTAAAGTTTCTCTTAACCTTAATAGAGGGAATCAAGAAGGAAGCTTGCCTGGAAGTTGTAACATGCTGGTAGGAAAGAAAGGCCATTGCTAAGTCATTGTTTGACCACACACTTTTGTCACTATGGGCAAGTAAGTCAAGCACCTACACCAAGGTTTTACTTTGTACACGGAATGCACTTGCAAAGGGAATTTCTTCAGTCCCCATACTTTGTTTCACATTGTGTCCCAGCATCTTAGGGCACATGGGCTGGATTCTGCTCTAAGCTGCCTGGGAGACCTCCAGAACCATGCTGACTGTGCTACAGCAGTAACTGGGCATTAAGCCACTAAGACTAGACAAGAGGATCTCTTGTAAATAAACAAAACACAAAGCATATACAATGCAGACATCAGGTTCTTGACACAAAATATTTTGCTTTCCTGATATGTTTGTAGAGGTCTGCTCAATGATTAATGCAGACATTACTTCAAATTTTCAGCTCCTGAGAAGGACTGCATCTTTTGGGGGTGGTGATATTTGTGCCCATACCTATTTGGTTGTGCTGCTTGCACCAGCTCCAGCAGTTCTTTCTCTCACTACCGTTATTCCTTGCTTATTACAGTGTATACCTTCATTGCCATGAGGCAAGAAGGTGAAACTCAGGACCTCTTATCTTCCACAAGGATGTAACATGGCGTCTTTCAGCTGCATCAGCTTTGTTGATCTAGATCACTGTTTTGGCTTTAAAAATTGAGACAATATCACAAAGAAAAAGGGAGGAGCTGCTTATTTTGACACTGAAAACATATTAACCAAACAACAAACTGAAGCAAACACATACAAGTATCACAAAGCCTTCCAGAACAAATAGCAAATTTACATTTATAATATTTACTATATTTGATTTATTCGCAGTAGAAACTACTTTAACTACTGGGATAAAAAGCAAGGGCACAATATGCAACCTGCAAGTTCAGAATGAAAAGCAACAGTTCCACCAGCAATGATTTCAAAAATATTTGCAAAACCTTGTAGAGGTTTCTCTTTGGAATCTTGTAGCTGAAATTTATTATTCTCTATTAATATGTAACCTCCTGTCCACTCTTATTTAACTTAGTCATATGCTACTTTTTTCCCTCCCTTCCCTGCATTCCTTCTCAGTTGAGCTAAATGAATAGCACATAAAATAAATAAGGGAAAACTTAGAAAGCAAACATCTTTATGCAGATAAGGGGGATTATCTAAAGTAGTGCACCCAGATTTATTTGCATACACCATTAGAAAAAGGCTGCTGCAAACTGACAAGTCAAAAGAAGGCTAACTCCCAGGTAGGAGCAATGGGATTTACAAACCATTCACTGAAGTAGAGAAGGATTATGCAGAAGAAAAAGACTCACATATGGAAAATAAAGTGATTTGTTCTTCCCTTTTATGCTGTTCCTTTTAAGAATAGCAGCTAAAACAAAAACTAATACATACATTACACACAGCTGAAGGGCAAGTCTGTACAATGCAACCATCACACAGAAATGGTCTACTTCATTGCTTTGGTAGGGATGCATTTGTGAGCTGCGGTGGTGCTGAGCAAGTGTGTCCTCACTATTTCCTGCGTAACAAGAATTTTTTTTTTCCCCCTGCCTTACGACAATCAGTTTCACCACACAACCTTTGTCACTGAGGGCTTTCCCCAAAGCTAATGTACAAGCTGCTTTTTCACACAGCCAATTCCAAGAAGCATTTCCAGCACGACACACGGCCTGACAACTCTAAGTACACGTCCAAGTGGAGTACAAGTTCTAACCTTTCAGCTGACATACAGCACCTGACTGCAGCTGCGCTCCTAGTCTACCATGATGCAAAATGAAGAAGGCTTACTTAAAAGCCAGTAGTTTTTATTTGCACTGCAGCAGGATGGGGATGTCCCTGCAGCTGGTTGACGGACCTCAGCCAAGGTAGAAGCAACTTTCACCAGAAGGTTCTGTTTTATCAGATTTAGCTCAGCTGCTCTCCTTGGTCAACGCTCCCAAAGCTCTTTCCAGCCCCAGCTCTCTGCACAGCAATGAAGTTTAAACATCGGTAGAGTGAGTTCTGTAACTAATTAAGCAAAAACTACCAAACAGAAAGTATGGAACAATTATAGTAAGTGAAATGACAATGCTGGAGAAGGGAGAAAACTGGGAGGAAGGTATGTGCCAAAAGCAGGTAGACAACTGGGTTAAATAATTTTCAATTATGTCAGGAAAGCATGAATGTCTAGTAAGTGACATGGTCAAAATTTGTAGGTTCATCAAATACTACTCCAGGAAATCAAGATAAAGATATGTGCCTTATAGAATTTTTTAATCAATATGGAAAAGTGAGACTAAAGCAATACTTTCAGGTTCAAACAGACTGTGATCTATGTAACACTCAGCTATTGGCTTGTAGGGGCAGATTAAAAAGTAATTTCACACAGTATTCCAATGCCTATGTTAATATCATTGACAAAAAAGACATTTTGGCAGCACCTGGCACTAAATAAATTGAAACTGCTGATACATATTTAATACTCAACATCAACTCCTCTCAAGTTATGGTCCAGCTGAGACTGGTCAGCATGTGAGGAAAATCTGAGTGCTGCAAAAAAAAGTTCTGATGATTTAATATGTGGCTTCACTTCAAGTTAGCCCTGGTAGAATTCTTACTCATAAGCACTGGGGAACACCTCCCTGTTGTTATCTTTATATCCTGAGAAGTCATGGCCCCGAAGATGTCCCCAGCCACCTGGTTTGGTTGAAGTTTCTCTCTGTAGCAGTGCAGCCCACCATGGGCTCCCCCTCTGCCAGGAGCCCCTTGTAAGGGATTGTTCCACTGGTCTGGGGGCTGTCTAGGTGCCTTCATTGGAAAACCATCTCCATGCTGGAACTGCTCATACCAGCACTACTGCTCTTTGGATACCTTTGACTAAGCTGAGATGCATCTTTTAGAAGATGAGGGATGATATTTCACAGCTGTAAAAATCAGCTGCTTTCATTTGATGCACATTTTATCCCGTTACTGGCTATGCCTGTCACTCAAAAAAAGTAGTCATGCCTCTTCCTGTATTTTCTCTTCCCCTTTCTGCTCCGGCTGACATAAAAATCTGTACAGCTTTTTGGTGAAGTGACTTGGAAAGTGGCTAAGCTACCCACCACCACCTGGTACCTGCCTGGAAAAAACTGCTTCCTAGCCAGCCTGATTCCCTTTCCCAAGTACCACACCAACTACTTACACTTACATAAGGGATCAGGCAGCACTGTCATTTCCAGAGGCAGTTCCAACTTAAGGTTTTTCTTCAATGACAGGCTGATGCTTGCAGTGTATACCCATTAAATTGTTCTTTGGTTTGAAACACATATGCTGCATCTTCTCCCTGAGCCGTTGAGTGATTTGGCTTCATCTGACATCACAGATGTCTCAAGTGAGGCGCCTAATTGATGTCCCTGAAGTGCTCAAGTTTGCGCTCAAGAGCCAGCAATAGTCTTTGTAATACCCCAGTATCAAACACACCAAACAAGATCTCAATTTTAATTGTGTTCAAACTGCACGAAAAAAAGAAGTGTGCCAAAGAAAGAGTTTTCAGCTATTGAGAAAGCAATTAAAGTAAAAGATACAACTACAAAATAAGTTACTTCTACTACACTTCTACTACACCGAAGATGCTTCTCAAGGAGAAGTTCAGCAGTTCTATACAAAGTAAAACCACCACGTCTTGCAAACCTCAGTAAAGAAATCAAAATCTGTGCCTGTGGTGACACCTGTCTGTTTGACAGCAGCAGGGACCTTTTAATTTTCCAGTTTACTGGGTACTTCTTTTCATCAAGTGTATTTATTACAAGCACTATCTTCTGTGTCTGTCTTACCTGAGGAAAAGTACATGGAAAGCACTATTGTACCACATTAGATCCTTGCTGTGCATTTTTGTAGGGGTTTCTTCAGATTGCTACAGGCCATTAACCTTTCACTTCAGGTAAGTAATGAACAATGACTTTTCCAACAAAGGAAATCAGCTGTGTTACCAGCAGCAACTCCACTTTTTAATACATGCACCAAACCCCTGTGCATGCACTTGTTATTTATTCTTTTTTAAAAATCAATTCTTGTATGAAATAAGAAAGGTTCCCCTTGGCTTCACCTTGAGCTGATAATGAACAAACCCTCAGTGAAGCCTGCTCCCAAGGAAGTCTTCCTTAATAGCACTGATTAAAGTAAAATGAAGTTTCATCCTAGGAAGCAAGATGTATTGCTTCCTGGTTTCCTGCACCATGGTATCCTGTAATTGGACTGGTGCTAATTGGACACTTCAGCCAAACAATTTAATTTATTAAAAAAAAGTAATTTCAATTTCCCTTGGTTTCTCAGAGAGCTACTGACATTGACTAACACTAATACACAGAACTGTGAAATCAACACAAGACCTTAACTACAGAGAGGAAAAGCACACTAAAATCCTGGTGGAATCTTTCTTTTTTCATTTGACTTATATATCAAATCAACATACATCTTTCAAGCAGAGACACAAAACTGATTCTAAAGAACCTGCTCTGATTTAACACGTCTTGTACAATGGGAGGATGGGCAGAATAGGTACAACTACCACAGGTTGAAAACTCTCTGTAATATTGATGTGATTTTGCATCTATGTCAAATCATCAACTACAAAACAGGGTACATTTTTTTGCCTGATATCAGGGCATATAATTTAAAAAGGACGTGGTAAAAGCTGACATATTCAGGACAGCAGCCTAGAAGATAATTAAAACGTAGGTCACTTCTTAGGCAGACACTAAATTGGCAAAGACTGGCATCTCTCTGTTCTTTCTATGTAATGTTGGTCAAACCCACACAAATAATAGCAGAGAGCTGAAAATCTTGAAAAATTGAGGGAATGCAGCAGCAACTATTTTTCCTTTCCCACCCTGCTTCATTCCATCCGTTATTTCATCCTTTACCCTTGTGCCCTTAAGTCTTCCCTTCCTTTCATCATTTCTCCTATTAACAGGGCTTCCTCCTCTGCAAAAGCAGCAGCTGTGAACTACTTCCTTTTAACATCCCATTTCCAAAATGAACTTCCTCCCCGAAGCAGGCACACACCAGTCTGTCTCAGCAGAATATGTAAGGGCCTTGGAGAGGTGCTGGGGAACAAAGGAGAGCCAGGGGACACTCTGCCTTGCATCTTCTAATGCTGCCTCTCCCTTTGTACTTCCTGTATGGCAAAATCACTGAAAAGGATGCACCAAAAAACTGTATCCTACTACTTCCTTCCCTTAATTTCACATATTGGCATTCATAATTTGATTTTGTTTATGAACTTTAGGACAGATTTTATTTCATGTTAATAGGATGATAGCCTTTTATTTTCTACAAAATACTTGTCATATTTTTGCAGCAGCAATATATAGCTGCAGAATGGCTCAATGTATCTTACTATACTTCATTCTTACTTCCTTAATATTCTACAGGCAGAAACTCGAATTCAGCAAACTGCTGATGGGGTACCTTTTCGAATTTTGTATTGCCTCAAACACTACCTCAGTAAACTTTAAAAAAAATTGTAATTGGAAGCCCCTAGAGATCAGAGAGACTGCTATTCTAATCTGTTATGGAAGTCAGATTCAGGAGAGAATTCTGATTCTAGCAGAATATAAATCACAAGACCAGAAAGTGCCTCTTTTCTTTTTTTCCCCTATAGAATAAAATACAAAATTGCTAACATGTTAAAGCAACGTTAAAAATGCTAAACCAAAGCCACAAAAGATGACTTGACATTGATATACGGAATTACACAGGGTTTACAGCACATTTTGTATTTTTAGACCTTCTGTCATATAAATACATTTTTGTTCCAATCAATCTTGTCTGTATAAATATGAAAGAAACAGTTCCCACACTGAACCTCTGGATTCCATATTAATCATTGCTCTGAAAGACCCTTTAATTACAGCAAGAATTAAATATACAAGACTATTTCCCCAAAATTGTACTGCATTCTATGAAGGATTTTCTGCCATGTTCTGTTTTTATGTGAGACCCTTTGTTCCATTCAGGGAAGCTCAGCCTGCAAAACAAGATATAAATAGAGATTTCTGCTATTCATACCGTAGACTGGCCACATTCCGTTCTCAACTCCATCAAAACGGTTTGCAGGAGAAAATGATTGAAAAGTGATAATGTTCAAATATTTGCACAAGAAAGAATTCTAAGATTTCCTCCATTTTCCTTCTTCTGTATGTTCAATTCACTATCTTACAACACAGCATGAAAACGCCGACTGGGCCACCCTTAGCTATGACTTAAGCTTGAACACATCAGAGTTGCCCCAAAAAGTTTAATCAGTGAGTGATTCCAGACCTGTGGGGGCACTGATGAAAAGTTTAAACAACAGTGGATCAAGGGAGACCCAGGCACAAAGGGCAAGCTTCACCAATACACTTTTAGTGGAATAACACTGCCATGTCTTTTTAAGAAAAGAAATTGCTGTGCTTGAGAATTTTTTTAAAAGTACAGATAATTTCTGACTACTATCCCAGTCAGTGCGGGTACAATCCCATTAAATGAAACTTTACTGGTTTCTCACTTTACCTAAACAGACATTTCCAATTAATTTGTTGTCATGCAGAAAACAGAAAAACTGCATCGGGATGAGTTTTACCTTACCATTGCCCAGCAACTATCAGATTGAGTCTTTCTCGCATGCTACTTCTCTGCCTAATACCTCAGTCCTCAGAGATGCCTTTGCAGACTGAAACATTAGGTACTTATACAGCAGTGATTGGCAGCGTGCTGTTAAACAAGCAGTTTCATTTGTTTGTGGTGTTTTGGTTGGATTGCTCAGCTGTAATGATCCCCTTGATGTAACAATGTGGTTCTTAAAAATCACAATTCACTGCCACAGCAGTTCTTCGATGCCAACACAATGATGATTACTGGGAAGAATTTTCCATCAATTTACAATCAGAAATGATCACAGGTTTTACTGTAGGCAACCTACAATGCCACACCAGATCTCTGAACTTGTTCCCAGTCAAATGTGAAGCATATTTTGCTTCACAGTATAGCTCCACTATCAGATGTTTTCTCAGATATCAATGGTTACTACAACTCTATTGCCAAAAGTAAAGTCGACTTAAAACAGCATGTATGTTTTAGTTTGGCTATGATGCATTCTAATTTTATTCATAATAATAAAAAAGAATGGGATAAACCAGAAGGCTTCACTGAAAACTCCTGTTTACTTCTGGGCATATTCTACATATCAGAACACCACTGTTACAACCTGTAGAGTGAAACTGAGAGCCAAACACAGTAGATGTAGCCCTAACAATCTGTGAAGTGAAACACAAAAGTTCTTGCAGTACCCCAAAACCAAATGCATACACAAACAATAACCAACTGCAAAAGATTAAAATATTTTTGTGAAAAAACTGATCCTACTTCTATAGGGGTCACTGGGTATATACAAGGTGGTAGCAGCAGGTAAGGCAGCATCAATACTTGTGCTGTAATAACTGTAGGTGCCTTGCACATCTATTAAAAACTTCACCAGCTATAGCTCAGTGTTGGCAATGGTTTTGATGGATGCCTGATAACAGTAAGGAACAAGAGGCTGGTGAAGGAACCCACAGTTCTCCTCATTCTTCAAAGCATTTGTCACCCAGAAAGTGATGCAACAGCCTGGGCATCGACAGGAATATCTGCCTGTGTGGATGTTACCTGTGTGATAGCACAGGAGACAATAAATACAAATAAAATTTTCTCTTTTATATGCTTTATCACAAAGTCAGCAAACATTCGTCAGTATTCACAGAAAGAACTATATATAACCTGTGCTATCTGCCTTATTCTACATCCAAGTTTTTTGAAGAGGTAGCTAACCTTGTGTACTGGAACAAACAGTTACATATGAGGAACAATATTTTTCTTAATCCCAGACATGCAAAAATAGACTAAAAATGACCATTCAGGGAACTGCCTAATGTGAAGAAGGCACAGTTCAAACCCATTTTTAGAAAACAAAAGCATTGCTGTGATTTCTTTCCTCTCATGGAATGCCATACACTTTTCTTCACTTTGCCTTTTATGTATTTATTTTAGAAGATGCCTTTTAATTCTCAGCTTAGCCTACAACTGTTTTCTAAGTGACAAATGATGTGCTACAGGGAAAGGAGCTTTATGTTAAGGCAAAAATTCTCAGCCAGCTTTGCCCTTCCCTGCTGGGCTGTATTTACAGCCACACCTTACATTACTAAGCCTTGAGCAAGCACAAAGTGCTGATTCAGAGCTCCTCACCTGCAGTGAGACAGCCTGCTACACCCACGTTCAACAGGGGGAGGTGGCCATGGGAGACAGGGCAGGGTAGCAGCAAACCCGTTACAATTCTTGTTATGGCTTTGGCAATTAACTTGTGCTTTAATTTCAAAAGACAAGACATGAAAAAACCAAAGCTCTTCCTTCTCCCACAAGAAAAGACATTCAAATGAATTTCTCTTCATATGTAGTGTTATCACTCACCTGAATCAAACATAATGCTCCAACATGTCCTATCCTAACCAAAATGTCATTTATACTACACACTTCATAACTGAGTGTTAACAATTATACAGCTTTATGGAAAATGTGAGCAAGGTTAAAAAAGAAGGGATGAAATGCGACACTCCTTCCTGAGCTGAACACTGGTAAAATCTACAACTTCCAGGGACAACAGACTTCCATTTCAACATCAAATTGTAAAGGAATGACTGATGATTCATGCTTCTTCATCAGCTTAAAAGATTCTGGAGCGTGCATGGAGGATGCAAACAGGGGTTTCTGTGATGCAATAAGCAGAAGTGACATAAAATGCTGTAAGTTGCTCTGGTAAAAAAGACAGCCAACAGTCACATGTACTCTCTGGAGGTACGCATGGGAGTACAAGTGATACTGAAATAGATTTATTTTCTTAGTTGAGAGAACTATATGAAATAACTGGTACGTTCTCCTTTAAGAGACAACTTGTTTAAGGATGACTGAAATGTATGCTAGAGGTTCTTTAATGAACAGAAGAATGATAGTGGGCTATGAACTTTTTAATGACTATCACTTCTCTTTAAATATCAAAGACTGATAAACAATCTTTCTCTTTTAGTAATTCACCATACATGCATTTGCAGTGGGCAGCCTGAGGAAGGAGTTTATGTGGAGGGGGGATCTGGGAGCTTCCAGACAATCAGCATCTCTAGAAGTTTGCCAAATAAGGCACCACCCACAGACAGCTCTGTGAAGTGGTTTGATGCCTGGGATCCCTGGACAAGGAGCCAACACATCCTGTGCATGCTTGGGATATTCCCAGCAGCAGCCAGGTGACCTTGCTTTTTACAAGCAGCAGAGGAAAGACTCATGCTGGGCCCCAGGGAGGAAGGGAAGATGTCACTGTATGCCACAAGTCACAACACCAAAAGAGGAACACTTTTTGAGCATTGACAGAGAAGCAAAATGAAAAAAAAAGGAGCAAACTGCTTCAGCAATTGAGCAGAGTCCAAATGTCAGATACTCAGCAGGAGTGAGGAGGAGAGAATTGTGCCTCAAATACAAGAAATGGCTAAAACCAAAGAAAAATGGAAATATGACAGGATAAAAATGAAAGCTGAATGAAAACAGGAGCCCTCTTACCCCTGAATCCTAGCTCCAGCTCAGGGCATGTAAGAGGAACTGTGATATCCATCACAGAGGTTTTATTTTGTATAAACAACAGCTATTTATCATTTTAGTTACCAACAGAACATTTTTGGGGAATATTTCCCACGGTTGATTACACTTTTAATAGTGCATATAAAAGACACAATGCCAAGTTTTGCAATGACAAAACTAAACCTTTTACTCAAAAAATGAAGGGTAAAAAATAGTTATCCAAAATGCCCATTGCTCTGCTAACATCCTCCTACAAATATCCATGTGCCACATACAACATGCCGATGGGAAAACCTCAAGCTTGGAGTGAAACAACATTGATGGGAGAAGATAAATAGAAAAATATGTCCTCTTGCTTTTTTTCCTTCACCACTTTGAATGTACACACTTTAGCCTTTCAGCTTTTTTTTTAAATTTTATTGTGCAGAGGATTGGAATTCTTTGTGTCTGTATGTGTATGTGATGGGGTAAACAATGAAATTCAGTAGGTACACAAACAAGTAGGTACACAAACAAGTTGATAGGAATTGTTTTAAACTACTGAACTATTCCTCAGCTTCTACTGTTTTCATTTGTCATTCCCTAAAGTTCAATAAATCCAATATCAAACCATTAAGCAATCCTGTATCTGTTTCAGCAAGCAACGTTTGATTAATGATAAGAAGAATGGCACGGGGTGGTATTACAAAGAAGACCCATGCAGTGCAATATATTTTCTTCATTGGACTGGGAAAAATATTGCATTACTGAGAGCAGTACTGTCTGGCAATGGCAGACCCCAGGACTGAAATTCGAGGATGCCAAAACTGTATTTGTGACCTGTGTGAAGGCTGCTCGGATCTGCTGTTTTTTATCTCCCCCATGTGGCTAAGCAAGTTAGTAAGTCCACCTTAGAGAAATGGCTTCCTTCCTCTCAAGAACATCTTCCAGTCACCTGAAAAGGCCAGAGTGGTCTGTGAAAACTTGAAGGCTGAAGACAAATTCATTATGGGAGTAGAAAACACAGGAAATGCTCAGTCTCAAAAGTAACTAGTTATTCCAAATATTCCCATACAACCCCTAAATTTACCTTTTAACTCCCTTTCCAGTCTACAAATGATGGAGTTGCAACCTGAAATACCCATGTATTTCAGTATGTACCCATGCCTGACAGTTAAAAAGTGGGTTTAATCACCTCAGTACAGATTTACTAATAATTTATAGTCCAATTTGTCTTTGAAATAAGTAATGTTTCAAGCACCTGACATCAGAGGTATCTCAACTAGTATAATCTCATTGCAATTAATAGCTTCAAACCATTCAATTGCCATCTATCACTACTTCTCAAACAGCAGTGATTACAGTTACTTTCCATTTTTCTTTAATGAGTCCTGTAAATTACAGTAAATAAGCAGACAGCCTTCACCCTTTTAGTTACATGTATGTTTAAACAATGATGAAAAAGGTATGGAAAAAGAGGAGGAAATCCTTACTTATTTTAGCTATGCTCTAAATCTGTTACAAACATTAATGTGGCTGTAGGCCAGTTCAGACAGGGTATAAAGGACTATCTTCCACTTTGCTCTTTTCTTCAATCATTAAAGTTTACTTAATATTCATGAAAAACACTTTGTATCCCTGGAAGCTAAAAGCTTCTCTTTATTCACAGAACTATTACACCTCTGGCTGCATCATAAATTACCTACATTGCCAGGACAACATATTTATAAACTTATTTGGAGGACCAATTCTAGATATGAGGAAAAAATATTTGTTTTCAAACCTAATAATTAATAAAAATGTTTTGCTGTTTATTTAAGTCATAAAATGTGCTTTTTATTTATGGTTGTTAAATATTACCAGGATGACTAGCAAATCTTTCAAAGTCAGTGAAAAATTTGAAATAGGGAATTTTTACCGATGCTTGTGCTTACTGCTCACACACTGAATTTCCCAAGAGATATATATGCAATTTGATGATTGATCTTCCCAAAGAAAGGCCTAGCTGGAGGCAGCTGGCTTGAGCTGGGAAAAAGCAGTCACCAAACAGGCATCTTTCTCATTATGACAGGCAAGGGTGGCATTGAAGGTGATATTAAAACACTTTTCTTGCCTTGTCAAAGCTTCTCTACAACTGGTATGAAATATGCACAGCTTTCCACAAACTGAAATTCAAGAGTACACCTTAACTTCTACTTCCACTGGGAAGAAAGGCAGAATTTTGTAGAAACAACTTAGGAATTACAACTTTTGCCTCTAGTGCAACCTTATGGATACACTGCATTTTTATGCCCACAACTTTATTTTTAATTTCTTATGGAAAGTGATGATGCTACAACGGCTAAGACTATGGAGTTGTTTTAGTCAAATTTCTGTTCTTACCCTGCAAAGGTTTTCAGAAAAAATTATGATGTTGGGATGTTGATTGAAATTCCAGTGTTTATCTATTCCCAAAGCTGTATTTTCTCCTATGAAATATGAGCAAGATTCTTCCTAGATCCAGTAGGGCATACAGTAGACACCCATAAATTAAAACACTTTTTGTTTTAAAAGATATTTAAAATACATCGGTCTTAAAAACTAATGCTAGAACAAATACGCCTAAAAATCTGAAAGCCACTATGGATAGAAATCTATCCTAAATACTATTTATATGTCACTTTCTGCATGAAAAATAATCTGTAGCACATATACCACAGAGCAATCACATGATTACTTTCAAGAGTGAAGAATTGAAATTACAGGTTGGACATACCATGATCAAATTAAACACTGCTTTTCTGCTCTGCATCATTTACAGACATAGAATTTACTTTTTAAACAATACTGGTATTTGGAAATTGTAAAAATAACAATAAAACGATGTAACATTATTTCTGCTTCAGTCCCCTAGCTCCTTGTGTAGCTATACAATAATGTTATCCTTAGTTTGTTGCAGCCCTTGTTGTAAAGCACAGTTATGGAACAAAACCGAATTCCACAAGATACTACTGTTAAGAGCAGTTTTAGTTCTGTAAGCTAAATAAGCCACTGGTTGTTGATATGGTAGTGGAAAAGGATGCTGGCACTAGCAAACCAGGACAACTTGGCAGTGATTTCCAGCCTATGCCACCTGGCCTTCCACCTTAAGAAAACCAGAGTCTGAACACCAGTGGTCAAACAGCACCAAAGCGAACAACCAGTGCTCTCAGTGCTCAGAAGCAGAGTAATAGCTGCCCTTGTGTTTGTCCCTTTGCAACTCAGACACACACAAGACAGACTGACCCAGCTCTCAACCAGCTGTGTGTCCCACTGTACACTGTCCACGGGACATGCCCACCATACCATGCATGGAATGTGCCATGCACAAACAGAAAGGTGGGTAAATGGCTTTTTAATATTATTACATTGTGCTTTTCTCCTACAACAGTTTTACAGTGTATCTGCAGAGAAACAGTGTGTAACTTGAAGCTGTGCAATATAATAAAAACGCCACTTATCTGACTTTCCATGATTGGGTCTACAAGAATTCAGAGTCTCACTAACATGCTAGATATCAGGATGCCATAGGACACCAAAGAGTCACTCCTTTGAGAACGAAGAATGTCATGTAACCTATAAGAAGATTACTGAGGGGTTTTGCTTCTCTAAAGGAAAAAACAGACTGTATTTGTTGTAGTGTGCTTTTATACTTTGTAATACTTTGCAACAGTTTTGTTTTTGTATCCCCTTATTTTCCCCAAATGATGTTCCCCTTTTTGTACCCCCTCTCTCCACCCGTGTAATCATTCTCCTGTGTTGAGATCATCCCCAAATCCCCGCCCTGGCTCTCTGTCAGTCACTCAGCATCCCATCCTCTCTATCTAGAACTTTCGGTCTAAGTTGTTGAGTGGTTAGTCCGAGGCCAGGGGGCAGCCCCCCAAGTAATATTTTATACACTATCCCAAATGTCTATCCCTAAGGTTGCATCCCTGGAGGGCCTCTATTGGTCACCAAATGTATCTGCCTTCGGTTTCCTCCCCCCCTTTAAATGTAACCTTGAGATTCCTTTTGTTTCACTCTGAGCAAGGCTCATCACTGAGGTGTGGGGCTCTCTGGGGAGCTCCGAATAAACCTTGGACTGGCCCCCTGCCCAGAGTCGGCCTTTTATCCTCCTCTACCGATGTCTCCAGCGTCTCTTCTGCTGCAAAGGCGACCGGCCTAGCTGCCCTCAGTACCCTCGGGGCACCAGAGAGTGTCCCCCTGCTGTCGGTCACTTCGGGGCTGCCCCTCTCCCATGCTCTGCCGACCCGGGGCTGGCCGGGGCTCACTGGAAGGCACCGAGAGAGATGGAGACATATATTCATTTTTCTGTTAAGCCAATCATTTAGACCTGTGTTCCAATGAAACAGAAAGTGTTTCTGCCACTTTCTGTCACTCTGCATGCCATTTCTATATTCCTTCAAAAAAGACCCACTCATTTTTCTAGATGTTTTTTCAAAATGTGATTTCTCTGTTGATAAAAAAAGATAGATACACCACTTCCTAAATCTATTTAAACCATATTAGGGGCAGAAACTTGGAGGAATTTCATAGCCAGACACAGAAAATTACTGTCAACAACCAAAATATATTTTCTAAAACTACAAAAAATTTGCTGCAGCTTTAAAACACTGTTTAAGTGTTCAACGAAGCTCAAATAGTAAGAATAAAAAGCCCCCGGATTTAAAGAATACACCAGTCCTGCAGGTGTCTTGACACAGCATGATAAGTAAAATTAATGAGAGCATGACTTATAAAGGGCAGCACAGAAAGAAACTCCCAAAAACCAAAACTACAACAAAATCCACCCAAAACCCACAAACAACCCAACTCTAGCAAAAGCAGAAAAACCAGAAAAACTCTATCAAATTCCAGAAGAATTAATTGCAATGTGCCATCAACAAAATTTAAACATCAAATTTTGTTTACAAAATATCACTTGCTCCTTAAATGCACACAGTATGTAAGTACAAAGAGATATATTGACAAACTGTTATATAAAATAACAGCAAACACTTTAAGATCTTCTTAGTGCAATGAAAATTAATTGGTGGAAAAAAGGCAAGTTCAATTTTCAGCAGAGGCATAACATACTTTACTTGTACTCAATAATCAGGCTAGAGAGATACCTAATGCCCAATCGTACATCCTTTGATAAGGAGTACCAAAACCTCAGGAACAGAACATTGTATGGAGGCAAAATTCAGACCCCTTCTGACTGAGGTCAACTGAAAACCATCTTTACAAGTGAGATCAATTGGAGAATGAGTAACATTTCCAGCCTGACACTATCTGTGCAGTAGTAATTATAAGACACTGTTCATTTCTTCTAACAGTATAGTTTACAATGCCTTAATTTCCTCATTCACAGTATATCAAATGAACTTTGATTCAAAAGATTGCAAACTCTATGAAGCAAAGCTGAAAATCCAAAAGGCATTTCCTAACTGAAAAATATATTCATAGCACCCCACACCAAAAACCATTTTCATATTAAGCAAGCAGTAAAACAACTTTGTTATATGTATGACTGAAGAATTACCTTTTTTAAAAAAGGGAGAATCCAAGACAACAAGTAAAGATAAAAAGCAAAAATGATGTTCTATGTGACTGAAGTATGTGGCAGAGCCAGAATTAAGAAGTCATTTAAAAAAAATTCTTGCCTTGACTATCTCATAACATTTTCAAGTTTCTTGGATATCCAAAAAAGAATAAGCATAAATATAGACTGCTTTCTCACTTAGTTACAGGGCAAAGTTTCATTAATGCTACTTAAATGTTTTCTGTAATCTCAGACCTTTTTTCTGGTGTCATGTTCTTCTAGCCACGACATTGCTCTCCATTCATCCTCTTGTTTCACTAAATGGTGATTATCATTTAGCACAAGTTACTGCAAAAATATGTATAGCTGATCTGAAGTTTTGTCACAGAAGCACTGTCTTACATGTGGGGTTCAATCTTCCAAATGAAAAGACTATGCCAGCAAGTATTTGTACCATGAGTAAAAAACCCCCTCAAATAGTTTATTAAGAAGAGTGTTACAACAACACCTCCTTGTGCCTTCTACTTAAGTGCTCAAAGACAGCTTTGAAAGAAATGTGTTCCCATCACAAAGGGCTCTGCAGTAAACACATAATTCTCTCTTACAACGCTTTTGAAAATTCTGGGGAGAAGAATGCACGACATGCCTTAGCCATTGTTTTCTAAAAGATTTCTGATGAAAAGAAAGTCTGAGTTTAGCTGACGGTTAATGCAGTCAAATAATAGCACTAATAATTTGTAAAGATACCAAAGCCACAAAATACTGAAAACAATCAAAACCCCCTAACACACATTTTAGACAGAAAAAACATCTGAATCTTCCACAATATCCCTACAAAAATTATGACATCACTAAACACAGTAGGCTATTACATAGTTTGGACTTATGGTTCTAGGTCTCAAGGAGGCTGCAAGGTAGAACTGTCATGAGGTGGAATTTCCTTTATTCCTCTGGTGCGATCCCTGTGGGAACAAGAAGTTCATCACACAGGGAGTCAAAAAAGGGCACTCAATGTGCAAAATACAATGTGGTACTGACATCCACTTTATCCCTCCCACATGTGCATGGTACAGGCATCAGCATCCCATACCTGAGCCCTGGGATGCAGAGACACTTCACTGGCTCTAACTGTGGATTAACAACTTGCTTCCTATTGCTCCTTGCTTCTTCCCTCCAGAGAAGTGCTGGAGAGAGCAGATGTGGGACCATGTCAGGAGTGCAGCCTTCTGCAGGGCAGGAAAGCAGGAAAACTGCCAAGGTGGAGGGAGCAGCCCCCTGAATTGTATAGTCACTGGTTTGTACTTTTGGTATCATTCACTGTCACAAGCAGGTGGAATTGCTTTGCTGCCTGTCTTGTACCTCTTGATACATAACTGGGAGTTTCTAGCATTTTATTTCAGTTAGTAACAAAAGGTAGAAACAAGCCAAAATACATGTGTTGATATCTAGAGCATAAGAGGATAGTCTGCTAACAAGAACAGACCAAATATTTCTAGAAACCAAAAGTTTAGTGCATTTTTGTACTTACTATGACAGTAAGGAAATGCTTAATTCTAAATATACAGCATCACAATCCAAACAAATCCTTGAAAAGTGGTATTTCCATTCCTGCCTCCCAAAATTGCCTGCTGCTTTCACAAGCAGATGAGCAACAATAATGGCTTTTAAAACAGACTAATACCTCCTCTGAATCACATCTAAAACTCACCTAAAATGAAAAAAAACCCCATGTTTCTAAAAGTGGCCTAGTATATCAACGCAGAACAGCACAGATTCTTATTAAGGGTGTGATTTTTATCTCAATGGGATATTTGAAACAGTATTTCATCATCATTTGGGTCACAGTCTCCTGAATGTGATAATAGAAAAAAAGGAAAACTAATGCAAGAAATGTCATGAGCTCCTTCTCCTCTTCTTGGGTATTTTGGCACTTGCTATGTCACTTGATCCAAAAGCAATACAAACGTGACCCAGAGATATAGACTGGCAGAACAGCCACTTGGATCAGATCAGATGTGGTTTCCTATTTCAGGACTTACAGTCCTGCCTCTTACAGAAATCTTCTTTTGACCCTAAGTTATTCTTCTTGCTTTTTTTAAAATTATTTTTTAATACTGCTTCTTTTAAAACATGGATTACAGAAAAATAAGGTTCAATATTAAGGTTTAAAAATCACCTGGAGGTGGATGAGCACATACACAGAGCACCTGAAAGAAAGGAAAGCACAGCATCCAATAAGGACAGACTACTCATAGCCATTAAAGACCTGAGAAGAATTGCAAGAGCAACTCCAGTGGAGATAAAATCTCTGTATGCAGTCTTTTTCATTATGAGGATTGAGTGCATAGAAATATGTGAATGTTTACAGCTTTATTTGCTTTTCACCTTCCACTGATCCCAGGATTAAGAATCATGCCATGAAACCAAATGTAAAAGTCCAGTGGACCATATGATGCAGGACCTGATAGCCTGCCTTAACTGTTCAAATCCCTAGCACCTCCAAATCAGAAATACTTACAATTGATTCTTTTAGTATAGAAATATTTCCAGAACACACACTGCTTAAATGGACCTCAGTAACACAGAATTTCGGTTTCTCCCCTCAACATGCCTTCTACCAACTGCCTTGCTTATCCAACACTATAAAAAAAAAGACAAATAGAAATCTGAAATTCCCCTATTTTCACTCTAATCAAAGGCACTGAAAGATTCATTGTGTTGCATCACGATATGAAGTTGTCAGTTCTTTGAAAAATTTTAGATGGGACTGGGAACTATTTCATGGTTTTTACTGTAAAAGTGTTCTGACCTGATGGGTTCACAGTCGTAAGCTGTGAACACTGCTCTTTAGAGACTGAGAGTAGTAAAGAGAGGAACATTTATAAATAATGTAATAATATCATAGGTTAAAATTCAAGACAAAATATCACAGTCCAATCTAGTCAAGTCTCACTTTCTGAGCAAGGGAGGTGAAACTTTCTATTATTTACCACAATAAGAGACATTCTGCCTAGAAATTTTTAAAAACCGCTGATTTAAAAAAATCCCAGATGTTTGCTGCAGTGATTTTTTTATCACTGAATTCATATCCCATGCTGGGATATCCCATATCCCACATTGCGCATTTTGAGGTATGATTGTAATAGTCAGGATAAAATTGGTATATAGAATTGGAATTTTTTGCAAGAGTGGCAGGACTTAAAACTGTTATATCTAGACTAATAACTGTTAAATACGTGCCATTTGGCATCTGAAAGCGGATTGATTCACAAACGCTATTACAATTCATACAGCACTTCAGAAGTCCCAGGGTAATGGCAACTTATACATGTAAATTGCCAAGAACTGGCAAGGATGATTGGTTTTACTTTTGCTACTTTATCAAAACCCTTCAAAGCAACTTACCACTTCTTCACAGTTGAGATCTACGGGAAAAGTAGGGGAAAATCTCTCTCAACCACAGGAGACTTTATCTAAATAACTCAAGCCCAATAATTAATTTAGTTGAAAAAAATCATGCTACCCAAAGGGCTATTTGACTATTCACTCCTGTTGCTACAGTTGATACGTGAAGTACTATAAATCAAACCTGGACTTTGGAAGACTTCATGTCTCTATGACTAAAAGTCAAGTTTGCAAAACAAATTCCAGATCCTACCATCATGTGATATAGACTCTGATCTTTTCAAAGCACAGTCTAACTATCAATTACAGTAGAAACTCTCACACACAAACACTTCATTATTTAATTTACAAAGCAACAGTCTGATCATGTCTCACAATGATTCACAGCAGTATTAACCTGTCTCAGAAACTGCAAGCTCAAACCACAGCAGGCTTCAGAGTCAAGCTTTTTGAAGTGTTTCAGGTCAGTAACATCATTCCAGCTCAGGACCATTCTGCTTTCAAGTAGGTGTGTTGCATCTCTGGTGCTGGAAATTAATTTCCTCTGGCAGCAGCAGGATATATAAACTAAAATGCCTATGTCCTACATAAAAAGCACTGGACAGTTATTGATCAGAAATGATCTCCTGTCACATGCCTGCATGGTAGCTGGGAGAAACTCCACACACTGCAGTAGTGATGGCTTTTCTCACTTAAGTTCATCAAGCATGCTGGCACTGTGGTATACATCCTATCAGCACCACATGATCCATGGCTGAGAGCAGACACCAAGAGCGGTTAAAAAAAGAAGAAACAACAAGCAATAACCAAGCAGGTGAAATGTTATGGCTGAAGATCATAATCTGTTGCTTTTAATTACTGAAGCAGACTTAGCACAGGTATGCAGCACTAGGTAATATCAAAGCTGTCCACATACCCTGATCAATTCTGCTTGCCATGGAGATTGAAGTTCAGCAGAATATGGCTGCATGCCTTCCAGAGCTGGAACTACCTTTGTAAAGCATGTTTTATTGCTCCCAATTTCAAATCAATCGCATGTGGGCAAGAGGACATATCCCATTTGACTACGCTCATAAGCAGTGGAATATCCACACCAGTAACCTTCTTCTCTATCAAGACTGGTTTCTTTAGCAGCAATGAACGCCACGGGCACTGGGCAGTAAATGCCTGCATGGAGCTAGAGACACACACACGTGTTTGTGCATGACACTTCAGGTAAGAAATTCTGGACCTCAGGGAAAGACAGTGCAAGAAGATAATGGACCAGGAGGGTGGGGATGGGGAAATCTGAAGCCACCTAAGGTGTTGGAAACCAAATAGGGATGGCTTTTCTTTGAAACAGCAAAGGCCTGTGCCACCAGTTAGGCTGAGGAACATTAACTTTTACTTTGTGCTCACAGTCAAGAAAGCGTATCTAACCCAACACCTAAAAGACTGGCCTATCATGGCCCCATCATGTGATCCAGTTGCAGAGTTCTAAGACACCTCTTCTTTAATTTGTTAAAAAAGGAGTAGCTATGATAGAGGTGCTCCACTACAGACAGAAAGCTGACATTTTAGACAGACTGTCTGATTTTGAAAAGGAGGATGCTGTATCTGGAAACTCATGCAGAATTGCCCTGAGTCTCTCACAGTCACATTTCAGGGAGAACCATGATCACAGAATTTTGCTGGGCATTATTTACCTCCAAGACAGCAGTAACAGATGTACTAGTAGCATGCTAAGCAAAAATTTGCACTCATACAAGAAACAAACAACACTCTTCTGAAGACTGCAAAATATGTGTAGGACCCAAACTACAAATGCCTCACTGTGGTGAGCTGTGATTTGTCATTTCTTAAAAAAAAAACCCACAGTACTGTGGGTATTCAGTGTTTCTCCCTGTATGTCTAAGAGAAACTCATTTAGCTGTACATCTATTCCACAATCCTAAAACCACTAAGCTAAAATGAACTAAGCATTGCATATTTAGATCTACCAGTCTTTAAGAACTGAAGAGGTTGAATTTAAATTTTGTTTGGATGAAAATTAAGGAAAGGAAATACAAGCCTCCAACTATTCTGCAATAAGACCCTTTGTTGAAGAGACTCAGGAAAGCATCACTATAAAAATGTGTTACAATGAGAAGGAAATGGCATTTAAAACAGTTTCACTTCCTACTTAGGGCAGACCTGAGAGCAGGAGAAGCAAGCATGGAGGAAGGAGAGTGCTTGAAGAAAAGAATAAAAGCACAGTAGCTGGTACTTGTCTGCTATAACATTATCAGCCTGCTGAGAGCAATTACAATAGCACAGACAGCACTTGCGTTATTGTGACCTTACTGAATTAAATCTGAGGGAAAAAACTCTGAGATTCAGCAGGGAATTTATTAGAAAATTTTAATGTCAACTTAAATTTGATCCAGAGGCCTCAATAATAAAGGTCATATCCATTACTATACTGTGGGAAACCATGGATCTCTCTGTTCCTATGTTCCACCCTTTTGCAATTTTGTTTTCTTTCGTAAGAGTAGGTCAGGCTCTCCTCTCAGCTTCACAGCATTCTGTATTAGAGGCACAAGACTGCTATTTACATTTTAAAAAGCCTTAGCCAGCAAGCCAAACAAAGAACTTTTTTTTTAAAAATGAAAAACAAAACCAAAATCAAGCAGCACTGATGAAACTAATAAGCTATGCAGCTGGATTTAAATACCTTATACAGATATAAAAAAAAGTGACCTGATCTAGACCAAATTATCTGTTGCTACTTCCAGATCAACTGTCCTCCTGTCAGAGGGCCAGGTATGAACTGACTACTGACTTGCACATAGTAGCATAAGTTGTGTAGTGTTTTAAAAAAATATATTTTTAAGTGTAGACTGTTATAAACATTTAAAATTAGAAGTACCATCACTGAATTCTGATCAGCTGAGCTTCACTGCTTTAGTAGAAGGTGACCATGGCAGGGGGCTTGGACTGGAACCTGATGGTCTTTAAGGTCCTGTCAAACCCAAACCATTCTGTTATTCTGTGAAAGGCTCCTTGTCTGTCTGTGGCAATGGCTACTGGGTACTTCTAAGCCCCATCACTACCCTACCCAAAGCTTTCAGTTTTACAACAGGAGATGCATATGCTAAGCCCCTGTGAAAAATATAAAGTGCACTGTGAAGCTCCACAGTGCTCTTCAGCTTCCCCAAAGGAAGATTTGCAGCAGGAAGCTACTCTGCCTTTAGCTGAAGATATAGGAAAGAATAGAATCACAGATGGCCTGTACTTTACCAAAAGATGAAAAAGACCACAAGTTCTACTTTTACACTGTATTGATCTTATTCAAATATGAAACTGTAATAGAAGGAAAAAGCTCATGTTCTTGAATCCTTAAATAATTTTGTAGCTTTCATTCTTGTGACTTCCAGAGTACCTTGAGCTCTCAAGCACCAATATTAGTCAGCATAAATATGTGAACCCAAGTCCAGATACTTTCTTTCAATCTGCTCAGCTACCCTCCGAACAAAAGAGTCATCCTCTCTTTTCAGCCTGAGAATATACATTATGGATATTAATTACACTCCTTACTTTCTCAGTAGCCCCAGTATACACTCAATGTAGGATGTTTAAGAAATGGCAGAAGGCTGAAACACAAGTTTCCTGTATCAGGCCCACTTATGTTTGAAAACACATCCCACCTGATGACCCGGTAGCAACTATTTCAGTCTTCCTCCAAAGTACCGGAAAACCTGACAACTGAACTAGTTTTACTTACTTCACGCTGTGATGGCATTAAATATATTTGTGGAGAAGAGTGACTAAAAATAATTTTTTCTGAACTCAATTCATAGAAGATTTTATGTTATTCATGCTAACAGCCTGTGGCAAGGTTTTGGTAGAGGAGAGACTACAGGAGTAGCTTCTTTAAGAAGGTGCCAGAAGCTTCCCACAGTGTCTGAGTGAGCCAGCCAGCGCTAGCTGGCTCCAAGAGAGACCTGCCGCTGGTCAAGGTCAGCAGCAGTGGTAGTGCCTCTGGGATATTTAAGCAGGAGGAAAAAAAAAGAGAAAATCTTCACAATTGCATCCAGGAGAGAGGAATGAGATTACGTGAGATAAACAGCTTTGCAGACACCCAGGTCAGTGCAGAAAGAGGGACAGGAAGTGCTACAGGTCCCAGAGCCGAGACTCCCTTGCAGCCTGGGGCACAGACCACGGTGGTGCAGCTGTGCCCCTGCAGCCCAGGGAGGGCCACGGTGGAGCAGAGATCCTCCTGCAGCCTGTGGAGGACGCCACACTGGAGCAGGAGGATGGCTGAAGGAGGCTGGGATGCTACCCCATGGGAAGCAGGCTCCTGTCAGGACCTCTGGACTGGTGGAGAGGAGCAGGTTTGCTGTCAGGATTTGCGACCTTGTGAGGAACACAAGCTAGAGCAGTCTGTTCTCTGTTCCTGATGGACTGCACCCCGTGGGAATGACTCACACTGGAGAACTTCATAAAAGACTGTCTCCTGCAGGAGGGACCTCACGGTGATGCTGGGGAAGAGTGTGAGGAGTCCCCTTTGAGAAGAAGGGAGCAGCAGAGATGATGCGTGACGAACTAACTGCAGCCCCTATTTCCCAGCCTCTGCACAGAGGAGGTAGAGAAAATCAGGAGTAATTTTAAGCCTGAGAAGAAGGGAGGAGTGGAAGAAAGCCATTTTTAAGATTTAGTTTAATTTTTCATTACCGTTCTCTGATTTGATTGGTAATAAATTATACTAATTTCTCCAACATGAGTCTGGTTTGCCCATGAGAGTAATTGGTGAGTGATCTCTCTCTGACTTATCTTAATCCATGAACCTTTCATGGTATTTTCTCTCCCGTGTCTAGCTGAGGAGATAGAGCAGCTTTGGTGGGCACCTGGTGTCCAGCCAGGGTCAACCAACCACACAGCCACACTAAGTTTAGTTTCTTACACATCTCAAGAACCTTAGCAGCTTTGAATCCAAAAACACAAATAGAATTTGAATGCTGTTGAAAGGTCACAATTTCTTAAAGACTTGTGTTTGTTCACACATTCATACACTGCCCCAAGTCTACCTTTCTAGATGGATGGATGTGAATAACCTCTAGCTCAGAACCTGTGCAGCAGTGTCTGGGCTGACGTGGCAGACCGGCTGCACTCCAGGATGTCTGCTTTTGAACCTAAGTACCACTTATTCACACAAGCAACCTACTGCAAAGCCCTCCACATGCAACGTGAAGGTACTTAATCTGCTACGCTAAAGAAAGTGCCAATGGATTTCTCTCGTGAATTGCTTTACCCTTCAAAAGAGATTGATTACACACACTTGCTTTAAATGTAATTGGATTTCGTAACTACTATAATTTTGTATAATAGCTGTTTCTTATCAGTCTTGTCTCATTCAAAAAAGGAGGGAGAGGTTTAATTTATGACTTATGACATTTGCAAGAAGTCAACAAAATGGCTCCCAGCCTAAACTGGGATATTTAATACTTAGTCTTTTCAAATAAAAACCAGCCTTGATGTTCCTGGTGTTCACACTGGTTTTCACTTACCTAGAAAACAGCATCATCTTCTTTCTTTACCTCTCATTAGGCAAGGTTTTTAGTTCTTATACTGTCTTGGATGTAGCCCATAAAACAAGGTAAAACTGACACAATGTGGTCAGCATCCTGCCAGCTTTCTGTCTGTACAGATTTCCTTCTTCAGAATACTGCTCCCTGGGTTTAAAAGGGACAGAGAACAGAGCGAGGCAGATGATGAAGGTACAGTTTTAAGACGTGGACTTTCACACCTTAATTCCTGCTGTAAACATATTTTGTGAACTTGGGCGAATAATTGTTTGCCTGTGCACCCAAGTCTTTAAACATATGCTTTTATTTAAACACAGCTAACCTCCTTCATTTCCACTTCAGTATCTTAAGGACACCACCAAAATCGGGATGCCTTGATCTCCACAGCTCACTGCTACTTCTGCAGAGGAGCAGTAGAACTGGTAATTTTTTCTGTCCTCTGTCTTGCCTCTACAGCTGAATGGAAAAAGTCACAGCCCTGACAATTCCTTGGGGATGACACAACAAATGTATGAGCACTGTCACAGTCACAACATTATTAGTAATAAAACAAGCAGTTTGAAAAGACTTACTCCCCTCTTCTTCCCGTAAAGCACATCCTACATGTGGTAAAGGTATGTTACTGTCAATGGGCCAGTTCTGCAGTATTATTTGACAGCATGACTTTGCATACCAATTTTTTAATGCTCTTCCCCCATGAGTATATATACATCATTTTAAAAGCAATTTACAACATGTCAGAATGTTTAAGGAGACTCTTAAAAATCTAATGTATGAAGTTATCCATTGGTATGATTTATTATTGAAGTTCCACAGTTATAACTTGACAATTAAGAAATATTGATAAATGTAAACATATTATTGATGTCAATTAAAAAGCACAAGATTGATTATCCTCCCAGAGGTATACTGGCACGAGCAGTTGTAGAGTAATCACTCCCACTAAGTATTCACTACTGACAAATGTGCATAGAAATTAGATTTCTGTGAGACAAGAAATATTTTCATTTAAAGTTAACATAATTTGAACACAGAACCAAAGTACTGGGTCAACAAAACAATCAAGAGAATTATAAACAAGATTCGTATTAATGTGAAAGGTTACATGATTAGGTCACATAATGCTCTCATTAACCACACACTTGGGTGAAAATATGGTTAAGAACTATCAAAGCTACTGCTCGGCAAGTCAATTATGCTCACTGAAGAAAAACTATGAATGTATTATTTAGCCACTACACTGCAATATTCATAACTGCCTTGATGAGAGACAGGACCTTATTTTTTACAACATAAACAGCAGATTTTTGTTTTAAACTATGCATTTATGCATTTTCTACTGGTGCCAAAATTATAAAGGTGAGTTCAAAACTCTGCTTAGTAACGCCTCCCTTCCTGCCAAGCCAACAGCCTAGGAAGGACATTCAGTCAGCACATACCTCAGAGGGGAAACATGTATCTGACATACCCCAGAAAGCATAACAACAGGAATCAGTCAAACTGTGATTCAACTGTGACTGGAAGACATTGGGCTCCTTCTTTCTTCTTCTCTTTACTTGCTTTCAGAATTAATGTACTGGCATAATGCCTGTCACGAAGATGAAGGGCACTGCAGCTGCAGCTCTTAATGGCCAAAAAAAACCCCAGGCTCACCTCAGAAAGCCCAAAGCTAAAGACAGCAGCAATGCACCAAATACCAAGGAGACTACGTAAACACTAATTAAACTTCACTCTACACTCTTGTCTAGGAAACAGCTTTCCCTGCCTAAACTTCCAAGGGCCTGATCAGACATGCTGCTATTAGAGTCTAGCAACTTTCTTCCCTAAGCCTGGCCTTCATCACAATTTCATGGATCAAATACATTTCCCTCAAATACAAGCAGCTTACTACAGAGAGACTGGACAGAATCTGAATTACTGCAAAAAAGACAAAATTGTAAAATAACACATCAATGATAAAGCTTCTTTGCTTGAAAGAGCTTTTATGTGAAAGATACATATATGTTTATTGTCAAAATAAAAGTAAATCACTGTGAATTTACCTGGCTGCAAATTCAGTCAAATGGTATTGGTGACAGAGACCATGTTTGGTCTATGATAACCCACAGGAGTATTCCGTGGATGCCCAGAAGATTACAATATATGCAGACATACCAGACACAAAGGAACATGAAGAAGGTTGTTTCTTTTTCAAGTAACTGTTTTTTTCAGTTTTGTAAAATGAAAGTTAATATTGGTGGATTGTATAAACAGCTTTCATTTTGACAAGCAATTTTAAAGTAAGAAAGCAAGCGTCACCTTTGAAACTGGAAAAGTTTTAGTGACAGCCAACAGAAGCACAAAGATAATAAGATGGGCAAATATGAATCAGTCATTAAACCAGATTCTTGGAGCAAATAAGCTAATGGAGGTCTTTGCAGACTGCCCTTATCTTGAGAATGAAGAAAAGAATAAAGTCTTTAGACTTGAAAAACCATCTGTGAAAGAAACAAATAAAAGACATCTGATTTAGAGTGGCAGGGGAAAATTTTAAAACATATTTTCAGTGTGCTGTGGGGAGAAGCAATTTTCAGAGGCCAGAAAAAAATGCAAGCTTCAGGAGGAGCATCTTCCCTCTGTAAGCTGGATATGGGAAGTCTCTGGAATTTTCCTCTGTAATAGGAAAAACTGAAATTGAAGTATGCTGAGAGACTGATGATTGAGCATGGGGTTGGGGGGAAATGTCATTAAAAAACCCATTTTACCACAGCTATGGGAGCAGGTGACTTGTCAGACAGCGAGGGTACCAATACCACCATTGTCATCCTGAATTACAGACTGCAGTTCAAGGACAGCAGACCAGAACCTCCTGGGGATCAGAGGCACCAGACAAATGTGCCAAAGCTCCTCCTGGAAGGGAGTGTGCCTGCTCAGCTGCAGTGCCAACGAATCTGACAGTGTCTGCTTCCAATGAGCAGTACAAAATCAGGATGGAAAGTTTTCACACCAAGGAAAAAAGAAATAAAACTACAACAGATTAAAAAGCAACCAACAAACAAAGAGAGATCAAGAGATCACAGTTTCAATAACAGCAGTTTTGTCTCTCTCCCTTTTTTAGAAGTCCTCAAAACAGCAATCCCTCTAATTTCCTCAAGGTCTAGCTGTACTTAAAATTGGTTCACCCCTGAGAAGGGACTCTCACATGACATCAATATTCTGACGTGAAAGTAAGTCACAATACATACACAAGGCTTTTACAAGGTTATACATTTCATAAATAACATGCAAGACTGCCATACTTCTTTTCCTATTCAGTAAAAAAGAGAACCTCCACAAATGTTCTGCTCTGCAGCAGACATCACACAGCAAGGAAGACAAGAAGTTGCTCAAAGGTTAATACACTTCAGTGCAAGAAACTCAATTTTCAAACCATTCCTCAATGGGCACCACTGCAAACCAGACTGACAGGCATCAAAGCAAGATCACACAGTCAGATTAGAAACACAGCAGAAGTAATTTTCTCTGTGATCAAAACTAAAGCACTCATTTCTACTTTCCCTCTCTTGACAGTATTTTTATTTGAACTAAGACACACACACACTTGCTGTTACCTCATTTGGAAAAGCCTCCTTGAAGTTTTGTTGCAACAGCCACCCGTAAGAACCATATTCATTTACACCCCGGGCTGAAACCCTTGAGACACCAAACAGCAAAGCAGAAAGCACAAAGGGGCAAATGGCAGAGGGACACATCTGCCTGAAAATGTGATCTTTCCTTGCTTCTGATGCTTTCTTCAGCACAGAATGGTTAATGCTCCTAACTGTTTCAAGGAACTACTGATCAGCCAGGCTGATAAAACTTACTCTTTTCCATGCGGAAGTTTACACTCAGCATTTGCTTTATTGGATGTGACATATTGCCATGCCGAGTTGCTCACAAGAAACGAAGTCCTTCTCCTGTCCTTCAGACAGCCCTCATCTGTGCAGAACATCAGGTGCTCACAGCTCTGGATGTATTATATAACTACTGTTACTATTTATGATCAGGCCCCAACCTCACTGGATTAGCCATTAAATACATGCAACAAAAATAATGACAGTTCTTTATGACAGATAATTACAGTATTTTAAATGCACTGGCCAACACTCAGCAGTCTTTTTTTTAAGGAAAGGTTACTGCATACATCAAATGCTGTGTTTTACCCTAAGCTCTTACATCAGAAAGACAAAGCCTCATTCTACCTCTGAATCGCCTCTGCTGGCAGCCTAAAGGTTATTTTCAATGCACAGTCTACTTTGGAATTTAATACTGCAGACAGAACCTGCCATTTGTAGTTTAGTCAGCAGAATGAACAGCAGCAAATCACTTGTGAAAACACAATCTTGTTCTCCATCAGGAGAGTTAAATGAAAGCCTAAGGAGTAACACTGCTCTGGAGACTCACACAGGTGTAACCTGGAGAGCCATGCCACCTGAAGACGAGTAAAATGTCTATTACACTTCCTGCATCCTCAGATGCCAGAAATTAAGCTGAAATGACAGCTCTGGGCTTTTGGCATCTGTTCCAATGTTGCACATCTCCAAAGCTAGTCTACATGCCAAGATGAAAAAGGTATTTGGAAAAGCTGGCCAAAGCAGACCTCACTGCTAACAAGTTCTGCGAAAGGACAACTTCTGATTCAGCTGGGCTTCTGTTTAAATTTACCAACCCTTTTTCAAAGTCACTCCTATGACACCTTTTTCTTTGTTCCTTCTCCTTTTCAACCCCCAAAATCTAATGGGTATTTACTGTAGATAAAATATATTTACTCTCCTACTGAAATACAAAACCAGTATAGCTCTGAATTTACTGTTTCCCAATTTCAATCTGAAGCTTTCTTTTGTTTACTGAAAGACAGGTATTATCCATCCTGTGTTTTACATTCCTTCACCTGCATCTGTGTCTCTTTCTAAGTCAAGAGCTCTGAATTTTAACATATGTTAAGGATTTCCGTTGTCTTCCTTAATCATATGCTTCCTGGTAGGTTACTCTTATTAAGTATTTGAAGTTTTCAAACCACTTGTGAAGTAAAGGCAACATGAACATAACAAAAGGATTTAAACTACCTCAAGGAAAAGAAAATGCCTAAAAATATCACCCCAAAGAGCTTTGAAATTAAAAAAAAATTAAAATGAAAACCACCAAGAAACACAGGAGAATGCCCCCTGTGGCTTCTAAACCATGAGTCAGCTGATTTGAATTCAGTTTGTGGCTTTGCCACAAGCTTCCAGCAGAATTTTGGTAATTGCAGGTAAGGAACCTAACAAGTGAGAACTCATGATGTGGTAAAGCAATTAAAAACTGACTACCAGTACTGCAACAGGCTAGGAGCAAGAGAAATGCAAGGGGCTCATGGCAAACATTTTCTATGTTCTAGCTGCCAATTCAAGGATTTAGAAGTATATAGGTATTTCATGGATATCGTGCAGTGACTTGATAAAACTGTTTTACTAGGATATCTGTCCATTGTTTGATTATGTCACTCACTCCCACTCTTCTACTGTGAATGAAGCATTTGAAAACTTTACTGTGTCTACACTTGCTTTAAGTATAGCTAAATGGCCAGAGGGGTAACAAAGATTCTCTGTGTATAATGTCAGCTCTATCCTGGCTGGAAAATGATGTCCAACTGTAATAACTAAAAATACATAGCACAAGTGAAAGCCCCAGCAAACTTCCAAGAGCAATCCTCTTATCTAAGAACTGTCTGTTTACTATTTTATAGTAGAAAAATCTGTATTTTTGTAGAGAAATGGGTATTTGCCATTGTGAAGCAGGAAAAAAAATAGATAAAATTCAAAGAGCTTTTCAAGAAAAGCAGCAAAATAATCTGTGATTTTAAAACTTCCTTGCAGTGACAAGCTTAAGCATAAGAATGAACTATATTAGAACTCCAACAGAATTGTCTGCTAGCATGAAGACATGACTTGCTAATACTATACACATTCCTGAACAGTAGCATGGTGCTGTCCATTGTGTTGAAAGGCCTTTTCCAGCTATTCTTTCCTCTTGGCCTCAGAACTGCTGCCAGCATAATGAATCACATTACACAGCATTTCGCAATTTTCTTACATATTCATAAAATTTAGAGATTAATATGACCTGTAACCCAAAATTAATACTAACAAGAGTTTTCAAAATGAATCTTCCCCTGAAAAGGGCATCCAGCCTAAAGTGCTCTGCAGTATAAACACAACTTGTTCAGATACCCAGAACATTTCTTGAAGTTTGATAAGTACCTTCAGACAGTCAATTCCAATGCCACAAGCTCACAACCATGTAAATTGGTACCAGTCCTCCAAATACTCAGTAAAATGCTTTCAGTCCCGAAGTACACACACCCTGATAATTACTAATATAGGAATATTTGCTGCCCAAAGGCTGAGCAGTCAATTCAAACCAGGTGCAGTAAACTAGGGTAGTACTTTTACCTTTCATTTTTTATAGCAACTATAATTGAAGTTGCTTGTTTTGCTAATAGTTATTAAACATGCTTTAATATTTATGTTATTTTGATTAACAGGAAGTTTCCTTATGGCTTTATGGTCATTAATTCATAATAACATGAGTGCTGTATTAGTACAATGATTCAGTTTAATTTCCATTTCCATTCAAATGTTGCTCAAATTCAGAATATTGCCAAGATAAGATACTGCTAGTGAACCTCAAGGAGGCACAGTACTTGGCTCTACACAGCTGCACTGGCAACTTGGTTTGCTGAAAAATAAAAGATCCAGAAGATTTGTTCTTATTTTGCACAAGTTTCAGCACAAAACCATACTAATAGTTTTGACTATGGAAGAACATAAGAATATGAAATCTTACACTAAGTATGACGTGGGCTTTTATCAAGGCATAGTCATAAAGCATTTCATTAAGAGAAATGGAGCTAAAGCTACTACAAGCAATGCATATTTCAAGGATTAGAATGTACTTTACAATATGCTGCAAACATGAAAAATGCTGCAAGTACTCAGTATTTATCATTATCAGTGGAACGTTTCTAACTGAGGTTTCATGCATCAACACCACACTCCTTCATGAAGGGAACTGTAAGAGAGATCAAGCCTAAGGAAAAACAGCTCAGACCCAAAAGAAAAGTTTTTCTGCTCCCTTAAAAAACACAGACCACTATCCAGCTGTAAAGGAGGCAGATTCTCAAGTCCTGACTGTCTGAGCACGCAAGGTGCATTCTTGTCTCCCTGACCAAGGTTTGTGCAAACCAGGATTTGCATTATTTAAAGAGACAAACAAAAGCTGTGGCATATTAAAAACTTTTTATTGAAGAGTACTGTAGTTGTGTGATGTTAAAATCATTTAACATTATGAATTGTAAAATTGATTGATCAACAATTGTTGATCGTAAAATTGATAACAAAGGCTCAGAGCTGCCAAGAAAAACAAAATAATCCTTCTTAACTGGACAACAAGATGACTGGCAGTTTCTAGCTACAATACAAAATTGAGGAGAAAGCACTACAGAGGAATATGGAAGAATGAGACATCCTATAAATGAAAACAAGGCTTTAATCAGAGCATACATGTCTACTATAGCTTTTGAACTTCACAGTTATGTTTTCAGTTCAAAACCCGACAGACAGAATGGCATAAGGAATACTTCAAAACACTCAATATTAGTCAATCTTCAAAGTGGCTTTCATAAATCTTAAATTTCAGCAGCAGCAGTACATTTCAGTGCAAACTCCCCTACCACTAACACACTAACATTACTAATAGTAACAGAAACTCACAAATTAAATAATATTATATAGCTGGGGAATTGGCTGTTATGACAATCCTCAAACACCTTCAAGACTTCACCTCAAAACTTTTTAAAACTTTCTATTTCACACTTATTCGTGACAACCCATTTCTCACAACACCCTTCTCTACATGAAAGACAAAACAACTACTGTGTAAACAACAAAATGTTGTTGTCTACACAGTAAACACACATCCAAAAAAATCTTTGCCAACAGTGTTGTAAATGAGTTGTTCCTTCCGTTAGCCAGGCTATTATAAAATCAAATCCAATAATAAGCAAAGGAGGACTAAGATTGGAGATTAATGTTCCTCCATGCTTTTCAGCATTATAAAGTTACTTCTATAACACTCCAGCAAATTGTACAGTGACTGACATGAACAAAATGATAGTAATCTGTCACTACTTCATGTTTCCAACTAGGCTGATTCAAATAGTTATTTATGAACCTTACACTTCAATGGTCACTTTGATGACTAAACCATAAATTAGAATGTAAAGTGAATATAAATTTGATTTTAGAGTAACAACAAATTGTCAGCAAAGAGGGATATTATTTAATTTTTACTGACATACTAGAAAAAAGTCAGCAATACCAAGATGAACCACATCATAATACCCCTAAACTTAGCAAAAAAAATGTATGGCAGATCTCATGTTTGCTTCAGTGCTTCTGCACTTAAAAATAAAAGCACTTTCTATTATGCTTGGTTAGTTTTAAATAGAAAGTCTTAATAATGTCAGACGACTTCATCACTTAGGTCTTCAATTAAACAGAGAGGGAGAATGAAGTTTTTCGACAGAGCATGATGTAACTTGACAGCAAGTAAATATTAATATGAACTTAGATGCTCAGGTTTTTAATAGTCCTGATGAAAAACTTTTAACATGGTGTTGTTATTTTTACAACATTTATCTCTTGCTTTACACCTTGGAGTGAGATGACACTGAAACATAACAGAAGTTCTGCAAAGCACAACAATTTGCAATTTTTTAGGAAAAAAAAGTCTTTAATACCCAATCAATCAACTCTTGCAGGGATGCATGTCAAAAATTATCTTGGTAAAATAATTTTCTTCTATCTGATTTTTTTTGTTACAAAGTTCCATTGCCTATCATGTTACTGAATAATAACATTTATTATCCATTACTCTTGAAAACATGTAACATAAACCCTTCCAAAAGTGTGATTGCACTATCTCTGGAAAATGTCTAGAAGTGCAACATTAAAGAGTATTTCAACATAACTTTGACTGTCTTAGCAGTGTTAAAAATGGAAAGTTGTGTCAGTGTCTTTAATACTCCTTGCTTTTCAAGTATATATTCCCTGAAATTCTTCCATGGAATGATAGCGATCCAATTTAAAACCAACTTCAGCAATTTGGCTTTTAATGTTGGAGAAGGCCCTTTAATAGCTGATGTTTGAAACAAACATGCAAAACCCTCCAGGCTTAGCAATTACTGAGGCCATTCTGAATTATTCTGATACGTCCCAGTGATACAGTAATAAATGCGTAACAGAAAGATGCTGACTGATGCTGAGGGAAAATCTTTAGGCTAAAAGAAAACTTCAAAAAAGGTGCAAAGACAAAAGTCCAGCCTGTGAAGTCTGTTTTAGAGAAATAGTATCTTTTTTTTAGGATCTACAGAAACAAGGTAATCTGGGTTTACACAGGACTTAGAGAGGAAAGAGGAGTTTTAATTTAAAATCTGTCCCAGATCTATTAGGACTCAGATCAGTATAATCATGTTTTGGTAAGAAAAAAAGTTGTAAAGTTTTTATTTAGCAAGACTTTATCTTAAGCAAGAATTAGAAGAGCTGAAAATGCCAATTATCACCTACAGATCTCAGTCAAAACACCCCAACATTCAAATGCAATTGCATTGGAACAATCCATTCCAAATTGCTTCTTTGAGAAACACTTAAAAAAAAATTAGCAGTGTTTGGGTTAAAAAAAGATAGCAAAAACTATGGTAGCACAAAACAACACCCTGGGAGATGAAAAAAAAAATAACTTGCACCTAAGCATCCATACTTAATTGTCAAATCAAAGGGCCCAGCTCCCTACTAAAATAAGAACACATCTAACAGACCTGCTGGTTGTTCAAAGAGCCATATTAAAACAAACCATGGAGGAACAGGTGCACGTATTCATTCAGTGTTTAATAAAAGTACTACTGAGCTCTGGCTGGTGTCAGCATGTTCTCACAGAAAGTTCAGGCATAGAAATTTGCTTTCTTCCAGTTTTTAGTGGTCACTTTTCATAGACAGTGGCTAAGAATGAGAAGTTAAAAAAGTATCTGAAGTTCAACCAAGTCTACTTCATTTCTTAGTAACATGGTACCTAGCGGAAGAAACAGAGATGCTATAAATGCTACTCAGACAAGGTTGAAGAAAAATATCGCAAAGGACTCAAATTTTCCAAAGAAAAACCTATCACCCTGTTTGGACACATTTAGCCAGCATTTACTTAATTCACTTCAGGATTTTCTTGTTCTGTTACCATTCTAACACTGTATTTGGAGATGGGAAAAAACAAACACAGAAGAAGAAAGTGAGACTATTTGGAGTGAGTGCCAAAGTTGCCCCTCTGAATCTATGATGAAAAGATGAACAAATTCAGACAAAAACTGATGCTCATCTAGAGATGTTTTGAACAAGGAAACATTTTTTTCCACCTCTAGTGTTATAAGACAGTTAAATGAGTAGTGAATACCTCCCATAAAAAATTAGAGAAATTAACATACCTGCCGTTGAATAACCTCTAGGTTTGCTTTGGCTTTATTCACTAGCTCTTCTATTTTTTCAGAATCTGATATGTTCTTGTTTTCTCTAAAGGCATCTTTTATCCTTCTGATGGCGTAGGTTCTAAACACAAACAATAAGAGGACATGCATTCATAGACATGCCATGATTTATGTCATTTCAACATTCTTTAAAACATACTGATACAAAAAATAAAATGCACACCTCCCATATATATATATATATATTTATTTATTTATTTTGCTCAGTTTTAGACACATATAATTTTATTCAGGGTTTTGTCTTGCCCAAGTTAAAGTAGTGATCAGATCTGGTAATTTTAAAAAAAGTGGTTCTATTAGATACTACTGTAGAAAAATGTCGTATTTCAAGTACCAATCCTAACTGCTTGTTTGTGCTGAAGCCATACTGCTGGATGCCCAGCATGGAATACTGCAAAACTCAAGAACGTGACAAAAAGGCTAAGGACCAGAAAATCACTCCCCCGATCACTTTGAATCAGTGTGACTGTTCTTAACCTGCATATTCAAAAGGTCATTGTCACAATATACATTTCTACTAGATGCAGTGTTGTAATCTAGCAGTCAACAAAGGTAGATTGATGGACCAGTTAAAACAAAAAGGGCTCCTTTCCTGTCACTCTTTTCCTCTCCTGACAAGATGTATTTCACCCCTCAGTCCAACACCTCCTCATCCATCTCCCCACTAAGAAGCAATAATAGAACATGATTTCTGCAAGCTGGAAAATGTTATGATCTCTGCTTGCAGAGAGAAGGTCCAAAGCTGCATTTTTCCCCAAATCCTGCACTTTCTTTCCAGCACAGTGAAGAACTTTCACTCAGTCTGCAGTGTACTGTCATCCTGCCTTCCCTCCCCCGCCAGTCAGGACAAATTTCCACACGAAAATTAAATTTTCAGATGGAGCAGTGGACACCATTACATGAGTCCTTGGGAGGAACTGGAGAAATGCAGTAAACTGATCTTGCTCATCTATCTTCCTCATGTTCCTCTGTACCACCACATCAGTATCACTTTTCCTACAGAAAGTAAAACCCTATGTGGGGCACTGAAAGGAAACAAAAGGCTGCAAAATTCCCCCACAATTAAATTAATATTTCAAAAACCCTTTCCAATCTTGAATAAAAGTGGAACACGAGAGGCAAAATTGTCTGAAACACTATCACAGAAAATCCAAGGACAAGACTGAAAAATAAAATTACTGGGTGAAAAGACTGAGGAGGGAGGAAGAAGAGGAAAGATGAATAGCCAGTGGCACTCCATTCCATTAGATGGTGCTATCCAGCTCCTAATGCAGCCTTCACCAGCCATGCAGCGTATTTTGTCTTTGAGCTCATAAATAATACATTTCAATCACAGGAATCAGGATGGTTGTGGAGTGCCACTCTGCCACAGCACTCCGGCAGATGGTGTGTGCTTTTAATTAGGGCCTGCTCACCTCTAATGTGACACTGGGGTGCGGGAGGGAGTGAGCCAGTGTGTGTTTGGATGTGTGAAGTTAATAGAATGTATTAAATATGGAAGCTCAATCTCATCTGCAGCTGTTGTCCTAGCAAGACATGAAGGGGAAGCTGATTATTTCTTCTAGAAAAGAAACAACCCCAAATCATTAATATATACTGTAATTCTGTTGCTTGATAATGGAGAGATTTCAAATCACCCCATATACACGTGTAGGGTTAAACTGTGCAAAACATATAATATTTTTTGAAAGAAAGGACAGGTTACCAAGAGATGCAACAACAAACATACATACATTTAGCTTAAAAGAAAAAACAGCAGCATGTATCTATTAGTGGGTACAAGTTTTTCAAAATGCAATATAAATGAGTAAATGCTATCTACATAAAAAAGATAGATGGGACAAAACCAAATTCTTGTTGAGTATAACACTTACAGAATGGAGGTTTGTTTTTTTTTTGTACATGTGGTGTGTTAATTGTTCGATTTTCTCTCTCTTCCTCTAATTACACCTAACAAACGTTGAGAAAGAAATGTACACAGAAAACAGAACAATTTTTATCTATAATCACAAAGTTGCACTGTTTTTACCTTCTATTTTTTTATCTTCTAATTTTTTAAACTTCATGAGTTTTAAGACCCAAAGGAAGTTACTTTACATAGGCTTTAACAAAATCTTAATTCTACAGTTAAAACCATATCTCTAAACACACGTCAAAGACTAGCTCTACAGCCTGGCACTACTCCTCACCAAAGTTACACTGAGATTTAAGGTATCACTTAAAAGAAGGATAAGCTCAATTCAAAGCTCAAACCAATACTATAATGACTGTAAAATATCCTTTCTTCCCCATTGAGAGGTGTCAAGAAAATATTTTAGCAACACTGAAATTCTTTAAAATTATGTAAAAAGTGTTAAGCCAAGATATAAACAAACAGGAAGGCTTTTTCCTTGTATGTGTGTATGTGTTTTTTTTTCTTTTAAACAACACCTTTCTATACGCAACAACAGTTGTGAGCAGTGTCAATTCAGCACCTCGACACTCTCTACATTTCAACAGTTTCTGAACTGAGAATGCATTACAAGCTAGAACTACCATAAGAAATGCAATATTGCTTCAAGTTATGAAAAACTAAGCCCTTCTGAAAGTACAGTAGTGTGTGTAAGCAACACGTTTGAGAATAACCTGTTCATTCAGACATGTATCTGTTGGGGTTTTTTTACAGAGCACTGCTCCAGAGATCTTCTGGCTGACAAACAGACTAGTCTGCTAACCAGCTGCTCTAATGGAGTGTATTTTCAGTTCAATGAGCATAACACACCAAACCCAAACCTGTGACATTTGAAGGCACACCTAGAAATGCTAGTGGCAGCGAATACATGGCTGTCTTCATAAAACTTTACATTTACCCTAAAAGAAGCCTGGCAAGTGAAGTGATGGCTGTACCTTATGGATGCTTGTTTACCCAAAGGGGCACAAAGGAACTGCAACAAGTTTAAGCCAATGTGAAGAGGAGCTATTGCAATTTCACTGCCCTGGCAGACACAAACCCTCCTTCTGTCCCCTTTAGACCAGCACAGTCAGTCTTATACTCGGCCCCAGCTGAACCAGTCCAACTTCAGAAATTGACAGAAGGCCACCTACTACAAGAGTTAACTATATTTTTAGTTGTTTTGGGCTTTTTTGCAGATTAGTGAGCTTCATCAGCTCTCCATGGAACTGGATAATCAACATCACTGAGGAGGGGGGAATACAGCAGTCCTGATTTTGATGGACAGAGTTTGCAATTGATCCCATTAGAGAGGCCAAGCAAGTCACACAAACAAAGAGGACCTTTCAGTGAGAAGGTACCAAGCTAACTCTCCAGAGAAACAGAATAGGAAAGCAGTTTTGGATACAGTACACTCAAAGAGCTCCCATAGACCGGTGGGAAAAGCCTAGTTCCTAATGCAGTAGTATTCATTAGGAAACATCATTTAAATTAAGTCTTAAACTACATTTCACCATTCATTATTTTTCTCACCCAATTTTTGAAAATAGATATTGAAAAACTTCTGAAAGGCACAACAAGGTACTTTGCTTTTATCATCCAAGTGCACTGAAATTCGATTAGAGAACACCTTTCACTTTATCTTCTGCAAAGACTCCTCCAGTGACCAGTGACAGCAGGACCCAAGCAAGACTGTACAGTTGAATATATTCACTCAGCACTCTCATACATATGCACACTCAAAACACCTCTTGTGATCCCTACTCATGTGCATCTGTCACACAATTAATTCCCAATTAAATCAAAATGATGTCCTCGATGGGCAGCAGACTCGGTGCGATGGCTGCAGACCAAAGCCCCCGCAGGTGGATGGCGACACAAGGCAACAGATGCACATCAGCAGCAAGCAGGAGTGGTTGGGCCTTAATATGAGAACAGGGCCAAAACATTACCACAGACTCTCAGGCACTGGGCACTGCCTGCTAATGTTATGAGACTACAGTACTGCCAAATAATCGTAAAAACTAAAGAGAAAGCAGTCTTTGGCCCAATACTCTACCTTCAAAGAGTTCCTCTCTTTTCTTCCCAGAAGCACAATCAAAAGCCTAATGCATCCTCATGAAAATGAAGTTTATAAGAAGCAAAGTCTGAAACAATGACTATTAATGAAAAATGAAACCACAATCCAGGTACTTCAGAAAATAATAACTGCTTGGGGACTTATATATTTCATTTCAAAATGTTTACTTATGTCATGCCTGACCAAAAAAAACCCAAAAAACTTTGTGCTCTGCTAAATGAAAAGAAGCTGAAACGTCACACAAACATACTTGCTTAAGGACACAGTTCCGAGCTTTCAGAATAAACCTGGCCAAGCAATGCTTTTCTCAGCACCACTTTGCGTTTACCAGTATCACAACACACTAAAGGTTTAAGTCATCTTTCCAAGACATCTTTACAAACATGTTGACATTTTGGCTTTGTGTCTGTTAACAAGTGCAACATAGAACAGGTCACATCATAGTAACAGGCACCACACTGCAGAACACAATGGCTATTAAAAGTTGTTGGCCATTGAGCACACAGATGAAGACAGAAGGGGACAGACAATTGTGGTACACAGTCTGTGCAAGCAAAACAGATCACAAGGGAAGGAGCCACCAGCTTAGAATATTCATATTCGAGGTTTGCGGAAAAGGTCTAGAGTAAAATGCATTTTTCCTTATTAGCTTCACTTACATTCAATAAATTAAGGCAAGAGAGAAGTAGCTAAGCTCTAGGAAGCCCACTGGGGTTAACAGCTCTGGAATGAAGAATATGGTACTTTTATTTAAAGACACAATGTGTAAAACTGAGATGTTCATTACAATAGAGTAGCATTACATCAAGTGGGGGAGCCTTTTCATAAAAGGTCTGTTTGCTTTTACTGAACTATATTTTCTTACCCACTGCTGTCTTCCAACTAACATCTATTGAGTTATGGTAGCAACAGGATGAATTTTCAGAATTTCCCATTATTACTAGCAAAATGTGCAGTAGATGAGATCTGCCCAACTCAATTTTCAGCATTACCTATCATTTAAAAAGGGAAAGTTTTTTAATCATCTGCAGAAAAATAATTTTAGCTCACAGTAAAGTTTTTCTAGCATTAGTGAAGATGTCTTCATGTACAGAATTACTTCTGAGGGAATGCTTATTTAGATGCATATATGTGTACACACGTATATTTCCATACATATGTGTATATATGTATTTACAATATTTTTTCCTATATAAATGTCTCATTAAAAGACACCAATTAAGGTGAAACAAAATTTGCATGTAATTACCATCTAACACTAAAAAAATAAGCACTTGACAACAGGTGTATGTTTGAGACTGAGAGGTAAGTACCTCACAGGAAGTAGTTGTGACTGGTCTAATTAAACCCAAGACCAACACAGGGATGTGAACAACAACATTTTATCAACAAGTTGTTCCTCAAACCTCATCACTAGACACACTTTCAGCACTGCTACTTCAAGTTACAGCACAACAACAACTACATCTGCCTGTTTTCTAAAATTCAAAGTAAAGCCTGTTCTTGCAACCAGGATTTCTTTGGGGGAGTCAGGGTGGTGGCTAGATGCTGGAGAAGGAGGAAAGAAGAGTAAAGAAGAATAAAGATTAGACTGCTGGTAAATTGGTAGAAAAGAGTATTATTTCCTTGAATTTCCTAATGAAGCTCAGTCACTAGACAGTCTTCACAAAAAGCCTACAGAAAAACCTACCAGCCACTACTTGGTTTCTCTGCTAACATACAAAACATGAATTCCAATGCAATTGCTAAGAAATATGTCTGGAATAGAACAGCACTAGAGATAATTTATGACACAGGATTAACCCAAAATAATATAAAATAGGAATAAAGACTGATGAACATTAGAAAATACATTTGAGAGAGGGTGACTGTGACCCAATGAATATAGTACACGCTGTATGATCAGATACAAGGATTTGTAGCTTATTTCTAAAGCAAATATTGCTATTTTGCATCCCAGACCTCAAAATGTCTAATAAAAACTTGAACGTTTCCCATAAGTTTCCTTTCATTTTCTTTTTTCAACCTAAACCCAAAAAAGCCTCCCTAGGTTTTCAGAGAGAAAGACTTATGGATGTTTTCAGAAAAGGAGAACTTTTTTTTCCTGATTATATCTTTTCATCCGATTGTGTCTGTACCTATTTCAAAGCAGAGAGCATGGATGACCACCTTATCAACAGGATCACAGAATCATTCACATTGGAAATGTGTGTAGGTCTCTAGTCCCACCTCCTGCTGAAAGGAGGGTTAGTGATGGTATCAGATCAGATTATTCACAACTTTGTCCAGTCAAGTCTTGAAAAACAGGATGTTGACCAGACCACTTTGCCCAGAAAACAAGCTCAATTGCTTGATTGCCCTTGCAGGGAAAAAACTTTCCTTAAAGCCAGTCTGAAAAGCCTCTCTTCCTGCACTTTAGATCTGCAGTCAGTTTTTCTCCTACCAGGCCCCTCTGGATACCCTGAGGTACTGGCTGCACTCAGGGTCCCTCAATGTTATTTCTTCTCCAGGCTGAACCAGACCAGCTCCCTCAGCCTTTCCTCACAGGACAAGTGCTTCAGCCCCCAGGTAGCTCCTGCTGAGCCGCCTACAGGTTTGTCTGTGCCTTTCCTGCTGGGGGGCTGAGGAGGGCAAGACTGGACACAGAACTCCAGATGTGATCACCCTCCTATCAATCTGCTGGCTGAGCAACTCTTTATACATCTCAGGATGCTCTTGGTCTTCCTTGCTGCCAGGGCACGCAGCTCTGTTCCCAAAGACATTTCTTCTTCCCAGAACACTATCGGTGCTATTCATAGTTAACAATTATTATTTTTGCAATTCACTGAAACATGTAATTTTTGTGGCTATATTTCTAAAATACAAACAGTTATTGGCTTAATTCTAAGTGTAAGGAATCTCTGCAGAAGGGAGTGCTTTTCAGGAGGTCAGGGTTAAAAGAAAAAAGTAAAGATGTCCAAATGAAAGCATTCTTTTAATCTTAATTGGAGTTCCAATTTCAATGTTATATCGCAGAAGAAGCCAAAAAAGAGGGTTATCAGTGAAGGACCCAACTGCACAAGTCGTTCAGTTAACGAGGCACCAGGCAAGGATGTGCTGTAGGAACTATAACCTGAATTTGCTACAGATGAAAAGTGTCCTGATGGCCTGAAATGAGTAATAGCTCTCTGCTGAGCTTTCACTGCCAAGCCCTTGCCAGCTGCTCTACAACCAGGACACTGGGGTAGCTCAGCAGTCCAATTACCAGGCAGGGAATGCCTTGAAATGACAAGTTCAAAACCTGGCAAGCCTGGTTTCTCTCTTCTTCCTTTTGAGACAGATATATACTACTCCATTTGCTGTGCTGCTGTTTCTGAACAGTTCATAAAAAATTGTATAGCCACTACAATCTTTTTCTGCAACGATTAGTTTTAGTCCAATGCTGTGACCAGCATTTCTCTTTTCAGCACGGCTAGAGGTTCTCCCTGCACTGTACGGCCTCACCTTGAATATCGTGTACAGTTTTAGTTACCACAAGATAAGAAAGATATTAGAGAGCATCCAGAGGAGGCCAACAAAGATGGTGAAGGGCCTTGAGGGGAAGCCGTATGAGGAGTGCCTGAGGTCACTTGGTCTGTTCAGCCTGGAAAAGAGGAGACTGAGGGGAGACCTCATTGCAGTTACAGCTTCCTTGTGAGGGGAACAGGAGGGGCAGGCACTGATCTCTTCTCTGTGGTGACCAGTGACAGGACCTGAGGGAATGGCCTGGAGTTGTCAGGGGAGATTTGGTTGGATATTGAAAGATGCTTTTCCCCTTAGCGGGTATTTGGGCACTGGAACAGGCTTCCCAGGGCGGTGGTCACAGCACCAAACCTGAAAGAGCTCAAGAAGGGTTTGGACAATGCTCTTCAGCATGGTGTGAGTCTTGGGGATGGTCCTGTGCAGAGCCAGTAGATGGACTCAATGATCCTTGTGGACCCATGCCAATTCTCCAGATTCTGTGACCCTGTGACTTGGGTACCTGAAGAGGGCTAAACATATTGCACCTCTTGCTGATTTCATTTAAGGAAGCACTGGGTGCTAATCAGCCTTTCTGGATGCAAGTATTTCACACTTGACAGTGGAAAATTATTTGCCTTTGATGAAGCAATAGTTGCTAAGGTTATTTTAATTAAGCAGCAGGACATAAAGCCTTGGGATATTCTATCTACTTGGACTGCAGCATGGTTGGTCTGGATGATGATAAGACTTTGATAGGACATTTCTGAAGCACAGCATTATTTCTGAAAGTATAGTAAATATCTAGTTACAGGACACATATTATTTTAATATGGAAATGATGCCAGTTCCTTAGAAAAGAGATCAAGTATCAGAAATATATTAACAGTACACAGTTTTAAAATAAATGAGATATTTTAACTTACAAAAGACTTAGAGAAACAGTTCTCTGAAGGTCATCTGAGGTAAAGGTTTATTGGGCATTTTGACAGACTAGTAATTTTCAGTATACTGAAGAGACTCCTAACAAAGTTTTACATTGCAAAAGTGATCCTTGGGTTCTAGCAATAAGACAGTTAATTTTGCCCCATGATTTTTGCTCACAGAGACTCCTAACAAAGTTTTACATTGCAAAAGTGATCCTTGGGTTCTAGCAATAAAGACAGTTAATTTTGCCCTTTGATTTTTGCTCACGTAAACCTGAGATTTCTGAGACAGAAGGATGTAAACATCATAGGCCCAAGTGGAAGAAATTGTACTGAAATTAGGTAGGGTCCAGTTATCTCACGACAAATGCAACAATAAACCACAAATACAATTTATTAAACAACCCACATGAAGTAACATACCACCTGCTCTGTATATATACAACATACTAAAAGTTACAGGATTTAGAATATTTAAGTTACTATCCAAAATTTATTCTCTCATCCACTTCTATCAGCTTTACAGCTTATCCAAAAATCTTTGTTCCTTGCAACTCAGAGAGTAATGACAAACATCCCCCACTGGACCTCCTATCACCATTTGGCTCAGTGACCTTCCCTCATTTATAGGAAAGCACTGCATGTTTAGTTTAGCAAATTTACATCAGTTTTGATAACAGTGATGGATATTTGAAATTACTTAGCAGTACATAAAATTGTAATATATGCAAAGCCTATTAGTCAAATCTAGGGCCTAAAAAAGTCAATTTGGGATTTATAATAAAATCAGCATGCTACTTTGTGCAATATTCAGAGTGCTGAATATTGTTTTCAGACATTTGGGATTGTAAATATATGTCTTTGGACAATGACCGTAAAGTTTGAGGAAGCTCAGATCCAGACTACTCTGATTATTACCAAAGGCTCAGAAAAAAAAGAAATGTGGGTTATTTTGTACACTATGAACACTACTTAAGGTAGAGAAAGTCAAGTGAATTAGTTATTTCTTTCTGTGTCCTTTGTATTTAATTAGTTACAGGATATGGAAGTCTTCACAGACTTTAGAGATGATTACATCAGGACTAAAGAAAAAGAGGCTAAAATCCCCATGCCGAGTTGAACAGTAACCCAGAAATGCAAAGGAAACAAACTCTGGGTGTCGCTTCATCCCCCACAGGAAACCAAATGCAGGTTCCCACACGAAGAAAGAGCAGTAGTGAACATGGTGAACAGGGCAAGGATTGAAGGAAAAAGAATATTCTGCTGGGTAAAGCTAAATGACCAATGTACCATGCAGTGAGGCAGATTTGAGGTCTTCAGGTAGGCACAGCTGATCTTCATCCCCATAAATAATGCAGCACCCCTGTGCACCAGGCATAAGTGCCAGAACTGCCCACTCCACCTTTCTGCACTCCACAGCTCTCACCTCCCAGGTGCAACCAGCACAAGGGAGCACTTTGAAAAGCCAGATTCTTGGCAGGCAAGTTATGGAAAAATATGTCCACAGCTCTTTATCTTTGGGGCATGATGGTGATCAGATAAGACATACCCAAGACCTCTACTAGCTCTGGTAAATTCAGCTTCTCAGGACCCATAGATCCTATGCATTTCTCTCAAGGCCAGAAGTACAACAGGAATCAAAGCAATACTAAAACCTAAGTGAAGTAACAGAATGTTGTTCAAAGCTATTTCACATAAAAGAAAGAAAGAAATAAAAGGGTTACGTGCTTTTTCCTACTATTTTTCCTACAGTAACTCTAAAAAACCCATAGAATAGGTTATCTCTCTGTCAAACATGAAGCAAAGAGCAGCTACCAGGCAAAATGTTTACTTTGGGTTATGTATGAGCTCCACCTCTAAAACTGTGGTGCATACACTCCTACTGTCAAACTGTAGATCCCAGCCTATGATGCAATGCTTTGATCTGGCAAGATATACTTTAATATCAGACAGAAAAATGAGATTAAATTTAAAACTCAAGGTATTCTAGTCCAGTGAACAGAAGTCATTCAATAAACCTGCTGACAGATATTTTGTGCACTTAACTACTGTAAAACAAAAGGAGATCAGAAGCATTCATGAAGACAAAGAGAGCAGTCAATATTCCTTTTTAAAGAAGAGAAGCATTGACAAACACCTTTTAATCTAGGCAAGCCCAAGTACGTTAAATATAGACATAAGAATTTAGAGGTGAAGCTATGCTAAGGTCAGTAATTTTTAAAGCATCTTTCAGTCAACCTCTTAACACTACCTCTAGGAGTCTTACACTATGAATGAAAAAATATTACCATACTGTATTTCTATATCTCTACACATTTTATTTAATAAGACTAGGTTCAGATTGGTACATTTAAATATAAACAAAGATTCTGCATTTCAAGCCAAAAACGGGCTACAAAACCCCACAGATAACACTCAATTGCTAATTAAAAGGTACAGAAAAATAGTCACTCACATGAGTGATGGTAGCGCTTTCTGTCCTCTGTTGGCAAGCAAGGAAAAAGAAAACGTAGAGTAAACACTACCTCCTTTTCCTCCCATAACAACCTGGCTGCTGGCTGCAAGAATTTCTTCTGAGATAACATTTATGCTAAATGTGGAATTGACATCTGGCTTAAAATTCAGTAACTCAGACAAGTCCTGGCTATCGTTACTGCAAGAGACATTAGGAGAGGAAAAGTGGTATTAAGAGTGATCTACTTCTCATAAGGTTTTCAGCGTAACATTTTATGATCAGGGCAGATTACCTTCCCTTTCACATGAGACATGACCGTCCACTCCACAGCATAGTAGAAATAGTTTCCAATCCAGGAACACATTATCAACACAAGTTGCAGAAGCATGAGGTTCCCAGCTAATGGCAGCAATAACTTGCACTGATGGAGAATTTCTCCTTCAAGAGTTTCAACAAATTGTTGGGAAATAAAAGCCCAGAACCATGCCTCAAAGTCCCTGTGGCTTAGTAAAGCATTGCCACTAGTTCACAGAACAAGGAGTTTTGTACAGATATATGTACAGTATACTTTTATGCCCAACCCTGTATTGCTGTAACTTATAGGACTATCTTCATCCCATGCTGCCTTTGCTTTTGGAAGTGACTGTAAAAGTGCCACCAGCAGTTTGATAAATATTCATATTTCCATGCAAAATCTGCAAATAATGGGCAGCAATTTTGGGTATAAATTATGAACTGAAAATAATAAATTAAATGTAGTAAAAATAGTGCTCAATAGCTCTGAAAATCAAGAAGCCTATTTAGTGTTCTACATGAAATGCACTGCTTATTATTGTTGTGTAAACAAAACATTGGAACATTTATTTTCATACTGTAAATTAGTCAGATCAGGGAAAAAACCATTCTGAGTGAGACATCCAATTTATTTTGGCCAGTGATAAACTACTTAGATCAATCAATTAATGCTCCACCCTACAAAACTAGTTTACATACAAAGACCGCTAATTTGAATACCTATTTGCTAACTTATTGTGCTAGAAAAATGCTGTGATATTTTAGATAAGTCAAAGATGTCTTCTGAAACCTAATAGCTTGTTCAAGTCAACAAAATACAGTTCAATTTGACACTGTCAGTATAATTCAAGCTATAAGCTTCAAGGGCTGTGTTATGCATTTAATTTGAGCTGTACTGACTTCAAAGTATTTTCACTGAATATATTTGGATGGATGGATGAATGAATTATTGTTTCACAAAGAATTCTATTAGTGATTCAATTCAAAACTTCATGAAATGTGATGGTTTGTACCTGGTCCCTTCCACTTTTAGTTCCCCTGTTTTTAACTGTGATTAGCAATGCAAATAAATGATGGCTCTGAACCACACCCCCAATCACCCACCCCAGACACATTTGGCTCTTTCATTGCTACTCTAACATAGTCTGCAGAAATTTAACATCCGCACAATGTGTAACTCTCACAAGATAAACCAATTTTCTCCAACACCAAGGCTCTGTGGAAATCTGCACACACATTTCTCCCTCCTGCTTAGGCAAACAATAAATGAATGTTTGCCTCTGTGTGTGACTACCAGTGAGTATTGTGATAATCTGTATGTTTGTTGGGGAAACATATAATGCCTGTAAATAAACACTACCAAGCAACAATGCCATGTGTATCCTGCAAGCAAATCCTAGTTAGCAGAAATCACACCCTGTGCACGACAGAGATGGAAACAACTCTGTAAAGACTGAACTTTTGGGATACAATGAATTATTTTCATAGGCACCAAAAGTCACAGAAGTTTAATGATAAAAGCTTCGCTACCATAAAGGAATAGTGATTACTAACAATATACTAGAATGAATTACAGTCTCCAGGAAATATTTTAACTTTTTTTTTTCAGACACACACTTTCTCTGGCAGTAAAAATAAGACAATATTACTTTTAAACAAGCTAATGATTTAGAACAGGTCTTGAATGGTTCCAGACCAGGATATACCGGAAAAGCAGACTCAGAAGGACTGTCAAGACCTGTTGATGGACATTACTTTATAATAAGACTAACACACTTATCATATACTCTCTAGTCTCCACAGTGGATTCACAGCTTGCTTTACACAGGGATTTCGCAAAAGAGTTACTGGGATTGAGCAAAAGTGAATTCTAGACTTCTTGATACCAATACATTCATATATGCATATGAACACATAATATTTACTTTGTGCATATAGGCTTCTCTAGAAACTATAATGAGATTTAACCAATTGCTATTTATTTAAAAAGTTTTTAAAAAAAAGTATCTAAGCAACAGCTTTGCCCAAGACTTTGTAACAAACATGATGCTAAAGAAAGTGTAAGTACTGGACTGAGTCTTGAGTCTCTGAATACCATTCCCAGCACAGGACCTTAAAATTTTCCTGAAGAATGCTTTAAGGATTTTATTTCAGGCACATTCTGTTCAGGAAGAAAGTATCTGAACTCAACTGAATTATTTTATCATGTTAAATGTTCAGTTGCATTGTATCCTGAGAAAAATGTTAGAATTTTATATGAAGAGCAGGTAAAAAGGAATAGACTAGACTAGAATAGACTGTGGAAAAAAAAAGGTAAGGGAAAAAGGCCATATACCATAATGCCACCTAGCCATAAGATTGTCTGGATGACTTGTTGCATCTTCACTCTTGAGAAAAAACTGTATCAAGAAGAATCCCCAAGAATATTTCTCACTAAGGACACTGTTGTACTGAGTTCTGTGCAAAATAGTCTTGGAACAGCTGGCTCAAGTATTCACAAACACAAGAAAATAATCAAGAAAGTCTCTTTGATCCCCACCTTTTTTTCAAAAAGCAGTGAATTATGTATAATCTAGGACTGTACTTTGTTGGACAGCGAACCCAAAAACTCATGGGAAGAGCTTTATTGAAGAGGTAGCATCCTTGCCATCCATTACTGCAGCAAGTGAGTCTAAACATTGCCTTGTCAACTGCAGTTTCCTCTTTTCTTTTTTAAATTACTTTATTTTTTTTAATCCAGAATGCTGATCTTCTAAGGACTGCTTGAAATTATAATAGCCCTGTGTCTACTGTATCTTGAATCATCTGGATGTTAGCAGGTCAGCATCTTTTCATCATGGGCAGCATAGAGATGAAGACACAGAGGAAATAAGTGTTAAAACCACATCCAAGAGTAAGGAAAGGAGGAGGTTAGCTGGAACAGCATAATAATCCATTTTAATACTATAGCTACACTACAAAGTGCTTTTCATTTACCAGAAATCATAAGCATATGTGTATGGGTATGAGCCACTGCCAGAGGCAGCATTTTTTCTATTACTCTCATTAGTTCTCAAACAAACACTACTGGTAATTAAATCTTATGTAAAAAGAAATATATCCCTGTTCTTCTGTGCTATACAAAGAATAACAAACAGCCACAGCAGATTTACTCATTTTGGGTGCCTTTAGTGATATAAAATAACCAAAACAGTAGATCAGTCTTTTGAGGAAGCCCCCATCTACTTGTCTTCCAAATATTAAATTTCAATTTTTCCAGAACTCTATATGCTCTGTATGTGCTCCAAACCCTCCCTCCAAGTTACTACTGTTCAAAATTCTGCTCTGCGAAAAAAAAGAAAAAAAAAAAAAGAAACCAAGAAAATTAAATCAGACCTGATGCACAGATATCATTAATTGTTTAGGCAGAATGTAACTTTACAAGGGTAAAGTGAATGTATTTGGAAAACAACAATCACTGTTGAACTATTAAACCAAAGATAACAACTCCTAATGAATAAGATTAACAGAATTTTGATGCTATGATTTTCAGTTGGGCAATGTTACTATTAAGAAATCAAAGTATTGATAAAACTGTTTCCATTCATTTTAAAATTTCAGAGACATGTTCAGAAGGTAACTAATGGCTATGTTTTCACATTTTTGAAATAAGAGTGTTTTGATTGTCTTTCCAAAATATTTTATACATATACAATACTGAATTCAAATGGAAATACTTCAATACCGTCAGACACCAATCCAAAACCATGTTCTTGTACCTCAAGATTCTCCAAAAACGGCATATAATTCCATTAAAAAACTCTTATACTCTTAAAATGCTCTTAAAATACTGACATCTCTATTCAAGTATACATGATTCTGACAGAATAAAGCAATATATATAAAAGAGCTTAAAATAATATAATGGCAAAATGGTATGTGGTCACTGAAATAATAGCCAAAATTGAGGTTTTATTAAGGCCAATCCCAAATCTTTGTGGCTGCTCCACAAAACAATCTGAAAACGTGCATTTTTCCTCCCTAACACACAGAAATATAAACAATCTGCTGGTAGACCTTGTCAATCACAGACTTTATTAGGATATCCAATGAGAAAAGTCTTATTCAACTTTGATAACTGTCACAGGTAAAATTTTAACATGGCTGCTAAAACACCTAAGTGATGAAAGCACAAAAAGAAACACTGACCTATAAGCCATATAGACATATAGAAGGATTCTACAGACCAGGGATTAAAAGCAAAGTAAGATTTTTCCATTAACGTGACCAAATCAGGGATGCTGATAATAAGAGAAAGAAACACCATTTCTCTACAAGAGTGGTTTTTAAAAGATTTTATTTGGTGTGAGTTATGTTCTCGAAAGAGCTGTTAGCAGAATCTTAACAGCTTTATGTTCCCTTGAAGAGCAGGTCATCATGCAAGTATGGGTTAACTTAACCTATACTTCAGCAAGCACCTAGGTGCTCTCATGAAGGGAGCTGGGCACGGAGAACTTTCTGTTCTGGAAGTGGGTATGCAGAGAAGTCTCACTACCAAGACCGAGGCAAAGTGGGCAGTAAATACCTTGGCCTTTCTCTCATCCTTTGTCACCATGTTTACCTCTGCAACTAACAAAGAATGGAGACCCTCCTTAGCCCTTCTTTTTGTTGCTGATGTATCTACAGAAACAGTTTTTATTTTCTTTTATAGCAATAGCCAGATAAAGTTCCATCTGGGGTTTGGCTCTTCTAATTTTCTCTCTGTATAACCTCATGATATCCATGGAGTTCTCTGGCATAGTCTGCCCCTTCCTCTACAGGTCAAAAATTCTGTAAACTACCTTTTTTTTTTTTTTTTTTCCTACTGAGTTCCCTCTAAAGCTCTCTCTTCACCCAGGCTGATTTTCTTCCCTGCTGGCTCTTCCAGCACATGGGGACAGCATGCTCCTATGCCTTGAAGATTTCTGTCCTGAAGAATGTCCAGCCTTCCTGGACACTGTCCTCCAGGACCACCTTCCTAGCAACTCTCTCAGCAGGTCTCCTAAACAAGCTCAAATCTGTCCTCTGGAAGTCCAAGGGGACAATTCTGCTGATCCCCAGTCCTTACTCCATAACTCTGTCACTTCAGGACCACTGTGCCCAAGGCATCCTCCAATTTTTTCATCACACAACAGTCCTTTTCTCTTGGCAAACAACAGGTCCAGTGGGGTGCCTTCCCTATTTGGTTCCGTCACCAGCTGCATTAGGAATTTATCTTCCACACACTCCAGGAACCTCCTAGACTCCTTCCTCTCAGTGGTATTATATTCCTATCAGACATCTGGCAAATCGAAGTCCCCACAAGAAAAAGGGGCAGCAATCTTGAGACTGTTTTATGGTTCTATGTTCCATGACTCCCTAAAATCAGACCAACAGCTATGTCCATCAAAGTAGGAAAAGCAACTGGCACTGAAAAAAAAAAGTGCAAATTATTTTGTTCAGTTTTTTTGCTATGTTAGCAGTTATTTGCAAAAATCAGATTTACCAGTTTTAAGATCTTGAAGAACTTAGATGAAATTGCATGCATTCAATTAACTTGTTTCCAATGCAAAACAAATGGACAAATTTGTTTTGAAAAATTTTCTTCCCTCATTCGTCTATGTTCTGAGTAGCTTTATTAGTCAAATAATATTGCACATTCTAAAAGAAAAATCAAATTCCATTAAAATGCAATTTAGAGAGACAAGAAAGAAATTAATCTTTAATTAATCTATATAAAAATACTACTACTGAAAAGATAACATAATGGATAACTGAAAAAAAAATTCAATAAATCAAGAAAGTTGTTAAAAAACATTAAAAAACTATTTGCAGAAAAATTCCAACAGAGAGGCTCAAAGCTTCTGACATTGCACATAACTACAAGAAATTAAAAAATAGAAAATAAAAATATAGAAAAAAAAAAGAAATTAAAAAAATAGATGAGCTGGAAGCATGTCATACGATGCTACTCTGAACTTATTACTCATTGTTAGTATCTTTATAGGGCCAGGAAGGCTAGGGATCTGAAAATCATAAGTTAGTCAGCTAGACTCCGGAGCTTTTCCAGGTCAATGTCACATTTGAAACAGGCCTGCATGCAACAAGAGGAGGCCAGCCATGGTGCACTTTGGCAAAACCTATTATGAAAACCTTCAAAAATGGAGATGACAAGCTCTCTCCGGGATGACCTGCTCCAGTCCTGTACTGTCCTGGAGAGAACTCCTTTCCAACAGATTCCCATGTGTTAAGACCACTGCGCTTCAGTCACATTAAACAAACAAGAAATTGTCAAGTTTTGATAATCTTCATTTACAACCAGATGTATTTGAATGGCTTTCTTAAGTTTATAAATTCTTTTGTATTCTGCACCCAGACCACTCACAACATGCCATTATTTGAATCACTAATGATATTTAGAAATATCTCTTATAACCATTTACTTGAGACCAGAATCCAACATATTATAAACCATCAGAGGTTCTACTTTTTGTCAACCAAGCAGAAGAAAATAGTACACTTGTTAAAAATCACTTTTTTGACTCAAAACCTAACATCTTGCCTCTCTGCATATTGATTTTCCTCCAGTGCAAATCACTCACCCATGCTCAGACAGTCTGCTTGGATAATAAGACAGAAGGGCAGATATGAAATTACTTCCAGTCTGCTAAATTCCCTCTCCCTGCTGTTAAAACCTGGCCTACACTTCTGGGTATCCCAACACTCTGTGACATTTACTTCAGGACACTGGAGATGCTCCTGTGTTATTCTGAAGGCTGCCAGTGGTGACCTCAGTTACTTTAAGACATGAATGATATTCTTCACAGTTACCCCACAAGTTCTGGGTGTTAGAAGAAAATCTGAGGCTACATGATGACATAAGGAATATACTTACACAGAGAGACATAAAAAAGTTGAATTTTCCATCACAATCAACATGTACACGTGTCCTTGTTTTGTCTGGGAAGTAAAATTAAAGTCAATTTTCTTTCTAGTAGCTGGTACAGTTCTGTGTTTTGGATTTAGGATGAGAGTGATATTGACAACATGCTGATCTCTTAGTAAGCAGGGTTTACAATAAGTCAGGAAGTTTTCAGCTTCTCACACCAACTCACCTGCAAGTAGGCTGGGGGGCACAGGAAGCTGGCAGAAAGTACAACCAGGATGATCCAAACTGGCCAAAGGGATATTCCATACCATGGGGTGTTATGCTCAGTATATACACCAGGGAGAAAGCCAGCTGGGGGCTACTCAGGAACTGTCTGGGCATGGGTTGGCAACAACTGTACTGTGCATCTCGTGTTTTGTATATTCTAATGATTACTATTATTATCCATTCCTTTTCTGTTCTATTAAAAAGTCTTCATCTCCCACAAATTTTACTTTTTTTCCCCCCAGTTCTCTCCCCCATCCCAGTGGGGAGAGGGGAGCAAGCAAGCACTCGTGTGGTGTTTAGCTGCCTGCTAAGTTAAACCAGAGCAGCCAAGTTAGGAGAAAAAGCACAGTAAGCAAATAGAGAGACACTAATTAGCTGATCGTACTCCAGGCATACTCTCACAAATATGCAATTTGCAGTAACAAAATATTCTGACACTGTCTAGCTGAAGTCATGAATCAATAATAATAATTTATAATACCTTCTACTTCGCTGCAAGTTAGTTCTTTACAGAAAGTCCTTGGGTTATCTCCACAAACTGCCATATCACATTACAGCAGCCCTGAGGACACGGCAGGGCTGCTTATCTTGGCATTCAAGAAGCCAATGGGGAGTCCCTTTTTTACCTATGGGAGCAGTGTAAACACTGACGCAGAACTGTTGTTGTGGTCACAGCAGACCTCTAAATGTAACAGCTGCCGATCATTTCTTGCTGGAAACTGCTATGGCTTTTCATGCTCACAATTGTGTATAGAGCACAAGGTTTTAGATAGTTTCTGATATTACAGTATCTAAGGTCAGGCCCATCAAAACCAGAGATCTATCCTTTAAGGAAAGGCGCAACTTGCACTGTGACATGGTGTCTAAAAACCAGATCAGCATGGTAAACACACAATATAATTTCTATCCTTTAAAATTTGGTGTGGACTTCAGTTCCTCACTGCTCACCCCCAAGTACTAACCCACTGCTGAAAATACACCGTAGCCCAGCCATGAGCTTCATTCAGCCATTCACCAACTGTGCATCTCAAGCCACCCCCATTGTGTACAATCCTGTGTTTCTTAGCCAGAACAAGGGTAACCAGGGACACTCAGGACAACAATGAGCAGGAGAAAGCCTTGACAGCAACAGAATGTGATGCAAACACACATTGCTGAGTGGAGTCAGCAATGAAGGTTTATTAGCACCAGTTCATTTTCAGCCCCACAATCCTTCTCAGGGCTCTCCCTCACACCTGAGGTTTGTGGAATACTTGTGCCTTGCAGAGCACAGAGCTCACCACAGTTATGCAAGTTTAAAGGCTTCTGTTCCCAGCTCTTGCCCGAGAGATGATTCACAGCACAGGTAGCTCACACGTCCCTTCCCGTGGTCCAGCTGAGTGGTAAAGTAAACAACCTACCATTGGGCAATGCAATGGGTGAGCAGCACCACCTGTGAACACAGCAGATAGCTAAAGGTGACCAGGCCCACACCTAACTTTTGCCAAAAAAAACAGTATGTCCCTTTCACCAACAGCTAGAGAAGGCAGGCAGGCAGGCAGGCTGGCATCCTGTGTGGCAGGAAGAGTGAACTCTGATTCCTCACTGCATCCCGAGCACATGGTGCCAAGCTTTGGCAGCAGCCTGACCCCAGCTCTCCTCTGCCAGGAAATGGGCAGCACACAGACCAGACATGAGCTATACCAGGTTCACAAAATTACAAAATCACAAAATCATTAGGGTTGGAATGGATCTCTGGAGATCATCTAGGCCAACCTCCTGACAAGGGAGGGTCACCTTGAGCAGGTGACACAGGAACATATCCACATGAGTATGGAATGTCTCCAGAGAGGAAGACTCCATGACCTCCATGGGCAGCCTTTTCCAGTGCTCTGCCATCCTCACTGTAAAGAATGTCTTCATCATGTTGAAGTGAAACTTCTTGTGTTTTAGCTTATGGCCTTTGCTCCTCATCCTGTTGCCAGGCGCCCCTGAAAAGAGTTGGGCACTATACCCATGACACCCACCCCCGAGATAATTACATGCATTAATGAGCTCCCCTCTCAGTCTTCCCTCCTCCACACTAAACAGGTCCAGCTTCCACAGTGTCTCCTCAGAAGAGAGATGCTCCAGATCCTTCCTCATCCTTGTGGCCTTCCACTGGACCCTCCCCAGCAGCTCCTTGCCTTTCTTGTATTGAGGAGCCCACACTCAGCACAAGTACTTCTGCTTCAGCTTGGGACAGCCTCTGTCCTATCCCTTCTTCCCAATAGCCCATACCCTGGTGCTTTTGCGGCAGTCCGGAGCCTGGCAGAGGGTCCGGGGGCAGCCCATTCCCGGCGCTCCGAGCAGGGCCTGGGCCCGGTGCCGGTCGCAGGCCCAGTGCCGGTCCCGCTGTCGCTCCAGGGCACGGCTCGCTCCTCCCGAGGCCGCAGCTCCCCGCGCCTCTGCCCCAAGCACCGCCGCGACCCCAGCCTCAGCGGGATCCCCGCGTCCGCCGCCCCCCGGAGCCCTTCCCCGCACCTGTAGCTGTAGCCGCTGAAGCGCTGGCTCTCCCGCAGCAGGGCGCGGTACAGCCGCAGCACCTGGGCACGGCTGGACGCTGCCATGTTGCCGCCACCGAGCCGCTCCTCCCGCGGCGAGGCCCCTTTTCCCCGCCCTCCCGCCGCCCGCGCCGGGCGCAGCCGCGGCGGAGCGGAGCCGCAGGGCCGGCGGTGAGTGGCCCGCGGCTCGGCCCGGGCCCAGCGCGAGGCGCGGGCGGGGCGGGGAAGAACGGGAAAGAACGGGTCCCCGGCCGGGGCAGCCCCGGGGGCGGAGGGCTCGGGGGACTCGGGGTCAGTTCCCGGGTCCCACCGGGTCGGGCCTGCCCGGCAGCTCCCAAGCGCGACTGGCCCGGGGGTGCCTGTCGGGCTCGGCCGTGCGGCTGTGGAGGGCCCGAAGGCGGGGAGGGAAGGCCCGAGCGACAGGGAAAGCGAAAGCAGCGCTCAGATGCTGCTCGGCCAGGGCAGCAGCGCGGTGTGCCGCACGGGGAGGTGGATGCTGGCGGGGGGAGATGGATGCCGGGGCTGGAAAGGAGCAACAAGTGATGCGTGCGGGGAGTTGCCTCGGAATCGCTGGATACATTTGTAGTCAGAATTCATGTACTGGAGAGGATCCAGCAGAGGCCACGAAGATAATTTGGAGTCCGGAACATATGTCTTCATGAGGAGAGACTGCGTGTGCTGGGCCTATTCAGTCTGGAGAACAGAGGACTGAGAAGGGATCTCATTAATCCATATAAGTATATGCACGGTGGATTACAAGAGGGTGATGCTAGGCTCTTCAGTGATGCCCAGCAAAAGGATGAGGAGCAGTGGCCATAAACTAGAACCCAAAAGTTTCACCTCAGTGTGAGAAACAGCTTTACATTAAGGATGGCAGAACATGCTGTGCAGGAAGCTTGTGGAGTCTCTGGAGACATTGAAAACCTCCCTGGATACATTTCTTTGTCACTTGCTCCAGGTGACCCTGCCTTGTCAGGAGGTGTTGTACTACATGATCTTCAGAGGTCCCTTCCAACCCCAACATTGTGTGATTCTCTGAAATCACTGTAGACAATTGCAGTCATTGTACATCCGTGCTGGTGTACCAGGGCCTGTTGTGTTGTAGTGATGTTTGAGATGTTCCTCTCTCAATACCTGTTTTTAAGATGAATTCTGTTATTTAAAGCACACATCCAGCATCCCCCTTTGCTGAAAGTTTTGCCGCTGCAAAATAAACTTAACTTTGTAGCTTGCAGGTATTATGCCACAGCTGTATTTAATACTGATTTTTGAATTTTCAGCAATTTCTTTAGAGTCATAGAATCATCAAAGTTGTAAGAGACCTTTAGTCTCCAGTCCAGCTGTCCATGCAGCACCGCTACTGTAACCCCTAAACCATCTCATCCAGGGGACTCTTGCACACCTCCAGGGATGGTAACTCCACCATCTCCCTGGGTAATCTATTCCAATGCTTGACTACCCTAACAATGTATTTTTTTCCCCCTAATATCTAATCTGTATCTCCTCTGTCTCAGTTTAAGGCCCTTTCCTCTGGTCCTCTCATTGCAGGCACAGCAGAAGAAATCAGTACCCACTTCACTAGAACCTCCTTTCAGGTATCATGACAGGGTTCCTACTTCCTTCAGAGTTTGTTGTTTATGTAGTAGGTGTTCAAAACAGCTATCATGTAGATATTCTACATGTCTCTGGCAAAAGTATTTCAATTGCTGCTTCTAATTTAACTCATGTTTTATTGCATGTGTATTTGAGTACTATTGTCAGTTGTACATCTGATGTAATTTACAGTTTATTGCAAAGAACTAAAATAGTTCTATGCTTTTGGATGTAATTAGTATAGACACATGAATTTATTTCAAATTTGCCTTTATGGGTATGCTGTGTTTTAGTAGCCCTTTTAGGCTTCTGGAAATGGAGATTTTCTGTATATGGAAAATTTTCTGGATATTCTCTTTATCAAAACCCAAACTAGAAATGTTACAGGAAACGTAGGAAAACATATACAGCTACAGTAGGGGATAATCATCATGCTTCTGAGGCATGATGTAAGTTAGGCCTTGTAAGGTCTTGTAAGTTACAAACCAGTGTGTTTTGGATTAGGTCTTGGCATTCAGGGCATGGAGAAACAGAAAGCAAGCATGCCCTTCATTTGCCAGTGGGACGAACCAAATTCTCTTTGTAGCCCAAGCCGTGTTTTAAAGCAGATTGCCAGTGCCAGAAGCAGAGCCCATCTGGGATGCTGGTGCTCCCCATCTTTGCAGCTGTTGGTGGCTGGCCAGCACCACCCACAATACATGTTATAGCAGAACTCTGGCTTTGTGTCTAGAGACTTACCTTCTCTGAAGGCAGCAGTGGCCACCCTGCCCTTTCTTATGAGGGTGGGCTTCAGACAGCTTAAAATGATATAGGTCTGTCATGTACAGAGCCAAGCTTAGGTTGGAGAGTTTAGCAAACTAATGTGATATCATTCTGTGGATGAGTGTGGCAGTTATTCCATCTAATTTTACACCAGCCCTCAGGTATTGTTGGAAATAAAAGTTTTCATGGTACAATCCTCAGCTCTAAAAGATGAGGGAGTAATTGGGATGAAAGCATTCATCAAATTTTGTTTACAAGAACAATTTTAATTTAACTTACAATTAACTTAATATTTAAAAAGTAGTTAAAATTATTTTTAGATAGCCTCAGATGCTAATCCTGTTCCTGAAACTCCCTGGCAGTTTTTGTGAGTTTTATTTTTTAATTTGTTTTTTTAATTATTATTTTTTTTTTAAGGTAACCATGTTTTTCGCTTGAAAAAGCCTGGAAACCTCCTATGTTTAGAATAAGCAGTAAGCCCATACAGTGCACGATCAAATGCCAGGTAAATTTATCAAAGGAGAAGAGTCTTTCCTCTTGTCTCCTTTTTCTAGCTTAACCTTTAATGCACTCAAGGAGGGCAGATCCGTTTTTGTCAGAAAGGAGTCACCTTTGTGCAGCTGGATTGCACTGTTAACTGGAAATTTAATTACTTTCTTAAGCATTTGTTATTGTATTTTCTTGGAAGCGATGGGTTATGGTCCCAGAAGTTACATCATTCTGCAGGAAGTGAACACTGCTGTGGCTGGGATACAGATGCTTCTGCTGGCCTTTGTTTGTGTGCACCACTGCAAGCCTGTTGGGCATTGAAAGGACAGACACAGCCCAAATGACCACTGTGTGTCCTGTGACACTGGAGCCTGTGTATGGGGAAGCAGCAATAACCACTTCATTAACTGCCTCCTCATTCCTGAGAGGAAAACTACACCTGGATTTAGGGTTGGTGGGTGTTCGTTTGTCTTTGCTTTCAGCCTGTTGTCTGGGAAGGAAGGTGGCATGTGCCTTGCCTTTCTGCAGCTCTTGGGATGAATAAGCACTTTGAGAGGATATAATGATAACCGTACCTGGAATATTTAAGTGTGTAGCTGCTAAAAGAGGGGAGGGAGGGGAAGGAATTTGGATGAAGTACCTGCAGGGGCTGTGGACCCGAGTGGAAAGAAAGAGCTGTTCTACTCTCTGGAACATACGTGATGTCTTGTTGTCTGTTGCTGAATTGTTCCTTGTGGTGCATTATTTCAGCTTTATGACATGGCACTGAACACTTTCAGTGCTTTCCTGATATGCTGCTGTTGGTTTTCGTTATTTTTCTTTGGGGGTCAGAATGATAATTGATTGCTGTGATATTGTAATCTCTTCTAGTAATTGTTTTTCAGGTTGTGAAAACATGCTAATTTCAATGTGCAGTGGTGTGGTGTCTCTTTTGTTTCCTTGTCTTAGTTGTTGGTTGATGGGGTTGTGCAGTGAGATCCTACACTAGGAGGACCTTTTACTACTGTACAGTAGGACCTTTAAAAGAAGGATTATAAATCACAAGAATTTTTGGATTTCAGTGACATGTAACAAACTGTAATTTAACTGTTCTTTGTGGTGTATTAAGATTTCCACAGTATCATCAGGAAGCCTTGACTGACTGTGGTATTTAAAAAAATTTAGTTGGTTGTCCTGTAGAAAAGAATATTTTTATTTAGGAGGAGAAACTTCCGTATTTCAAATTCAGCTATACTGCTGAATTATTTGTGCATTTAAAAAAATTCTAACTGGAAATTCAGAGGGAAGAAAAAAATGGTGAGGAAAGTCTTCTCTCAGTCAGCTTTTTATGAGTTACCCCATCTCTTTCCAAACGGAATTGCAGAATGTTGTGTACTGTTTAAATTAAGATTGTAAGAAGAGTAACAATAGGAAAACCAAAATACAACCAGTAGTGCATTTCCTGTTGTAATACTTGGTCTTCAAGGGAACACCTGTTTTACCACTGCTCCTAAACCTTTCCTGGTTCATGATCTCGTGTGCTGCAGGCATCAGGCTAAAATAAACACTGAATTTTCTTTTCCTTCTTGGCCACAATTTTAACTTTCTAATTTCCTGTGGCGCTTAAGTCCTCCAGAGGACTTCATGGGCATTGTGTTACGTGACAATTAAGGAGCTGGACAGTTCAGCAGTCACAGGATAACTTCTGGATCAATGAAAGGCAGTGTTATACACCACAAGGATTTTGAAAGATGTTCTTAGTGGGCATATGTTGGTAAGATCCTTTGAAATACTTGAAATAAAAATACTATAAAAGTCCACAATTAAAAGGATAATTTTGTGTTATAGGCAAAAGAATAACTAATAGGGGATTAAAATTACCAGTAATGCTTAAATAGCTCAGCATGTAATAGTTCCATCAAATGCAAATGGCACTTCTAAACACTTCTAACCTTAATGCTGATGAAGACAAGAACCCAGCAAAAAATGAACATATTTTTCCTGTGTGTTTTTTTGTTATACTGAAATCTTGCTCAGAAATCTAATAATGAGAAGCTTAAAGGACAGGATTAATTAAGTGTTTCATCCATGACCTCATAAATTCAGAAATGCTTTCTTTGCTGTGCTTTCCAGTGTTTTATCAAATTTAGCCTTAAATAACTTCTCTTTCTGTGGGAAAATACTTTCTGCTTTGTATTATATTGCTGCTAAGAAATGTTTTCTGATGCTTATCCTATGCCACCCCTCCTCCCTGAGTTCATCCCACTTTTTCATTTATGCCCCTATAGAGTCACGCTGTGTAATCCTTCTCCCTCCTCTGTGATTTACACTATCATCATATATCTCAGTAGCTATCAGCCAGACAGGCTAAATTATGTAGTTATTTTGATATCTTTTTCTGCCCTCTTTCAGAGGATACTGAAAATTTTAGCTTAGGAAGCAAACTTAAAAGTAAAACAAGGACTGATATTTTGTTTAAGAGCTACTGAGATTCTCTTTGTAACCGCCCCTGTATATTTTTTGCTGACTTGGGATTTCCAGTTTGGCAGGTTGGTTACAAATGGTACTGCCAATCTTTTGAGTTAAAGATCATGATTGCACTTAAGATGCTTTGCTAGAGCAAAGTTCTTTTTTCTCTTGAATTCATTTTTTGTCATGTATAAATGTGTATGTGAGTGTGCAGTAAAACATGTAAATATGTATTTAGGCATGCACATGGTCATGCTGTGGTGGTAGAGGTCATGCTCTTCATTTCTGATTCTCCATGTTTCAGCCTTGGGGATTGCTAACACAGTGTTGTGGGTTTTTTTCTGCTTTCCCAGTCTCATGTCTCAAGTATGTGAAATCAAAGACATCCTGCTGCTCATGTGCATCCTGCTTCTTCTGCTTTCTGGGTTGTGGGCACAGCCTTTCTTGTCAGATGACACTAGAGGCTAGCTCCACTGAAGGACTGCTGCTTAAGTCCTTCTCTGAAAATCTGCTGCAAGTAGCTGTTTTCTTACAAATAATTCTTGTGTGATCATTTGTTGGAAACAGTTCCTAGACCAAAGTATCAGTAGGTGTAGAAGTATCACGTTGCTATGAGGTAGTGTGGATCTGATGTAAGAAAACATGTTATCCAAGGACATCTCTTTCTTTTAGTAAAAGGAAAATTAAGCAAAATTATTGTTTACAGTGGATGGGTAAATCATCAAGGATTAAGGTAGATGGGTAAGTCATCAAGGATTTTAAGTAGGCAATCTGTTTAGTTTTCTGACTGTGGGATGAGGGGACGGGGAATATGATTTTCCACTTGTAACACATTTTCATTTTATGTGGTGCTGTGCATCCATGTATGACTTTTTGTTCTAGCAACTTGGACTTTTGATCCAGCAAAAAAAATCAACAGTTTGAATAGGAAACTGAAGCAGATTGTTTCTAGAGATGAAAGAAGACTATGGAGCAGTGCTTTAATTGAAATGAGGAAAACAACATAGCCATATTTGGGATTGTAGCAATGGTAGAGTTTAAGATACTTACTTTTGCATGATCCTTGACATTTTTGATCTTTCATCTTGTGTCAGTATTGGTTTTATGTTCTCAGAGCTCTGACAATGAGTGATAGTGCATTAGGGACATGTTCCTGTATATATCATGTTTCTAATGCATTTGTAAGATCAGCTGAATTGTCAATACTTCCTTACATGCTTTCACAGTTCTAGATAGAACTCTCATTTTATTTCTGCTTCTGTTTTCTGTATCTGTGGTGACTCTGTCAAAATTCTTCTTTCAGCCTGAGAAGGGGCAAAGCACTGACTAAAGCTAACAGAAAAGAGAAGCAGAGCTGAAGAAATATTATCTCTGCTTGCAGGTAAATAAGTTAAAAAAAAATTAGTTTTCTGAATCTTTCACACCAGCACTGCCAGCCTTTTTAGTTGGTAACAAGTTTTCAGTCCTTCTCCATTTTAATTAATACTTAAATTTTAATTTATTTAGTCATTTAAAAAATCTTTCTTCATCTTCACCAACTGCTAAGGACATGTATGATAGCTATATAAATTTGCTTTCCATATAGAATTCATGCATTTTCTTACTCCTAATACAAAGAAAATTACAAGACTTGAGACATAAAGATTGGTGTGTAACAATAATGAGAGAGAGAGAGAAAGAGGGAGAGGTAGAAGATAATAATCTTCTGAAGAAGAAATTCAGACAGACCAATTTTATCATCTTTATATTGGAGTATGTCCAGATCCTTGAATATAATCCCTTTGAAATCTGCCTAACTACCTAGGCAATAAGTTGCTGTTCAGTGTGAGAAGAGGTGGCAAATTAAGTTCTCCTCATTTTACATGCCTGTTTTATTGATGTGAGATAAGACAGGAGAGGATGGGATGGGATGGGATGGGATGGGATGGGATGCTCTGGTGAATGAACTCAGGAAGGTATGGAGAGGCAATAGTTAGGACTTTACAGACCCCACCATTAACCTTCCAGTCTCTTCCCTACGTGACCCCGTGGCAGCATCAGCAAAAGGCAGTGTGTGTCAGTGGCTCCTAATAAGGTTTGTGTCTTCCCTCCAGCTGGGAATGAATGTTGATTTAGATGGGGATGCAGACCTATGAAGTGGAGCTGCCAACTTTCCTATAGGAATGGGTTTACAGTTTGCTGAAAGGTGGGAAAGAGGAATGGGGAAAGAAATATTTTGAAATACTGTTCTGGGAACATTAGTGAGAGTTCATCTGTCTGGAGACTTAAATTAAGTATCTCCTTGTTCTACAATTTCTGTGATTAACTTTTTCAGGTATGTTTTGTAGCCTAGTATTGGTTTAGACCAAGGTCAGGTTGTGGGGATTTTTGGTGTTGTTGTTGCTGTTGTTTTATTTTGTTTGTTTGCATGTTTGTTTTAACCTGGTGGTACACATGCTTTGTTTCCTTTAATTCATTTTTTTGCACGCGATTTTAATCATTGTTTAACTTTTTCCTTTTTTGGAAATGATTCCTGGTGAAGTAGGTGTGGTGTGTCTGAAACAGAGAAAACAGATAAACAGAGCAAATTATCAGGTCCTCACACCAATTTAATAGTACTTTTTTTTGTGTGTGTATGTAGGATTTCAAAATTGATTTGACTTTCAAGAAAGTTTTCAAGACCTTGACTGAGAGTGTTCTTACTTTTGAGAGAATTTACATAATTTAAAAAATTGCTTTCTTACTTATTTTGACTATGAACATAGCTTTTTTTTGACATATGTTTTAACCTTGATTTTATTATAGTAATTGCTTACAGTGTGAAAATTGCATAGTGCATTACAGCAGCTCTTCCCGTGGGAAGGCAGTATTGTAAAATGGATAGATATGGTACTGTATGTGTAAAATTATCACATATTGAAGAGGTAATTAAATATTGGCTCTATATAGGTTTGTTGAACTTAGAATAGCTGCTTGCTTTTTATGTTGGCACACTAACTTTGTCAAGTTTTGTAAAAGAATGTTGTTCTAAACAGACAGATGTGGCTTGATAGAGGTTAACTTTTTCTGTTTCCCTTCTGTCCCTCCTCCTCCCTGCACAGGTTGTGGTTCTTATTCCACCCTCCACTTCCACTTGCTATGTATCTTATTTTTATACTGCCATTGTATTGCTGTTCTGTTGTGGTAGGTTATATTCTTGATAAAGTATTCATTCTACAAACAGAAGCTCTGCTGGACAGACTTGAACTGAGTCTGTGGGAACACCACGTTTATTCTAGTTACTTTGTCAGACTTCCTGAGTTGTTATTTAAAGGATTCATTTTCTTAATAAATTTAAGAGAAATTGCAGATTCTACCAAATCCTATTTTGTCACCTGATATTAGGAGTTCATTTGACCCCAGTGTCCCCTGGGGTCTCAGTGCTGACCCTGAGTGGCAGACCTTGCCTGGCCTGTGTGGAACACAATCTTTCAGTATGTGGTAAACTGCAATTCTGCAGATGGTTTTAAAGAAAACAAACCAAAACAATTATTATGTTTTAATTTTTATTCTCTCAATAAGTAACAGATGTGGCATTAACTGAAGATTGTTTAATGATATGTGACCTTGAGCTATAATAACAGCTTATTCTTCATTAATAATAAAAACTTGATTCTTTCATGTTGTTATTTTCTTTACTTCCCTGACTTTCATATCTTCTTTCACCTAGTCAATGTGTATGTCTTGGCTCGGAATGCAAGATGAGATGATGTTGCCTTTGGTATCTAAAGACTGGATGGAGAAATACTTCTGTGTATAGTCTTAAATGTATGTGTATATATATATATATATATATATATATATATATATATATATGCACTTCTGTGCCATAGTCTGAGATGTGCATTCTGAGTTCTGTCTTAAGTTTTCTTTCACTGAGGCTTGTTCTGGCAGGAAGTGTGACTTGCAAACATCTGGTATCACAGAAGGGTTCTCTGACATAATTAAAATATGTGGCTTTCTCATGGCTTTTCAAATAAATATTTTCTTTTGTTCTTTGAGCTGGGCTTTGTCTAGAGTAATGTTTTAACATTACAGATGTTAAAACACGAAGCTGCTTGGGTGCCCATTATCCTAGGGAGCTGTGAGCCATGGACTTAAGTATTTCCTATTTTCTAGCATTAATGACAAGGAAAGAAGTTAGCAATGCTAGTCTTGTTCTTTTTATTGTGATGCTTTAAAGCCTTTTTTTTTTTAATCTGGTGATAGCGGGACCTCATGGAGACACAGTTTAAATCTGTTTTAAGTCATGTTTGCCTCGCTTTGCTTGCTACAGAATATTTTGGAACTAGTTCTTCTTTAACAAGTTATTGGAGATGTCAGCACCTCTGAAATGCTGTAAAGGCAGTCATGTTCAGATGTAATCAAATACAGTGTTATGAGGCAGGTTTGCTTGAACACATATGAATCAATCCTGGCTCTAAAATTTTAACAAAACCATAGTACAGTTGTATCAGGAAATTATAACAGGATTAAGCAAATGCATTTTAAAATTTTACTTATGTTTATTTGAATAGGCAGAATTTTAAATTGAGGGGACTTATATTTATCATGAATATTTATCAGCAGCATTGTTTATAATTCAGTGTCAGTTGTTGCAGTTGAAGTCTTTGTAAGGAAAATACTACTTTTTTACCCTTAGGCTTTAAACATAGTTAATATATTTATTTAGCTGTAGTTACAGAAGGTGTTTCATAATATAAGTAGAATTTTTGCAAATCAGGTTTTCTGTTTTTTAGTAACCCATATACATTCATAACTGTAGAATATGCAAGGTAGAATTTTTAAGCTGGTTGATGGAGGTTGGCTAGATAGCTAATTCGTGAGTGCCTTCTTGGGTACACGTCTTCTTAAAATAGCAAAATAAGTCTTTCATCTTGCAGCTCAGCAGTGTATTGGAAGACTGAGGAGGCAGTACACAGCCTTGACAGTCATGTGGGATTTAGAAGAGGTACATTATCCATTCACCTGTGGTAAATTGTAGTGCTGGAATCAAGGATATAACAGCAAAGTAGTTAAAAAATAAATACATAAATAGAGCAAATAAGTTTGCTAAAGAGATCAGGGTAAAGGAAAGCAGACTGAAAATGTTTAGCAGTGCAATCTTACTTCATTTTTGTTTTACCTTCTGAAATTCGTATTGCTATGATTGCATAAATATCTGTATTGACACAGATACTGTGATTGTGCGAGACTTGCTGGCAGAGCTGTCTGTATTGTTTTCAGATTTTGCTGTTCACAGGAGTCCAGCATTTTGTGTAGGTTAAATGGGTTGGAATGAACTGTGTCATTTAGAAAGTGATGTGGTGAGTTGTTTTGGTTTTTTTCCTTTTACAACATGCAAGTCAATACTGCACTCTGTGTAGGCTAGCTGCCTTTCCCTGTACTTCTGCCTTTTTTTTTTTTTTCATGCTTTACTCATGTTTGCAGCCCATGTGATTTGGTATCAAATGCAAATGATGATACAAAGTTTTTAAACAAATTTTGTGTGCTGTAACATAGAATATATTTTCAATTCTAGCTTAAGATTTTGGGTTAATGGTTCTTGAGAGATGAAGGGGTCTTCTGCTTCTAGACCACAGTAACAGTAAGAGAACACAACAGCCTAAGTCACTAGCACATAAATGGGAGAATAAAAAAAAACTGGTTGTTGATTACTGTTTCACTCACTCAATAGAAAAGAGCTTCAGTGATAAGAAATTGTACAAAACCAGTAAAGGTTTTCACATTATGTAAGAAAAAGTGTTGCAGCAAATAGAATTTACTTCTTAGTAGGTCCCATTTAACATTTCAGACACAGTGGGCTCTTATTAAGGAGAGTGAGCTGATAGCAGTGTTTTAAAGTATAAGAAAGTATCTCTTTTTCCCTCAAGGGCAGTATTAGCATGTAGGTAAATTTATAGGACTCAGATTTTACTCATTGTACCTTAAACTATAAGTTTATTATCCTGTAACTCTGCTGTACTCAGGCAAGGGCTGAGTTTTAAGAACCATTTCTTACATGTCTGGACCCAGTAAAAAAGCTCTGCTAACATTGTTTTTAATTGGATGCCTAAAAGTGGCTCTGTGGAAAACTTTCCTGTCAAAGAGAAACAGGAGAAAGAGAGTAGGGATTTCAGTCATCAATTTCTGACATCACTCTCTTTACATCTCTTTCATCTCACACAGTGGTTGAGAGAGAAGGGGCAATCCTACTGGGAGATTTCACATTCTCATTCAGGATTTTAGAGCTCCATGAGAGATGATTTTGCCTGGCAGGGGAATACAATCCTGCTGCTCTAACTCCCTGCTCCTGAAGTTCCCAGTGGCACAGCAGAGTTGTCTACGGCTTCTGAGTAGGTAAAGTGAAGGAGACCTGAGTTGTGATAATAAAAGTTGCAGTAGCACCATTCCCTTCCCATTGGTATTAGTGTGTTTCTCCAACATGAGTTAGAAGGAGCTGATGATTAAATAAAAAAAAAGCCTTTTCCAACAGGAAATGCTTGAAATCTGTCTTAGAATACAAAAGATGTGAGGTGGATATCTAGGCAGTGCTGCATACATAAATGTTATTGGAACTATGTCAAAACACCATTTTTCATTTCAGCTTGTGTGCTGGTATAGATGGAATATGAAGTTTCAGTCACAGACAGTATTCTTCCTGTTGAAAGCTGACAACTTCAGTTTTCATTTAAATGACTGTTGATTCTTGAACAGGAAGGATTATTTTTTAAAATTTAATTTCCTCTGTGATACTCATTGCATTTGAGACATCATGCAGTGGCTATTAAAAGTGATGCATATATTAAATTCCCAAATAAAGATTTTAGAGCAACTCCTGCCCAGCTCTGTTTTAAATAAATTAGAGCCTTTAGGCTGATCTGAAAGGACATTTGCTGAAACCATGGCTACAAAGCACCTGGACAGCACTGGGGGATGAGTTTTGAGATGATAAAATTAAATTATCATTTTTAATACAAATATTTAGTGAAAAAGAGAATGTGAAAAAACATTGTTAATAACAATTGAAGCAAAGGCTATTCAGATAGGTTTCATAAATGTTATGTCCAGTTTACTGAAGTTGTTTGGCAGTTGTGACATTGCATTGCAGATGTAACTAGAAATAGATATTTGATCTGGGGAGAGATTCTTTTTTTTTTTCTTTAAATGACATTAATTTGTTTTTCTTTTAATCTTAGAAAGCCTTATAAATTTAGTGCCCTATTTCCAGTACATTGGACTAACATTTTACATGCTCAGGTATGGCAATACATTGTTGCAGGGGTGAACAGTGGGACACAAATAAATTTATAATAAATGTGTGTGAAAGAGACAGTTGAAATCTTTTAAAGGTTTTGATGTAACAGTAATATTAGTAGTCAGTTTTCCTTCCAAACCTGGAGGAGCCTCTAATCCACCTTCATGGAAAAGTTTACTTAATTTTATGCACTGTAGTCAACTGTCAAATAATTAATTTAAAATTCAGATCTGAGGGGAAATACAAAATCACTAAATCTGTAGACTCATATGGAGTCCTCTTCACTTTCACACTGTTGGAGTGCTTTTTGATAAAGAAGAAAGAGGATGGAGTAGCAGCTAGATGTCTGGAACTGATCCACAGTTCATTGAATTAAATTGAAATTTTTTTTCATTAACTTTGATCATCCTTGGATTGAACTGGTATGCATATGATTTAATTAGTAGCAAGCTCGGGAAATGCTGGGATGTTGGCTTTCCTAGTTCCTTACCTACTGAGATGGTAATTACATAAACCAATATATTTGTGTGCCTATGATATGGCAAGTGCAGAAGTACCCACCATTGACTTTCCTAGTGGTGGACCTCCATTTTAAAGAGACATTTTATGCTAAACTTCTTTTTCTTCATTTCTTTCTAATGATAAGATCCAATCTGCCCATCTTTCATTCATTACACATAAAACAAATCTGTTTCTGTGTCGTTGAAAATACTTGTGTTCTGGAAAAGGGAGCAAATTGTAGCTTTATCCTATGTCTAATTTTGAAATACATTAATTCCTTCTCTCCCTCACATATTATATTTAACATTAAGGGTTAGAAATGCAGTTTTGTTAGGTTCTCTTTGCCTCAGAGCAATGAGGTTCTCTAATAGCAAATGTTTAAATATCCAATAGAATATGTTTTTATCATGGATCACATTGACAGTATCTCTATTAATGCTGTAATTTAATTTTTTTTTTAAAATTATGTAAAACAGTGCTGCTTCATGTTGGGATAACTTTACGCCTCAGAGCAATGAGGTTCTCTAATAGCAAATGTTTAAATATCCAATAGAATATGTTTTTATCATGGATCACATTGACAGTATCTCTATTAATGCTGTAATTTAATTTTTTTTAAATTATGTAAAACAGTACTGCTTCATGTTGGGATAACTTTAAATTTAGGCAAGTTTGAGAAGCAACCAGAGAAAATTCCACTGCTAAGGGCAGGTTTGTAGGCAAAGCTGTTGGACAGTCATAGTTCAGAATGGCTAAATTCCTTATCTGAAGCATTTGAAATGTTTTTACCCTGGACCAGACTTCTATAATCTTATTCCTTCCTGTATTGTTCTTTATTAGGTGACGTTAAGATCCTTCTTGGGGCAAGAGAGGAGGGGTGGTGGGAGCTGGCTGTGGGTGTTGACACTGGACAAGGAGATTCCCTGTATGTGTGTCCTGTTTGCTTTGGCAGACCCTGATGTGAGTCTGAATGATTTACAGTCCAAAAGTTTGTGAAATCTACCATGCTTCTTATGGATAAGTAGCATAAATAGGAATAGTTGGTATAAAAATCAAGGGAGAAAGGCTTATAAGCTAACATGACATTTTCTCAATTTAGCAGTTGTGTAACTAGCCTGTCACTTTGGTTTGCTTATACTTTTGGTAGTTTGCACCCAGTATGTAGCACAATAAATAAGAATTCTCTAAGGTGTCAGTTACATACCTGTCAATGAAAACTAACCTAAAAACATTAGGTCTGTGTCAAAAAATATTAAAAGGAACCTTGATTATTTTTTCTCAAGGGCATTTAAGAGTTACTGAAGCAGCATTAAATATTATACCAACAAGATGCTGAGGTTTTAGATGGTATTTTCACTACTGCTTTACAGGAAAACATTTTGTAGCAGTTTTAACATAACACAGAACATAGGCAGAACCTTTTGTGGCAGACATTGCCTTCTCAAATAAGCATGACATATGCTTAGGCCATGCTGATGTGTTATTGTTTATCATCTACAATGATTTTGGAGTGTATTATAAAATTATTTGTGTTCTTGAGGGAGTGATCCAGACAACAGAAAAATAATTAACTACGTGATCTAAGTATATTTGTTTTATATGTTTCTGGCTGCTGATTGATGCACTTATATTTCTACTTCTGCATTTGCAATTGAGAAGGGATATTGGTAAGCAAATGTTTTTCCTCAGTTACCTTTGTTTAACTAAAAAATTAACTCCTTTTAGAAGGAGAGCAATATTTTTAAGGTACAAATCTGAGAAACAGGCAAATAAAATGTATACACAGTCTACTTTTTTGGTGTCAGAATTAAAAGTAGAAAAATACTGTTTAATGTATTACTTAATGTATTTTGAAACAAGGCATCCTATCTTTCTTGTTACATATTTTGAGACAGCACAGTTAAAAAATTAAGATGTTATTGTACAAGTTGGGAAAACTTTTCTTACTCTGTCACAAACCTTCTGTTTGGTGATTGCCACAAGAATTTCTAGCATATAATTGAGAAACAGTTGTCTGACCTCTACTGATTAGGAGTTGGGATTTGGTTTCTTATGCTTGAATATGTCAGTTCATCAACTTCTCTGGCTCTGAAATAGCTTATTGTTTCTGTGTGTTGTTTTCTGTGTGTTCCTACTGTTTCAAAAAAAAACCAGTCATCTTTGCTGTCATACCTCCCAACACTTTTGAAGAAGCAAACCCTTAAAAAGCAATGACTCTGTCTTCTCCCCAGGATCACCCATATTGAAATGTGCAGTTTGTGTTGCAGAGCCCCCCTGTGCACGTATGGTTTGACTCTACAAAGTCTCTCCAGCAATCCCTGCTCATCTATCGTGAAATGCAGTAGCAGCTTGTTTCAGATTTCTGGTTGTTAATCAATCTGTTCACACTTAAATGTGTTGCAGCCTGGTGAAAGCAGGGACTGTCCTGGATGAATGATCTGAGAGAAATGAAGTGGATGTATGTAAGTGTCATCTGCCCCCAGAATGGCAGATTGCTTTAGCAGTGACCTTTATCAGTGAGAACAGACTAAAGTTGTATCATTTTTGAGAACCAGAGTGCTACTTCCACTTAAGCTATTGCTGGGTGTGATGTTTTGCCATCACTTTTTGAAGACACTGTTAGGTTGAGTTTAATACTTTTCTTAAAAAAATCCAGATTTTAAGCATAAAGGCCTAAGGAAATTATGTCTCCAAGATGGTGCTTGTGCGTCTGCTGTCAGCCCTCTTTTTTCCACTTCAGTTAAATTTCACACAGAATGTCTGGGTCACCAGAGACAGCAAGGTACAGGTGGTGTGTGAGAATAAAGGGTTTTATGAAGGAGATAAACCCTATAAACTCCATAGCCAAAGGAGAGGTAACAGGACGAATTTGTCCCTTACCACTGAATCTGCAAACTAACTTTGCCTCCAAACACAGAGGAAATAAACTTCTGCTAGTTCTGCTGCTTGCAAAAGAAAGCTTACTGTAAACCTGAGAATGAATTATGTTCTATTGGCTGACACATCTTACAGAAGAGGAAAATAGAATGGTGCTGTCTGAAATATTTTAAAAGAGCTGAGAACGGATGCTTTAAGAGAAAAACATATTGCATATGTTGTCTTTTAGAAGAATAGTGTGTCTGCAGGAGAGAGCTTGAGACAAATGATGCTGTTTTTCACAGTCTCGGAGATGATTAGCAAATATTGGAACATAATAGAAGTTATAATCAACTTTAAATGTAAACTGTTAGATTGCTGCTGAGGGAGGAGGCTGCTTAGACAATAAACCTTACAGTAACACATCTACTTCTTTAAAGCTGTCAGCATGTTGCCATCATCTGGAAAAGTATACACAAGAGCTCATCATAAACCTATCAACTTTTCTGCATTAATTAACATCACCGTTTGTGATACATGGCATCTGAAATGAAATATTTTAAAATTAAAATCTCCCGATTTTGTGGTATAACACCCTCCTTTCCACAACTATTTGAATTACAAATATTCTAGATGTTTGGAATGAAAATCCATAACTGTGAAAAATAATCTTAAAAAAGAGCTCAAAATCAGTTAGTATTTCACTTTTGTAGTGTTGGTAGCCAGATGCAAAAAGAAAAGGAAAGGTAGGACATTTACAGTGCATCATGTACTACAGGTCAGGCATAGACAAAGTAGATAGAAGTAAATAGTAAGTGCAGTTTCTAAGACTTGAGAAGTGAATATATAAGTGTGAGATTTCTTTTTTAGTGACTTGTGAACACTTAATCTTTCCCAAGTTCTGCACATATAGTATCTGTCCATTTTTCCTTTTTGAAAGCATCAGTTAGGCCAACTCTAGGTTTGCTTTTGTGTGTTAGCAAGCAGCTGTTTTGTGTGGATCTCTCTGTATGAGGAACTCATGGTGGGGAGAGCACTAAATCCAAATGAGCCATAATTAGGTTGCCCAGAGAAGTTGTTGAAACTTTTCCTGGAGACTTTCAAACCCAGCTAGGGAAGTCCCTTCTTTGGACAGGGTTTTGAACTAGGCCTCCTCCACTGGTCTCTTTGAACCAAAATTATTCTATGATGCTGTAGTTCTGTGAAGTACAGAAGTAAAGCTTGTGTTCATTTCTAAAGGAGATTGGTCTAGGGCTTATCTTCAAAAGTCATCCCTAAGCTTGGTTCTAGGACCTTCCCTTCTTACTGTCATTAGACTTTGCTTTCCTTGTGGGAGTTTTGCTCCACAGTACACTGTATTTGCCATGAGAAGTTAGAAAATGGGAGATAGACCTTCACCATAACTCATGCTTTAATTCTCTGCAGGACTTGTAACTGAGATTTTAGGCAAGGTTGTGCATGTTGTGACTGTCTTTGATGGGGAAGATAATTCTATTGAGTTATTTGTATCAGGATCATATTATCCTGGAGCTCATTCTGAGCTTCTGTTCTTTCTGAGATTACGAAGTTGGAATTTCTGAACCAAAAGAGAGGGCTTATGCGTTCTGAAAGCAAGGTTTAGCACAAACTCCTTTCCTTGTACAGTTCATTTGTTCAGCCTTGCAATTTTGTGAGGGTGTTTAAAATTTCATTTTTCTAATCTTCCATTAGTATTGATAAAGCTGCTCCTTTGTGGTAACTCTCACCAGCGAGAGGTGAGCAGTAATTACCCAGTTTGAGAATTAGGTATCTGCTTTTCCCATTCCAGGGGAAATTACTGCAATTCCAAAATATGGTGAAGAAATGCAGTTCTCGCTGTATTTTCTGTATGGGTCAAAGAGTTTCTGAGCTGTGGAAATATTCCAATCTATGCTTCAACAATAAGTAGAGTGGGCCATCTGATGCAGATTTGATTGCTCGAGCATTACAGTACATGGAAAAATGCTCTATGCGACTTGAAGTGGTTTGACAGAATAGGATATATTTTTTTGCAGTCCACATTTTCCATGTGCACACCTGCAGAAAGCAGGCAAACACATGGCCTACCCACCCCACCACTGCAGCCAAACTATCTGCCTTTTGGAGTTCCTGCCTCAGGTGTGCATGGTGAAGCCAGAATCTGCACTTAGGTAACCTTACTCTGTTCCTGAAAGTATTCAAAGTACTTTGATTTTAAAAAGAATGCTCGTGATTTCATATAGAATTGTTTTCCATTCCTTGAAACATGAGGTGCTGTATAAAAAATAAAATAAAATGAAAAGCTAGTAGAGTTTTTTGAGGCAAAACATATATAGATACATTGTGAAATTATGTCTTACTATACATCACTCTTAAAATGTAGTATCACTAGAACCAAAGATATGCACCTGTCAAACTGTACCCATTCAGGGCATCACTGATGATACTATGTAAAGATGTCACCATCAGATGTGAATACAGAATTTTTAGCAAACTGTGGTTATACTTCCTACTGATGCTTGCTATTAGAGGTTCCCTTCTGATGACACATCTAGCACCTTCTGATATTTACAGTCTTAAATTGATTTGCATTTGGAGCTAAGCTTTTACCCTTACAGCAAGACAGAGCATAAACAGAGCAAGATGTGAAGCAGCATTTCTGTAGAAAGTTTTTTGTGGTAATTTTTGAAAGTCCTCTGGTGATCCCAATATAAATTCCTAGATACAAATATACCACAGCCTGGGGGATGAATGTGTACCAGGCACTGATGACTGCTGTGTAACGCAAGTAGCCTTGTGTCTTACAATCATCATAATCCCTTCTTATATAAGATAATAAATAAACATAAATACTTTAAAAAAGCTGATTCTTGAATATTCAGGGCTAAAGGGTCTTGGCTGACCAAGGGTATGCTGTTTCTTGCAACAAGAGAGCTTTCTGCCATTGCTTAGTAGTAACAGAATATCTTACATCTGGCATGAAAAACCTGAAAACCTCCTTTTATTGCCTTCTCTATATGCTACAGAAAAAGATGTTTTTTGGTTCTTTTCATGACTTCACTTTCTTTACTAGTTGCAACAGAAAAATGCTCTATTTATTTTGTCAATGAAGCGCCGAGTGCTCCAAGATGAGATTACCTCAACAGAGGAATGCGCAACCTTTACTACAACAAACAGCTTTACCCTGATGACTTATTTGCTGAAAATAATTGAGGATGTCTAGGTAGCTGAAAACTCTCATCTACTGTGCAACAAGAGCATCTGGTTTGGTTTGTGCATTTGTTTGCTTTGCTCATGGAAGTTTCTTGATTTTCCAAGCCAGCCAGGAAAACCAGCAGAATTATTTAAGCAAAACTCCCCCTAGCATACTACAATAAGGCCAAATAATTAGATTTACACCCTTAGAGTAGATACACAGCTCAAAAACAAAACCAAACACCCTTGATTCAGTTGACACAATAATATGACAGAGAACAGGCTGTTTCACTTGACTGATTGGTTGGTTGGATTTTGCCAGCATTAGGAATGATGTCCTGGAAAAACTCTGATGTTTCTGACTTAGAGTAGGAACTGAAGTTATCTGGTGCCCGCATCAGGCTGCATCAGCAAAGATTTCATGCATTTAATTTGTTCTTCCAGTGTGGCTAAAATAATTCCACTTTCTTAGGAAGGAACATTTTTAAGCAGGTAGGTATCATACTTTTAAAGCCATTTTTCCCCAACTGTCTGTGTTTGTCAGTAGAAAGAAGCCAAGATGAATTTACTAAAAAGATTCGATGGTACATGACAAAACTGGGATTTTATACTTACTGTGTTGTTGATTACCCATTGATTGCTCTGTTTATATGAAATTAAGACCATTTTATGATTACTAGCCCTTTAGGCTCTGATTCAGATACTTAAATTGAAATGGATCTGTCTGCTGCTTGTACTTCTATAAATGACCAGTTATAAGTTATGTAATAAATAATGTAAGTTTCCAGAAGTGTCATTTTTATGGGTGGGCAACTTAGCAAGTTTTATTTTCGGTGGCCATTACTCAGTCTGGTAACCTGGGTGGAGAGGCAAGGGAAGAAAAACTCTGCTTTTACAATGTAGTGGGCAGATACCAAGTAATTCTGGAGTGTTCAAGAGAAAAATGATCAGTTAAAGCTGGAACAATTTAAGGTCCCATGTGTGATAAAGTTTCATGTCTAAGAGGAGTCATAAAAGATCAAAAGCTGAACCTGCTTCCACTGAGACAAATATAAATGTTTGTTCCTAGGGAGATTTTTGAGCCTAAATTCTACAATCCTGAAATATTTTCAAGTCTGGGTAGAGTAATCCTTACTAACTAGCCAATTTTAAAAGAAAATTATTAAACTTAGTGGGGTTTTGTTGTGGTTTTTTTTTGTTTTGTTTTGTTTTGGTTTTTTTTGTTTTTGTTTTTTTTTTTGTTTGTTCATTTGTTTTTAATGCAGGCTTTTAGCAAAGCGAAAGGTTTTCAAAGATTAAAGTTTAGGAACATGTCTGGTTAGATGATTACAATTTCTTTTAAAATATATTTCAGTGTTGTACATGCTAGAGGCAGGATGCTCTCCTCTGGGAGATCCCCAGAACACCATTATAAAAAGGATATGAAATGGTGTCACTGGAGTGATACCACTTACAGGCATGCTTTTTTCTTATCACAATGAGAAGAGTTTAATGCTTGAAATAAAAATATATGTTGTATCTTTAAAGAATTTATTTTGCACCTTTGTCAAAGATGTCAGAAGGCTGTACCACCAGCTGCCTCTGTTCATTCCTGTAGCATGGGCAAAATCTGTCTGCCATGGCAATGGACCTTACTCATATTGAAACAGAGGTGTATTAAATATAAGAAGCAGTCCACAGAAGGAGGGAATAGAAGGAATATTTTGCTGCTAACATTGAATGATTAACATTATAAAAGCTTTAAATTTTATCCTGGCTAATTTTTATAACAGAAATTAAAATGTAAGAATTTCTGTTTTGCATTCAAATCTTCAGTGATTCAGACTTTGCTGCAAGTGTTTCGTGAAAATACTTATTTAAAAACCCCAAACCAGCTGTTTTAGTTGGCCTAGAAAGGGAATGTCATGTGGAAAATGCTACAGTTGAAAATCCTTGAAATTTTGTTTTCTTTGGTGGAGGGCTTTGTTTGTTTGGATTTAAACTGAGCCTTCTGTTTGGTTTTGTATCAGAGAATTCCTGCTGTTATTATTTCAAAAAGCGTGGGCCAGGTCACAGGTAAACAAAATTGTGTTGGTTCGTTTTTATTACTTAACTGTGTGCTCATGCTAAGACAGGGTAGTACAAAGCAGCAGAAATCATGTGCATGGTTATACTGTAGTGTTGTCTTTTGGGATTCAGCTGGAAGAGTCAGCTGGTACTTGGTAAAGGTACTTGAGTCTATAGGAACCAGTGCAATACCTGCTGGCTTTGTTTTGGTGAGGTGCTGTTTGGGAGTTTAAAAAAAAATCTGTTGTAGGAGCTATGAAGGAACTCTGACTCCATGTGTACAGACATTTACAGAGCACTGGCCTGTGTGGATACATGCTTGCTCACATCTTGTGATTTCTGTCTCCTCAGAATTGCTTTCTGTTGTGGTCTTCTTTCCCTTCATACACATTTGTATGTGCATATTTTAAGTTTAATTCTGTCATATTTTTGTCATATGAAAGCCAAAATTTAATGCAAAAACATTTATGAGAAACATTTGCAAAGATGGTAGTAGCTGTATACAGGCTGTGTACAGTGGCCTGTCCTGTTCTTGATAATTTTGTGTCTGTGAATCCAGACTTATATTGCTTATATGGAGGTGGTAGAATTGACGATATTAAATAGACCAGGGTATTTTCCACTTGTGTATGTCATCTGTGAAAAATAAATACACCATTGAATGAAGAGTCCAGCTTGGAAGTGTCTCACTTTTAACAAGTTCAAATTTCTGTTCTATACTCCTACGCCTTCATTACATAAGCAGTGGTTGGAGTTGATAAAGGTTAGTGCTAAAGAAGAGGCATTTTGCTTTCAAACTCATGAAGGCAGACCCATCTGCCTGCTTTAGTCTTCTCTTCCATGCCATTTCTTTTTGTAACAGTATGTCAGAAGACGTGAGCATTTCTCATTTTATCTCCAGCCATGTCTGACCTCCTTTCTCGATCCACGCTTGGAATCAGCAGAATGGGTACTCTTTGCCAATTGTAGTGGACAGTTGAGAAGGTAAACTGATCTTGTACTGTGGTTCTTGAAGTTCTTTTTGAATGGAGACACTTTCTGCTGTTACCTCCAGAGAAGTGTTAACTTTTCAGACTTTGAAGTGCCTCTCATTCAGGGTTTTGCTATCAGTCCATTCAGCTGGGCAGAAATATCTTTCTAAAGACATTTTGAAAGCAGTGGTAATTGCAGAGCTTTTGCTTGTTTAAAAGGAAGTTATTGGAGCTTTCTGTTTTCATGAATTCTTACAGCTACTGACTTGCTCCATGCTTCCAAGGGCCATCTTAAAGCATTATTGTGTTCTCAGCAAATAGTTGTTAAGCTATGTAAGACCCAAATAAATATTTTAAACAAACAGGTCTGCTGCAAATGTGCCAAGGGAATTATATTCCTTTGTATTTTTTCTAGTAAGGGTTATTTATTAGGGTGAGCAGATGGGTACTATTCATTTTTGGCATTCATTGATAAGCCCGCTACCTCTCCAGGTGGCACTAGAAAAATGATAACACTGTGGCACTGCTCCCATTTTATTTTTATTTCTCTCAAGCTAGTTAGTCACCTGTCTCTGTTCTCCTCATTTAGAGCCATCTGCTGGATTTTTTTGTTTCTGTTTTTTTGATGTTCTCTATTCTAAAGTCACCAAGGGATCTCCAGTAGGGGCTGATGCAAAGTCTTTGCTTGCTGAGTATTGGCCTTACGGATATCTTCTTTTTGTCATCTTCTCTGTAGCCAGCTTGCAAGTTTTATTTTCCTCAGCCTGTCCTTATGAAGTAATCCATACAACACTGACTTATTAGTGGACTGTTTTACCACTTTGATGATTAATATAGGGGGTTCTCTTACTTTTTTTTCTGTTTAAATATTAAAAGAGTGAAGAACTATTGAGAATCTGTCCTCTGTTGCATTTGTTATCATGAGAGAACGCAAGAACATAAATCTGGCACACAGGAGTTGGACTCAATGGTCCTGATAGGTCCCTTCCAACTCAGCAGACTCTATGATTCGAAGTTATTAAAAGACAAACTTTATCTACATAAAACTACTTTTAAAAAAGTTTAATCAAGAGTTTATTTATTTTCTGAAGAGGCAAGATAGGCAACGTGCTTTTAAATTAGAAAACCTTTTATTGTGAGTATAGGAGGTTGTCTAGACTGTTTGGACCTAACTGTGTGGGACTAACCCACACCTATCATCAGCACGCATTTGAAATGTATCACCTGACTGGATTTGAGAATGGATGAACAAAAGCCCATACTTGACTCCACATGAAACATCTGTGGCTGAGGGGTCAGGTCACAGTTTCACAGCTCTGCTTCCCTGTGCTTTCCTACCCTTCTTTCCATCTTCCTTGCAACCTCATCCTTGCTTCCAAGACAGCTCAGCTTTCCCATCCCTTTGGAGAACCAGTACTATACTATTGGACTGTGTTATCAGGTTTCTAGTTGTGGTCACGAATTTTATTGTCTGATATGATATTAAAACTGATCCAGGCAATACTGAAAGAAAGGTGAACACACATGAACATACATTTAAACCTTAAATGTGTAAGCACATATAGTGTGTGGCCACAGTTATAGGAAAAGCTGAGTAATCTGATCATCTTAACTCAGAATTACTTATTTGTTACTTGCTAGTTATTAAGATTATTTTGTTGCTCTTAAAGTTAAATTGCACTGATATAGTAGTATATATACTGTATGTTATATAGTATATAGATTTGAGTTTCAGTTCCAGTTTGGCTTTCTTGAATATTTTTACTAGAAAACAATAGAAATGTTTTTCCTTGCAGACATCTGGGATGTCTTCTTCTTTTCCCCTCCAGGCATTGTGCTGCAAGCACATCCTTTTGCAGCTCTTGCTCTCAGCTGAATTTTATATTGAAAATTGAATTTTATATTGAATGTTGAATACTACCAGATCATTCTCTTGACTTGCCCCTACTCTTTCTCCTCCTCCTATCAGTTGTAATGTAGTTTGTTCTGTGTAGCTGCTGAGAGTTTCTCTTGCTACCAGCCATTTAATTAAGGAAATCCTTGAACACCCCATTATCCTCATTATGGTTACTGCACTGTTTTTTCATTACCTATCCTTATATCCATTCTTGCTCTCCTGTGTTTAAAAATAGCCATTGTCACTCATATAGAAAGAACAGAGAGAAATGACAGATGATAGATTTGAGGAGCTAAAGAGTTATGTTCTACATATTAGTTTCTTTGGTGGTGGTGGTGGTGTGAAGTTTTATAGTTTATTTTTTCTAAGTGGTAGTGTAATATCTATTCTGTGATTTATTCTAGTAATAGATTATAGTAATCTGTTCAATCAGCAAGGATTTGAGGTCCCTGAGAACAGATGTAATCCACAGGGATAAAGTACTGGATAATCAAGAGTGAAATATATATTTACATAATATTACATTTTTACAGAGTATTACTTACTTTTTGCAACTTTTCTGCATCCCAGTTTGCCTCTGGGGAATTGCATATTTTATCCATGGCTTTGAACTGTTGGTAACTGAACTTTTTCTCTACATTGTTATTCTGGTTGATTACTTTGCATTTCTGTAATACTGAGCTTTAAACTACAGTAAACAGACTGAAGTGATGATAGCAGTAGTTTGTCATTTGGGATGGAGAGCCATGTCAACATCGTTGAATTTAGTTTGACCTCAATGATTCCCCTTCCCACTTTAAATGTTAGTCCAAAAGATATTCTCTTTATATTTTCAGGAAGAATTTCTATACAGAAGGGAATTATCCCAGGTATGTGGATTTTAGCACTGATGATCTGGACCAGTGAACAGAGTATTCCACTTGTGTCAGCCAGATTTGCTTGAGGGAGAACTTATATATGTTTTCATCACTGGAGTCTGCATTGTTTTTATTTCAGTGTAGGTCACCCACCACAACTTTGAAATACGAGATGGAAAGTTTTGGAGCCACTTTCTGTGGCTCTCCACTAACCTCTGAACTGAATCCTAGAATATCTTGGGTAATGAACAATTTGGTTTTAATGCAAAAAACGTCTAAATGAATGTGAGAACTGCAGACCTCGTGTCTTTCTTCTCATTTCATTTCTCACAATTCATTCTCTGTTCCAATTTTAGAGAAACCTGCCTAGTGGTTATAAAAAGGCCATCTTTTGGAAGAAGATCAAAAGTGTAAATCCCAAAGTAATCACTGGTAACAAGTATATCCCTTCCACTTTAAATCATAATGCAAATGTACCATTATCTAAACCAAGGTGTATATAATGAATTATTTGTCTGAATCAGGATGATGTATGTAGCTAATTATACTGAGGCACTTCTACATTCCTTTATTTAATAATGTAGAAATAAAATGTTTTAAGAGAGTAATAAAACAATATAGTCCAAGTGGAGGTGTTGACCCAAATGCTTTGTGAGTGCACATTTTTAATAGGTTTTGTGACAAAACTTGCTCCTGACCTTGTTTGAGGCAAAGGAGCCCATCAAATTGAAGAAAATTCAAAAGAGAGAGATTGTCAGTTCTCGATTTCCCCCAGTGATATTGCATATATTTATTTATGTATAAAGTGTTCTCCTTTACTGGAGATCTTCTACTTTGTGCTTTTTAAAGCATCCTACTGTCAGTTAGACCAGTGCAGCAGCTAAATGAGGCTCCCGACCCATAGGTTGGTGCTCTGTCTCACAAAAACCTCAGATACTCTCATCTAATGAGGAACTTGTGGTGGAGAGGGGGATGGCATGCTAGCTTGGGAAATCTTTGCATAAGACTCATGTCTTTTTGAAAACAAAAGATGAAAACATTAAATAAGCAAATATATAAATAAACAACTACTAAATATTTTAGAACTTCACCCTGCTTGGGAATTCACCTTAAAGAATGTCATTTAGAAATGAGGTAAGTAGAGAGAAAATGCATGTAAACATTCAGCTCTACAGGTCCTTAAATACATGTTTTTCTCCGCCTTGTTGTTTTTAATATGAAATAACAAAGTTCAACTGTTACTGATGTGAAAGTAGGAGGGAGCTTTATATTATCTAGATTGACAGAATGAGTGGGATGAGAGGATTTAATCTGTTCTTTCCAGTAACTTCTGTCAAGGGCAGGGCATAACTTGCAGAGATGTGTTCAGTCTGTGTGTAAATACTTCAGCTAGTGGAAATCATGTCACATGTGCTTCCAGGTAATTTTACAGAAAAAGAGAGATTGGAGAGTAGCAAGTCGGGACTCATCCCCACACGGGCCACCAGTTGTTGGTGCCAGTACTTGGCACCAATCTGACTGTCACCATCAGTTTACCACCTTACTATAAAACTTTCATACCTTCTCTCTGTGAGTTCCCATGGGCAGCTTCTCACAACACTGACTCCTTTTCTTTTAATTCTGCACAGCTGGTTGAATTCTACCTGTCCCTTGCACAGCCACCTTACCCTTACTGCTCCCACAGCACAGCCAACAAACCCCAGCTCTCCTCTCAGTCAGCTAACCCACTCTTTTATAGCACCCATCCTTATCGGACATAGCTGTGATCTGATAAGGGCAGCCCTTATTGAATATAGCTGTGCCCTGTTAAGGGCAGGGCTGTTTCTACTCTTTGGTGATTAGTACCAAAGAGTACTAATTAGCTGCAAGTCCTCAGGGGCAAGATTGCCTTCAGCACTATCTCTGTTCTCCTACGATCCATCCTCCCACAGTAGTGTTCCTTAGTTAACTAGAGAAAAGCATAAATGAGTCATACTTTGTAATCAAATATATATATATGTGTGTGTGTATATATATATATAGATATAATTTGTAACTGTGTGTGTATGCACATATATACACATCTGTAAATAGCACAGGCATGAATGATTATGAGATGCAGCAAATGTGTTACTGGCTTCTGGACAGTATCTGTTCAAAATCAAGGCCTGTTGATAGACAGGAGAAAAATTCCATTTCAGCCCTGTCTTCTACCCCAGCTTTAGCCAAATAAGAGATTTTCTTTTCCAGATGTGTCCCTTTCCACTGCAGGTGTGCTTTGGGTTTTTTCTTGCCTTATTTTTTGTCACAGATATTGAAAGGGATCAGAGTGTTCTCATATACTCTAACCAAGATTACAAACCATATATGCTTCATCTGAAAGAAACAAACAGAATTTAATTGTGTTTCCTATTGTCAGAGCTTGCTCTTTTATTCATGTATTTTTATTCATGTAAAGCCAATAAAATGAAACACTGACAGTTTCAAAACATTATTTCTTTTTCTGTGTGTTTATAGACAAAGTGGTTTGTTGGTGGCTGTATTTGCCAGCACCACTGTTGTTCTACGCTTGGAAAATTACAAATTTACATTTCTAAGCTTATTCCATAAGGAAAGTGTGTTTATGTAATGAAAGCTTTCTGCTCTCATCTCCTGTTCCAGAAGTTGGAGGTGTTAAGTACAATGCCCAGTGATATGAGATGCTCTATAAAAATGTGATAATTAAAGAACAGGCATGGATGGAGAGCTCTGCTGTATTTTTTGACTTTGTTTTCAGGAATGGGAGGAGGGCCTTTAGAGCTAAGCAGTTTTCCTATATATGCCTTACTAAAATAGTCTCAACAGGAAGAGGCAAACTTATTTTTACATGCCTGTTTTCTAACCATTTTTTGGGCTTTTAGGTGTGACCAGAAAAAGTACCTCTGATGAAAATGTGATTTTTTTTCTCATCCAAATATCCCAAACAAGTAACCTTCCTTCCTCAAGTGTGAAAAAACAAATCAAGAACAAAATTCTGCTGAGTTTCTTTCTCTCCTGTCCTTTTTAATCTCTACATTATTCCAATTTATGATTGTGCATTATCACTGTTTGTTCCTTCTAAAACTTTACAAGCTCTTTGAAGTAATCAGTATGAGTTTAGGGGTCATATGCATAGCCACTTAAACCTGTTCATTATGATGGGAGAAATTTCCATTAAACTTTATGGTGTGTAGATGAAGGCTTGTAAGATTTTCAATTAACCTGAAGGATTAAAGCCTTACAGGTATTGTTCCTGCTTTGTGAGAGGTGAAGAAATAGTAACCTGTTCATTAGATATGGGTAGTATATAAGCAGGAAAAGAATTCTGTTTTCTCCTTGCTTTGGGAATGAAATTACTAGTTACCTGTGAGGTTTTGATAGGTGCCTAAATAAAGGAAAGAACAATACTTAGCCAGGGCTGCATGAAGGATACTGGAATGAATAAATATCATGACACTGGGAAATAGATGTACCAAAATAATATTTATTCTGGTTGACCATGCATGTGATATGCATAACAGGTTAATCTGAGGCAAAAACCCAGAAGGATTAAAAATTTGGGTGCTATGGGATGACAGGGCAAGAACAGCCCTATGGTTTTGTTCTGGAAGCTTCTCCAGGAAGTGATTCAGAGGCGATGCCGCAAATTTAAAAAAATCTTCTCATCAATTGATAGAAGGAAAACTTTGGTTCTTCAGGACATTGAGTGCTTTGCTCCAATCTGCTAAAGCCATTAAGGAGACATTTAAAGTATTACAAAGATCTTGAAGAGTATAAATGCTTTGCTGGGTTGGTGTCAGGTCACACAGCAACTTAGGTGGGGAACTAGAGACTAGAGGAAAATTAGAGGATTGAAAAATATTTATTGTAAATAAATGATGAAAGGCTGTGGCCAGAGATGGTAAGATGTTTATAAACAGTAGAAGGATGTGGTTATGTAGGAAAGTGCCCTCTCTCGTTCCTATGCCTGTGTATGAGTTTCTTGTACTGGGAGAGAAGAAAATAGAATATAAAGCATAACTCAATTGGATTAAAAAGTTGAAAAGAAATAATAGCATGTGAGAACAGTGTGTCATTGATGCTATTTTTTTTTTTTAATATTGGTATAATGCTCTAGGGGAAAAGAATATGAAAACCAGAGTTAAATAGGGCATTGAACATGTGTAATAAATATATAAGGGAGATGGAGTGGGTTAGAAAGAAGGTAAACCAGAAATTGTTTTATATTACTCTATGAATTCTGAAAGGAGGAAGTGAAGACTTTATCTCATTTTCAAATGGTGTTGTCTCTGTCTCTGCCTATTTGCACCTCACTGTGCTGTCTGATAACACCCTCTAGATGGTGATGGGGGATTCCAGCATGTTGAATTTCTCCTGACTCCATGACTTAGAATAGATATCTGGTGTGGGTTTGGGTTTGGTTTGTTTTTTTTTTCTTTTTAAATATATATAAAGTTATTTTTGATGAAGTGTTGGCATAATTGTAGGTGGTGTTTGAGCCAGTGTAGATTTAAACACTTAGATTATAAAATCAGAGACAGTCATGAAGAAAATGGCCTGTTACCCTTTAGTTAAAACACTGCATGGATATTGGGGCTTTTATTTCATAAGGAGTTATGAGCATACAGCAGAATATTTCCAGGGAACTCTTTTCTGGTAGGGATTATGTAAGTTTTGACTTGGATTTTCTATGGGTTGCATGCCTCTTTCTCAATAGCAGGACACTGTTTCAGAGCTCTGCAGTTTCCTTTTCTTAGCATAGCTAAGAGCCACTACTTGAGCTCTCTGGTAAAGTGAAAAAAAATGCAGTCCTTACACCAAAGAGTGCTAGGATTTCTTTGATTTGCAAATAGTTGCAGCTGCCCTGCTTGGACAAAACTAAATAACCCATCACCCCCACATACCTGCTATGAAAAATAGATTGCCATTTAAAGAGTATTTTTGGCTTGTCATGTGTAAGAATGGAAGTCAGCATGTTACTGTTTGTTTGGGTTTTTTTTTTTTCCATTTCTTTTTGAAAACTGAAATCTTAATTATTTTTAAAAATACTGAAAGAAATTGAGTAGTCATCCTTCCTCTTGAAAATACCAACGTATTTTGAAACATTCTCCTGGACACAGAGCATATGGCATTATCTCTTTAATTTTTTTTTGTGGCAGGGACGTGTTGCTTTGATGTTAAAGATGGTATTGTTTCTCAGGCTCAGTGTTAACCATGCTTTAGAGGAAGTCATGGCCAACAAAAAGAGATGGAAACCTGATTATTGCATTATTCTTCCAGTGTTTTTGTAATGCTGTGATCCCTTTATCGTCTCTGTGGCCCTTCCCCGGGCTTCACTGGGAAGCCCGAAGCTGGACACAGCAATTCAGGCATGGCCTTACTGGTACTGAGCAGAGGGGAAGGATCAGCTCCCTTGGCCTGCTGGCAGTGGTCTTCCTAATGCAGCTCAGGATGCTCTAGGCCTTTCTTTGTGTGACTGGCTCACAGTCAGCTTGTTATCCATCTGGACCGTCAGCTCTTTTCCTGCAAAGCTCCTGCCGTGCTAGCCAGACCCCAGCATATACCAGTGCTTGAGGTTAATCCTCCCCAGGAGCAGGGTTTTGCTCTTCTCTTTGTTGAACTTGCTGCTGTTCCTGTGGGCCCATTTTCTCAGTCTGTAGTCATGTCTCTGAATGGTGCCACATTCATCTGGTTTATCAGCAATGCTTCCCAGTTTTGTGTCATCTGTAAGTTTCTACTTGGTCACAAATGGAGATGTTAAAATAGTATTGGACCCCGTATGACCCCTGGGGCACACTGCTGCTGACCAGCCTCTAGATGGACTGTTTGCAGCTGATAACAATCTCCCAAGGCTGACAGTTCAGGCTATGTCCAGTCCACCTCACTGTCCACCACCCGTTGCCCGCTTACCGCCTTGTCACTTTCTTAATGAATATGTCCTGGGAGACACTGCCAAAAGCCCTGCTGAAGTCAGGAGCAACCTGTGTCCACTTCCCTCATCTGTCAAAAAAAAAATCTCTTTATGGAAGGCTAACAGGTGTATCAGACATGATTTCCCCTTCATAAATTCAGGCTGAAGTCTCCTAATCACCTTCACATGCTTTGGAAGTTATTTCCAAGATAACTTGCTGGGACACCTTCTCAGGGATTGAGGTGAGCCTGACTGGCTTGTAGTTCCCCAGATCCTACTTCTTGACCTTCTGGAACAAAGGACTGACATGTTTCTCCCATCTCTGTTTTCAGCTAAAGTTACTTAGGGATACCTTTACAGTGCAGTTTCCATTTTATGATGTGCCTTGCTTGTTGTTTTTATAATGATACTTAATTTAGGCGCTGCAAATAAAATAGGTTTTTTTTTTGCTGATTTTAACTTTACTACATGTTGATAAAATCTTCATTTTAGGGTTTGAAGCAGCTCTAAATATAAATAAGGCCATATGCTAAAAGTTGTGTACTATATCTTGTTAATTTTTTTCCTCACTTCCACTTCATTAGCTGAAACCAGCCCAGGTTAATTGAGACCGGGAACTCTATTGCAGACTACCATCTTTGGAGAGTAATCAGTTTTCCTGAGAGAATCACTTGAAGATTGTTAGGGAAGACCCTTGCAAAGGCCTTCCTTTGATGCATGCCAGAAATCATTTATGTGAGCTAGCAGCTCTCTACTCCCCATCAGTATGAACCTTAGCAATGTTTATTCTGGTCATGGGAGGGGGAGCTTGAAGATTGGTGTGAGCAAACCAGGATATCAGTCAAGCTGAATTGATTAAATCATAATTAAAAAAGAATTATTTAAAGGAATAGAGAAGCTTTTGTGCATTATATGTTGTTTTCATTGAAAATGCTTGGTTTTCACCATCTGGAAAAAAAAGTGAAATTAGTTGCTTGGTAAGTAATGTTAGTGCTTTATACTAAAGTAAGCAATTTTTTTGCACTTTTAAGCAATTATACAGTCTAACACAAATATAGCTGGTTTCTTAATATTTACACATTCTAATTTTATAAGATAATGATTGATGCATTTCCTGCTTACCAGCTAATAATTAATTTTAATTTGGGACATTCTGATGAAAATTTGAATTCAATTAAAAATACAGAAACCAAGCAGTATACGCTTTCCCCCAAAACCATACTTCACATGGAAAACTAGTGAATAGGCTAAACAAAGGCTTTATTTTTATTGAATGAAACAGAATGTTTCTGGATATTGTGTTCTTCTAATTTTTATAATTAATGAATGTCATCTTCAGCAGGAAGGGTCCAGGTGGTTTCAATCTTACAAGATAATTAGGCTTTTCTTCCGGAAAAGTTAGGCATAAAATATGAACTATAAAGTGGCAAAAAGGTGTTTATATTATCTTCCATGTTTTTTAAAGTAATTTTTATCTATGATTTATTGTAATAATCAGGTATTTCCAGATGTAAGCAGGTGCTTATTTTACTATGCAGGAAATTACTCTTCCCCAGCTTTGTTCTTTATACAACTTTGTTTTGTTGATGGATTTAAGAATTGAGTATATAATTATTTTTTTTTTTTAGATCTTACTTATTTTGACAAAACTAAAAATACGAACAAAGTTTGTAAGGACTATACTGGTGTTGCTTTTTTGTGGATTGTATGAGATAAGGACTGTGCATGTATTTAAAGAGCTTAGAATATAGTTCAGTTTTCAACATAGAATTTGATTTGGGTTTCCTCCATTCCAATAATAATAATTTGCTATAAGTGAAGGGAGGAACAGATTCTTAGCCCGCCTCAGGCGGATACAGAGAATTTTTTATTTAAGTTGCACCTTGTCTGCTGTTTGCAAGTAAGGAGACACCTTTTTGTTGTTTGGGTCTCTGAAGCCTGGGCCAGCAGGTCTCTCCTTTCACGTCTCAGGTGCTCATCCCCCAGTGTACCAGGACAGATGGCAGGAAAGACACTGCAGGATCATCTCTTCTAGTTACATTAGGAGAAATCACAGGCTACCTCAGACTTTATGCCATCTGAAATTCAGACCAGTGCAGTAGATCTGTTTCCTGGGACACACTGCGTGCATTCAAACCTCAGGGTGATGCAGCTGTCAGGAGGAATCAATAATGACTGAAGCAATTGGCTACTATGACTGTTGCAACATGATTGCTTTCCGTGCTGTTTTACTGCCTTATTCTGCAGGCACACAGTTTGTGGTAATTGGGAGTGGGGCTGCCATCGAGCCTCATCCCTGATGGGTGACAGCTGTGCAGGACAGGTGACTAATATTGAAGGTAAAGAGACCTGGAGTGCTGAGGTGCGCTGAGCAATCTCCAAAGGGGACAGAGGGCACACAGGTGCAATGCATGAACACGAGGGTTGTAAAAGGTAGGGCTAAAGAATAAGGAGGGTGGATGCTTGAAGTTGTCTGATGTGGTGTTGCTCTGTTTGTGCTGATGCTTTCTTATCTTGTAGGGTAATACTCTGTGTATTGTGGCTGTCTCAGCTGGGGCATATGCTGTGACATTATTCTGATGATGAATTAGGCCTAAGATATTTAGGGGTAAATTAAGACTAGTAAAGTGCAACTATATGGCTCTGTAAATCTACCTCAGAATGTGCAGTGTGTGAAAGGTTAATATAATATGTAATAGTTGATGGAAGTGCTGATAACTCAAAATAGCTTCTAAGAGCTATCTGTGAACTTCTGTTGCTAACCAAAAAAATCTGATTTATTTTCATGAATATAATGTGCAATTCAAATTAAACTATTTGAAGAGGGGAAAACTGTGATATTTGGGGTCTGTTATGGAAGCCCTGTCACCTTTAGTTCAATTTAATAGTGATATCCAATATTGTTTGCTAAAGCAGGAATATTGCATGTTTATGTTACACATGTGCAGGTGGAATGTTTTTGTTACCTCGGTAGTATTTCTTATCTGTTTTGAAGTAGCTTGCTGTGGTTTGAAAATGCATTAATATGTGTACTCTGAACACTTCAGCTTCAATATTAAAAGGAAAAAAAAGGTTTTGCGCCTTTGATATTTAACACTCTTATTTACAATGAAATGAAAGAGCCAGTGTAGAACTAGTTACTAGAGAAAGCAAGATGATTTTGCAGTTACTAAGCTTTCCACTTCTGTCTGAAGGTGCATCCTTTACCTAAACCTGTGAAGTCTGTAATTTTTTTTGAGCTGCAGTTTTTTTTAAGGTTTGTGGGTTTTTTTGGTTTGTTTTTTTTTTTTTTTTTGAGATAGAGCAAACATAAATTGTTATTTTACAAACCAGTAACTTGGTTATCCTTTCAAGATGACTTCTGAATGACTCTGCTAGCTAGTGTGTTCCTATACACACAGTCATGCCTTCACGCATTTGAATGATGGAGGTCCTGAAGGGAATGAGGACTTAATTTGGAAAGTGATTCTTAAAAGTTTTTGGACATGTGTCTTACAGCTTTATGTAGAACCTGATTATTTAATTTCCTCTACAAACAGAAGGCCTTTGGCTTTGCTGACTACTTTTATTAAGCCGTTAACCGATACACTTTTAAACAGATATATTTTCTACAGACATGTTCAATACTGATGGTATTGGTGCAGCCAAGTTTGACATGCAGGATGAACTGAGCTGATTAAATTAACAGCTGCTATTCAGATGGTAAAAGACTGTTCTAAACTCTGCTCTGGCGCTTTTCAACAAGTGCGTGAAAAGGGAAATGAACAGTTTTTATTGAACGAGTAGTTTGTCAGCTTTTAATGTAAATTGTTATTATTCTGCAACACTAATGCTGCTTCATCATCATTCATTTTGGGGGTTAGACCTCTTCAGTAGTGCTGCTAAAATCAGTGTGGCTGTTCTGTGCAGTTCATTCACATAAATAAATGAGGAGATGCAAGAGGGGGAAAAGGTGTTTGTGACAGATTTGTCAAATGAAGGCCAATCCCCTTCCTTTCTTTCCCTCCAGGTTCCTGTTCTTACTGTACTAAAATTTACTTAAGGAATTGGTAAAAGATTTTCCATAAAACCTTTGAACTGTTGAATTGTTATGTAATTTTTACATGAATTCACCAGGTAGAGGCCAAAAAACCTAAAAGAATGTGTACATCACTTAAGACAAAAAATTGTAGGAAGATGATTTCTTCTTTCAGAAAAGATCTCTGTAATTGTAGAATTGTTCCATAAAGTGGCAAGTTTCATCTGGGAGTGTCCATTGTTCCATGGAGTCCACCATTAAAAGGGGAAATGCCTTAGGAGATCTGTTGAAAGTCCTTTTCAGTTTAGATTGCTGTAGTCGTGGACTGGTATTCACAGGTGAAAAAAGCTTCTCCCATTTCCTGCATACTCTATTGTAGGTAATTCAATCAGAGACAACTATTTTGCAAGTTATCATCTTAATGTGCAGAAGAAATGGTTTCACAATTTAAAATTGTAAGAAAAAAATCTATTTTAGGTTAAAATCTGTGGGTTGTTCCTCCCCCCTCACCTTTTGCTATTGACATGAAACTCTTCCTTTGCAGACATCATATGGTTGAAGTTGTTGTGTACAGTGGAATATGAGGATGTGAGTTCTTATTAACTTTTTCTTGGGTTGTGCACGTGCCTATAGCTCCAGAAAAGAGCATGATGAAGTGTGGTGGATCAGACCGCACTTGGCCAGCTACAGGTTTGTCTTTGAGCTTGTATTCCAGTAGAATCAAGCATGAATCTAATTGAAACTCCAGTAATTAAAATACAGTCCAAAGATTGATACGAGAAGACTTTAGGGTGAGTCTTAACTTCTTTGGGATTTCACAAGGTTTAGAAATTGTATTGCTCAGAGCTCCATTTTTCTTGAGTATAAAATTAGCTTCATTTTAACTCTGTGCCAGTAGCCCTGGAAGCTTTCTGCATTGACATGCTGAGCAGAGCTGAGAGGGTTTATGATTTTAAAGGAAGGAGTAAAAAACAAGGAGAGTCTAAGATGATGTCCAAGATAGACTTGGCAGGGGAAAAAGGGAATGGTTGATTATCAAATGGAAATTCAGGGAGATTTGAGGTCCTGTGTGACCTGTGAAGAAGTGCCCCCAGCATGACATATGTAATTAAGATTTTATTCAGCAGAATGGTGATGACTTACATCATAAAGTCTGCAAGTTTTACCATCACTTCTATACAGTATTTTGTGTGGCAACTGTTGTTGTTTGTGAGTCATAAGTAGTAATCTTAAGATCTTATCAGTAAAATTTTATGCTGTACACTCACCGTTGAGTTTGATATACAGTGCACCAAAAATGTTCTACAGAAAAGTTTATCTACTAACAGTTTAGAGGGTTTTGCATTTTTATTGTAGGTAGTTTTCATTTTCTGCATCTGTAAATCTACTCTTTAGTTACTTCATGCCTGTATATAGTCAAAAAAGGAAGCTGTTTTAATACATGTATAAAAAGCCTGTAAGTATTACTTGTAGTAAAATTCAGTATCTAAACAAAGTGCACCTAAGATTTAGTGCCTTGAAACTCTGCAGTTTATAGGAAACTTTACAGGAAATAAAAAAACATGTGCTCTGCAGTGGATGAAAGCTGATAATTCTCCCATATGAAAAATGTGCGATTTAAAAACAGATTAATGATTTAAAACATTATAAACATGATTATAATGCTATGTTGCTTGTCCTGCTCTAAAAGTTAGAATAACTCTGGAAGAGGAAAACCTTAACTTTCATGGTTACATGGTTATAAATTAAAAAAAAAAAAAACCAAAAAAAGAAAGAAAAAAAACAACAAAAACCCAGAACATTCCTGAGGCATTTGCTTTAGCAATCAGGAAGTAATCTGCTTGTCAAGTGACTGCTTTTCTGTCACTGGTATATGCAATTTAAAAAAGGGCTGTTCTACTTCACAGAACTGATAGAGTGGAGGCGAGAAAGGGATTGTTTTCTCTTCTGGATATGTTTGCAATGGACACCCTTCATGTTCTGTTTGTGTTTCTGATGGAATGATCAGTGGTAGGTCTACCAGGAGAAGAGACAAAAACATTTTAGAGAGCATATTGGAAATGCTTTTGATGCTGTTGTTTGCATTGTTAGTTTCCACTCATCTGGCTTCATTCAAGGAAAGGTTATGTGTGCTAATGTATACATTTTATTATTAAGTCTGTTGTGGAGCTCTCTGTCCTGCAAAATGCGTTAAATATTCATGTGGGATTTTTCATGCTTGGGAGTTTAAATTTTTTTTCTGTACTTTGTTTCTTTACCAAAAAAAAAAAAAAAAGGAAAGTTGATTCCAAGCTGCTTTAAAAGAGGGCCTATTATCCTATTATTTATCTTGCCTTGACCTTCTCTGCTGTTATTGGTAAGATTCTAGATTAGTAATTTTGCTCCTAGTGTAGTAGGTTCTGTGATTATATAGAAGTGCACCCTGAAATGTTCTCCTCACTGGGAGGAACACTCTGTGATGTGCAGTGCGAAGAATTCCACCTTAGGAATTACATTTTTAGATTTTTCAGCTGTTCCTAAAATTTGTCTTCAGACGACTTATAGATATTTGAAACATAAAAATACTAAATGGACTGGCCCATACTGTTTATCTGACATCTTGCACAACTTTTCCATGGTTTTGAGCATTTTTCCATAGGACACAGCTGCAACTCAAGTGACATATTGTTAAAAAAAGGGTTTTTGCCTAATGGCACAGGATAGATAAAGGAAAACAACTTTTTTTTTTTCTCTGCTTCTGCCAGTGTTCACCTGCATTACCTTCTTTTTTTGCCCTGAGATAAAATAGCATTGACAGTGAAGCATTGTTTCTGAATCTCTTGGGTGTGAATATCAGCTGCAATTAGTTGGGAGACATTTCTGTTCATATATTATAGTGACAAACAAAAGTGAAACCATTGTGAATAAAATTCAAGTATGTTCCTTGCACTTCTATGTGAATCTGCTTAGAGGTGTTGGAGTAACAAATTACAAATTGAAAACCTTGTTACCTTAAGAAAAGGAGAAATATCTTATTTTCAAGTTCTCCAAGCAGTAAAGTCACAGGCATCATACAGGTTTGTGTTGTGCTTAATGTTTAATCTCACTGCAATGAGGAGTGCAGTCAAGTTGAAATGTAAATAAAGAAGAGCATTGGGATAGGAGGAGATGACCTTCCCTAAGTTACTTTATGTTTTGGTAATATCAGTTGAAATATTGCCTCTTGAGTATTGTATTCAGTTTCAATCCCCTTATTCTCTAAACCAAGACTGAAGAGAAATTAGAAGTTTTTCAAGAACCCAAGTAATGGCAATGATGACTTCTGTATGAAGGAATACTAAAAAAAGAAGTTAAAACATTGCAATACATATGACTGCAGTTTGAAGAATGGAGTAAAAATAGTATCTTGTCAGCTCAGTATCATTTCCATATTTGCTTCTGGTATAATCCATTAATTTCAGCAGAAGTTTTTACCTAGACTACCTAGAAATCCTACAAGAGTAGCATGAAATTATGAATGGAAAAGCCTAATCCATATGGATTTCCCTGCCTATCCTCTGCCATGAAACAAGATGAAGGGAATAACTGAAATACCACCATAATGCATTTTAAGTAAACCAGATAGTGTTGTTCCAACACACAATTAGCAGCTGGTGTCTAAATGGCCACTGCAGTTTGTCTATCATCGTATTTCCATCTATACAAAAAACTCCTGAGAGATTTTGTTGTAATAGGGAAGGAACAGTGTTGCTGTATTTTGTTTACTGATAGTACAGAGCTAACTGTGGCTGTCAGTGAGCGCTCAAACTTTCTTTTTAAAAATTGCTGTGAATGTTTGTACTTTTGCCAGTTAATCTGAGAGCAAAAATGCCAATGAGGAGAATAAAATATGGAAAAAAATGCTGTGTTTTATATAGCACCTGCCATACTCTAGAATGTTAAAGCACTTACTAAGTAGATGCTGAGATGGATAAAATATGGCAGTGCCTATAAGCAAATACATCACCTGCTAAGCTTTCAGCAATATAACTGGCATAAAGCCATGAGCACCATTAAAACTGCTACTGAAATAAAGACTTGGCTAGACCTCTAAGGAATAAGCCCTTAATATGTGCTTCATTAAAAAAATTGTGATAATGATCACAGAAATTATAACAAACCACAATAAGACTGGAAAGACCTTGAGATAGTGACTAATCTGGCCCCCAAAGCAGGTTGAATTTTACACCTGTTTCTTTTTAGCCCAGCTGTTTAGAAATCTGCATGAAATAATAAAATTACAATAGGGTCTGCACAAGCCCTCTCTTACAGTATGTCACTGTATTTGTAGAAAGACTTCTCCTTCTAACTTACACAAGTTTTTCGAACTTTAGTTTTGGTAGGTGAATTGCTGCATGCCCTAGCCAGGGTGTAGTGGAGACAAGGTTAATCCAAAAAGTGTTCTACTTCTTTGAGATCAGACGATGATGGTGAAAGTGCCTTTAATCTGTTTCCTCTCTGGCTATATAGTCCTAGTATATTCAGTCTTTCTACATAATTCTTTCCTTGAGACTTGTAATTTTATTTTTTTTGGTATTGTTTTTCAAATTGTTTCGTTTTTTTTTTTTTTTTTGGTATTGTTTCGAAAATTGTTTTGTATTTTTTGAGAGGTTATGCCAAAAATTTCACTTATTTGTTCCTTCCTGCTAAACAGGAATGCTTTCTATTTTATGTGGTATGTATTCCTGTTTATATAACCATATGATGGCTCTTTCCTGTTTTTTGAGGCCCATTTTGAACATTTATTGAGCTTATGGTCTGTTACAAGCCCCGATTCCCCTCTGAAGAAAGTGTTGTCTAGCAGTTTATTTGCTCTGCTGTCGGTATGCAGCTGGCTTTGACAAAGTATGGAAAGTTGTGCTTGCCCCTGATGAATTGTTCTGTTATTTTTATGAGCACTTCTCTAGGTTGACAGAATGATTTTGGGTTCCAGCGCTGTTATCCAGCATACCTGCAGTGTTCACTCGTGTTGATCTGCAGATTTAAGCATGTCCTCTGTTCAGTTCTGTAGGTTGCTAATGGAAATACTCCCTGAAACTGGACCAAGTTCAGATCCTTGCTAAAACCCACTCAGCAAACCATCTTGTGTTTGACAGAGAGCTATTAATGATTTTTTTGGGGTAATAAAAATCAGATTTTGCCTTCATTCACTAGTAGTTTTCTGTAGAAAACACCTGCTTATGAGAAAGAATGTGTCGGGGAGTCAGCTGCCTTTTCTTTGGTAATACAAGCTGGAAAGCATAGAAGCGAAATTAGGAATCTTGTGGTTTCTGGCCTGTGCTACCTTTTCCCTACTGTTTCTCAGTGGGATAGAATAAAAGCTGAATTTTTCAATGATCTGATGGTGCATAAGAAGTAGGAGTAGTAAGTGCAGAACAAGATTTGATTTTTGCTAAATGATCTCATAGCATGAAAAGAAAAGTTGGAGGTGCTTGCTTGCACATTAGTAGCTACCTATTTGCCAATAGTTGAATGGTCAGAAAAGGATATTCTGTGACTATTTTAGTAGCTTTAATAATCAATTCTGTTGGACTCCTGTAGTTACTGGATGCTTATAACAATGCAGATCACAGTTGCTATAGAACACACAAGTATGAAAGTATCCTTTCAAATATCAAAGCATAGTATTTTGTTTCAGAACTTATTTTCCACTTCTTCACTGGTGTGTGTTTTGTGTCATTTGTATCTATAGGAAGAACTATGTCCTGGAGTAAATTGTATGTCCTGAAGGCATTATGTGACATACTGGAAAATATGTAGCGTTCTATGTAAAATTTCTTTTTTTTTTTTTCCCCCGAGAGAGGGCCAAACACAGCAGCATGACTACAGCTAGACATAAAGTCATTGGTATTCTTACTGCAGATGATTTCTTGTTTGCCTGTGGAATTGAAGCAAACACTAATTAAGATACATCCAAGTCTGCTGGTATTTACGCTAATTGCCCACAAATTGCTAATGATAAACTTGTGGGTTTTGAGTGAAATAATAGAAATTTGCATGGTGGTTGTACTGACTGCACTAAATTTGATGCACGTGGAACTTAAATTGAGTAAAGTGTGGATACCTTTAGGATGGAGATGAACATGGTAATTATTTGAACAGTTGAATGCAGGGCATTCTTATGAAGATGTAATTTTATTTACACAAGATATTTTTGAGAGTACCTGGTATGTAAAAAGGCTGTGTTCTAAAGTTCTCAGTAAACAGATTTGAGTTCAGGCCTTAAGCTGCAAATTCCTGCTGTGTGAGATCCATCTAGGGCAGGATTCAGGTGTCAGAAATGTGCATCATTTTGTAGTTATCTTTATAAGGCTGAACCATGAGTTGGGTGCCACCCTTCTCAAAGTGGTGAATTTCAGCCTTAAGTGTGAATATATGTCATCGCTGGACACACCAATATATATTTCTATTATTTATTTTGCCATTTTCAACAAACTTGTACAAAGTGATACAAAAAGCCCATCAGGTTAAAAGACCGCTGAAATTTGCCTCTTGTTTTTCTGACCAAACATTATGATTTACCCACTTTATGTGATATTCAATTAACCATAATAGCAGAGATGTAATTTGAAAGTATGAAAGAGACATTAGAAGAGCTTTCCTTGGTTTGCTGCTCTGCTGTGAGGAGAAGCTGGCTTGAAGACTTTAAGGAAAATAAGTCTTATTGAGTGCTTTTTAGTTATTTTATCTTAAATTCATGTACTGCTAAAGAAGACTGAATGCCCACAACAGGTTTATGACAGCAATGATAATGCAGGAAACTATCTTTCCTTTACCTCTATCTTAATTAAATAGCATCAGCCTGGAAGCAAGAGGTGGTAATTTTTTATCATTATTATTTTTCTGCCTGTACACAGTATTTGATCTTGTCCTGTAATTATGATCAGAGGTGCTGATTGTAACGGTGTATTTTATGTAAGATTTTGCAACAGTCTGTGATTGAAGACCCCTCCACTGGATGTAATTCTTCTTTAACTGATGTTGAAATGTTAACATCATGCCTTGATTGCTTTCCTTTCCTTTGAGCTGTGCTTCTAGTAAGAAGTAAATGAGAACTGAAAAGACTGACTTTAGTTTCATTTTGTTTAAATTCTAGTCTTCACAACTCTTTGGTAAACTTTGCTACGCAATAAACTCACTCAACTTTTTTTGCGAAATAACTTGCCCTAAACAAAAAAGTTCTTTTTTTTTTTTTTTTTTTTTGTGGCATTGCTTTTCAGCTTTGAAGAAAATTTAAACATTCCTATCCAGTCTATTGATCCTTATTTATCACAACTCCTCTCTCTGGTGTCAAGAAGTGAACCACACACTGAAAGCAATCAGAACTGCTGGAGTCACTCTAATTATTTCTGTGTCTCCCAGCAGATGACAGAGGGAAGTGGAAAAGGAGAGTTACTAGCCCAGATGCCAGCAAGTGCATTGGAATGGCAGAAATTAAATGCTAGAAAGGTCCAGGATAGCAGCTTTTACTTTCAGAATTAAAAAACCTTCATCCTGAGACTTTTCATCCTTGGCTGGTGGGGTAGAAACATGTAAACAACTGGAAATGTTTACTTGTAATTTTACAAATATGAAAGTGCCACATGCAAATTTAATTTAGAGGTACCGAAGTTAGATGTTTGTTGTGCAGTTATGCATAGAAATTGTTGCAATTTTCTTACCTATTTTTTGAAAAAATTGCACGTTCACATTTGGGTGTTCAGTAGATTTGTAGATGAATTAGGTTCATCAGTAGTGATAAATATGATTTTGTCTACATAGTCCCAAAAGTAGCATCCAATACTCATTTTAAAGCTGCATAGAAAGTGGGATGATTTGCTATGCTAGGTCAGATTTTGTTATATCATATTGTAAGCTGGACAAATTTCCTGTAAATATTTTGATTCTTTGAGTATATGTAGAGTAGTAGTATGAAAATAAAGTTAATATTTTTTAAGACCAAATAAGATAATAACTACAGAGAAAAATACCCCCAAAATGAAAACAGAGTCAGTCCTTTTGTTGCTTATGTGATAGTCTATACTTGGCAAATTGTACCTGTGAGCTAGCAGGTACCAAGAAGAAAACAATTCTGAACAATCATTTTTATTTTTTAGCTGTGGGCAGTGGTCCCTGGAATTCCAGGAACGTAATATGAAAGTTTTGTAGTGAAAAAATATTGGCACGCATCATAAATCTGTGGCTGAGTTAGGTGTTGTGTAGATGCTGGTTGTTTTTCTTTGTTAAATAAAACCTGATTTTCCTTACCTGCAACTTATTGTAGTAGTAGTCTTTTGGTTTTTTATTTATGTGGGGGAGAGGGGTTGTGGCCATACCTTTTTACCATAAAGATAATTCATTGTGCCCTTCTGAGGTCCCATGTAGTTGATTCTGGTCTCAGCAAGTCATTGTTTCCCACCTTAGTGCACATTGAGACTTACATCTCTGTTCAATAATGATTTGGTTTCTGAGCATATTATAATGCTTTTAAATTACACTGTGGATTTGGTTTTCCTCTGCCCACTGGTCATTGTAAAGATTATAATGTAGGATTATTTATGTGGTTCCTGTCACTAGTGGCCTCACATTTTTTTTCGGATTGCCTATGCTAGCAGCACCAGGCATGACAATTTCCCTTTCTTGTGCTATATCTTCATATTTTGTCTTTAGTCTTCCTGGACTCAAGGGCTACTGTAGTGGTAACAATGCATGGTGTAGTAGATATCCTCTGCCTGTTTCGTGACATTGGTGAGGTTTGATTTTCTTTTTCCTTTACTCCGAAGCTGTTGTGGGCTTTGTGTGAGCTCTGCTGAGCTGGTCAGCAAATGCTGGCTGCTATTCCAGGCTGGCATCAAGCGTTTTGGCCCCTGCAGAGCCAAATCATAAGGTTGATGGTGTGCTGTGGCTTTTGGCCAGGTTTTCACTGGTAAATATGACTTAAAAGACTCTTAATTGCTTGCCTTGGATCATGTTATGTGTTGTGTTTGAATCTCAGATGACTCTGTTAGTTCTCACAAGTGATACAGGAGAGACAACCGCCCACCCATGTAATTCTCTTTTCCCTGGCTGGACTGAGAGCCTGACACGATTCACTCTGCAAAACCACTGAGGCACAAGCAGCAGTGGGGTTAAGTACAGTGTGGTCCTTTCCCAAAAGAGGTCACCAACAAACAGAGTGTGGTAGATGGCAAGTTGACCATAACCCAACAGTACCCTCATGGCCAGGAGGGCCAATGGCATCCTGGGGTGCATTGGGAAGAATGTGGCCAGCAGGTCAAGGGAGATGATCCTGCCCCTCTGCTCAGCCCTGGTGAGCCCACATCTGGAGTGCTGTGTGCATTTCTGGGCTCCTCAGTACAGAAAGACAAGTTGCTCCTGGAGAGGTTCCAGTGAGTGCCACAAAGATGATGTGGGGTCTGGAGCATCTCTTGTGAGGACAGACCGCAGGAGCTGGGCCTGCTTAGTCTGAAGAGAAGACTGAGAGGGTATCTCATTAATGCATGTAAATATCAAAAAGGCAGGTGCCAAGAGGATGGTGCCAGACTCTTTTCAGTGTTACCCAATGACAAGATGAGGAGCAGTGGCCATAAAATAAAAGAAGTTCCATCTCAACATGAGGAAGAACTTCTTTATGTTTCAGGTGGCAGAGCACTGGAACAGGCTGCCAACCTTAATAATTCTGTGCTTCTATGATATAATGTCTTCATTGAAGTAAAGGCTGTCCTTGGTTTTGGTAAACATAGTGGCGAGAGGTGAAATCCTATCTAGAAGATGACAATTTGTGAATGCCATGCTGGGTTTTAGGCCAACCCTGCCATGGAACAGGCACAGTAGCAATGGTGAGTCCACCCAGTTTTGCATTTCCCTGTTTGTCTCAATAATGCTTCATTTATATACCTTCCCTATACCATCCTCCCTGAATGTCTTCTACCTCTACAGTTGTTCTCTCCTGATCATACTAAGAACATAATTGTAATTACAATAACATTGATGTTTGAGCCACAATACAAGCAGAGCAATGGCTCTCTAATTCTTGCTCAAGGAATGTAGGTTCAAACCTTAAAAATCTGCGCATTCAAGGAGAAGATTGTTTCAGTAAGAATATCTTACTTTTTCTGAGCTGTTCAGTGTGGTTCCTAATGGACAGTTCTGGCAAGCTGCTCTCAAGCATTTTGATTCTGTTCACAGTAGCAGTTATACTTGTTAAACTTGATAAAATGATATTGCAAACAACAAAAAACCTCTGAACACAGAGAAAAATGGCAATATAGTTAAAACAATTTGGGGAAAAAAAAAGGTGAAAGCCAGGATGTTGAAATACAGTGCTTTTGACTTGGGAACTGCTGCACTAATGGGTATAAATAATGCAATACTTTTCCCATGGGCATACTGTAGAGCCTAACTGGTTAATGGCTGAAAAGCACTTTGAGATCCTATGCAGAGATATGCTTTGGAAAAGAAGAGTGCTGCTTAATGGAAGTCTAAATGCTGCTGCATCACACTGTTCTGGGTATGTCAGGGAGTCCAGTTGGTGTCAATAGTGATTAAACCTATGGTTCACATTGTTGGATGTGCTTAACGTTTGGCAAGGTGACTATGGCTAGATTTTGGTAAACCAAAATAAATTATTAATTTGCTTTATTTGACAATCATCATATTTAATGCGAATTTTAGATTAGTTTTTAATATACTGTGATGCTTTAGATTCTTTTCAGATTTGCTTTCAGTAAAAACTAGCACTGTCTACTTAAAAACTAAGCCTTCAAATTTATTATATCAGGAGTGCTATATAAAATTATAGTGTACCTGGCTCTAAAACATACTTACATGATAAATATATAAAAATTAAAAATAAATATGAAACAATGGAGTCTGACTGAAGTGTTTTCAATCTTTTTCTTTTGCAAGTTACTCTTAAGGAGAAATTATACTTGGAAACTCCTGGAAGTGATTTAGGTCTTCAGTCTGTTTAGAGAGTATAGATTTTAACATCTGATTTGACAGAGTGGTTACAATTTTGTCTTTGCTTTTCTTCACTATGATTTGTGAGGAAACCTCAAGAAGAGTGTGCTTTTTTGGTTTTGTCTTTCCCTTGTGGGAATAGGTTTTTTTTTCCCGGTTTACTTATGTGAATTTTCAATAATGAAGTGGCTTCTGTCATGACAACACCTTTTAGCTCACATGCTACCTGGTAAGCAAGTTTATTTGCAAAGACTATCACTAGGAGAAATGTCTTGAAGGAATCAATACCTAAAGACATGATTTCTAGACCTAGAGCAGCTCATAGTCAATTTTTGATGTTAGTACCTATTATTACTGAGTGTGATGTTTTACTCATTAATTTACCGTTTTCTTCCAAAGCTTATGAATGTGAGCAGGCAAATGGAAGTGATTTTAAATTTTTTTCTTTCCTGTGTTCTCTTTCAAGTGCTTAGTGTCCACTGCCCTAGCTTGGTATCTTATTGCTAACCCCTTTGTATGGCTGCCAAGTTTTCTTGCATAATTTTCTTGACAAATGGCTTACTCATTAATATTTCAGTCCTGTTCCAACCAACCTCAGACAAGTGGTATGCCCCAGGCAGGGAAATGTAGTTCCTTCCTTAGGAGCCTTCTAATCTTTTTCTTAAATGCTTTGTCAGAGCCCATGACACATAAATGAAGATGGTGCAGTTCAAACTAGGGATGACTTATTTGTTCACACGTGACCATGCATTTTCCAGCTGGGAGGTGCTGTACTGCAGTGGAGTCTCCACTACAGACATCCACGTATTCTCTTCTTTATCCATCCTGAAGTCTGTGACACTTACTGATTCTGAAGGGAAATCCGTAGAGATATTTGTCTCTTTCTCGTTTTGATTGGCTGTTGAAATATACATAGTCCTCATAAAGGCTCTGTCTGTTCACACTTTCATTATTTCTGTAACAGAGGCAGACCAAGGAATGATACCACAGCTGAGTTAGAGCTTGCGTTGAGACCAAGTTCATATTGCAGCTAGGTCTGAGGTGCGGATCTCTGGTGATATTTTGGCTTAAGATGATAGCAAATTTATGAAACTGATCTCTTTAAAGCTTGATGTGACAGAAAATTGATATGATACAAAACTTACAATATTCCTGCTGATACTTAGAGTTGAAACATCCTAAGAAACGCTTGTTTGATTTAAATACTGTTGATTACATGCCTATTACAACCATGAAATAACTCCTGGTCTAAAATATCAATTATGCTTGCTGTTTTATAGTAATGCTTAACTTATTCTAACTATACCATGTTAGCTAGGGTGTTATTAAGGAGAGCATCTGGAGATCTGTGGAAAGTCATAGATTTCCCCAGTTCTCTGGAAGAATGGAATTAGAATCACTACTAAGGGGATACTGCAGGTAAAGCTGAAGACTCTCATTTGTAGATGAACTTAGTGATTGATGTTAGCTGCCTCCTCTGGCATGTCCCATCTAAATAATTTGGTTTCCCTGCTGTCTTTTGCACTGTTACCAAGTCGGCTTGTGTTCCATTCTTGATATTGAGTAACCTTTTTTTAAAAAAGGTATTACTTCCTCTTCCTGTTAAGGCAGGATGAGGTCTCTAAAGTTTATTATGCTCAAATGGTGTAGCTAATCAGTGAAAATTAAGAAAGTACCCCCCTACACATAAATATTGCTAATATTTAATTTTGAAACAAATTTATTTTTACTCATATGAAATTCTATAGGAGTAAAATACTTGATGGTGTATGCATCTGTAAGAAAAATACAGATAATGAGTTGCAGAAGGAAAAAAGGCTGAAGAAATAGTGATAATCTGGCAGTGAGGATTTTATAGGTATTTAAGTGTCTCTGTCCCTTTCATCTGACAGTTATTTACAAATGCAGAACGCTGTTTGGCAGCATTTTCAAGGCATTGGGAAAAGAATATTCCCTCAGCAGCCAAATGTAGTATTTTTTCAGATTGCATTCCTTAAAAAATGAGTATATGTAAAGGCAGTAGACACATTTGAGAATATTTAAGAATAATTTTTGCATTGCCTTTTCACAGTCTATAATTTGTAATGTAATGTATTCAAAATATGTTTGTGTAATGAGGATTTTCCCTTAAAATATGGCATTGACTATTAGATGTTTTGTCCCATGGTGGAAGTAAGGAAGAGTGCAGGAATGCTGGCAGGAGATCAGGTCACAGCTGTTTAATTTTTAGTAGTTCTGTGTGCCTTAGTCGTCATGCACTATTTAAAATTACCACTAAAGGGCCTTATTGACATTTCTTCAGTAAATAACAAACACTGTTTTAGTTTTTGCAGAAAAAAAAGGTATAAATGAAAGAAAACCAGATATTGTTTCTGATGATGTTCCTTAGTTTAATCTTCTGTCATGCATATATGTAATTTCTTTTTCTAGCCATAGTTTCTTTTGTCAGAATTTGCTTATTTTGTTTTTATTAATCTGTTTAAGTCCAAATGAAAATAGCGTAGTCAGGCTTTTCACTGTATACTTCTGAATTTTGTGTGTTAGAGAGTTTTCCACCTTTCTACCCACCCAGAAGTCTGAATTTGTTTGCTTTTGGTCTTTAGCTCCCAATGTCATTTATGCTGCATACCTTTATCTTTTGAAAAATTATATCCTGTCTCAATAATTTAGCAATTTGATGTACCTGATTAGCTTGCTGATCACAAAATCCAGTGTGTGGATACTCTACTGAATTGCTTAAAACAAATTCTCTATAACTTGTCTTGAAATGTGATTATATGAGTCTTTGAAATGGTCTCATATCAGTTGGCAGCACAGCTTAAAGAGTTTGCAAGGGTTTTGGCTATGGAAATGCATTTTACTTGCCTTGAATCATATGTCTGGAAGCATTATCCTTTTTGTTAGTGGGAAACTTATGGATAAACCCAAACAATCCTGGAGTGACACTGTTTAGCAGGGAAACCAGAGCCCTGCAGCAGCTTTTGGAGGCCCGCTTGGGGCACTGAAACTTTTGCAGTGGGGATAGCATTTTGTCATCATTTGCAATATCCAGCCTGCAGCTGGGTGGTGACTGAACTCAAGAGATGATGCAAAACGTTTTGAAATGGGCGCTTGCCAAGAGGTCCGTTCCCTTCTGCAAACACTTGCTGCTCACTGTGGTTATCTTGGCCATCTTGCAGTCCCGAGGGAGTGGTGCAGGTGGCTGAAGGTGTGCCTCAGCAGTGTGGACAGTATTTTCTGTGCTTGCCTCCAGGTGCTCATGTGTGTAGGACAGGCAATGAGATGCTGGCCTTTGTTCAGACAGTCAGCATCTTCTGCATTAATAGAAAAGGAGCATGGTTGTTCATACCTTTCATATCTAAGGTCTTATATGTAGCACTGAGAGAAAGCAGGATCATGCTTTATCCCAGGAAAGGTTTTTTAGGTTTCTCTCTCAATCTTGCAAGCCTCAGAATGTTGCCGAAGGTGGCATCGTGATTAATGTATCACCATTATATATGGCAGACAGCCAGCCAGCTTATGACATATTTTTGCTTCAGTCAAGAAAAATAACAAATAATAATAAAAAGTTATTCTGTGTGTTTTTGGAACTTACTGACAGATTATTAACTAGATGAACTCCAAGTACATGAAAAAATTAAGAGCCAAATACTTGAAAGCTATATTATCTTGCCAGTGCTTTGTAGTTCATGAAGTACTTTAATGGCATTTCGCCACCATCAGGGATATCTGATAATATTCTGCCCTTGGAAGGTCAGGTTCTAAAATGGATCCATTCTAATTTATCCATAAGGCTATTTCAGAAGTCTGTGTGTGTTATATAAATCCAGTATGCTCAGTCGAAGTCTGTTCTGGTATGCAACAATGTATCATCATTTTAAAATGAGCATTAAAAAATCCAAGCCTGTTATTAGTTTTGCATGCAAAATACTTTATGTTATATCCTATGCAAGGCAGATATGGTCATGGCAATACAATGATATTTGCTGCTGTAAGCCTACATAGTTTTCAAAACTAACATTCAATGCTTAGCTAAATTGCTAAGCAGACTGGTAAATGTCCAATTTTAGCAGCCTAACATATGTTTATAATTTTTGTTTTAACATATGCTATGTTGGTTGAACTCCCCTCCCCACACATACGGTAGATAAAAGCTGTCACATCACAAAATGGTGGCAGCCCAACTTTTCTAACATTTTCCATGGCACTTCAGAGTCTTGCATTAATTAGCTATTCTTGGATAGGAGACAGACTCTCATCTTTGTAGAATTTTGGTTTCAAACCCGTCATGTACTTGGGTTTATGTATGCAGTAGCCCATCTGTGTTTCTGCAGCCGTAAGCTGCAAAAAGCACAGGGCAGAGAGAAAAGCGGTCAGCAGGAGCGAGGGTGCCCTCAGCTCACAGATGCAAACACCGAGCAAATGGCCCCACAAGCTGGCCCGTTTGAGCTCTCAGGAGCCATCTCCCTCTTCCACTTTTACAGGAGAGGTGAGTGAATGAAACAATGTTGGTGCACAGCACTGTCTCCTTTCATTGCGAGCTGTTAAACTACCCCTCTTTTCTCCTCATTTTTCAAAGCAGGTGTAAGGAGGAATTTCACTGAGTCTACGATTCTTTCCTAAGCCTCAGCTGGGTAGTGGAGAATTGTGACAAATACCACTGCAGCTGTGATAATGCTGTCTTAATCCTTGCTGCACTTTGACATGGAAACCTGGATTTAGACATGAAAGGACATTCCTTAACAGTACAGCAGTATGATCCCTTATCAAATCAAACTGCCTTTTGCATGTGCTCCAAAACCATGGTATTTTTTGTCTGATGTATTCTGTCTGCTATTTCCCTGTTGTCAGGCTCCTGACTGTGGTGTAGTTCAGCATGTGTAATGTCTGCTGGGCTGCTGCATGGGGAATGGTTGGTTTTCTGTGGAGGAGGAAGGAGCCTTGCCCATCAATTGAAACGGCTGTAGGAATGTCGCAGTGTCTGTGATAGAGGACTGGTGTTGGCAGGCGTGGTCGTATCTGTGCCTGGTCTATGCACAGCACGGACAGGGTTGTTCTTATGCCTTCACCCTGGGTGGCGTGGATGCCACCTCCTGCCCTCTGGTCTGCCTTGGAGCTGCTCAAAAGCACATGCTAGGTGCAAGCGTAGTTCCAAGCATATTGGCACAACGTAATGTATGATGTCATTCCTATCCAAGACTAGAGTTGTACTGGACATCTCAGTATGGAGATTGAGATCCAGCAACCTCAGCCCATGGAGCTTCAGGGGAGCTGCTGAGGTACCCTGGAATGTATCAGTGGTCTTGTCTGGATGAGGACATGTGTAGTAGGAGGTGGTGGACCCTGGTGCTTGCATGTTCACCTGCAGAGCTTTGAGAAACCCCACGGAGAGCTGCCAGCAGAGCAACCTGTTCCAAAACCCTGCATCTGCATCCAAAACCCTCTGTTGTCTCCCAGCTGCAAGCCAGAGCCACTGTCAAACTCGAGTGCAGGACTTGCTGGTGATGGTGGTGGAGGGCTTTGCTGTCTTTGGGTGGTGGATGCCAGTGGTGGTTGTTCAATGTGTATTTCCCGTTTATGTATTTGTTTTCAGCTACAGGACCTGCAGCTGCTGTTTGGCTCGCTGTTCTTGTTAGCTGGCTGGCAGGCCTTGCTCTGGGATTCAGGTTTTGTCAGTGTGCACAGAAAACAGTTTTGTTTCCCTGGCAGATGAAAAGCATGGTGGAAATAAAGGAAGAAAAGTATACATTTAAACTGCTTTTTCAGACATTTAGAAAAACATAGAAATAAATAAACAAAAATGCATTAATTTCTGTTTATTGTAAAAGAACATAAGTAATTAGTGTGTTCTTAACACCAGGTATTTATTGCTAGAAGAAAGGTAAAGAGATGTCTTTATTTTCCAGTGTTGCCCTCTGCCTTGGTAAACATTACTTTGGTTTGAAGATTTTGTGTACAGTCTGCAGAGTGTAAACATATTTTACTTTCTTTCTTCTCTGTGGTTTCTCTGCCCAAATGTAACTTATCGCCAGTTGAGTTGAACTAAGTCCAATACCATTTTTCTGTAATGACTGTGAAAGAGGAATACGTGACTCTGTGGTGAGAGAGGGAAGCAGCAGAGTGTTGGTGTAGGACTTCAGAGTTTCTGGAACTCCGGGTGATACCGTGTTAGGGGCACATTTAGTGCTTGCTTGCTGTTGTTTGCAGAACTTGGACATTGGTAACTCATAAAAAATTTTCTTATTGCTCATGTTACTTACTGCTCAAATTTTGCTTTGGATTAGAATAATAATACAGGTAATAATGCCATTCAACTATTTATGGCATAGGCATAATGTTAAGATAAAAACTCTTAATACAGGTTCATCTGTGGGTTTTTCTCCTGTACAAGTTTGTGAGGAGTATATATCACTTGCTTAAAAAAAAAGAGTGTTTCTGAACTATCAGAAACGGATAGCAGGCTTCCTCATTACAAATACTGAAATATAATCAGGTAAGCCCTTGAAGATGTAGATACTAGAGTCTCCCTTAAAAATAATGAGTCTTAAGCAAACAAGCAAGAGTTCCCCCCCAGTACCTGTGGTACATGTTCTTATTTCTTTTCCCATAAATTTATAATCATCAAAACTGTTTACATGAAAGCTGAGCTTCTCACATGGTTGTCTGATTCTCAGAGGAATGATATTTAAGAAAGCAGTGAGCATCACAAGAATCACGATAAACTTATGGGAGTTTTTTTGTACATTACGGTTGTGTGTAAGTTTTGAATTGAAGTTTTTAGAGAAATAAATGTATGGGCAGATGGTGATATTTACTTAAGGGAAGCTGAATTCATTATCTGACTAGGACTGGGTATTTCAAGCAGCTGTTTGAAAATGAGAACTCACTTTCCATGAAGGAGAACGTATGTTTCAGAAAAATGGGGTCTGTTTTCAAAATGTAAGACTATCCCTTGCTTAGCCTCTATCATAGTGGCTTCTGATATATGTGTGAATTCATTTATTGAAGAACATTCTCAGTTATGATCAAGAGCTAATTTGATGAAATACCTTTGTAAACTGTTAACTGCCCCCCCTGCCAAAGGCAGTCATTCTTAAAAGTTTCAAAACTAGATAAAATTTATAGCTGTTACTTATTTCTAAAGATATTCTACCAGAAAAAGGATGAAACCAAATATTCAGTAATTTTACACTTCCCCACCAGAATTAATTTCTGTCTATCCAACTTGCCTTTGATTGATTGAGATACAATGACTTGAGGAAATAGACCTATGGAAAACTTCTAGACACAAGCCAGAAGAAAGAAAGCCAAATGTGACCATACTCATTACTTTTTACAGATTTGTTTTTTTGGGACTCTCTAGTCTAGTATGTCTGTTCATTTGCATACATATTTTGAAGCATGAGAGTATGAAAAATAGTCTCACCTTGTTTTTTTTCTACTTACAGTTGTTTTCCTTATGTTCCTGTGGAAAGCTAGCCAGATAGTGTAAACCTAAAGACTGTATCTCTTGAAGACTGTGGGGTATTTATTATTGCTTATGTCCTTTCTTCCCCCAGTTCTTTAAGATTACTTTCACAGAAAATTCTTTTAACTCAGAAAACCTATGGCCCTATAATTCTTGGTTCATAGAGAAATACAAGCCAGTTTGTAGCAGATATCTTTCCCTGATCCCTTAACTTCTAATGCCTCTGTTTTCCCATTACATAATAAGCAAATTTTAATGCTTAATTATTTTACTGGGACCTTTGCTAATATTTCTGAAGCCCAATGATAGATTTTGAAGTAATTTTTCATCTCACAATGGTCTTATGCATATGGAGTGACTGAAAGGTTCATCACTCTCAAAACCCTTTGGTTTTGGAATTGGCTTTGGGCTCTACAGAGAATGCAGCTGTTTACACATGAAGCACAAAGCCTGTCTGTGAACAGGGAGGATGTGTAAAGATGGCCCTTTGATGGGAAATGAGTTCTTCAGTTCAGACAACTTGAAGAATCTCATCACTTTGCCTTCCTGGTACCTGACAATCCTGCCTCCCCTGTACAGCCGTGGAAGCTGTGCAAACAGCCGTCCTGGGGAACGTGTAGAACAAGGGGTTTTTTGATCACTGCAAAATCCTAACACTGGTTCTGACTTTATGCAGTCTTTATGGTGAATCTTGTGCAATACTCATGTGTGAATTAATAAGCTGTTTATATATAAATATATGACTTGTTTGGCCATCTGTTTTTTCACAGTGGTTCAGTAGTTTGAAAGGTTAAACTGGTTTTGTCTGGCATTAAATAAGAATTAGTAATGATTGCATAGTGCGTGCCTCATGCATCAGGTAGATGTGGAACATGTTCTGCAGCTTCTGCTAACGGAGATCATACAGCAATAACTTAATTGCTTGTTACAAGCGAGTTTTGACTGCTGAAGGGCACTGTTAAGTTTCTGAGTTTCTCTTAAGTAATATTAAGTTATTGCCACATGTTTTAATTGGGTGAAAAATAGTGTTTCAAAGAAGGTCTGATGTTTATTTATCTTTAAAGATCATCATCTGGAATGGGGTTCAGGCTAGGTTTAGAGTCATTAATACTATCAGTCATGCAGAAGCCTAATAACTGAATATATAACAGAAGCCTAATATATCCTAGCTGAAATTTGACCACAAGGGTATTTTCCATCCTCTGAAGTCAAAAGAGTGGTTTATAGTGGCAACTTTGTCATACTAATCAAGCAGACATTTGTGTTTATCTATCCCTAAGATAATAGCAATTCCTGCAGCAACATTGCAGTTCCTAACTCAAATATTTTTAATTCCTTTTCTTTCTCTAGATCATAAAAAAGCTTACAATGGCAATGCTCTGGAAATTCATGAGAGTAGCTAAGTATTCTAAAACAGCTTTATCATCAAAAGTAAGAGGAATTCCCACCCATTCAAGGCATTCTTCATCCAAGTCTGTACCTTCAGATTTTGCTGCCAGTGCACCCTGCTCAAATACTGTGGAACTGCTTGGTAAATCTTATCCTCAGGATGACTACAGCAATGTCACAGAGAAGATTCTTTCCAAGGTGGGGAAGAACTTGCACAACAGAAAACATCACCCTTTGTGGCTAATCAAGGAGCAAGTGAAGGAGCACTTCTACAAGCATTACCTAGGACGCCGTGGGACTCCGCTCTTTTCTGTGTATGACGGTCTTTCTCCAGTGGTTACAGTCCAGCAGAATTTTGATAGTTTACTTATTCCACAAAACCATGCCAGCAGAAGGAAAGAGGATAACTATTACTTGAATCGTGACCACATGCTAAGAGCACATACGTCAGCCCATCAGTGGGACTTGATACACTCTGGCCTGGACGCCTTCCTGGCAGTGGGAGATGTGTACCGCCGAGACACGATCGATAACACCCACTACCCTGTCTTCCATCAGATGGAGGGAGTGCGTCTCTTCTCCTGCCATGAGGTATGAATTCTCTAGCTGGGGTGAAAGACATTTTGGGTAAGTTGCTTGGTCTTGTGTTTGCTGCAAGCAAACTTCATCCACATGAACAAGGTTCGTGCACGTAAGCATGTTGCAGCAACAATGTTATGCTGCACATTGATAAAGATCAAGTGATTTATCATATAGCAATATTTTTAATTTGCAAAAAATGTAGATGGAAAGTGTTGAATTTGAAAACAACTATAAAATTCCCTAGGAAAGTGTGAAAAATTGAAAGACAATATTATTGAAAGCTAGCATAGTGAAACAATCTGAAATGAAACAACTTGTTCAGTTAATGATCTGCACAACTCAGTTCTGTTGCTGTCATGACTCTTTTCTGGTGAGATCACTTTACCAAAATCTCTGTCAAATTAATTCTTGAAGAACTCCTTGGATGTGAGTTGTTACAGCTACTTCCATAGTACAGTTTTCACTATAGTCTTTTTCTTTTAATAGTGCCAACCTGACATAAATGAATGTCATTTTCTAGGGAATTGTTCCAGTCTTCAACTCATCCTAAAGCTGCAATGAAGGATTCATCTGTTGCAGCCAATATTTATGTGTGCGTGATGCATGCACACCCGTCAGTCCAGAGGCACCAGCTGAAGAGCTCTAGGTTGATGTCCAAGACTCTTAAGTTTATATGTTTTGTTGGCACAGCTTGCATGCTCTGCAAATGCCCGGGTGTCATTAAGTACTCTGCTGCATCATTGATCAGTGGTAAATATAAGCCAGTTTGTTTTCCAAATAGTAATTGATTTGTATAATTTGTGTATGCTTGTAGCAATACTGCCAAATTCACAGTTCTATAACTAAAACTAGCTTATTCTAATAATACTGAGATGTAGACCATTCTTAATGTGCTTGCCAGCGGGTGACAGGAGCTTGGCAGAGAAGCCTGATGCCTTTGGATGCCTGAGGGAAAACTAAGGTAATCACAGAACACTGCTTTTCTCCATGATGGAAGGTGCTCGTACTGCCTGTGCTGCACTCTCCCACCCCGTGCAAACTCATACCTGAACTCATACCTGCCTCTGCAGGTGTCCTGAGAGCTGTGTGGGGCTGAACTCAGCCTGCAGCTGCTGCTTTGGTAACCACAAAATGGAAATACTGCAGACTTAGTCAGCCTTGTTTGTTTGCTGCTCTTTTCCCTTAGGCCTATTTATGAATATAGTCAGGATGTATGGTATACAATACTATATTAAGAAAATACAATTCCTTAACCATTTTTATTCATCACACAATATTTTTTTTACAGTTTCACAGAAGTTCAGTCATTCAGATGGAAATATTTCACTTGCCACAAAATTATAACGTCACCATTATTGCAGGATGAAATTTCTTCAACCTTGGGTGTGATTGATCTAATCATTGAGCTACTTGTTTATGAATATACCCCTTAAGAAATTTTGGTCCTAATGATGGACTATTTCTTTCAGCTCTATAAATTTAATAATAGGAATAATAGGATTTGAATAACTGGGAACAGAGTTACAGAAATGTTTTCACTGACATATTCTATCTAGAAATATACAGTGTTCAACAATCTAATTCATTACACTGGAGATTGTTTCTATTTCCCCAAGAAAATAATGGGGATGTTATTGGGGATTTTCCTAAACTGATGAAGAAAGAATAGTGGTGTGGTGTATGATCTGTAAAGTGTTGTTTAATGGGCAACATAAAAAATTATAAACCTGAGCATGATCTGATGCATCCTTTTTTGCTTCAGTTTGTGTTTCAGTATATACCCCTTTTTACAGTCTTAATCACAAGAGCCTTGTGGAAAAAATGAATGTGCAATTCTGAAATTTCACTGGGGACTATTTCTGTGTTTTGTATTCTGGTTGCCTGTTCAGAATAATCCACATTTAAATAATTCCAGAAGGAACTGTCTGAGCAGAACAAAGACTAAATAGAGGTAATACTGCATGAGAGAAATGCTCTGATACTCATTTATTTATACTCAAGTTTGAGCTGTAGCCCACTGAGCAGAAACATGTGACTGTCAGGGCCTGTTACCCTTCTCTCAGACTTCTCATTCCTAACCAGGCTTCAGTCTCTGGTGAGAGGAAATTTGCACAAGTACCAAGGATCAGAATCTTTGGAACCAAAGGAAAAAGAGCTCTTACCTACAAGCCCTGGGTACATTTCATGTTATGGCCAATACAGTAATTTTACATGCTGTTGTCAGTTTGCTGCTCTAATTTGTTCTTTTTCTTTTTAAATTTATCATTCACTGTCTTCTCAGTGTAAGTGACCTAAGAAGATGTCAGAAGAAAAACAAAAGCTTAGAGTGATTTTTATAATAACTTGAGCTTAGAGGAATTTGATGTTTGTTCTCAGTTTAGGAGGTGTGGGGAGTCATTTTGTCTTCAGCTGAAATTTTATTCAGGATACAAAAAATATAGGTGTATATAGGTAAATCTCCTTTACAAATACCTAATTCTGTAGTCATGACTAGGTTAAAATTCCTGTCCTATGATGGAAGCCTTCATCATCATTCTTTATATCAATTTTAAAATCAGTATGTTGAAGTAAGATCTGGAAAAACAAACTAAGTTTGGCAGTTTTGCAGTATTTTTTCTGATATATTTGTGAGCTATTTGGTTTTTTGGCTATATGTTTTTTCATGATGGCTCAGTGATTACTTTTTAAAGAGAGAAGTAATCTATAATTCAAAGATGGGCAGGTAACTGATGCATTTCTGCAGCTTAGTATGAGTGTAAATATTAAAGTGCTAAAGAAATTGCCATCTCCCAGACTAACTCATTGCTAAAAGTTAGAATAATTCATGCTTAGAAAATGTTATTAAATTTTATTCTCATAAAAAATGTCCTTGGACTGCTATCAAAGAACATCTGAAAATACATTTAGACATGTTTTCAATATATTTAAAAGTATTTTAGGTGGTTATTATCTGAATGCAATAGAAGAACAGGTAGAAACTGACTAACATAAATAGTTAAAACCAAAAATAACTTCCCAAATCTACTTCAGAATTCTGAACAAAAAATGAGCTGTTCTTCTTAAACAGTACCCCCAGATGATACCCTTTTGTATTCACTTCCTCCAACATTCCTGCTTTTCTTCTAATTGGTGTGTGAATTTTTTTTTCCTTCTATGGTGTATGGCTTTTTTTCTTTTGGTTAGTACTTTGGATTGGCAATTTTGATACTGCTGTATTCAGATCTGAACTGGCCAATTTTCTTGGGTGTATTATAAGAGAAATTATTTCCGTGCTATGCCATTGCCTTTGGTGCAGGTCCATAATTTATGGAAAAGAGAAAAAAAATCTCAACTACATTGCACTTTGTGCATGTTAGCCAGAAGAGGGAGCCAATATAAACCCAATGGCAGTCAATGAACAGATTTCAGTTGACAACAAAAAATGTTTACACATTTGCAGGAGACTTCATGTGGTGTTTTATAGTCTATACTAAATAATACATAAATTTTAAGGGGAACAGATGCTAAAACATAGGAATTGCTCCTCTAATTTAGTAACCTTGCTCCAGTGGAGGCCAATACAAGGTTGTTTAGATGAAAAAATTATGCTCTCATCAGGCTTGTTTGTACTAGAAGTAGTAAGGATATATCTTTATTCTCCATTGAAATGCTCATGGTAGAAATGAAAACTTTTTTGTTAGGATGCAATGGGAAAAGAGTAAATATTCTAGTTACAAATAAAGAATTGCTCCTCCAAAGCACTATATATAATTTTTTTAAAAAGTCAGTATTGTAGCTTCTTTTGTTTATATCCTGAAAGGTAAAGGCCTTTGTCCTAGGTAATAGGAGATTAGTAGATTTTTCTCTTTTTCATCGAAATACATACTCCTTTCCTCATCTTCCCATACTTCAGTACCTTGGCAATATTCCTGGTGTATTGTTAAAAAAAAAAAAAAAGAGGTTGCTTTTATCCTTTTCCTTGTGGTATGGGATGATGTGAACTCCTGATTGACCACTCATCTGCAATTTTGGGGTTCTTTTTAATCAAGTGCTGTGCTGGGTTTTCCCCATGGAAAACTTGTGTCTTTAGGTTTGACTTCTCCAAAATCCTAGATGTTACTGCAGCTTTGGACACTGTGCTGTTGCTCTGATGTATCAAAGAAGGGCTCCTCCCTGTCTTCAATCCCTTTTTTTTAATCTTCACATGTAAAGGAATTGAAATCAATTTATAGTGTTCCAGGGATCAACCTACTTCATGGAGTTATTTGGAGCTTTTCCAGCATGTCTGAGAGTGCTTGTGAGTGGGAGTCATAGTAGCAGTGTTTAGCTGGGCACAAAGGAACAAATATTTTAAAAGGCTTAAATGGCCAAGGAGCCCTTCTTAGCTTTCTACAACTTATGAGTAGGGTTGTGAGCAAAGCGTCAGTCCCAAGGAGCCTGAGAGCTGTCCCTCCTTCTCACAGGGAGCAGCAAGGCTGGTGCAGGAGCAGAGGCGCTTGAACTAGATCCACCTGGGCAAAAAAAAGGAGCAGCAGCATTACTTTGCTAGAATATTCTGAGGTGAATTTATTCCTGAAGCTGCATTTGAACTCAGTGGTCACAATGAAGAGCCTGGCTAGTTTAGGTGGAACTGATTTCACTTTCTCCAGTATTTATCCAAGATGTGAACATTGTATTATTCGGTGTTTTCCAAATTGTGGTGTATAAATCATGCCATAATAAATAGATCTTCACTGATCTGAGGATTCAAATTGTATTCTTTGTTATTTTTAGTCAAAAATTTGACAGTGAAGGGCATCAGAAGGTCTGTTAGATTTTGATAGTGATCCATGGTCTAGGCAGTTTGAAAACTGATGGTGCATCTTTTACTGCGGAGACTTCATATTTTTTTCAGACGTTGTCTTTTTGTTGTCCAGCTAAAAAAACCCAAAGAAACCAACAAAGCTTTTCAGAATAAAGCCATTAAATCTATTAAATACAATATTTAAATTGTGCAGGAGAATAAAAAAAAGAGGAAAGTGTCCACTAGTATATTTGGGAAGTCTACGGTACTTAAAAGTCAAGGAATTTCTACTGCTGCAGAGACAGAAGTCTATGATAGATGTCTCATTATTTCAGGTATCTGTGTGGCAGTGTTACTTTTTCTTTCTGGTTTGAAAACATTTATTGTTTTCCCATTTCTTACTGAAACACTTTGATTAGATTAAAAAAAAAAAAACAAACCAAAAATCCAGCCCTCCACCCCTAAAAAACAACAGAGGTTACCTTTCATTGCTGTAATTGGAGAACTAGAATGGAAGGATGTAGAAATTAGGGTGAACACCTTCAAGTTTGTGGGTTGAAGTAGTTTTTTTGCCATTTTCTGCCCCCCAAAATCCTTATTGATATGCTGTGAAGAGCATTCTGTCTTGTGGCTGTGTATCTCTTTGGTGCCTGAAACTGGCTGCATCAGGGTGTATAGTTACACCTTGGAGGCTGGCTGAGACTGAAATTAGATTTTCTCTTTGAGGCATCTATTGGTGGCATCTTCAAAATTCCTGATCCATTTGCTGAGTCTTGAGTTCCACACCACATTTAAAATATTGTGGGAATGGTTTGATATTTGTAAGTGGATTCAGAGTGCAGCTGTTAGTTAATTTTTAGAGATATTTATTAGGGCCAGTGAGACAAAATGTATTTGGGGTGGCAAGGTTGGGTGTAGTCACGTGCAGATCCTCATCTAGAGATAATTTTAAATGCCTGAGAGTATAAGTATATGAATATGATTTATTCATTTTCTTAATCACTGGTGTATGCATGAGTGGCGGGAGGAATACACAACTGCATTGTGGAAAGACAGGATATAGTTACAGATCTCTCTGATCTCAAACCTACTATGAATGCCATCCTGAAAAGAGGCACTTAATTTTGAATACTAAGTGTATGGATAATGAAGGGATGTGAGACTAAAAAGTCTGTCAAATGACGGAGGAAATGCTGAGGTCTTTGTTTAAATCACAAATGTGACTTCTGCCCTTCATGCCAGGCTGAGAAATGCTGGAATGTGCTTTTGCTTATCCCCACAACAAGGACCATAGCTCTATTTGTACTTGTCCAGTTAAAAGTCTGTCTTGCCATTACATGTAATCAAATTTTGATTTGTTTTTAAATTTTATTTTTATTATGAGCTAAACTGTGAGTAAACTTCATGCCAAATGCTTAGGTCACTTCAATTCCTTTCTGCCTTCTCCTTTGTAATGAAGCATCAGTCAGATATGCTGCTAAATCCTGGGAAGTATTAATTTTTTTGACTTTTTCATGGTGATCCAATATTCAATGTTTTGCACACCTTTGCTCAAAGAAAAATCTTCGTGTCCTTACACGAGACAGACGCGTAGGTGCTCGATTTATGGCTACAGGAAATTTCCTTCCTGCTTGTAATAGTGACTGATTGTATTCAATGCAATAAGATAGTGCATGCTGTTTTAGTCTGCTCTGAGGGAATGAATGTATGTGAAATTGGTGTCTTGCATGTGTCAGTGTTTTATGCAAGATCTTAGGTATTTTTTTTCTCCATTTGCACAGACATGTGCCTGAGAAAAATTGGCATGAAAAAGGAATGACTGTAGGTGATTCTTCATTTTATTCAAGCTTTGACTTTCCTGGCTTTATGTGTACAGAAATGTTGAAGTGTTTCTAATCCAAGACGTGTACTTAGCACAGTTCAGTTGTTGTAGTAGTGAAATTGGCATATCGGTTTAAAGCTGCTCGTATTGACATAGCAATGTCAGTGAACGGGAAGTCAGGAATAAATATTAATACAACTGTAAGGTATCTCTTTTTTGTTTCTTGGTATAATCCCATCTGCAGCTGATGGAGCCTCCGTGGAGAATACCAAAACGCCTCTCTGTGCCTGACTGTAAGGGGGAGCTGTTGTCTTGCCTGTTTCAGGGACTTCCCTGTGGCTGTGCTTTCAGAGCCTGTCTGAACTGGACTAGAGTCACACCTGTGCCCAAAGTGACCCAGCCCTGTTCTGTGTGCTAGCTCATCTCTTGGAGCTGCTAGTATGCTGATATTTGATTACTAAGCTGGACTTGACCATTTTCACATCCCTCAGTTTCTTCCCTTCTCCTGAGTTACTGCCCATCTGGATCCATCTCCCAGCCTGGCTCAGTACACTGCTGCATGGACCCTTGCCCTGGCTTGGAGAAGGAGCCTATGACTTGGAGGCACTTGGAGATAGTGCCTGTGACTTTTTTTGGCAGGATTAGGGCTCAGGCCGGTGCTGCATTATGACTCAATGTATTTAACGGTTCTTGCATGTATTTTGTTTCCACATCTGCTATAAGCCACTGAAATAGAATTTTACTTTAGACTGTAATTGTTACATCAACATTTCAGAAATAATACAGCAGTAAGGACAAGTATTTCTATGTACTTGATATGTATGCTGTATTTTGAAGGCTAGCATCCAGACTGTCTGTTCTTTGTAGTGGTCTGAGGAGTGTCTTAAGCTGAAGGGAGGAGTAAAGGAAAAAAGGAGGAAGAGAGTTTCATGTCCTAAAATACTGCTGATAGGTAAAATAACAAATGTACCTTCTAATGTGTAAATACAGTGTATTCTGGTCAAAAGAGGGAACATCTCCTTTGCCTGAAGGGTGTTTCTGGCTTAGTGAGTGAGTCAGTCAGTCAATAGAAAAAATAGCTACCTGTGCAGGGTTGCTCAGAGCAGGAACCTAATTTAGGCCCTCCGTGTTCCTCTGTGAGGGAGCCTGTGTCTCTCCACTGGCCACCTGGTGAGCCTAAGACAATTATCCTCCCTAGGCTAATGCTGGCCTCTCTGAATTCCCCCGGCTTTCAAAACCACGTGCTGGGTGACCGATCTGCCTTGCTGACAGCAAATTAGTTGTAGGGTGGGTATTATCTTCTTGTTCCAGTCAAGGTAGGATTAATATCAGTGAGAAGAAGGGGGTTTAATCTTTCAGATGAGCACTTGAATAAAGAATCTGTTATTTGAAAGTGTGATACTTTGTTTGTCAAGCTACTTGCTGGCTTTTGGTTAGTAAAGGCATTTCTGTTAGACTGGTGGAGAACAATTTTATTTGGTATTTATACATTCCCTTTTTAATTTAGTAATTTCTGCAGCACACTAAGAAGATTAAGAGAAGAAACATTTTCTAAATCTGCCAGCAATCTCCTTGTGGCTAGCAATACAAAGTTAAATACTACTGGAATTTTTTTTTTTTTTTTTTATTTCTTCAATCCACTGCGGTGCTAGTTTGCCTGCTGTCTAAACTCAGACTCTTCATTCATTGTGTCTGCAGGAAATGTGCTAGAAACTAGTCCTAATTAATTGTATCTAGCATTTGTGGAATACCAAGGATTCACTTGAACTTTTTGTTTGGAGCATTTAGTGCTCTGAAGGCATCAAACTGCAGTTAATAACTCACGGATGCCCACAGAAGTTGTTTTAAGGTTACACACTATTCGTGGCATCTCCTGAGTAAGAGCTATTTGTGTTGGGAGGCTTAATGGAAAGAAAATCTCAGTGCATGTTTTTCCCCTCTGTGTGTGCTTGATTGACTAGGGGAAGGTAGAGGAGGAGGGGTAGGAAAGAGCACTAGAAGCATTTTCACAACTGGCTCTCCCTACCCTCAAGACTTCACCCCAGATATGGGAGATTTGTACAGCTGTAAGGATTTCCAACAAAAGTACTCTTTAGATTGTAAAACCACCTGCTTGTTTCCCCAAGACACAGAGCCTCTAACAGTGTTGTTTAATGAATGTGTTTTATTTGTCTCTCTGAAAGGATATAGTTTTGCTGGTATGTACCTGGCCAGAAACATATGGGGATATGCAGAAAACAGAAATATTCAACTTGCAGCAGATGTGGTAGGTAGCAGTGTCCAAATGAAGAGCAAGTCTGCCACATCCAAAACCAGCTGTCCCTGTGCTTCGTAACTTATCTGGATACCCCCACCTGAGATCATGAATCCTTACATGCCCCAAAGACAAAATTCTTGTTCACAAAAAGGATGCTGTGTGTGGGAATATACAGGAAAATGGTAGTCCTTAAATGAATGTAAACTGTACCCAGGATGAATCAGCTGTAAGCAGCTTAAGTCTCACTAAACTGCCAGGGTTTGTTTTGGGGTTGTTTGTTTGTTGGTTTGGGTTTTTTTTTGTTTGTGGTTTTGGTTTTTTTTTGGTTTTTTTTTGCGGGGTGGGGGGGGGTTGGTTAGTTTGGGTTTGTTTTGGTGTTGTGTTTCTGTTTTTTGTTTCTTTTTTGTTGTTTTGGTATTTCTTTTATATCATCCAAGTACTAAAATAGTTGAAGTTCTGATAAATGCCATTGAGTTCATTGTGTTTTGTAGTTTTTGGGGTGTTATTTGCATACACTGTTTAGAGTGCTTTGTTCTGCACGATAACTTTCAAAGTAACTGAATCAAAAAAGGAGACATGCTTATTTGTAAATTATTATTTTCCTGTAGCTAATCATATTATTTGATGATAGAAATAAACTAGATATAATTATTTGAGCATTTTTGTTCTTACAGAGATTCATCTCTGCATTTAGTGAACAGAATTTGTATTAAGTCAGTCTTTGTTTGTTTTTCACAGTGCAGACTTAGCAGGTAAGATTCCCACTTTAAACAGAGAATGAAGTTTCATTGATTTTCATTCTGGAGGTCACTGATGCAAAGCATGGTGTTCTTGTGGTTTTGTTTTTGTTCTAGTTGTTCTCCAGCATTAAAGATGGTGAAGGTTTACAGCTGTTTGAGCAAGGCCATCGCACTGCACACAAGCAGGAGTGTCACACCATGGAGGCAGTGAGACTGGTGGAGTTCAACCTGAAGCAAGTGCTCACGAAGCTCATGACTCACATCTTTGGTGATGGTAGGCTCTTGCACCTTTTCCCCCAGATTACTCATGCCTATAGTCGTTTGGGCTTTGGAGAAACATTTTCCTGCATAACACAGACAGGAAGCTTAGAGGTTGTGTTGGCAGCTGGTAATACAGAAACAACCAGATGGGTTTTTCCAAGAGGCCACACATTCCTCTCTGGGTTTTCCTAAATACTGGTGCACACAACACTGTGTTGACTCAGCAGGTTTTTGTGAAAATATTTAGGTGTGCAGCATGTCAGAGTAACGTGGTGAGCACAAATGCAGGTGGGGACGTGTGGAGACACAGCTATCAGCAGTGGTCTGGCAGAAGCTGTGTGCTAAAGGCCTGTCAGAGTGGGTCCTGCGAGGAGAGGCAGCTCCAGCTCCAGCACAAAGCTCTGCAGGACCCCCTCTGCTTCATCCTCGTGGGCCTCCTGTGTTCCTGGAGGGATGGAGCATGGGTGCAGCGTCGCATCTGGGGTGCATGGGAGCTTGAGTGCAGCTGGGCAGCGTTCAGATCCTGAACCAGCTGCATGGGGATGGGCAGGAGCAGGGAAGGGGTGCCTGTGTCCATGTGCTGCATCCCTTGTGCAGATAAATTAAACCTTCCAGCTGAGGGCAGACCGTGTTTGCTAAGTTCACATCAAGCTGAACAGTAATTGTTTTCTGGTACTTACAGTGGAATGAGGAAGGGTAATCGATGTGTATATGAATGAAGTATTCTCTCCTCAGAAATACCTGCTTTCAGTTTCAGGAACTGAATTTATAAATGGCCTGAGTCAAAATTGCTACATTAATGCTATTTCTTGGCAAGGAGGCTGCTCTTCTGAGCTGATTCGTTTTTCTGTTGAGGAAATACTGTATGGTATTAGAATGCATGAGGTATCTTGCCTACTTTCTAAGGTGTCTTAAGATGTTTACTGCACTTAGAGCAGTAGTTCCAAGAGTGGATTGATAATGATACCAAGTTCTATATATGACTGCTTGAATATTTTTCTGAATTTTTCAAGTTGACTTATAGCACGCAAAACTTTTACCAGTTATTGTCTATTCCACCTGAACAAAAATTTTGAAGTTCCTCGGCTCAAAGCTTCTTGTAGGTGTGTTTTACTTAACAGTGACCTTTTTAAACATACAAAATTGGTATGAAAGTGGGTAACAGTAAGAATGATACATGTAGATCAACTTCAGATGCTGAGGATGTTTAAAGTGAGCAATTTCACTGAGTTATTAGTGGTATCTCAGACTGCAGTGGCATCCTTCTCTAACTGTTGACAGATATTGCACTTTAATCCTCAGCATGTTTGCTATTACTAGTTCTTATACAGTCCACCCAGTAGCTAAAAAGACATTAAAATATATTCATAAATTATTTTAAATGTACAAACTAAAGGTAGATCCCACCTTCTTACTCTTGGGGATTTCTCTTTCTATACCCCCAACATTTTTCCTGGAATACAAACACAAGATATAGTTATTGCATTAAATTTAATATGCTTTTAAAATTAAATTTACATATGTATGTATATATATGTGTATTTGCCCTATTCCCATTATATATATATATATATATATATAATATATATATAATATATATTTCCATTTGCCATATATATATTTCCATTTGCCCCATGGAAATACAGGAATTCAAAGTATTCAAAGTTCATGTTAGGCACAAAGTATATGAGATTGGTGCAGTGCAACTGTCTTGGGGCACGCATAAATAAATTTGTCTTTTGATAGCTGTCATCTTTTAACTAGCATTTTACTCTTTGCATGGTACTCTTGATTACTTTTTGTATCTTGACTCCTATAAATGTTAACTTAATATTTAAAATATGTTTATATGTGTTGCTCTTGGAAAATTTCTATGTTTTTCCTATATGTGGATATTTCATAAGGCACCATGTTTTCTTAAAAGCAAAAATTTAATTCCTTTATCCTTTGCATCAGTTGTATTCTGTACAACCTGTGCTGTCAGCAGAATATTGAAGTTGCACATCTTTTCTAGCAGGATAGCATGACCCCACAGCTGCAGTGAGTGACTGAAATGTTGCATTGTCATACAGTCAACTGTTTTTTGTAGGTAGATTGTTTGGATTGTAGCTTAAGCTTGCTGTACATGTTAGTTTTATATATACTGGATTGTACCTGAAGTCGCGGACTTGGAAGCTGTGCTTCTGCAGTGCTTCTCTGGGAATTTACTAGCTCAGGTTGATGACAGACTGAGGATCTCTGCAGAAAATCATATTACTGACTTGCCCTTTTCTTTTTTTTTTTTTCTCTCTGCATTGTTCTAGGTTAGTTTTCATAATATTTAATGAGACAGTTGGGTTCTACCTGGTTCCTACCACACTATTTGAACAGTAATGGCAAAACAAAGTTGCTTAAAAATCACTGTGTTGTCCTAAGGAAAGTCGAAGACTTCATAGAGTCTGCACTTACCCTTGTTACAAAAGTTTGTCTTTTTATGTCTTTCTGGTTTTGCAACAGGCAAAGGAATGACAGATATTAGAGGAGGGAGAAAGTTCTGGAGCATCCAATCAGTTGTCTTATAAACTTGGCAATATAAAGTAGTTCTTTTAATGGCATTTTCTGATGGTATTACATGCCTGATTTTGCATTCTACAAGTAACTGTCTTTCAGTTCCTTCCATTTTTCTGTCAGGAAGATATTTCAGATAGTGCACCTAGACATCACCTTTCTTAGTTTTCCTCTCTTACTTCCATGAAGTGCACACTTAAAATCCACTAATTAAAGTTACACATCCATCTCCCCATACAGTTCTGCCAGTGTAGGTAGTCTGTTAGTTCTCATTTTAGTTACCTAGTAACAAGGCTGTCCAAGATTTCCTTATAAAGTTAGCCAGTCTTTTTCAACTATGGTTCTTTCTCTAACACTTCTGTGGTTTGCAAAAAGCTTTCTGCACCCTGAGAGACTGAGAAGTAATCTTACTGTAGCAAATAGAAAATAATGACTGTGTTGCTGGTTCTGTGATTTGTTGCTTTACATGCAATGGCTCAAATTTCGCTGCTATCCCATATTTATCTACCCAGTTCCTAGGCACTGGTAAGGGAAGGCAGGAGAGTGAGTAATGCTGTGCTTTGACTGATGGCTTTGCCGCTGCTGGGTCTCACTGAACTGCCACTGGATATCTTTTAAATCAAACATGTTCTGCTCATTCTCCTTAATTCTGTTGTACTGATACTTCCTTTGAGTGCATGGAGATCTGTGAGTGTAATAAGTTAAAAAAAAAGTAAATTATAAAGGACATAATGGTCTGGCTAATAATTTCTGAAAAATGTGAGCTAATACAGGTTTATATGGGCAGCCACCTCCTGTCTGCTGCAAGTATGATGAATTATCTGAAACAATGAGGTGCAGAGTACTTACAGATTGACACACACCTCAAGAGGCCACAGTTCAATACCTTCTGTGCCTCCCAGCACCCTCCTTGCACCCCTCTCCTTTTTATTCCACAACCTTGTCTCTAAAAATAATCCTCACAGCAACAAAGAGAATTTCTGGTCAGTGTATGACCATCTGGGTCTCAGGCTTTATTGCCTCTGTGCTGTAGTGTAGTAATAGGCTGCTTTAATGTGTTTGGTTTGTTCTTTTTTCTTGTCTTTCTTTTTCAGTGGCTTTGGTCAAGCCTTTTTCATTATGAGACTCAATTAGGCTAGCACTTGTTTAGCTTAATATCTAATAACACCATTACTTTTGAGTGCAGGCTATGGCCAATTCCTTACCTAGACTCAGTGTTCAGAAATAACAGTAATTATTCACTATTTCCATACTGATCTCACATATAAGTTACTGTATTGGATTTGCATGGCAAGGTTTTGGTAGCAGGGAGACTGCAGGGGTGGCTTCTGTGAGGAGCTGCCAGACGTTTGCTCCATGTCTGACAGAGCCAGTGTCAGCCAGCTCCAGGACGGACCCATTTCTGGCCAAAGCTGAGCCCATCAGTGATGGTAGTGGCACCTCTGGGATAACAGACTTTAAAAGGGAGGGAAAAAATCCTGCACGATTTGCAGCCAGGGAGAGGAATGAGAACATGTGTGAGAAGCAGCCCTTCAGATACGTCTGTTGAGACACAAGGTCAGTGGAGAAGGAGGGAGAAGAAGGAGGTGCTCCAGGTGCCCGAGCTGAGATTCCCCTGCAGCCCATGATGCAGACCATGGTGAAGCAGCTGTGCCCCTCCAGCCCATGGGGATAAAGGAGTCCATCTGCAGCCCATGGAGCACCCCATGCTGGAGCAGGTGGATTCCCAAAGAAGGCTGGAACCCTGTGTTGGAGCAGGCTTCTGGCAGGACCTGTGGTCCTGGTGGAGAGAACCATGCTGGAGCAGGAGGTTCTTGAAGGACTGAGTGCTGTGGCAGGGACTCATGCTGGTGCAATTAGGAAGGACTGTCTTCAGTGGGTATGACTCCACCCTGGAGCAGGGGAAGAGTGGAAGAGAAAATGAGGGATGAGCTGACCACAGCCCCCATTCCCCATCCCCACTGCTGGTGAGGAGGAGGTGGAGATTTTGGGGGTGGAGTTGAGCCTGGAAGAAGGGAGGGATGGGGGAAGTTGTTTTCAAGATTTAGTTTTTATTTCCCATTATCCTGCTCTGATTTGATTGGTAATAAATTGAATTGCTTTCTCCAAGTCAAGTCTATTTTGCCCATGACTGTAATTGCTGAGTGATCTCTTCCTGCCCTTACCTCCACTCATGAGCCTTTCATTAAATTTTCTACCCCTAGTCCAGTAGAGGAGTGGTAGAGCAGCTTTGCTGGGAGCCTGGTGTTCAGCCAGCATCAGCCCAGCACAACTATGAATGGACCTCTACCCACTGGAAGGACTCTCATGAACACTGTGAGGTTCTGAAATGAGCAGGTGTGTTTGTGTCTGATAACACAAATAATTTCTTTGAACCGGAAAAGTTATGAAATTTGTGTCTAGTGGTCAGGCCTTGATTAGATTCAGCAGTGTGCTCTTGTAACTGCCTGTTTTAAGAGAGATATGTGTCTCTTGACCTCCTAAAATTCCTAGACAAGATCAATTTTGCCAGTATTTCATAGGCTGTATGTGAAGAAATAAACTAGGTTGAATCAGGAAAATCATATAGTACTACAGGATGCCTAATCATCATAATCCTTTAAAGTCTTTAGTGGTTTAATTTGCTGAGTGTAAGTGATGCCCTTTACTTCTTGGGAATATATTGAGCACCAAGACAATATTTTGTATCTAAATAATAAATGTACCCATTTGTTCTGTGACACTCTATAGAAATGCAGTTAATGTTGCCAAAGGCTGAGCATCCTCTGCTTTTCAGTAAAGTCTTCTAGAGCCAAAAGTCTGAAAGAACACTTGAATATAAACTATAGAGGTATTCCCAAATGGATCCTGTATGAATAAAATTATTGTGGTGTGTGGGATTAACTATTAATTTAGAGAACAAAATGAAGGTGATAGTTGTTTCTTCATTGTGAATTTGTTTTGGTTTATTCAGAATGTTGTTTGTTTGCTTATTTGCATTTAAACCGGAAGCCTCTTAATTGTACTCATCTTAAGTACTTATATGCATTAAAATTCAAAAATAAAAAGAGCTTTAAATTATTTTTTTACATTTTAAAATTTATTTTAATTAAGAACAAACAGCTGAGAAATCCTTTTTTTTTGCAGAGCTTCATTTTTTAAGTAATCAGAGGATGAACAAGAAACCATTATCTGAATGTTGTTACTGAAGCCAAAGTAGTTGAATATTCAATGTAGTTGCTGCAGTTGCAAATTTTGCAAGCTAAATTAGAATATTTTATATGTGCACAGCCCAAGGATTAAAAATGCCAAGATCAGGAAATTAAAGAAAATATTTTCTGCGCACTATATTATTGTATACATGACTCTTTTCATCTATGTATTTTTTATTGTCATGCAGACAAAAAGGAGCAATCAAGTGATTGCTGTTACACTACAATTGTGAATGAAACTATTGTAAATATTTCTAGTTTTCTGAGTTCTGTCTATACAATTATAAAAAACCTTTTCCATTACTCATATACTTTCCTGAGACTGGTTTTTAAGAAAGCAGAGAAAATCTAGAAGTGCCAGTCTGTTTGATTTGAAGCTTGCCTTGCCATTTGAAATTTCGTAGCATCTAGAAAAGTTCCCTGTGACTGTTAGGAGGTATTTTATGTTTTGGCCATCACGTACGTCTTTGTTGTGATTTATTGTTTCAGTTTCTGTAGCTGCATTTCATGTTTCAGAGGTAATCAATGAAGATGTAATTCTTGAGGCTACTTTAAATATTTTCATTTGAAAAACATTTGGTATGAATCATGCCATTTCATGTTTTACATTCCTCTTATGAAACAATACCAAAAAAACTTGAAGATCAAACCAGGAATGTTAACAGTTGCTGTCATTCACGCTACCTTTGCCTTTCAAAAATAAGGTTCAGCTCCTTATTTTTGAAGCTGGACCTGCCTGGTTTTTAATGATCCTAACTCTGATTAGCATTTGGCTTAATTGAAGAGAAGACGTATTTGGGGTTAAGGCATTAGCTTAGCTTACAGAATTTGCATTTCAGTTCTCTATCTAAAGTTTTTATGGTTCATGTTTCTGAGACTTCTTTCCTGACACCTAATGGTTAGAAAAAAAATTTAGTGAAACAAAGCGTCTGTACATCATTAGAAGAACTAGAACTCATCAAATATAATGAGCGCTTCAACACAATTCTGCTTTTGGCAGCACTGAAGACCTTGGGAAGGAAGACCTTGTCCTCTTCTGGCTGCACTGCTCTGAGATGCCAGGACTTTCCTTGCTCTGCACAGTGCTATCTGCAGAGGTGCTGAGCAGGGGAGGATGGTGGGGAATTACCAAGTGGGGATTTTCCCTTACACTTATCTACCAGGTCCAGAATGCTCTGTGCATGTGTTGCATATCTTAATAATGTACAACTCTGTGAAAATATATTTCCATTTGTGTATGTTAATATCTATTTTTAAACATATACAGAGAGAATAGCTCTGTATCTTAATTAAGTTTTGATGAAAAAAAATTACTTGCCTAGACAATCCATAAAATACTAAGTAAAAATTAAAGACTTAGCTAGCTTTTCCTGTGAGAAGCAGTTAGTCATTTCCTGGTGTAAAGAATAACAAAATTACTGACTTTCCCATTATCTTGGCTCATTTTTGTTCGATGCCAGGTGGTTACTAGAGTTTGACAAATGATTGATTTGGTTTCAAAGGGTGCTTGAATTGCACAAAGCATTTTTCATATTAGAAAAGACATGGTCATTTTTTTCCACAGGTTTTAAGATTTATTGCCTCGCACAAGTGTTGTAAATTAGTTTGTTTGCTATTTATTTTCTCTGGATTGCTGTAATTCATGTCATTAGTTGAAGGGCAAATTTTACAGATGGTTGGAGGGATGGATTTTTAAGCATACACCCTTTCATATTTATTTATTTTTTAAACATTGCTACAGGACTGCAAGTCAGATGGGTAGATTGCTACTTCCCATTTACTCACCCTTCCTTTGAGATGGAGATCAACTTCCAAGGAGAATGGATGGAGGTCCTGGGCTGTGGGGTCATGGAGCAGCAGCTTGTTAACTCAGGTACTGAAACTCCTTTACTTCATTGACATCTCTGTTAGCAAGCACTTCCAGCACAATCAGCTTCACAGCCTGGAATGCCCCTTCTACCCCGGTGAGCACAGACGTGTCCGCATGGCAGCCGCCGCAAATACTCCTCAGGTGGAACGCAGCCCTCGCATGCTGTGGTTTGAGGGTAGCATCCGAGCAAGTGACCTGAAGCCTGCAAACAGAAGGCTTGCCTTTTATTCTGTGCAGTAAGGAGACAGAGGGATGTCAGCTTTAAAAGAAAACCTGCAAGGGTGTGCAGCATGTTCTTTTCTTTCCCAAAAGATGCCAATTGCGTTCTTAGTAACGACTTAAAAGTATCAATAGCAAATAACATCCCTAAATATCTGGAATATCAAAATGCTCCTCTGTATCTAAAGCATAGAAAGAGGAATGTGATATCTTTCATATTGCTGTTTTGTCGCTGGGTAAATGGTGGGTAGCTTTTTTCTTTTGTTTTATTGCGTTTCTCCTCAGGTTGGTCATTTATGAGGTTTAAATTGCATTAAAAGCAACATAATTTATTTTAATTGAAATTATTACAGAGCAGTGTCGCCTGACCATTTTGCTTTCTAAAACTGACACATAAGTATTAAAGAAGGAAAGGAGAAATTGGTGTATTTTTTCTAATTATTTTTTATCTGGAGAATTTTGCATGCTTGCTCTTTCATTTACTGAAGATAGGCAATTTTTAGGAAGCACAGGACGGTGTACATGCTCTCAGTGTTGTTCAGTGTCTTCCAGTACTATTTATTAGTATGTGAGCCTTTTGGAATATGATCTGTGTAATTCCAGCAAGTGGGCTTTCAGATAGCCAACATAACACTCAGTTATTTTTTTCCCACTGGTTTGCTAAGCTGTTGTTGTATTTTCATGTGCTCTAAATTCTTCCTATTGAAGACCAAGTACAATAACTATGAATTACTTAATTTTGGCATAATTTACTTGGCACAGCTTGTTTTCCTCAAAGTTTGCTTGCATTTTAATGTGGTCATTTTCCTCTTAGAAAGATATCCTCTTCCAGAGTTTCCCCACAATGAATTAATGATTTATGCTAATGTTCTCTCAGGTTATTATCTTCATAGTGTGGTAAATACAATACAGCTTCTAATCAGTCTCGGAAGTGAAAGACTGCTGTGTAATATTGTTTCCATTAGATGTAACACACCAGCATCCAGGCTTTCTGCTTCAAAAGCTTTTATGTTGCTCAACTCTTACAATTAGGATGCTCTAATGGGTGTGAAAAGAGCCAAACTGTGTCCCTAAACAATTACTGTATACATTTGTGTGTGTGTGAATGGATGTACATGTAACACCAGAGGTTTCTGCAGCACCTTTTTTTTTTTTTTGCAGCATTCTCATGCGTGGGCTTCCATAGCACTTTCTCACCCTTGAAATTTCACATTTTTTAAATGTTAGACCAGATCAGGATTTTCCAAGGGAGAACAGCCGCTCTCATTCTTAGTCATTCACTGGGTAATGGATCCAGTCTTCTGGACCATTCAGATTTTCCGTGTTAGCAGCAAGAAAGGTTTCTGTTGTCTTGGTGTGTAGATGAGTAAGTATAATTTAGTAAAGGCTGCAAGTACCATCTTCATTAAAGCAAATTTAGCTATTGATTATTTTTAAGAGTTTTTTTGCATTCAGGAAAGTCTCCTACAACCAAAAAAAAAAAAAAAAAGAAGACTGTGGTGTTATTTACTGTTTTCTAACAGTTATAGTATTTCTAACAGTGATACTATTTTAAAAGAAAAACAGAAATCCTATTACAGTGTTTTTATGTAATCATTATAAAAAGTACAGTACTCCAAAGATGCACAGAATTGTAGGGGATGATGTTACATGTTCCCCTAAGGCTGATGGTGTTTAACTTTCTGGTTTTGTGTGCTTACTTTTTCATCTGTATCCCATAATACATAAGTTTAATAGGAGTGCTGTGTATGAATTTCAATATAAATAAAAGGGGTTTTGTTCTGGTTAATCCTGGGAAAAATACAGAAACTTTTCAGTATATTAGAAAGTACTCCCAGTTTTAGGTCCATGATGTGTATACAAGGAAATTGTGTGGTTCAGTAGAGCTATTTTCAATTAACAACACCCAAGGTATGTATTTCTGTACTTCAAGAGTTAGTTATCTAAGATTTGTGAAGCTGGTGTTCATTGGTAGGTGCCCAAGTTTCAAGTCTCCATGAAGTTCTACAGTTCAAACCTTTGAATACAGGACATTGCTTGCTCAGAGGCTGTGATCACTTAGTGTTGCTTAGTAACTGTGAAATTGGAAGCAGTTAGGGTGTGATCCTTTACTGATGGAAATCAATGGCAATGTTCTCAGTGCTCAGTGTTGCAGAATATGTTAGCTGAGGATGGAAGCAAGTAAATTGAACTAAAGTTTACATCAAAACCATGAGACTATAAGCCAAATAATTTAAAAATCAAACTAAACCCAAACACTCTCCCCCCACCCCAAAACAAGCCCAAACCCACAAATAAACAACAAAAAGAAGAGAATCACATAATTTTTTTTGTAAGACTTCTTGTGATGTTTTTAACTCCCGATGTATACAATAAAATAATGTAAGGGTGGCACACCAGATCCAACCTCAAGTCCAAGGCATTGCTGTGTCATGATGATGTATCACTTCCCAAACCAGTGCCTACAGGTGAGTAGAACAGCGTGGTTATACTGATACACTCCTGCAGCTGCGTCTTTCCTGAGCTGAAGGTGGTATGTTTGCTTTCTGTGGTCATTGTGGAATTTTCTTCCATTCATTTGTTGAAATGTTTGAGTCCCAGTAAACCTTCACTCTCTGCAATGTCTTAATTTGCCTAACTTGCATGAGGAATCACTTCTTTCTTGTTCTGACCAACAACTTAGAGATACAGTTAGAGCTCTTCTGTCGTGCTCAGCTCAGAAGAGTTAGTGAGTCTCTCTCTCTTTTTCCTTGTTTAAGCCCCTCAATATTTGTTTAGATTTCAGTTGTAGGTCTTGTCACTGACTTCTTTCCAAGCCAAAGAGTGCTGGTCAGACAGTCCCTCCCTGCGTGGGAGCCTATCCATATGTTGAGTCATGACTGCTCCTGCCTGCGTCTTCTCCAGGCTTCTTTTTTTTCCTTTTCTTATAATTTTTAATATTAATTTTGCTGTGTTGACCTTTAATTATAGTATCAGAGCGACCTCAACACGGGAATAATGTGCATTGACTCCAATGGTTGCAGAAGGCTGATCAAATGCTTTATTAAGGTATACTATATGGTATTGCGTACTATATTATACTATACTAGTACTAAACTGTACTAAAGAAAAACCCCTTACAGACAGTCACAACATAACTTTGACCTAATTGGTCAGTCAATCCAAACATCATCACCAGTCTCCAATTAACAAATCCCTTTTGTTAAACAATCTCCATAGCACATTCCACATGTGCCAAACAACAGATGCAAAAAGTAGAGGTAATAATTGTTTTTCTTCTTCTCTGAGCTTTTTCACTGCCTTCCCCAGGAAAAATCCTGGGGAAGTTGTGTCTGCTGCTCTCTGTGAAGAGAGCTGTGGCCACATTTAATGAGCCTTGAGTTGAAAAAAAAGGGGAGCAGCATGGGATGATGACTGCTGCAGATGATGGCTTTTGATTGCTAGAAGATGATGAAGCATCCTGGCACACAGCTAGACGCTCATCTCGGGGGGGCAGCTCAGGTTAAGGTCTCATTTCCTAAAATTATGAATCATGAAGGCTGCTGTATTTAGGGTACCAGTAAGAGGAATTGGTAGAACTTTCCCACTGTATGCAGATTTTTCTACCTTTCACATCAGAAATTAACGGTGATATTTATTGTCTCACAAAACTGATTTTATTCATTTATGTTTTTTTTTTTTAATTTTATTTTTTATTGTCAGCTTAAAAGGAGTAGAGAATGGTGTAGGGGTTTGGAAGAGGAAATGTCAGTTGAGTTTATAGCAAAGGTGGTTGTCCTAGTTTCTTGTTAATTTTGTGAGTATTTCTAGTAGAGGAAAAATTGCTAACCCTGTCTCAACATTTTCATTAATATTGTTGAACATGACAAAAGGACATTGTTATGAGTTCTACAAATCATTGCTTTTGTTTTAAAAGGTGGAGGGTTGTTTTTTGTGAAACCTGATTCTTGAAGTGTCTTTGCCATTTGGAATTCCTTTTACAGATTAGTGGCAGGACTTATTCCCAAAATTCAAATAGTACTAGGCCCAGGGCTGCCACCTTCAGCCAAATACAAGTCTTAATGTGTAGAACTTGTTTGTCTTCAGTGCTGCAGTAAATAAATATTTCTCTTTCTTTACTCATTTATTGAAGTTCATCGAAATTGCAATTTGAGTGGAAGTAACAAATTTAAAGTTCTTAACTAGTATGCTCCTTTTTGGTTTTGGCAATAGGATTTTCAGTCTGGACAGTTCTCAGTGGGCAGCAGGTTAACAGAAGAATTATGCCAATGTTACCTTGCAGGCACAGGACTTTTTGAAAAAAAAAAATTTGAATATTTTCTTAAAGGAAATATTAGTTATGGGTGAGTTAGGTTCATATATCAAGCAGCAGTGGACTAGGGGACATCTAATTTCTTTCATCTGTCGGGTTTTTTTTTTCCTACTCAGCTCTTGCCTGGTAAATTATATTAAAATGTTTGAGCAGATGGTGCATGTGACTTCAGTCGTGTGCCGGCCCATGTTCTGTCTCTGCTAACAGCTCTCTGTGGAGACCTTGAAATAGTTAATGCTGTATGTGTTTGTATGTATTGTAGAAGGGTAAACATAATGAATTTAAAAAACATGCCTGAAACCCTTCAAGGTGAAATGAAAGTTACAGAGGTATTGGTGTATCGAGCATCTGAGGCCTCCCAAGAACATGAGGTAGAACTGTTGGATGGACTGGTTCTTCCCACAGGGGCACCTAAAGTGATTTAAATCTCTTGCATAAGCTTCACAGCTCCACATCCCAAATCTCCCTGGGTCAGTTTAGGTCATTGTCTGTCTCCTGTACAACCACACTACTGTAGTATCTTGCCTCTCCCAGCCCTTCCTGTGCTTACTCCCCTGAGACCACGCTGAGATAGCGGTGTCATCATGCCTCGCTCGTGGGCTGGAGCTGAAGTACACCAGAGGCTGACACACGTGCACGCTGCAGGCAAAGAGTGCAGCTGCCTTGGTTAAAGGGAGCTTTCCTACTGTCCTTTTAAACTCAATAGAAAAAGAAAGCATTCCAGTCTTATAGAAGCCTCCTTCAGAATGTGTGGAGCTTTCTGGATTGATCTGCTGGGCATCCTCTTTCTATGTCTGACTGCAGGGGGAGCAGAGTCTCCCAGTTTAGGCAGGTACCTGAAGGTAAAGTTAGTATTTCATGAAGATACAGTGTCTCAGATGAAATAATACTAGTGAGAAATTAGGAAGCATCTGAGTTTTATTGACTTCCCAAGGGTTTGCCTGTTGAAGAAACTGAGGTTGAATCCAAGCTTTATATCTCAGCTCCTGGGTTGCCTTTGTCTCCCTCAATCCTAGTGATTTACATTTGCACATACATACATACATATGTGTGTATATGTGTAAAAATAAATACAGAATGAGACAAATGAAACAAATTGATGACCAATTAAATACAGAGTGAGGCATATTTGACCTGTTTTAATTTTGGTGTGTGGTTTTCTACACACTCCCCCACACCCACCCAGTGTAAATCAGAAAAAGTGATTGTCACATCTGGCTGAGTTGAGACACCTGTTGAACTGGCAGCCACTGAAATTTTGCATTGCTCAGACATGGAGCTGGTGTGAGTTGTGGGCTTTTAGAGAAAAATGGGATTGAATTTTTATCTCTGTTCTTCAGATGTTGTACAGATACCCACAAATGTGTGGATGTGGCACACCCAGAGATGTGTGTGCCTAAGACAATGCAGATCAGTTTATAAGGGAATAAGTAATAGGGCAGAGGATCTGATTTCCCCTGAAAATCTGTGGTGTTCCACCCTGTCTGTATGAGGAGAGGAGCTGTGATTGTAGTCACCTGAATGGCTACCAGCAAAACATGTACTTGACTTGGAAATATTTTATGTAAAGGGCCCAGTCATGTAAGTTGAGGGGTGTGGAGTGGCAGTTTGGTGTTCTTTGTTGACTACCACATCTTTTGACTGTAAAGGAATCATCTGTAGCAAGTGACAGCAGAAATACTGGCCACTTTCTTAGCATCTTCAGACTAACAATTAGTGCCACCCTCCTTTGTGACTGCAAATGTAACTGGTGGTTTGCTAAGCATCCCAGTCCTGCAAAGAGAGTAGATACAGCACTACTACATATTTACACGTGGGCCGAGCTGTAGCTTGGGATTTAAATTTTGGCAGGATTAGATCTGGATTCTTAGGACTTTAAAGGTTCAAGTTTCTAAAGAGCACGTATGTTAAAATTGATATGACTCTTATATAGAAGTTATTTCTTTTAACTCCTTTCTACTCAAAGAGGAAATTGAAGAGAGTTTATTTCTTGTGTTTGTATGAAGATTGCTTTTTGGGGTTGATTTTATTTTAGTTTCTTTTGAACTGACTGGAAGGAAGTCCAAGTTTTGCCTTGATAAGTAATCCAAAACACAAAAATGGATTATACAGAGGTGATGCTCATGTCAATCAAAGGGTGCATTGTTTTATTATTCGTTTGTCTTGTTCTGTTATCTCTGGCTACAAACACCTGGTCTGATGTGTGTGTTGTGTTACAAAGTTAAATCTTGACTCTGCCCTTCCCTTTTCCTTGTCAAGATAATTTGCCTGTTGTTTTCTACTTCATTTACAACTCTATTTTTAAAGCTGTTTTTTCATTAAGTTTTTCCTGCAGAATGAACCCATAAAATTTTTGAAATGTTGCGTTCTCTTATTCTATTACCTTTGACAGATTCATTATCTATGTTAAAGTTGGGGTTTTTCAAAAGAATTAATATAAGCTTGCTTCCAATCTGTAGTGTTTGTATATATTGAAAAAATACAGTATTCCATTTTATGACAATTCTATTATACCTATTCCTGGGAAATGTATTATTTGTTTACAGGGATATCTTGTGGAAGAAAAAGTGTAGGATTGATTCTTGGAAGTAAGTAGTTATTATAAAACTTGGATGGCCATTTGAGTTTGTGGTTTTATATGATCTTTCTAGCTTAGTGTTAAGAGTAGTAGTGCCAGTAGATTGAGGGGATAATTTCCCTTTCATGGTGCCAGATTACTTTTTTAGTTGAAATATAAGTTCCTTATCTTCATAATTTAAGAAACTATGTTGTCTTCATGCTTCATTTTCTCCTGCACAAAAATGTATGTGACAAAGGGTTAACTCAATCTAACACAAATGTTGAACTCAGCAGGAGTGCTTATTTGAGTGACCAGCACATCTTACCATTAAGTGAATAAGAGCTCCCCTCAACATATGTGAGGCCTGTTTTAGTCCATTTGAAATCTTGAAAAGAAAAAGAGATAAGCAGTTCCACCTTCCAAAGTTTCTGTTGCCTTTGAAGCAGTTTTCCCATGTGTATGTATTGCTTCTCCTTCCCTTAAGTTTTTTAATCAAAAGTAAATTAAAGGTTTAGTAATTTACTATGATTTGTCTCCTTGGGATCCTGCAGGAGGATTAGAGCACCACACACATGAGAGAAGGCTAAATAATGATGAATATAGTTTATTAAGCAGCTCCCAAGTAAAACAAAGTGGTACTCTCGGAAACGTTGAAGAGCAGCAATTTATGGCACTGAAATGGTGTTTCTCTTGGCTTTATTTATGCAAATGAAAATACATCTAAATAATACTATTGAATTACTACACTGTTATATGGTGAATGCTGAATGTTTTTAATCAGCCAGGAGTTGGCTCAATGAGCCTAATATAATTCCTCATCAGGCTAGGTTACCCTCTGGGTGTTTTTGTTGCGTTGCAATATTCATCTTTGCTGTTCCCAGGACATTTACCAGGACTACCCAGCTGAGGCTGGAGAAGAGATTTTACAGGCATATCTCTAACTGTTTCAGACTCTGATACATGAAGCTCAGCTGAGACAGATTCAGTTCAGCTGAGATTAGATCAAGCATTTTAGGAAGTATTTTTCTTCTCTAGATCTCAAATGCAATCTTGATTTCTCATTTCTGGAGCAGGAGGCTTTGGATAGGATACTTCTGTTGTGCCACATTTTTTGTCTTTGAGGTTGGTAGTTGCTGAGAGGAATGGGTGAATGCAGGTCTCCTGCTGGAGCTGATCGTGCATCTCTTTCCTCTCTGCTCTGCAGGTGTACTAAGAAAATAGCAAACCAGTGGCAGTGTGGGTGGTCAGCCTTTGGAACTCCATGCCATTTATCAGAGTGATGGGTGAGGTTCACGTCTTTAGAGGACCAAGTGTGGGGAAGGGAAAACCCAAGCACGTTGCATAGTTGAGGGAGAGTGGCAGCTTTCTAGTGCTGACAGCCTGGCTGTGGCAGCAGGCCAGGCTGAGCCAGTGGCACCAGCCTCTCATGGCTCATTCTGGCTGGAGTCTGAGAAGACTGGATAGCCCAGCTGTCTGTGTGCCAGTGCATACTGATCCGCTGCTGACCACGCAGGCGAGCCTTGGCTGGGGACCACTGTTTGAATCGTGTGTGAGCAAACACAGAACAGCTTAAGAGCCAGGGTTGGGCCGCTGCTTCTCTGTCATTACTGCCTGCCAACAGAAGAACCTTGCGTGGTGTAATAAACTCTAGCTTTGTAGAAATATATGTCAGCCCCACTGGTGCTGTTTCTGCTTGCATTACAAAGACTACCTTAGCTTCAGTTCTTGGGCTTCATCTTCAGGCACCCAGATTTACTTTCCTGTTCAGCATTCATAAACTAAGTGTCTAAAAGCAGCAGAGAGGATAAAATCTACAACACGTGAATAAAATGGTGTCTAGAAGGTGATAATGCTGTGATGGATAAACATTTTTCCAGAAGGAAGGAAGGAATCTAGATCAGGTTTGACACTTCCGTACTGCTGGAAGGCAGCTGCAGCACAGCTATGGACAGGAGACAGCCCGTTCCAGGCAGTGTACCAGCTAGTTTGGGGCAGGATTTGCTGGTGTACCTGAAAGGAATCAGGGAAAAATCTCAGCCTTTATGAACACTTTGCCCCCATGTGAATAACTTGACAGATTACTAATAGATATTAAAGCAATATCTCTTTTTTCCTGAACAGAATGGATGTCATAAATTATGTATTCTGATGGCTCTGAAGTGAGCATCAGTAATAAGTTTGATCCTAAGTACCATGGCAGAGTCCAAGGAAACTTTTGTATGTAACAAGTGGAATTTATTAGGTAATCATGGAAGTCATCTTGTGCCTATTTTCTTTTTTGGCCAGATGGAGAGTGGAGGGGGAAAAGTGCTTTTTTGCTTCCTTATTTTTGAGGTAATTTGGATTATTTAAAAACTTTAGCTGAATATTTGATAATCTAGGCAAATTCTATATTCTGTGGGTGAAAATGTTGGCTTTATCAAGAAAAATAAAAAAGTGAAAAAAAACCAGGGTCCTGATTAAAAGCCCATAAGCTGGTGGCTGCAGTTTTAGAGAAGTTCAACTCCTCACCCTGCAATGACTTTTATTTCTACTTTATCTTAAAATTGTGGGGATACAGGAAAAAGTAACAAAAGAATGTGTTTTACAGCCCTGAAGTCGCTTATTCAAAAGTACCAGTCTTCTTTATTCTTATGACAGAGATTGTCACCAACATAGTAATTCAGAGCTTTTTCTGGGTTTTTTTTTTTTGGTTTTTTTTGTTTTTTTTTTAAAAAGTGGATTTACTGAGTTTCTTTTAGAACAGTGATTGATGTGAAATAGCAGTGGGGATTATAACAGAAGAAAAGTTAGTAGGATCTATTTAAATAAGGCAAGAGACTCCAACTAGGGCTTTGACTGTACTGGCTGAAAAGTATTTAGCTAATGAATTATTCCAAAAAAAAAGTACAATGAGGAGAATCCTTTTCTCATATTAGTCTAGACTTGCTTAGCATGTTTCAAAAGTGACAGTCAAAGATAAACTCCTGACTGGTATTCCATTTTTCATCTAGGGAAAATATAGTCTTTATACAATACTACTGCATTGTGCACAGCAAAAACTATAATTGCCAGGATATCTCTGCTACTATATTAGAACTCATCATATCACAATCAAGACAGAAGCAGAATTACTTACTTTTCCAAGTGCTAAATTGCTTTATAGTCTTATTGAATAAAAGCTGGTGATCTTAGAAAGAAAAACTGTACATTACCTGTAATGCCACTTGCTGCTACTATTGTTATTTATTTCATAAGAGGTGGCAGTTCTTGTTATACAGGAGTTTATTTTATCTAGGGTTCTCTGCTTGCAAGATTGTCCTGTGCCCCTCTCATGATGATTTATTTGTGTGGTTCCTTGCAGCCTGAAGTTCTGGCCATGTTCAGAGGAGGTATAATTGAATTGCAGGTTTTGCACATCATAGGCATGTGGGCAATATGAAGAAAGAAAATGAGAATTTACTAGAGCCACTCCAGAACAGGAAGCTAGAGCTCATTTAAGCCATATGAAGATGCACTTAATTGAGCACTAGTTTTAAACAAAAGCTACTGTGGCTACATTGCTCTCAGCTTTCACACCACTAGTGAAGTGGAGCAGACTGTGCATAAGCACTTGCTATATTCTGCATATGGCTGATTGGAGGAGCTGTTAGCAAACATTAGAAAAATGTTGTAGCATCCTAAGTGGATACCCAAGTGTGCCATCTATGTGGTTTTATAATAGTATCCAGGTGATGCGAATGATGCCCTGGTGACTATTGGCATTGCTTTAAATGTGACCCTATGAGCTGCTATCCTAGTAGGACAAGGGGAAAACTGTTATTTATTTTGGCAGCATGTGATGCTGAGCAGACTGGTTTTTAGCTCAAAAAAAAAAAGTATAATTTGTGCAGTTTCTCTTTCTATGCAGTTAGTCAATACAAAATGATCTTAGTAGAAGCAAGCCTGTATATCCTGAGTTGGTTGGAGAGAAAGAAGCACTCAACATGTTTGATTGTAATTCAATGAATAGAAAATAGTGATTTTTGTGGTGCCCCATCAGTAGTTCTGTATGTCATCTTTGTGGCTGTCACAGAAGTTTTAATAACAGGAGAAGGAAGAGTAGGAAAGGGTGCAAGATGATCAGTGGACATTCACATGACAGATTGCTGATTGTTTTTTTTAAATAATTGTTATGTTATACAACTTTCAGAAACACTGGTGTCATCCTAGAGTTTTGACCAGATACTTTGAAAGAAATATTTAAAAACAAGAGGGCAATTAGAAGATGTGATGGATGGAAATTTGGGTCATTTTACACCAAGCACAGGAACGCTTGCAGGAGTACAACCGTTCATTTACTATAGAGCTCTGTAGCTGCTCTGGTGTTGAACAGAAAATGCTCTCTCATTCTTTTCTTTTCTTCATGGAGCAATAATTAAATTTAAAAAAACCCAAACATTAACAACTCTCAGAGCCCTGTCCCATTCTGGTGTTCTTCATTAAATTAATTATTGGGTTTTTCAGAGGAAGGGAAGGAACAGCAGCCACTTACAGCAGGCATGCCCAGAGCTTGAGATCATGATGGCATTGTTTATGTAGATTAAATTAATATGATAATTTTTAGAGGTAGGAAACACAGTTGCAATCATTAAAAAAAAAAAAAAAGCACATCCTTCACTTTGTTTCAAAAGACAGCCTCCTGTTTTCTTTCTATGACACCTACAGGTGTGATACTCAGCAGTAAGAGAAGATTATTAATTCTTTCCTTGAAAAGCTCAATTTTGAAAAAGCTAATGTTCCCCTACAATGACCTTCTTGCTGCCTTATGATACTCTGCAGGAAGAGAAAATCAGCAACTTTTTCCTTGAAAGGCTCAAATTTGAAAAGCTAGAGTTCTCCTACAGTGACCTTTTACCTGCTTTACTCCCATCTCCCTTTCATTATTTCTGTTCTCCTGGGGCTCGAAGAAAAATGCATACACCTTAAGTTAGGGAAAAAGCTCTGTGACAGTACAATTCACAGGTGGAGTTTAAGGAAGGTGAGCTAAGGGACACCGAATCTGTAATTTCTTTTATGTGTTCCACACATTTGTGCAATACAGAGCTGGAAGGGCCTTTCCAGGCTCCCTGGAGACACCCAAAAGGCTTCATAGCAGAAGAGAGTAATTGCAGCCAGTATGCTGCCATCTGAAGGACAGCCCCAAGAAGATTTTCAAACCACAGCTGAGGAAACTGTGTCAAGGAAGTTTGACAGCAGGGGAGGTGCCTGCATGAGCTCATCAGCTCTGTTCTCCTGTTCCTTGTGGAAGTCTTGTGCAAGACACTGATTTTTGAGGGCTAGGATTTGTTTCAGGCATTGCTTTACTTCTGGTTCTGGACTTATGGCTTGAACAGTAAAGGTGTTTGACAGGTGATTGAAGGCCTCTGTTGACAATCTGTGACCTGGTCCATTGACTTTGATTTTCTTGCTCAGCTGTTCTTGTAGAAGGACAGTTTTAGTTTGGGTAATCCAGTGTACAGACATGCTTTCCATGTCTGCAGAGGTGTGAAATGGAAGCTGAAACCTTGCTCTGGGACAAGCAAAAAGCATGAGGAGAAATCATGAGGGTAAGGGTGGGACTGGAATAAAATGCTATGTTAGAAATGAGTATGAGAAACTGAACACTGGTGAAAATGAGGAATAAGAAAGATGGAGTAGCTGTTTCTGACAGCTGAAGTCTAATACACAGTAGCAACTGGAACTGAGAAAATGTTTGAGGAATTACAGTCTGTCTGTTTGGTTGGTTTTTTTCCCTAAATAAAATTTAGGGGGTTTTGGTTTTCTTCTGATGCAGACATGTCATCTGAAAAACCTGGAGGTAAAGCTGTAAAATCTAATAGCTTAGAAGGAATGTATTTTCCCAAGACCTTGCATGGCTCTTCCACAATCCCTAAACCTTACTAGACTGCAATCTTGCTGCAGTGGAGTCCTACCTTATTGAAAACTCCTCAAACCTTACTGTTGGTCATCGTGCAAAGACCCTTACAACACGATATTTCAGATCCAAGCCAGATTTGGAATACCTGTAGGTGCGATAGGTTTGAGAAAGCAGTAATGTATCATTTGCTAGCAGTGTGTCTTCTTCAGCTGGATCCATCTGAAACCTGTGTTTGATGAACTCATTGGGGTTTTTTGGTGGTGGTTGGTTTTTTGGTGGTGGTTGGTTTTTTTGTTGGGGTTCTGTTTGATTTTTAAGGCATGTGGGGAAACATAATGGAGAGGAACACTACTTCTGACTATTCTCAGTGACAGAAATGTCGTGAATCTTTGTTGTCCTGCTTAGATGCCCTCTGTTGGACAAAAATAAAAATGGTGCTCCTATCTAGCAATTCTGAGCAGCATGCCTTTTTATAAAAGCTGTATTATCAAGCACATTTTACAGAAGGGGAAAGTGTGACACTACTCAATTTAGTGACTTGTCCCAGGTCACCTTACAATCCACTGAGAGAGAAGCTGGCCCTCCTCAGTTGTTTGTCCTCAGTAAGGGCAGCATTACTGCTACCTTGTCTCCTTCCACTCTTTGCATCATGTTTCTTTTTTTGGTGCTTTTTCATTACAGCATCCTTTTCTGAACATTTCAATTAATTCTGAACATTTATCTCTGGCTCAGAAAGCTTGCTGGTGCTTGGGTTTTCTTTTGGATTTTTTTTTTTTTTAAACTTGAGAAGTTCTGAGCTGGTGGAAGCAATACAAACATTCAGTAAAGTATATCCCAATGTAATGTGAAAGTTCCCTGTGATTCATAAGACTTTTTTTAACATGACAACATATAGGGCTTGTTTTCCTTTCCTGTAACATGTGATTGTCTTGATGCACTTGGACTGGTGCTTTAGAAAAGGTTTGGAAAATCCTCCAAAACTGCATGTTAACAATTTATCTGGAATTCAATGGCACTCAAATTCTGTGTGTCCATTCCATAGTTCATATGATTAAGTGCTGTCAAACTAGGCAAGATTAAGATGTACATGGGGATATAATTCCTTGTTTGTCAAAATGATCATCAACTACCTGAGTTATAGCTGCTGAAACATCACCTGTAGCCATATTATTGCATAATTAATTACAGCTTCTGGTCTCTGTGGCTGGCAAAATGCCTAAACCACCAGATCCTTAGATCTGTTGCTGTTGTAGAAGGTTCTGATATATGATAAAATTACTAGGTTTTCAAATGAATTCTCAAACATTCTAAATGTATTTATAGTCTTGGTTCCATCTGCAGAATGGTATGCAATTTCATATAGTGATATACCATTTGTCTCTGTCCTGGTGATTAGTAATCATGTACATGAAGTATATAGCACTTTTTCTGCACTGAATAAGATTAGATCACAGGCGTGCTTACAGCTGAAAATTGATTTATTTGATTTGGTGTTTGCTTTCTTTACAAAACTTGCATAGTTAACTGCATGGAAGGCATGGTATCTGTATTAAAAGGTACAGATATTCAGTATTCAGTAGCATTTGCTTGAACTTAACATTTCTGTTGCAGTCATGATCTTCAATTTACTTGTGTATGAAATGGAAATAATAACCTATTGACTTTTCATTGTTGCTTCAGGCTTGATCAGGTGTTCCAAAATGCAACTCCTAGCACTGGAATTCAGTCAGGAATTGCAAAGTAATCTGGGAAGTCAGCAAGTATATTTAGTGAGTCTCTAGCTGGTAGAAGCAGAATGGCCCAGCCTTGGATTTTAGTGAGGAGTGGGTAACCCATAGCATGGAGTAGCTTGTAAGCAGGTGCCGATTGGTGTGCTGTAGGCCTGGCACAACGTTGGAAGCACAGGCTTTGGAAAATAGACACAGCCTCTGGCTCCTGGGAAATTCAAAACTGAGCAGGTCATAGAAGAGCTGTCTGATGTGGAAGCAAGATGTTGATGAAAGTCTTACTGTCAGCATCTTGTCTCTTTGCAAGGGTTCATCATCCAGCCTCTTCTGAATCCCTACCAGCATGCCCAGTTTGGTATGGAAAAATACAGGCTGGTGTGCTGCCCTTCTTATGTGGATAACCTTGCTTAGTCCAGATATCAATGATGGCTGGTAGAGCTTTTCCTCCAGAAAAAAAGGGTTACTTAGATGCTGTGCTTCCAGAGGCAGAGCAGCTGTGGTGTGAGGCTGGAGGGGTTTTTTAATGCTATTAATTGAGTCAGTGCAAGGAACCCCCCAAAAGGGATTACTGTTCCTGAGCAAGTAAAAAGTGCAGAAAGAATCCCCACTGCAGAACTCACAAAAACTACCACTGACCTGGCAACTAATGAGCAAACAAGGTAAAATATGTTAGGAAATAGTAATGTAAGTTGTCACCTTGGGTTTTTCAGGTAGTAGCCTTCTGAGTGTTACTGCTCACAATGCTGCCAGTCAGACTGCTCAGAATAATGTCCCTGCTTCAGTGTTATCCAAGGTCTGCACTGCAGCCACACAGAGGAGACCTTTACTGGGCATTATTTTACTAGAACATTTTTATATTATTCTTTTTACTGACTTGAAGATAAAGATATGTGCTGACTAGGCTCCTGCTGAAGTCTTCTGCATTAGCTCACTGATGAAAATTTAGTACCATTGTCTACCATAAAAATTCATTCTGAGAGGTATCCAACTTGAACAGTTCCAGAATACATTTGTCATTGTGGCTTAGAAGCATTCAATGTTTTTGATGCATTTTCAGTCACTGTTTACAGCACTGTTTACAGCATTTGGCTTGGTGGCTGTGGTCCTTTGCTGCATAGGGTGGGTATTTTGTGGTTTTGGGGTAGCGTGTTTTGTATTTTTTTTTTTTTTTTTTACTCTGCCTGAAACACTCTGCTCTGCAGCAGCTGTGACTTGATCTCATCAAGGTAAAAAGACAGCATTTTTATTGCTGCTGCAAATCTTTCTGCACTGGCTGCTTATAAGTGCCTAGCAATACAGCAGCCTCAAACTCAGCAAGAATGGTTGCAAAGACTCTGTGGGGGCAAAGTGAGACTAATGCCTATTTCCATCCCCACTGGTGAGAACTGCTAGGAGCAGAGAAAACCCCCTCTGTCCTCCCCAGCACGTCAAAATCCGTCAGCTAGCTGCTAATTGCCTGTGCAGTGATTCACATGCCATCTGCCATTGCTGGGATCTTTTGTCATCTCTGGTAGGCTATAGGCGGTTCCATAAACTTCATGTGGCTCTTCTGTCAGTGACACCGGCTCAATGCAGTGTGGTAATAGCAGCAACGCTGCTACGTGCAGAAATTAATTAAGAAATTATTTACATGTTGTCACCCTTTCCTTTGGTTTGAGCGGGCAGTATTCTTTGGGGTAATGAGAGGGGAGAAAGAAAGCAAGAGAGGTTATTCCAGTTGTGTGCCGCTGACTGTTCCCCCACCCTTACAGAAAGCAACTCATGGATGGTGGGAGAAAGATGTCAAAAAGAATAAGAAGTGCAGAGGATTATTCTGTATTTGTGTGTCACCCCGCATCTGCGGCCCGGGGCGAGCAGAGCGTGATGCCGTGGTGGGGAGGCGGGGGTGCCCTGCCTGCCCTGCGCCTGGGCAGGGAGTGGGGAAGGCGCCGCTCCTGTCACAACTTATGTAACGATTGCATAAGAGTGCCGCTGCTGTGACTGTCAGAAACTTGTGGGAAGGACGGGATTTTTCCCTCTCTTTTCTTCTTTATGGCTTGAATCAGAAGCCAAGTCTAGGATGGTGTTGTTTACTCCCCTTTGTAGCTAGGGATTCTCTCCCCCACTCTGAGGGAGCAAAGAGGGTCCTGCCTTTGTTTAATCCTGCCTCATTTTGCTCTTATTTCTCATTTTTCTCCTTATTTTTTCTTTTTATTTTTTTATTTTCTCCTTTGCCTGCATTTATGTTTTGATAGTCACTATTGCTGCTACGATAGCTTTCAATAATTAAATGTTCTATCAGCGTTTTCTAAAGCCACGTGGGTGACTGCTGAAGAGCAACCTTGTTTTAAAGTGGTCTCAAGGCAGAGGTGCTGCAGAATCTCATCTGATTTTTTCCTTCCCCCATTCAAGCCTTCTTTGAGGATGCTGATATGCATCATCCATAAGTGTGACGTCCCAGGTGCATAAACCAGCTTAATATGTTAATGTGTTTGGAAACGGCGTGGTGATTGAGGGGAGAACATGACATTGTTCAATCGGTCCATTCCAAGCTGCAAACCCAATACTGGCTTTTGCAGGGACCCAGGCGTGCACCGTTGGAGGGTGTCGTACGCCTCCGTCAGTGAATAGATTGCTCCGGGAACAACAAGTCAGAAGGTGACTGGGAATGCCGTCCGCCTCATTCCCTAGACGAGCTCTCTGCCAGCTGAGCTGGGGTCACTCGGTTCACGTAGCTTGGACAGGCAATGGCACTCGTACATAATCCTCGCGGCTCCCTGGGAAGCGCCGCGGCACTGATCCTTCCCGCTGCTGCAGGGCTGCTGGTGCAGCGATTTGTTTCCTTCTGCTTGTTACTTGGCTTTGAAGCAGGAGGGCAGCTTTTGGCTCCCCTTATGAAACGCGTGTAATTACCGGAGAGGGGAAAGGCGAGTTGGTTCGCTGGGTTGACGAGGTGATTAGAGCCGTGCCTCCATCCGCCCGAGGGCTCCCGCGGGGCCGCTCCCGTCCCACGGGCGCACCCGCGGCGGCTCTGGCGGGGAGCGGGGCGGCAGCTGCGGGCGCCGGGCGGGCAGCGAGAGCCCCGCCAGCCCTCCCAGATGGAGTTTCAATGTCCTTCTTCGCCCCCCACTCCTCCCCTCCCTCCCTTTGGCAGCGCTGCCTCCTTAAAGGCAGCGGTACCAGCGCCGGGCTCGCCCCGAGGGCGGGATGCAGCCGGCGATGGGCGAGGGGGCGGCGGCCGGGGCGCGGGGCTTTGATGGAGGCGTGTGCGCCGCTGGCCGCCGGGGCTTTGGTGGGTGCCGGGGGATTTGTCCGCAGCATATGCGGTGCTGTTAATGATTGAAAAATTACCACAACAATTAGTCACGGATCGCTGAAGGCAAGGCCCCCAAACAGTGTGGACAATGTGATTAAATCCGTGTATGTGACAATTAACTCTCCTGCAGGTTTATCCACCAAGGAAATGGGAAGAAGATGGACATAAAAAAAAAAATGACAGGCGAGAATAATGTGGCAGAATGGACCCGATACAGCTGGCACTATCAATTTTAATCTGACACTGAATTAATCACACTTGGATTAATCCTGTTCTTATTGCACCATTCTGGTTGCCTGTTTATTTATATTCTTCCTCCATTGTGTGCTACACAGAGGCATGACGGATTCAATTCCTGTCCGTTCCATGTTCTTAAATTTAAAAGGCAAATCCTTCAGTCATGCCGTGTTTGAGGTAGTCCGTAGCGCAATTATCTCATAAAAAATGAGCAGAGTCCAGATGCACCATGCCATGAATCCCCTTCTGTATCACAGCTGAGTAATTCTCAATAAATATTTGTTCACCCAGTATTCTCACTGGGTAGATCTCATCCTGCCTGTCTGTCCAGGCAGCCAGACATGCAGACACACAAGTAATGCTTTGCTTGTGCATTTATGTTGCCATTGGGTGAAATTTGGTGCACGTTCATAGGTGGTTCTTGTGCTCGTGATTTTATTTTGAGGGAGCACAAGCAGCGCTTTTGTAGTGTTTCAGTGTTATGTTACTTTCCAGACTGGAAATGGAAGATCTGGTACATAAACCTGAGAGGGCAGGTATACAAGGTGTGAGAATTTTTGAAAGATTAGGACTTCTAAAGGAAAAGAAGGACCAATGTTTTCCATACTCTGCTGAAGCCTTGAAGGAGAAGCAGGAGTAGACAGTTTGCTGAGGTTAGCCAACTGTGTGCCTCTTCTAGCACAGCTAAGGTGGTTTGCTGACTACATTGTTGCTGTGCCTGCTCCCTCACAAGGCTCTCGGTAACAAAATGGCAAATACCACTTCATGGCTTGAGCTAGCCACACCTTAATTTCACCTGTAGCTGCTGCAGATCTCTCTTTCTTTTCTCATCATCCGCCATTTCTTGTCTTTGTTTTGTAATGTCTAAAGAATTCATTATAACTTCGAACTCAAGTTGACTGCAGATGTATCTAGTCAAGCTGTAAAGACTCTATAAAGATTCTGCTGCCACGTCTTAATACTGAGGTCCGCAACACTTAACGTTATTTTAAACATTGGGATTGCTACTGTGTCAGACCTTTCCTGACTTCTAAAATCCTAGTGAAAACATGTGGCATAGATAATGGTGTCCTTAAACAAGGTGACTTAAAGGCATACGTATTTCCATTGAAAATAAATAAAACCCCATCTCATTTATACTGTCAAGGTTTTTCATCCAGACTCCTCTATTATCAGTAACAGGAAAACAGGAAAAATGAAGTATATCTGAACCATCTTTTAGAGTAATAGTTCTTGACCTGTTGTTGCCACAGAACACAGCCTGTACTCCTGTTCTGACCTGTGGGCTTAACCACAAAGAAATGAGCAGGTCCTGTGAAGTCAGTGGGCAGTAAAGATATTGGTGGCCTTGATATGTAATTCACTGCCCTAGGGAACCTTGCCTTTCTGCTGACAATGTAGCTTTCAAAAGATTGTTCAGGATCCATGAAACTGGAGGATGTGAATTTTGCTTCCTGCATCTGTTTCTGTGCTGCAATGTGGACAGAATAGATGTCTTATTCACTGATAGAAATGTACTAAGTGAAGGTCAGAAGAAACTAGGTCTCATACCTCTAGCACACCAGAAGATTTGCAGTACATTCTAGTTAGAACCTTAGCCTTACCCTCAGCAGTAGTATTGGACATCATAGCTGAAATAAAGCCAAATTTGAGATTTTGGTCAGGGCTGCTTCTTTCATTGTGTCTTCCAGTCTTCCAGTAATTTCTTCTATTTTATACTCTTCTGCATCTGTGGTGTGTGTCTGAATTTGGTTGCCGTTACTTTTTTTCATTTTTTTCTTTTTTTTTTTGTCATCTGTTTAAAATTTCCAGGGAAATAACAACCAAAAGTGTTTTGAATGGGGACTGTTTGAAATCATTTATCACCAAATGCTGGTGCTGGAAAGACATGTGGTAAGTAGTGGACATTAGATCTGGTCTGGAAAGAGTTTGATCATTCAAAACAATAGGAGAAGGGTTTCTTTCGGGGATGTTTTTCATGATGGTGATTTGAGGTTTTTTAAAATTTCTTTTTGTCATTTGGTAAGATCAGTTTTAGGTTCTGATCTGCCCATATCTTCTGGCAGCTCAGAAGAGGAGCTGAGTGTATTATAAACTTGTAGCAGTGGATTGGTAGCTCTGCTGGACAGCAGGAATAAAACTGACTTTACATAAATATCAAAATACTGTCTGTGCAGGTGACATGAAATGCTAACAATATTAATTTAATTTATTCTCTTGTCTTTTCCCTGCTCCCCCATTCCCCCAGTACAGTCTGGTGTTTTGCAGTTGAATTTGCTGCTGCTGTTTGATGGATAGCAAATACTTGCTGATTATGTAACTAATTGACAACTATGGAAGTTACTTCTTTATTAAGCAATTTATCAAGTGATTAGGAGACCATTTATGTAGACTCTATTAACATAACACCAGTGGTTGAGTACATTGGTAGGAGAAAAGTATGAGGTGATTTGAGGTGCACTTTTGAAGCAAACTTTGTTTTGTTTACTCTGAGGCTTCAAATCACAGGGGTATGATGAATTAAAACATTACTGCTTCAGGCTTCTTACACTAGGTGGTCCATTGGCCAAATGCACATTGCATTTTACACCAACTAAAGTTTATTTAAATTTAATTAAGATTCATCAGACTGATTTGCTGTGCCTGCTTTATGAATAGAGTGAGACAGGCTTAATTTTGGTTAACAAGAATTGAGCTGTCTTGTGCAGTTACACCCTCAGTAGGTGCTGTTGGCACACTTGAAGTCCACGAGTGAGCGCTCCGCAAGCGGCAGTGCCTGTGCTCCATGTCCGAGCCCTGGGCGAGAGCACTGCTGAGCGTTTTGTGCATGTGAGTGCGGGGTCAAGGAGCGTGGTGGAGTATGTGCTCGTGGTGATTGTTTGGATAAATGTACAAATCAAACCCGTGTTTGCTCACTGGCAGAACAGATGAGTTTGGAATGGAAATGAGGTAAGAGGCCTGCCAGCAGGAGAGGGAGTGTTCTGAGTGCACAGAACTAGAGGGTCAGATGGTGAACTCCTTGGTACCCAAACCTGAAGCATTGAGGGGATTTTTCTGAACTTTATAATGAGAGTATTTCCTCCCTAGATGATTTTCAAGTCATGATCTGTAAAGAGAATTTTTTTTTTAACATCTTCCCCTCCAGCCCCAACAGTATGTGTTTTCCATTTCCCTTCGCATACGTGAAACTGGATAGGAACAGTGTGATGCTCCAAGTACTGAAAAATATCTCAGTGTGGTTTGAGAACAGAATTACTTAAAGTTATTCAGTGTCAAAAGGAATATAATAATCTAAGCATCCTTCTGAGTCAGCACAAGGGGAAGAAGAGCACAAGGAAAAGACCACATAACTTTGGAATTAAAACAGTTGATAAAGTGTTCCCATTCTTTCCCCTCTCTCCTCCTAACTGAACCTAAATTTTACTTTTTATTTTTTTTTCTCTTTGAGTTTTGGCTGCAGAACACTATTGGGTTCCCACCTGAATGTTACATATTCTTCTCAGAGGGAGAAGTGACAGTAAAGTGACAAGAAGACGTGCTGGATTGAATGTGTGGAGAAAACACCATGCTTCTGTGGGTGCAGTGTTAATAATTCTTTGATGAAATATATAGATGCAGATTCCAAAGGCACGTGGCATTGTTAATATACCTGTAGCTTGGCCATCTTATGAAGAGCAGTGGAGAGGAGTATATTTGTTGACTCAAATACGGCTGTCTGTATTTAACAGTGGTGTTAACTTAGGCTATGCCCTGACTGGTAGTTGCAAGCCAACTCCAGTCTGGAAGCCAGTAAAGACAACAGCATTTTCCAGTGCCTTTGCCTGTAAGTTCTGTCTTTCTGGACTTTGGGTTGCTGGACTATTGCCATTAGTTCAGGGAGAATTTTAACTGGGTAGGAAGTAAGGAGACATAGAATCACAGAATCAGAAAATGGTTTGGGTTGGAAGGGACCTTAAAGATCATCTAGTTCCAATGCCTGTGCCATGGGCAGGGACACCCTCCACTAGACCAGGTTACTCAAGGCCCCATCCAGCCTGGCCTTGAACACTTCCAGAAACAAGGCTTCCACAACTTCTCTGAACAACTTGTTCTGGTGTCTTTCCACCTTCACAGTAAAGAATTTCTTCCTAATAGCTAATCTAACCCTCCTCTTTTTTAGTTTGAATCCATTCCCCCTTGTTCTGTCACTACAGCTTCTTGTAAAAAGTCTCTCTCCATCTTTCCTGTGGACTCCCTTCATGGACTGGAAGGATGCAATTAGGTCATCCCACAGGAAAGGATAACCCTTTACAGGCTGAGCAATCCAAATTCTCTCATGGGATGGAGAGGGGCTCCATCCCTCTGATCATCATTGTGGCCTCCTCTAGACTCCCCCCAACAGGTCCATGTGTTTCCTGTGGTGGGCACCCCAGATCTGGATGCAACACTCCAGGTGGGATCTCACTAGAGTGGAATAGAGGAGCAGGATCACCTCTCTCAATCTGCCCCCTTGAGGTTTCTCTATTTGGAGAAGATTGTTTTCTTATCTTCATTTGGGCATCACATTGGTGGTAACTAAGGCAATTTTTTTTGCCATGTGGAACAAACACTAAAGGACAACACTGCTTTTCCTTGTGGTAGTGCAGAACAATTCCATATGGTCTATGGAATAGTTCTATTTGTAAGAGTTTAGACCATCCCTTGGACACATTTCATGCTCTGTGGACACTGTTGTATCTACAAGCGTAGAATATGATCTACAAGGTTGGAGATGGGGTGAATGAAAAGGCAGAGATCATATTCTACTCAAGGGTTACATGGTGCACTTAGGATACTTTTGGGATGTAGCAAGGGCCAGGTAACGTAAAGGACCAGGTTCCCAGCTATTGGCTTTCATTAAGTTCTCTCTTTCTCTAGCCAACAGAGAAAGAGAGCAGATTGTAGACAAACAGCCAAAATCTGATCTTTTTTCAGTAATGTTTCTATTAAGGTAAATTGAGAACAAAGTTATCATTTGTTATTTGAAGCAGTTGTAAAAAAGCGGGCAATATATAGAAAGTATGTAAATATGTGTTTATTTGTCTATATATTTTAGTACATGCACACACAAGCTCTTCTAATTTTTTTTTGAAGTGCCAAAAATGTATTCTATTTGTATGTCTACAAATACAGACTGTGGGTGTTAGTATTAGCCTTCCTTAAAATGTGTATGTGGAATTGGATGACTAAAGTGAAGAGGAAAGATAAATGATTGGCCGTAAGCTGTCTTTTTGTTTTTATTTATGTTAATAGGCATAACTAATTAATGTATTTGAAAAGCCTGGCTTTTTCATATCTGGTTTTATTACAGAAAAACTGCTGTTATTAAACTTGCAAGAAGCATATGATATAAAAGTTAGTATATCCTTTAGATCCTCAAGGTGCTTATGCTACAACTATCTGAAGACATTGATGAGTAGGATGCAGATTTTCAGGTGATAGGCTCTTTGATAGACACCCTCTTTGTGCATTCTGTCACATCATGACAAGCAAGTCAATTTTGTGTGGGTATGACTTTGTTATTACAGGCAAAGAAAGCATTTATCTTGTGCTTGTTCATATAGTACCTACCAGGAATCTTAGAAGAAACAGATCTGCCTGTACAGATTTTCCTGGTAGCAGCAGTATCATGTGGTACTAGTGAGCACTAGGAAATTGGCCTGCATGCTTTTGTATTAGCTGTACACATCCATAATTACTCCAAGAAGAAAGAACCCAAGTACTACAGCCTTGAAAAAGGTGCTTGGCATTTATATTTGAAAAAAAAATATTAAAAAAATATATATATAAAAAATTGCAGTTGCTAATGCAGTTCAGGGGTTTGTATAGACCAGTGCTTATATACTTGGTCCCTGTATAGCCTGATACACAGAGTGCATTCAGCTTTAATATTTCCTCACAGTGCATTGTGCTGGGCATGAAACTATTTAGCTCTCAGGAAATGCAAGTATATTGAAAATACTTTTAACATTTGCCCTTTCTTACTCATAGCTGCCTTACAAATATCCACCCTTCCTAGGCAGAAGTAATTTCTTTGTCTGGCTGATTAACTAGGAAAAAAATATCTCTTGGAGACCTTTGCGAGGTCATTAGTGAAGCTTTCTCTTCAGAACATGAATAAGCCACCTGCCTTCCATAGCCCAAGGGAGCCTAAAGGCAGTGTGTGTCTTGGAGCACACAACAGAACAGCATCTGCATACTGCCAGACTGATCTGCTAATAGCCAAGGGAGAGAGAGAATTGATGCCAGGGGTGAAGAGAAATGCTGAAACCTTGCGAAGTGTTAAGCAGTGCTCACCTATTTATTAGACAGCTAATGCTGCCTGTAGCGTTACCAGTGGAGGATAAAAGAAGTGGGGCATGTTGCAGATTGTTAATTGGTCTTAGAGCTGCAGGTTGTAATTACTAGCTTACTTTCTTCTCTACAAAGGAAAAAAATATCCCAGAAGGGACCAAAGCTGAGACTGTTTTCATCTGCTAAAAAATCATGTGTGTTAAATATTTCTATTATTTTTTTTGTTTAAGAAAGAGAAAAATAATTTTGCTATCAGACTGATAACCTGCAAGAAGGCCCCTATCTGAATTTGACACCTTTAATGATCAAGTGTTTGTCAGGACACACAAGTTCTGTGTAATATGTTAGTGTTTTAAAAATAATTCCACAACAAAGTACTTTAAAGTCAACTTGCTGTAAATATGCAAGCTCATTAGTGTTTGTGACTTTTATTGAGGATGGGTAGATTTTAGTTGACTGGTAATTGACTTCTATAATCTTAATATTATTAAACTCTTTCTTTTTTCTCTGAGAGCTTAAATTTTAGCATTATGGTCTTGCAGTTTGGTCCTCTCCAGTTATCCACTTTTTTCAAACTGTGGATTCATTGCCCAGACACACTTTCTCAGTGGTGCTTCCATTTAGTCTATGCCTTACAGGCTAAGAGTGAAAACAACTGAAACATTAAATAGGAGATTAAATTGATAACTCTTCTATTTGACTACTTGGAAAATGTCCTCTCAAATAAATTGGTTCAAAATAGTAAGGGTGCTTCTTGTATCCAACAGTCAATGCAGTTTTTTAACAGGTGTTATCCAGTAAGATTCCACTCTTAATTTAAATGAGTAGGTAATTTATTTCCTTTTCAGGCCTGTCTGCTTGTGCAGGTTGGTTGTACTGGGTTAGCAAACATTTGCTGTAAAGCTGGAGTCCTTGTTACTGAAGGACAGATTCATGGGAAGCAGGGAGAGGTAAGAAGGGGATGAGTATCTCATCCTCCTTACTACCAGTAAGTGTGGTATGTGTTCTGATCACATGCAGGGGGAGTAGGTTTGCAGGCCTCCCTCCTCACCATGATGTTTTCTCCAGTCCTCATTTGTGCTTGCAGCATAGAAAAGAGAAATCTAGCCTACACTTTATCATTTTCCCCTCTACCCCTTCATGCTCCTCAGCAGGCATGAGGACCTCCTCTACCAGCCCCAGCTCAGCTTTCCCCCTGCTGGTGCAGCAGATTCACCTCCCACGCGAGCAGCACCTTTGGCTTCCCCTGCAGCTTTGTTGGCATTCAGGGTAGAGACAGGTAGAACATATTGAAATAAACTTCTGGCTCAGTGTAGTGGTAATGTCACCCTACAGCCCCTGTATCATATGGCCTAAGAGCTGCTTCAGGTGGAAGACATTCTTTCCACTATGCATTTTTTCTTTTTTTCATGACTAGAAATAAATGAAGCTTTATGTTGGCATGAGTTCTTCCTTCAAAAGAAGGCTTGTCTGTAGCTAAGGACTCGCTGCATAAATTCTTCTTCATTGCTTAAAATAAAGACAGTGCCTTGAAAATAATTTATTTGGAATTTCCTTCCTAGCTTATCTGACAACTTTGCATGGTAGTGTTTGGTTGCTAGAGCTCACGCTTTGCTAGGAGACAGGACAAGCTTCCAGCTCTGCATGCAGAAAGCATTTTAATTTGAATTTCAATTAATTCACGTACAGCATGAAATAAAAATGTCATGTTTGGAGGAGGGGTATTGTTGTTTATACAGTTTTTCCAGACGACTCACAGAATAAGTGTTTGGCTTGTGCTACAGTGCAGTATTAGAAGAAGAAGTGATTTCATTATTAACTGACAAGTCATGAGTGGCCTGGATGCTTTAGTTTGTTCCCATGTAAAACTGCTTTGAAGATTACAGGTCTGTCTGTTATGTCTCTCATCCTTTTTAACATCATAATCTGGTAGCTGTTACAACATTACTTGCCCTGTGATAATTCATTGAGCTATCAGCTACAACTATTTGTTTATCCTAAGGAGGCCAGGCAGGTGTAAGACCAAAAAACTTCAGATCATGGGGGAGAATATTCTGCAGCCTGAGTTTTTGAGTTAAATTAGTATTTTATTTTTGTTCATAAAGGAATACAGTCAGAACTGTATCGATTAGTCTGTGTCTGTGTGCACGTGCTCGTGATTGCTTGGCAGCCAGGCTTGGCTTGGATTTTTGGATTGACAGGTGTAATGATGCTGGAAGGCCCATGGACAGGAGAATAAGTGGCCCCCAAAGGGCTTTGCTGCTACAAAACATCAGCACAAACATCTATGCATCTAAACATGCCTAGCTTCCACTAGGTGCAAACACTAGTTGTTAGGGCAAGGTTTAGGACTGCTGATGGATTTTCTCATTAAAATGTTGTTTTGAGCTGAAAATGTTATTTTTATTCCAAATCTCTAAAAGAATGTGGTTGATTTGTGAGAAAATTTTTGTCATAACAGAGATATTTCTGAATTACTGAATCACTTGTTATGAAATGTTTTCACTTTTTTTTTTCATTGATAGCCATAATGAAGGTTGAAAGATCACATTTCCTGAAGCTTGTTTCCAAAACATCCTGAAAAAAAGAAAGCTTTTAAAAACTCACTGTAAGGACAAGTTTTATGCCACTGTTTGGTGGATCAGCCCAAGATAAACAGGCGTATGTAAATGCTCATGTGGTTGTATTAGATTATATCTTGAGGTTCTGTCTAACCTGAATGTTTTTATCATCCTGTGTGATGGTATATGAGGACAGAATTTCTTTTCCACCTCTGCATTCTTTGCCCTTACTTGGATAGTCTCAAGGACGTGCTGTAAAATACCATGATCTGACCCAACGTAATGTCATACCAAAGCATTTTGGATACTTCAGTGTAAAAAAAAGGCAATTAAAAGAGCTGGGCAGCAAAAAGGAGAATTTTGTCAAACTTGAATGAGAATGGGAGGCTTTGCGACTTCAAGTGTGTTGCATATACATGACTTCAGGAAGATTGATATCCATCTTCTTGGAGGTTGAAGTTGCTAGACAGTTAATTGATAAATAAGTTTATCAGTTAATTGATAAATAAGTTTATCAGTTAATTGATAAATAAGTAGCCTTCAGGTTTTGCCTCCATCACATACTTTTTTGATATGACTGAATTGCCCTTACTTAGAAAATACAGCAGAGCTGTCCCATATTCTGACTAGCTTTGCCATTGACTACACCATAAAATCATATATACAGGAATTGCCCAAGGGTCTTCCCCTGCCTGCTGCACCAGCACACTGAAAATAATGTTTAGTTTTGCTTTCCTAAGTTTTGAAAAGTTCATTTGAGGCTTTTACTTTCACTGACATATGTAATATAAAATCCCTCAGGTTCCAAACTAATAGGAGTTTGAGTTTGAGGCTGTTGGGCTCTTAAGGAGCACAAAACCCTGCACTTTTCGTATTGATATGATAGTATTAATGAAAAATACCCAGAGATCAGCCCTGGCTTGTACACTGTCATGTAAACCACTTGTAACTCTTCCTCCCTTTGGGTTAAATGATTTCTGTATTTTTTTAGGTTTTTATCCATGCAGATCACCCATTCATTTAGGTGATCTGCAGGGATACTGCATTGGCAATCTCTGCTCCTGTAGACCAAAATTATTTGTAGAAACTGCATTTAACTGGGGGAAGGTGGGGAAAATATTGTTTGTTTGTTTTCTCCTGGCAAAGAAATGTGTGAAGTTTATCTCCTAAGGTTTCAGACGGAGGAAAATTGGTATAGCTTTTCTAGGTTCATCCTCGAGATGTCCTTTTAAGAGGAGGGGATGTTCTAAAATCCATTGATACTTCTGGCAGCTGAAAACTTAATAAAAAAGGATATAGTGATTTTTAATTGAACTAAATGCATTGTCCTACACACAATATGTTACTTGAACTTCTAGAAGCTGGGACAATAAACAATGCCACATCAATAAATTTATGGTGCATGTACTCTTTGCTAGATGCTCACCACAGTCTCAAGTGACAGTTACATTCTCTGAAGACCTTGCAGTAAAATAGATATCTAAATTACCTACTGACAGTATGCCATCCTCTAAAAAAATCCAGAAAACTGGCTCTTTGTGGCTTACAGTTGTATTTATATGTATTGACAGTGCATCTTTGGTAATTTTTGAAGCCAAGGTATTTGAGCCATCATTGAGTGAAAAAAGAAGGATATGAGCAGTAAATTGAGATATAACAAACTGGCCATAATAAAGCCTGTCCAAACTAGTCTTTCCATATCTCTGTATTTCACCTTAGGCTTTGCTTCTGGCATTCAACATCACTAAGAAATAGTCTTTGGTCACATTAATCTTTCAAACCTTTTATTTGTTAGGGCAAGTTCAGGAATGGGAAAGCAATCTTCAAAAGCTTGGGTAAAAGCAGTACTGTAGGAGTTTGTGTTAAATCTATTGCCTTTGATTCTTAATTTATCCGTGAGCTTTTCCTTTAATAGAGAAAGTTTCTACAGAGGAGGTTTTCTGTGACAAGCAGTAGTTAGCTGGGCTGGAGGCTCAGGCTACAGGGGACAAGAGGAATTCAAGATAGGAAGTACTGGGGGATTTTGGTAATCTTTGTAGCATAGAGATACTTTTTTTCTAATTTACCAAAGTTACCTGCAAGTGTCTTAATTGGAATTTTCACACAGTATTATATTAAACATGTGCTATTTTAAGCATGATTTAAAGCTATTCATCAAAGTGGGGAAAAAAATAAGCGGAAAACGTGGATTTATAATATTGGCATACAGACCATGCATTCTGTAAGAGGTAAGGAATATGTGCTTTCAAGAGCAGCAGCACTGAAAATATTGGGTGAGGATTAAAATATATCTTTCTGATCTTCTGTTGTGTTGCCTGAATAAGTTCATATCCCTTTGAGGCAACATGCTGTAATTCCAGTAAATACTGCAAAATCTTTGGGTAGTGTCTTAGTGATGTCTTTTTCCTGAAACCTGTTGATACTCTTAATGAAAAGAGAGAAGACAGGGATTGTCTTGTGTTGCTGAAAGATCCCTTGTTTCATCTTGGACCAAGACCGAAGGACCGAGGTGATTCCGGCCCTGAGGGTTTCAGGCACATTTCAGCTGGGGGCTCCAGTGGCATTAGCCAGGTTCTGCTGATTGAAAAGGTCCCTGACCTCAGTTGTTTGTTTTCTTCCCATGACAGGCTTTTCCTTTCCCTCAGGTTGGTTCCTGGCCTGCCTGGGAGACAGCAGGTAAACATTCTGTTAATGGGCCCAGACTGGTGGAGCTTGGTTAATGGCCATTCACCCAAAAAAGCTGTGCTGGCAGACCAGGGGGAAAAGCAGGAGGTGCTTTTCCTGTGCTTGAGGCACCTGCAGGGGAGAGGCAGGGATGAGTGACTGAGGAGCAGTGACCTCCTGCCCCGGCCACAGAGCAGAGGGGACACTCGAGCACAGAGCCTGGGGCTCCCTGCCCGGCAGCTCACGGTGAGGAGGGGAAGGCTGGTGAACGAGTGTGCGTGGGCTGCTTTGGCACTTCCTAGGGCCGGCGTGGTAGCTGAGGAGGGGCTGGGCACAGGCTGGGCTGCATGAGGTGGGAATGGCACCTGCACCCCTGGGGGAGCTTGCTCTCACTTCTGAGGCTAAAGGTTTGTATTAATGAGCTTAAATGTTCTTGACCCTTCTTTTAAATCTTTTAGGTTATTGTATGATTGTCCTGACCTCTCCTCTCTGTGCTGGCACATAATAGTATGACATGACAGACTGCCTGCAGCCAGCCTGGTTTCTAGAATACTTGCTAGAGCTTCTGCCAGCGGTTTATACTCTGTGCACATCACTAAATATTCTGCTTTTGCATCCAGAGGCATCTTGGAGTCTTTGCAATCTTGCATTGACCTTCATTTTGAGGGGGAGGGATTTAAAAGTAGTGGTTGTAATGTCAGTATTTGTAATAACAGTTAGACTGTCTTTTAAGAAAGCTTCCACGCTTGTATGTACAGATTTTGTGCATCTCCACTGCCACACCCTGCTCTTCAGAACTGGCCTGTGACTTTGTTTCTCTGTCCTTGAGGTTTTTTTCCTCTCTGTTTTTTTTCTGAGGGCAGTCGTTCCTGATTTTCCTGTGCCAGAAAGTTGAGAAGAATCATCTTCTGCGGCACTGCACTGCTTGTCTGCTCTTTCCAATCCTGAGTTTTAATGAACAGTTTAGTTCTTTGCCTTTGTGCTTCTACCTCTGCGGTTTTGCTGCTGTGCTGGGTCTTTCCCTAGGTGAGCAAGGGAGTACTTGGCAGAAAGATAGGAGCTCTGTCTTTCCTGCCTAAATAATTCCCTCTGACTGCATTTATCCAGCCTCCTCTTTCTCATTCTTTCTTTACCCTCCCTCCTAAGAAAGCTAAAGAGAAATGTTGCATCCCTAGGCCCCTTTATACTCGTTTATGTTTCTGTATTATAACAGCAGTGCTTAGCACTTGCATAATCTTGCTCCTCTGCATAATCACTGTAATCATTTATGCATCTGTTTTGTAACATGAGTGGGTCACATTCTGAGATGGAGCAGAGCGGTTCTGTCTCTCCACTGCATTTACTGGTTCAGCTAGCACTCATCATCATGCTGCAGTGTTTATTGTATATAGTGTTTTATGTGTTTAAAACACCAGGAGCCAAAGTCTTGAGGACCACCTTTCATTCCTTTGATTTTTGTGGAGTTGTTTTCACACACAAGGTTGCCCAGCTTTAGGAAGGGGCAACAGAGTAGGGGTGACACAGCTGGATTCAGGTTTGTTCTCTCTAATCATTTTAGGCAAGGTGAGCAGGTGGTGTTTATACCCGTGGTGAGGAAAGCTGAAATTACCTCCTGAGCCACAGATCATGGGATGCCTCAAGAGCCTGACTGTCCTCTGCTCGCCTCTTCAGACTCCTACTGCACTGCAGATAAGCCTGTGAGGCTTAAAGGCCCTCTTTCCTAATCTGAGGGTTGATAAACTACTGATAGAGGGAGCATTTCCTCACAGGTTTCTATATTAAGGACCCATTTGGATGCTGGCTGCAGCAAGCAGAGATTCTATGGAGACAGTGTGAGCAATGTGTGTGTTAAAGAGGTCAAAGAGCTGCATCATCTGTAGTCATTACTGCACAGCGCTGTGCGGGGAGCGCAGTGCTGGAGCTGGCACCCTGGAGGAGCAGCTCTGGGTGGAGCTCTCTTCCTCCTCCATCACTCTTTTCTTTTCTCTGTGTTGACCTAGTTTATTAATGTTAATTTTATTAGTGCATCTGCTTCATTTTTGTGATTATTAAATGCTTTTGGGGCTCTGTAATTTGATTATTTCAGTGCCTTTCTTGATATAATTGAAGCTTGAATGAATGTAGGCTGAAAATGCAGTTTATTTTAACTTGATAAATCTTGTACAGCTAAACCAATTTGTGTTAATACTTTTTTTCTTTTTGCAGCCTTGTGCTTATGTAATTTGTTTAGTGGTGAAATATTTTTTTTCTTGTTGTTTTTACCCAGAGTGCCTGAAACTGTGGCGTATCTTTCTAATAGGTCTCTTTCTGTCTGAAAGTTTTAAACAGTTTGTGTTTAGGGTCTTAAGTAGTGTATCCCATCTCTGTCATAGGAGGCTAACAGTCTTATTGGACTGACCCCATCCATTCATTTGCATCAACATCTCCTGCTGTGGTAGCTTCTCTTATAGTATCTTTTATCTCTGTCCTTTCCCATTACAGCTAGTTCCTTTTGTCTCAGGTGCTGTGATAATTTCCTAATTTCCTGTCTGTACCACAACTTTCATAGCCTTTCATTTTCTGTTGTATTTCTTTTTCTCCTCATCTCTTGTTGCTGCTGTGAAACAGAATTGTTTTCCCATGGTACTGGGGAAGGTTTCTAGTGGCAGAAAGGAGAGCTTCAGATGCACCTCTCCATAAAAACAAATGATTTGAGCTCCTGATGCTCCTCCTGCGTGGCTCACCTTGGTGCCTTGCTCAGCTCGCTTGCTCTGAGAAGCATGGCAAGGTCTTTCTCTTTGGCCTTATGTGAGTCACACGAGCTCTCTGAGTGGACAGGGAAGCAAGAGGACTAATGCATGGCTTACCTCCTTGGGGATGCTGGCAGGGTGCAGGCAGTGCCCGTGTCTTCTCAAGAACATAGCTTTGGCAACTACTTTTTCTGAGCAGGAGGGAAATGAAATGGGAATTGGTGAGTGCTTCCCCAAGGAGGCCCAAGGGTCTCCCACCCACCCAGGAGCCACTGGGGGTCAATACCTCATGGGTTAAAAGGCCTGAAACTGATGCTGGCTCACCATGAGGCTAATTAAGAAGTTCTTTCAATCCTTGAGCAAACTCTTGCTGTAGATTTAGTCCTAAAAAATAGAATGGCTCATTTTCCTCTGCCTGTCATTGTTTCAGCATCTCTAATAATGGCTTTGCAGTAGTTTAACTGTCTTGTTTGGGATATATACCTCTTGGAATAAGTATAATGCAGTTAGGATTTAAATCACAGGTGAACTCAATGCCTATTTTGATATGTCAAAGTTTTATAGACCTATGACTTGGTGGAATAATACAGATTACTCTAAAATATTCTGTAGACTTTCTTCCACTGGGAAACTGAGAAAAACTGACTTCTGTCTGGATAAGGATAGGCAGTAGGAGTGAAGGACTTGAAGGACTATAAAGCATGTTCTGATGCCCTGGAGAATTTCCATCACTACTTTGGAACCAGTGCAGTGTGTCTGTGCAAGGCACAAAGCTATAGTGTCCAAGACACCTGTGCTGTAGCATTTGTCTTTTTCATTTGTCTGTGTAATCAAAACTTGATGGTGTTTGTGTTCTTTCCTCAGTGCAGATCCAAGCACTAGAGTAGTAACAGTTTGTTATGGTGCAAAAAGGCCTTGTAATCCTGCCAGAGATTTCTGTAATTAAAAACTAAATTGGTTGTATCAACACCTTTCCTGTTTATTGTACTGATTCCTCTTCAATTTTCGGATGATATCAGGGTTTTGACAGTTAAGGAGCCAGGGTAGTCAGTGGTTCAGGGGATTAATAATTCTGTCCAGAGCCTTTCACTCTCAGGTTGCTGGTCTGCATGTGGCCCAGGTAGGTAGTGACCAAAAATAACTGTGTGGGTGCCTGTTTAGTGACCTGTGTGAAATGCATTTATATTTGCAGGCTGGGCATATCACCAGTCCCCTGAGAACAATTGGCAGTAATTAGTGTTTTCCTCAGGGTGGCCAAAACCTAGTCAGTCTTTTTCTTGCCCCAAAACCAGAGGGATGCTGGAAGCTGTCCTTATGTCTTTCTCAGATGTATGGACTCTCTGCAGTATGCAGGGGGTCCTGGCAAAGGGAGTTTGTTGGCCAAGTACCTTTTGTTTATAATATTGGTACATATAAAATATGTTCAGAAACAATCTCTGATGCAGAAAAATTAGAAAACATTCCATATCAAGCTTCACCACATAGGGAACTGTAAATACTTTGGTAATATGCTCTAAAATTTCATGGAAAAAAAATTTAGAAATACTCTAAGCTAGTCTTGAGCAAGTATAATGTACAGGTGGGTAGGGTATACAAATGTCCAATGCTCAAGCATTTTAAAGTTTCCTGGATTGATATTTTTCATTTTAAGGTGCAGCTACCGAAATGCCCATTTGAATGAACTCATGTTAGTTCTCTCTTGAAATACTTTCCAAAAATCTTTGTGAAATTAAGTGATTGCATTTCCAGGACAAATAAAGATTTTTCTTTTTCAGTTTAAGAGGAAGCATTTGGCATGCACACTTCTAAGTATTCCCTTCATGGTACGTGTGTTGCATTGCACCTAGGAAGCAAGTAGGGGAAAACGTTATTTCTGATTACCCCAAGAAAGGAATTCTTTCCCATGAATCAAGCAGTTTATGTGGTGGTTTCTGTACAGTAGTTTCTCTTTGTGGCAGAGGTGATAGGCTGTCTGCAGTAAAGTGGAGCATTCAGTCTGTGTTGGTGAAGTAGAAGGTTGTAGTGTCTTACAGAGATGCTGCTTGTACTTTCAACTTTTGCAACAAGATTTGTAAAACAGTAAGAGCAAGTCACATAAGAAAAGTGTTGAGACTTAATCTAACCATGTTATGTACATTAGGATTTCCAAGATAGGTGGATATTTTGCTTGGGAAGAATTGAACACTTAAATTCTAGTGGAGAGAGATAGAATTGAACTTCCTATATGTCCCATAACAGTGATATTTAGTATTTGTGGGTTTGTGCAGAGGGAAAACCAGATAGAAAAGTCTACTCTAGATTATAAATTTGAAAAGATAACAGTCAGGTTACACTTGTTGCAGTGCCCAAGTAGATTTTAAATCCTAACAAATGGGATTGGAATTTTCCTGTGTAGGTAGTAAGAGGAGAGAAAATATCTCCTAATTATCTCCCTAAAATAAAAATTAAAAATATTTAAACGATGTGGGCAAGGAACTGTGGGATTTTTTCTTCATAATGTTAATATGCCATATTGCAGTGTAATTCCACTTCTGCCAGTTAAAAGCTTATTAAGCTGCTATCATAGTAAATAGGTTATTAACATTGAAAATTCATGTCACCAGCATCATTGAAAATTATTTCCATTCCCCTAATATCTCTTAAATGCTCAATGTAATGTACCAATCTGTCTCAGTTTGGGATCTGAGAAATTACATGTCCTTTTAAAAAAATTCAGAAAACTGTTTTTTTTGTCACAACATTTTGCATTTCCCAAGAATAGAGAATTTGAGTATTTGAATGGAGTATTTAGAAATCTGTCCACCCAATAATTTTTTGACATTGCTTCACTTGGAGTCAAATTGCTTTCTTCTTTCTATTTCCCCATATCCTGCTGAAATTGACTCCAATTTAGAAATAATATGCCCAATTACTGCAGCCTCATTTTCAAAAAGCAAATTTGCTATTTTTCTGGTATTTTTAATGGGGTTGTAAGAAGTTAAAACTACTATCAGAGTAGGATCCAGAAATTCTTGTGTTCTTGATGAAGCAGGTAGTCCTACTTAGTAACAGAGGGATCAAAGATGATCTTGGATGCAGCTATTTAATTTGCATGCTTGAAAATCAAGAGTAGTTCTCCTGAAATTTATGGATTTTAATTCTCTGCAGAAGCAGTTCCAAATCAACAAGCTGAATGTAAATCATTGAATGCTTAGCTTTTTAATTTGACTTGTTTTTAAAATATTTATTTTAGAACTTTTTTCTACCTTTCCAGGCAGATAAATCATCAAAGCTACAGAAACAAGCAAAGAAGTTGTTTGTATAATCCTTTCAGATCGTTTAACTCTCTCTAAGTAAACGTTTTTTTTGTTTTTGTCATGGATTGCTGATTGTGGCTATGTTTTGGCAGCATTGAAACTTTTAAACAGAATATGTCAGTGGCATGGGGCAAATGCAAAATGGCAGAAGAATAAAGTAGAAGGTAATGCTGCAAAAATGACATTTTCTTTGTACTATTCTGACCTTTTCTGAAATGCACCATCTTTAAAGGACACAAACAGTACTTTGATTTGCAGCTCACCTAAGTGATGGCGTCTTCCATATCCTCTTGTCCCCTCACAACTTACTCAGTAATTTTTAGCTTATACACAAGAGTTAGGTTAACTTTCACAAGAGTGAAAATCATTATTCGTGACATAGCACAAAAACCATAGCAGGGTGAAGAGTCAGAAAGTCTGTGGCTTTTTAATGTGATTTTAGGTCATTTAGGGCAAGTTGTCCTAAGGTATTTGAGTGTCATGATGCTCTGTGTCTAATGGTTCCCTGGTGCAGCAGGAGCTGTTTTGCTCCTGTAAAGGGAGGGAAATTTGCTTCCTAGGCACTTTAAATAAAGTGAAGGATGACAGAGCACTGAGAGATAAATGGCCCTTGGTGGACTGTCGAGTAGCATGGGCCTCACCACCCTTACCGAGCATGTGTTGTGTCACTTTATGACTCAATTCTTCATCTCAAAAATGGGATTAAGAATGCTTCTTTCCTCTCTTCTATGTAGACTGTAACCTCATTGCAGTGCTTAGAGTTTATTTATGGAGTACTCGGGAAGATGGGTCTGCAGTTCCACATGAGACATCCCGTTCCACCAGGCCATTGCAGTGATAAGGACAATCAGAACTGCCTACAGTGTCGGGATTTTCTTGAACAGTTTTTAGCAAAGCATAGGTGATATTTGCTTTATATGGTCTGAATGTTGGAGCAACAGAGAATGCAATGTCTGGACTCACTTGAGAGCCATTAACATTTTTTTAAAAGCTTCCTCAAGCAAGTAACTTGCATTGTCCCACATGTACTTAAAGTTCCTTTTCTTGGGAAAGTATTCCAGTGGCAGGCCTTTGCAAAGAGGGAAGGGGCTGTTGTTTCAGCCACTGCATTGAAATACTGTCTGTGATGTGATCTGGAGTAGATTCACAGCTTTTGTTTTGCTCTTTGTACCCCTCTCCATTTTCCAGGTGTGCAATTTAGCCAGCTCCGTTTTCAGAACCTCAGTTCAGTGCAGAAAACTGTGGCACTGCTGGTTCCTTATTTCAAAACCTAAAAAGCTGAGTGTGTTCTATTTCATATCGATATATTCTACATTTCATATAGATTCCACATTGTTCATTTTTAATATATGTCAGTTTTTCAGAATTTGCTCACTACTGCAGCCTTGTACTAAAAACTTTTGTTTTGAATTTTTAGTGTTTGGGGGAAGCTAGTCAGTGCAAGCTTACTGCCTGGGTCAGACAGCTGCTTCCAGCAATATTTGCCTCTCTAGAAGCATTGCAGTCGAAGACTTCATAGATGATGCCAGTTAAAAAACATGCTTGAAAATGTTAGGTGTGGGTTATTTTTCTTTGGTTCTGCTTCTAAGCCATATCTTCAGACTGTGACAAGAATTAACCATCACTTTTTAAACCTCTGAAAGCTGTAGATTTTCGTGTCAGAATCTGGGAGATAAAAACCAAGTCAGCTAAATTTGGAAAGACTTGGTGAAACTAAGTGAGCTGGCAGTATGGAAATAATTTTTTTTAATATCTGGTTGAGAAATTTGAAACAACTTAATCCTTACCCTGCTGAAGTGTTTCTAGAGCTGGGATTTATTCATCCTAGACCTTTTACTTCTTAAAAGCAAAGCTCAAGCCCCAAAATAAAAGCTGTGAAGGAGTAAAACCAGAGGTGTATACATGAAACATGCTTCAAAATATGTTTTAACATGAGTTCTGCATTCAAAATTGTCATACTGGGCTATGGTTATAGTAATAAAAGGAGAAGAAATATGTTGTTTAGGAGGATTTAACAAGCAGGCTTCTCTTAGCTTCCTGGGACAAAGGTAGTGATGAGCAAAATAGAATTTGGGGCTGACCCTGTGTGCCTTATTCCCATTTTTGTGATTAATGGGACTTCACTCCCATTACACAACTGCAGAGTATAATAATGAGACAGTGTAGTAGGTGCAACTTTCAGTTTTCCAGATGGTGTGTTTTATAAAGCATTACCACAGGCAAAAGAAGTTACCTTTGTACTTCCAAAGAACTGGAGGTGCAGAGGAACCCCCCTACTGAAGAGAGTGCACATACAGTATTTATATATCATAACTAAATTCAGGAAATTATGAAAAGGGAAACTGGATTCTAATGGCCGTGCCTAATTTTTTTAGTGGTTTATATTAATAAAATAATCAGAACACGTAAAGCAAAGTGTCCCAGAAGCTCTTCCTGAATGTGAATCACAGAGTGATACAACTCAGTGTTTCCTAGCTGCTCTTCAGTCAGCTTCTTGAGAAATGGTAAATGAGCAGAAAAGAATGCTGAAGGAATTAGCACTTCAGGGTCTCTTTTCATTCATCAAAGAGATGTATTTTCAAGCTTGGTATAGTTTCACACATGCTGCCATCAGCAAAATCATTACTTTAAGAGGTTTCCAAAGTTAGTAGGGAATTAAGAGAGGCATGATCTGAAATTCTGAAGACAATCATAAAAGACGTCAAAAATTTCCTTTGATCTTCTGTTTGTTTTCCATAGGTCCTTCAATAAAGGCATGAATTGTTGACTATAACCAGAACAAGGCATAGTTTTCTGAGGCAGTGCTCCATCAGTAAGAAAACTTGTCAGAACAAACCATCAGCTTTAGGAGTATGGGAGAAATCTTGTTCTGACACCAAAAAATGAAGTAGACTTGTCAGAATTGAGTTTATTGTTTCACTTATTTACAGTTCTGCTTCTTCCTATTCCAGTGTTTCCATGTTTACCTAACAAGAATAGATTGTTGTCCTTATTGATCCTTGTATTTTTATCTTTCCTGATTACTGCATGAGTTGATCAAGTAGCAGTTCCAAGCAACTTATTCTTCCTAGTGAGCTAGCATGCTTTTGGGGCATTTCCTTGGTCCCAGCTCAAGCTGTGGTAATTTCATGACTTGGTGGGCTTTGGTCACACTGCTGGGGGTAATTCAGGATGTTAGTACATGATGCCGCATTTATGGAGAAAAAACTCCACCTTTCTCTTTGGAGATATTAAAAGCCCAACTGCCTGACACTGTTATGAGTAATCTGCTCTAAACTGACTCTGGTTTGAGCAGGAAGGGGTTAACCAGACAATCTCCAGAGGTCTCTTCCCACTGTAGCCATTCTGTGAGGGAGGTGGTATCAGGTCATAGAGGATACCTAAAAGTTTTCACTCAGGAATGTCTGAAATAAGAAGGGATCTATCTACAGGTATTCCATGTATGATGTGTCTGTTGCCAGGGGGGCTCTCTTACTTGCACTCTTGGCATTTTTTGCATTCTGAGTCAGATTGCATTTGGTCTTAGTTTCAGGCTTGGGAGTGGATTGACTGGAATATGTTTGACCACCATCCTTAGTTGTGCAAGATGTATTTCTGGAGACAAGGATGGGTGATACTAGCAGGAGAAAACTTGGTAATGTCAGGGCAGGGAGGGGAGTGGAATATGACAAGAAAAATGAAGGATGACCTACTTCTCTACCATTCCTTGAAGGAAGGACCTTAGTGGAAGGATGGCCTCCAATTTGTAGCAACTACTAAGGATTAAGATTTTAATAGGGATAAAGGATAGTTGTTCAAAGTAACCAATCACTCCAGCACAGTTTTAAGTAAAATTGGTAGTCATAAATTCAACAAATAGAATAAATTCTAAAGGTTAGCAGTTCTTTTCCTCCAAAATTATAGTTCCTGGCATCAGGAAGATGTTTTCTTCGTTATGTACTGGGGAATACTTAGGCAAACCTGTTGTAGTACTAGTTCATACCTGTCAGAGGGAGTGCAAGCAGATTTAGACCTTCAAATGGTAGGTCTCATCATTTCTATCCAGTCAGTAAGTAATTTCAACACTGCTTTTTCAGGCTAGAAATACATCACTTAGGCAAGTTAATTAAGACAGCATGAAAATGCTTTGGATGCATTGTTCTTTACTCTTGGTGAGGGCAGCACAGTATGGATATTTGGTGGGAAAGAGAGAAAGACATGTTGTATATTGATCCTAGATGGTTCATTCTTTTTTCCCCTTCCTATTCCAAAGCTTGCCATACCTCAGTATTCAGTGTTGTTAGCTACATATGCTTAATTAAAAAACAGTTTCTAATTGATTCTGAAATTAATGTTGCTCATCAGGCAGTTTGCTTCAGAGATTGTTGATGGATCAGCTATACTGTTTCTCAGCCAATGCCCAAAATTTACAAAGCTGTTTCTTTTGAATTTTTGATTTTTTTTATTCCTGTTATATAATGCTAATTAAGGCTATTTTTAGTAATTATGTACCAAAAATGGAACAGACTGCATGAAGTGGGACAAGAGTATTTGGGAATTTAGAACAGTTTTAGAAGTTCAAAAGCAAGACCATATCAGGAAAGTCAGGTTGTAACAACAAATTATTGGCCATGCTCTTGGTGCTGAAGAGCAGCTTTGTGGAGTAAAGCTAAGAGGCAAAATATGTATTTAAAGAATGTGTGCTTTTGTACTTTTTCCTATGAAAAAAAGGCTTTGTATTCTCAACAAAGGATTTTATTTTGCAGGCTACACTCTTTAACAGTCTCTGTTCTCTGCTGCTTGAAATTTCAGATTATCTTAAGAGCTGGTCGTCTTTGAAATCTGACCTGGCTAACCTTTTTCTGTAAAATGCAGTAGTACTAACTGATCAGAAAAAAAAGAGATGCTTTCAAAATCTGACACCATTGAGTGACAGTATTGATGTTGTGTGACGGTTTTGTAAGGATGGTGGAATAGCAAAATTGTTTCTTGAATCCTACCAAGATGGCATTTTTCCATTTTTCATGTAAATATTTACCAAAATGTGTATAATAAATTGCAGTCTCAGAGGCAAAAAAAAAAAAAAAAAAAAAAAAAAGCCCTGAGGGTTTTAGAAAGATTTCAGTTCTTTGCTTGACTATTTTTTATATACAAAACTTGTGGTGAATGTTCTTATTAAATACATCTGTGCTTTCCTGTGTTCTGCTGAACATGCTTGAATTTTTGGATGAGTGAATGTATAAATGACCACTGATCCTGGATACTGTTCAGTTGCTGGTTTTATTACATGATAATGCTTCGAGCCCAGCATAGTTGTGAATAACTGGTTAACAAAAAGACCAAAATGTATGAACTGTGCAGGTTGGGCACACCAATTCTAGTCTCTTTATAATGTGCATAGATGCTGTCAACAGAAGAGCACAGACACTTTTTGTTATACTATTAAGAGCATTTTTAATTAAGGCAAAATATATCATTATACTTTTCAGTGTAGCATAGTTCCTTTACAGATGAATCAGAATTTGATATGATGGTTTCCTTAGGTATTTGCTGAATACTGTGTTCTCCTCCTGTGTTCTTTATTCACATTTTTTATTTACATTGTTTTAGAAGCATAACTGCATGCAGTCAAACATTCACACATGATGCAACAACATTGCATCATAAATTTTGCTCACAGATTTCCTAATGAAATAGAAGGAGGGGGAATATGATGATTGTTTACCTTTGATGAATTTTTTTTCTCCTACAAGTTTATTCTTAAGCAAAACAAAATGGTATCTGAAAATCAGTGTGTTTCTTCTAGGATACTTGGGAAGAGCAGAGCTGCCTGACAGCTGTGTCCTCCTCTGAGACCACTGTCCTAAATGGAGCTCAGGGCAAAGAGAGGGTTTGTGTCACAGAATAACAGAGTAAGGTGATGCTTATGATAGTGTAGCTGTTCTTTACCCATGGTACTTGGTCCCAAGAGTAAAATCAAGGTAGAATCTGACAGCCTTGCTTTACTACCTTCCCTGCATTATTGTTTTACAGGGTTATCCCCCACCTCTCTTCTGGTCTGGACTGTTCCATAGCTTGCCCTATCAGAAATGTTTATATTTAGTCATGTCATCAAATTTTTCACCAGAAGCTGATTAAAACATGAGGGATCCTTGAAGCTGTCATGTTTTTGTAGCTGCTTCCCAAATGAGAATCGGGACAGGAAAGATGAACAGAGCCATACATGCTTCCTTCATTTCCAACTGAAGAAACTCATGCAAGAAAATCTTGCATTTTGTGTCTGTTGTGTGGTGATAGACTTGAGTAGTGAAAATGAGTAATGAGTAACTGTTTTAGTGGTAATGGCAATGCAACTGCATTGGACGTTACTGAATGCATTTAACTGGAATCCTGCAGTACCATCTCATACTTATGTGCTCTTGATTTTTTAGCTATTAGTACTTAAAAGAGATAAAGGTCGGAGTGCCATACTTTTAAATCTTTGATTCCTACTACTGGTGCCCATAATGAAAAGATTATTTTTTCTAAGGGGCCAAAATCCAAAACTCCTTTTGAAAATAATGCCAACAAGAGGTGATGTGTCTTTCTTTTGGAATAAGGTCATGTATCTAGATTTTGTATTACATTTTAAAGAGTGTACTGCTAAGCTGTATATGTTTTTATATGTTTGAAAATCTGGGGGGGGTCTTGATAGCTGATAGCTGTTGTGTTACCCAATTTCATTATTATACCTATTTATCAAAGAGTAGAGTGATCAAGCAAAATGGAAAGTGTTAATATACAGTTAACTACTGTCTGTGCTTTCAACTTATGCCAACAGCTCTCTGCAGAAAGCAGTTTGGGTTTAGTTGAGGTGAATCATGAAAGTACAGGTGTCAGGAGGAGGCCAAGTGGTACAACTTCAAGGTGGAAGGTTGTTCAGGGTGTAGAATTGTATTGTGTAGGAAGATTTTTCTCTGTGAAGAAGAGCTGTAGTGGTGAAAGAGCTTTTCAGCTATGTGTGGCTAGGACAGAAGATTTAATCTTCTTCAAGAAATGCAGGCTGAGAGGAGTTTCTTTGGTATCTGCAACCATGGTAGATGTTGGGCGTCTTTGATATTGTAGGAGCATATGCCCCTGTGGCACTGAGGGAGAAATGCTAGCACTACCTTCTTGCTCTGTAGTAACTTTAATTCATACCTCGAAGGCCTGGGGCATGGGCTGATGTTTAGTGTTATTTTGGGCCATCAGGAGATGAGTATTGTCTGTCCTTGGCATTATTCTTCAGGCTGCTCCTTTCAGCTATTGTACTGTACTGTTATTTTCTAAAGCACCACTCCTAAGCCTTAATTCCTAGTGTATTTCATCAGCATGCTTATTTTTTTCACCCATTTTGGCTGAAAAAGCTTTTTCTTTAAAACTCAGAAAATACTAGTTTAGAAAGATTGTGTGTCTGTGTGGTGTATAGGCATCTATCTATCTATCTGTCTATCTGTCTATGAATATGCACTGCTGTGTATGTGATCACACAGCTCCACTAAGCATAGCAGAGATCTTTTTTTTTTAAATTTTATTTTTATTTTAGTTTGTTTTATTTTTTTAAAAATCAAACATTGGAAAAGCCTGTTTCTAGGCGTAGGTTTGTTCAGTCCTCATTTTTCTGATTAACAATCTTAAAATTTGCAGTGCTGATGCTAGATACAGCATTGTAATGTTGATATAAAGTACTCCTAACTATAAACATGCATTTGTTAATATGGCATGAATTATTCATAGGATCATAGAATATGCTGAGTTGGAAGGGACCCATGAGGGTCATCAAGTCCAAGTCCTGGCACATGATACCCCAAGAATCATACCACGTGCCTGAGAGCATTATCCAAATGCTTCTTGATCTCTTTCATGTTTGGTCCTGTGACCCTGGGGGTCCTGTTCCAGTGCCCAGCCACCCTCTGGCTGAAAAACCTTTTCCTGATATCCAGCCTAAACTTCAGGGCATTCCCTTGGGTCCTGTCACTGGTCACAAGAATGAAGAGATCAGTGCCTGTCCCCCCTCTTCCCCTCATGAAGAAGTTGTAACTGCATTGAGGTCTCCCCTCAGTCTCCTCCAGGTTGAACAAACCAAGTGACCTCAGCTGCTTCTCATTCAACTTACATCAAAACCCTTCACCATCCTTGTGGCTCTCCTTTGGTCACTGTCTATTTGCTCCATGTCTTTTTTGTGTTGTGGCACCCAAAACTGCCCCCAGCACTGGAGATGAGGCTGCCCCAGCTCAGAGCAGAGCAGGACAATCCCCTCCCTTGCCCGCTGGCCATGCTGTGCCTGATGCCCCCCAGGACAGGGTTGGCCCTCCTGGCTCTCAGGGCATGATGACTCATATTCAGTTTTCCAAGGACCAGGCCTCCAAAATCCCTTTCCACAGCTGTGCTCTCCAGCCTCTCATTCCCCAGCCTATATACAGAACCAGGGTTGCCCCATCCCAGGTGCAGAATCCATCTCTTCTTGTTAATCTTCATACGGTGGGTGATTGCCCATCTCTCTGGTTTGTCGAGGTCTCTCCAAAGTCCTCTCTGCCCTAAAGGGAGTTGACAGCTCCTCCCAATTTAGTATTGTTGGCAAACTTGCTTCATATTCCTTCAAGTCTTGCATCCAGAACTAAACCAAGGATGGAACCCCAGTATTATTAACAGCATTACTTCAGTAAGTGTCCTAAGATGTGGCAAAGAACAACCTGACTTTTGTGTGCAGGTGTCCTTAGAAATGCAAGTGGCAATCACTAAGACTCATCTACTTAACTATGACTGTTTACACCATAAAAAGAAATTCACTCCTATAATTATATTCAGAATTATAGAAAGCTGTTGCTGTTGTAGATTATTTGATCTCTCTGGGGAAACTTCCATCAAACATAACAGCCTACATTTTTATTTCGTTAATTATAAAGCTGTGAACAAGAAAATGCAAGACAATCTCAACTATTCTTAGTGTAATAGTAGCTTCCTAAAATATTACTGCCTTTATGAGTCCCAGTGGAGGATCTTTCTTTGTGCGGAAAAACCCAATACCATCCTCTTGCATAAATGAGGAAATACATTCCAGATGTATTAAGCAAATAATCAACAGACATTTATCATGGTCTCTTATAAATCTGTGGACTTCGGTTATGTGCAGGTTTGCTCTTGGTTTTTTCTCCATCTACCCCATCCAAAACAGATGTTGTTTATTCTTTTGAAACTTTAGTTTGTGCCTATTTTGTAAGGACAGATGGATTAAAAATATTTTCATCTCTTCTTTTTGATGGTATGGAAGAGCAGTTGAGAGTTGTGTAGAGTAATACTTTGCTTTTGACTGCTCTTGAGGTCTTTCATAAAGATACCCATAAAGATACTCCAAACTCAATTGGACCCAGTTGTGGGCAGGCAATTCTAGGTGGCCAAACTTGAACCAGGGCCATTGAACTAGATTACCTCAAGATTTTTCAGAGAATTTTTTTCTTTGGTGCTTGGTATTTGTATTTTCCACTGTGATCAGCTCTGCTGTTGAGTGTGATAATTATAAATCATCATGGTTCTACTTCTGCAAGGTCTCTGCAGTTACACCATTCTCAGACCATCGTTAGTTTCAGTGATGCCTGGTTGCTGGGCACTTCTAATTGCAGGACTGAAGCTGAGCTTATGTCCAAAAGTAAGCATTTGCTGAATTTTGAAACAATCAGGCTTATGAAACCAGATCTTCTGTGATGTGCAGCTGCTTTTTATTCTGTCTGTGCTCCCCCAAAAGCACACCTGGTAGGAGACACTTTATCGAACACTAGAATCAAATCTCACAAAATTAGAACTAAGATACCTGTGGGTGCAGAGTGTTTACTGTTTGCTTCAGAAGTATACCCTAGCATCATTTTACTCTAAATTCATCCACAAATCCTTGTTGTCACTCAGCTGAGCTTTAAGGTTAGAAGGCCAAAGAAAACTTCTTGCAAAATAAAAATTGATTAGTAATGATTTTGTGTATATATCTGGAGGATGTGCAATAGTAACTCAGACCTTTGAAGCTTGTAAGTGATTTCTGGATGGTCACTGAGCACCAGATGGATTTGTCTGCTATTGTTGAAATAATCAGACCTGGGTTTTTTTTTGACAAGCACCATTTAACAACGTGAGTGATGGCCTTGTGCCTTTATTTCGCCAGTGAAACGTGCACTTATGCTACCTTAAGAGATCAGTGTAAGCTTTTGGGATCCTTTTAAATCTTCATTGAAGATTTACACTTGCCTTACTTTTTATTATTGAATCAAATTTATAGAGGTGTTAAAAAACAAGTGTATCAACCGTGGCAAATACTTAGAAGAGCCCCATGTTGGTATTGAGGACACAAGTGTATGTTTCTTGGCTCAGTCAAAGAATATCAAAGTTGGTATTATCAACAGTCTTCTTGCAACATAATACCTTTTTCCTCTAATCACCTCCCAGTACTGTGTTCCTTTTTGTCTCATGGGGACAAACCAGAGTAACTTTATAATTCAGGTGAAAACACCTTTTCATTGGTGGCTGTGAGGAGTGGGAGATGTTTTTGCATGTAGGTTTTTGGCGATATTTCACTCTCATAGTCTTTTGGTTTTTCTGGTGGTCTTCATGATCATAAAATGCAGAGCAATTTAGAAGCAAACAAGAGTACATTTTCATAACTATTTGTGTGCGTTGTTTGAAGTGCAGTTGTGCAAATTCACATTCCTTTCTTAGTTTAACTATGTGGATTCAAAGGGAGAAGAGATTGATAAAGGCAGACTGCAGCTTTCCTATCATAGCATATCTGTGTGACTGTGAATTTTGGGGTCAAAAATCTGTGAGGATATGCACACAATTGTGATTTTGTGATAATAGCTGGCAGGTTTGCCAGTTTAAGCTGGTTCACTAAAGCTGATGTAGTGATTAGTTTATCTTGAGATTAGTGGTAGGAGCAGAAGACTGGGGAATGGCACACTAGGGTTTGGGTCACTTGAAGAGGCAGGTGTGTTCTGCAGTCTTGGCAGATGAGTAAATCCTCAGTATATATTGGCCACAGACTAGCTGCAGCAGAGCTGGCTAGCTTACCTCAGCAAGAAAGACGTGGGATAAATTGTTCTTTCTGGAGCTTCTGGTTGACCTGACTAGGAAGCAGAATTAGCTTGTTCAGGAGGTGGCCTGAGTAGCTTTAGCCTGTGTGCACCAGAAACAACTTTGCAGTCTCTATCAGCAAGTCAGGGAGAGGAAAGGGCACTTTTGTTCATCTGAGAGGATTGTCTGAATGTATTGAAATTTTTGACTAAAGCTAAAACAAGGCATGAACAATGGGACCAGTGATTTTACTGAGTTCAGCTTCCTTTCTGTGCTGTGATTAGTTTAATGTCAGCTGTGCAGAATTGTATCATGGCTAGACTCTGTCAAGAAGTTGGAGAGGAGCAAAGTGCAGATATTGATCCAAACTTTCTTTCATCTCCTCATATTGGGGAAGGCATTGATGCTGGCCTGGTTTTGCTCTTCTTGGTTTCCTTTATGTGTTTACAACCTTTGAATTTTTTTGATTTCTTTAAGAGTGAAATTTTCCAAAGTCATTCGTAGGGCTTCTAATAAAAAATGCAGCTCTTTTCCTGTCCTGTCTTTCTGATGTGTTTTGTGAATCTGAAATAAGGTGAATTTCATCTGATCTGAAGTGTTGTTACAGGATGATGTTGGGTAGCTTAACTGGTTGTGCAGTCAGTAGATGTTTATATGCAGACCTGTGGAAATACAATATTTCTGATTCTTCTCCCACTTATGCTGTAGGAAACTAGGAACAGTAGCAGTGAAGCCAGTGGTATATTTTGAAATAAATAAGAACTGGGCTGGTTTTTTTTTTTTTTTTTTCCTTTGCCTTTTGGCTAGTGACAGCTTAGATCTCATCTGGTGTGAATTGGCACAGCTTTCACTGGTGCTGGAGGAGCTTTTATACTAATTCACACCAGCTGAGCTTGTTATGCAGTCCAGTCTGTGCAAATATGGGTTGGTGTTTTTTTCTCCTTTTTACCTCTTCTTCTGCTTTTCAACTTGTGCTCTTGTGCTTGGGGGTCTTTGTTCTGCCCTTCATGCTTGTTCCGGTTCCGACCAATTGCACATAAACTGCAAGCCTGTTTCAGAGTAGAACTTCTTTACAAGAATCTATAAGCTTAACAATTTTGATTCTAGGTTGCATAGGTTTGTAGAGGATTTATTTTAAATCCAAAATGAGGATTTATAGATTACTATAGCTTTTTTTTAACCTATGAAAAGCACATACTAGCTTTAATATCTGAATGCATTTCTGCATAGGCAAGCTCTATTTATTTAGTTTGATTTTTGAGAAGTCAAAATGAGTGTGTACCAAAACGAACTCCAAATTCTTGGAGTTTGGCAGAAGAGCTTATATTTCTATTATAGCAACAAAAAGTAGTAAGGATTTATATTCATCTGAGGATTGCTGTGTCTTAGAGCCTATCCCATCTTACCTGGCTTGGGGGAATTACATATATTTCACAGAAAGAAAGCTTATGCTAACATATATGCTAACTTCATGTGATAATTATCCAAGGACTCTTTGATTAATCTGGTTGTATTCTAAAAGCTGATGACATTTTAAATTGTTCAGGAAAGCAGGCGGTTGTGATGAAAAGTGCTCAGAAGCTAAAAACCTCTTGCAATTATCTGCAACTTGAGTGCAATACATCTTGGACACTGACAAGTAAAATGAAATTATGATCATTCTGTTGTGTTTATAATAATTTAATCTTAAGTCATACCTATGCAACTATAAGAATTTTATAGGATTTTGTGGTTTGCAGTCTTAGAGGTATGCATATTTTAAAAGTATGGTAAGGAAAAAGAGATGATGAAGGTTATTAAATTCTGTGCTCCAGCTGAGGAGTGCTCGATGTCACTGTTTTGTCTCATGGCCAGTAGCATTTGTATCAGAGAAAAACAAGGGGAAGAAATCTACAGCAGAGAAATGTGGTAACCATATATTCTTTGTGTCTTCCTTTCTAGCCAGGAATGCTTCCCAGTTTGCTGATAAACCAAACCTGATGATGCTTATTGTCCCACACAGAGAGTACACTGCACACTTGCAATCATAAATTTTATTATGTGTAGCTTTTCAATATATGTCTAATCTTGAGATTAGTAAGGAAGTTTATACTCTCTCTGATAAAATGGGCGGTTTAAGAATTCTAAATGCAAATCCTGGATTCGTGCTTGTTTTCAGTTTGTCATAGCAAATTCCTCAAAAACAGTATTAGTAGGTTATTGATTAGATGAACTAATTTAAAACTGTATAATTAAGATTCTGTTAATGTCGCATCACCTTGTGGAATTTAATACATCTGGCACTTCAAAAGCTTCACAAAGTTGAGGCGGAATACAGAAACTTCTGTTGAAGTGTATTTTTGTGATTCTAACATCATTTCTAGAAATGAATAATTCTGAACTGTGTTGTTCACTTAGTTAATTGGTCACTTGGTTCCTTGGAGCAAATGACTAGTATACTTCAAATTTCATCATTTAGAAGACAAGGTTAATTGCAGCAGTTCCCTAAGGCTTGGTGTTTTTGCTAGAAGACATAAAGAACTGTGTAACAAAAAATGCTTCATAAACATTAGTCTCTCAGCTGTGCCTGGTTCTTGTCCCCCACGCTGCACTGCTCCATCACTGCTGGAAAATTATTATCTTTTATTGTTTAATTCCCTTTGGGCTTGAGATAAGCCAGATGGTGAGGTTGTCTTCCAGGAGAGTTTTCTGCTTTGCATTATCAATTTTCCACCCTTACTAGTAATGGAGGAGTTGCAGCATGTAATCCCCTTTGGTCTAGATGGTTTTATGTACCTGTGTGTTGATTTGGTAATTCCTGTTATTTTGTATATTTAATTTCAATTAAGTTTTTGTGTGTTTTCATCACAATCTACTTAATTTGAGTGATTTATATTATGATTATGATAGGAAGTGTTGTATTCTTGGTACAGGTTTCTGCTCTTGAAAATATTAAAGTAAAATCTAAATAACTATTTCTAAAGATCTAAGGAAAGAAGGCAAAAAATACTGTTTAACATTGTTTTCAGGAACTGCATAGATTTTCCAGGATGTGAAGCTCAGCAGTTCACCATATTAGCTGATCCTTTGCAGAATTCAGTGTCTTGTGTAATTGGACATATGGTATCTTTAGAAACTTGTGGGAACCCTTAAAATCTTGTTGACTGTAAAATATTCTACAATAAAGGAGTGTGTGAGTCCATGTGTGAATTTTTTTTTTCCATTAAAGAAAAAAACCCCCTATTAAATAATAGAGCCAGTGGGTTCTGGCTCTAAGACTGAGTTCTTCATATGTATCATAATTTATTAGACAGTTGGCATAACCTGTATGGCAGGAACTTGTTAGGTCTCCCAATCCCAAGAAGCTCAGGAATGGGCACCCAAAATCAGCTTTTCTTAAAAGAGATTTTGCAGCCCTTTTCTGTCGCATCTGTGAAGTGGTGCCATAATCCCAAGAGCTGTGTTAAATATTAACGTGTTTGTCCACTTTGCCTTGAAATGATGAAGTGCTCCATAAATACCAAGTGACATTTGTAGAAGTTCTTCTGATTGTGGTTTCATGGGGAAGGTAAGCCAAAGGTGCTGCTTGAAGGATGTTACCATATAAAAAACCCAAATGACATGCTTAACCATTCACCACTCTGCAAAAGAAATTGACAGGGAGTTTGCATGTAAATGACCTCAGGGCATATTAGTTTGAAATGTAAGAGAGAAAGAAAATAATCACACTGCTGTGTTTAGCCTCTTTTTTTTTTTTTTTTTTTTGGCAGTGTTATGCTACAGTTTTGCAGGCTCCTTTTATTTTGAAGCCCACTGGAATCGCATGTAAATTCTATGTATTTTCTGTTGAGGTTAGTATTTTGAGCTTTCTCCTGCCTGAAAATTCCTCCTAAGCAAAGACTGAGCATGATTTTCCTATAAAGAATTATGAGCACACACACAAAGCCATCCTCACAGAATCATGTGTGTCTGAGGGGACCTCCTGAGCTCTGTGGTCCAACCCCCTGCTCAGCACAAGTCCAGACAGAGCAGTTTGCCCTGGGCTTTGTTCAGTCATGTTTTAAATTGCTCCCAGCAGAGCCTGTACCCATCTATCAGTGCAGTGAAGTGAGCTGTCCCGTCATGTCTGTAATCCTGGTGCAGTCATGGCTCTGGAACTGCACTCAGACTTTTAATTCCTCCTGTTTGCTTCCCGTGCTGCATGCATGTGCGTCCAATTTTGCTTTCAGGAGAGAGGCAGAGGATTCCTAGAGCTGCTCATGCCACTTTTTGAAGCAGCTGTGGGTTTCCATTGCCTTTAATATTAGCAAGATCCCTTGTCCAGCAGAGGAAGGGTTCAGAGCCTGTGGTGGTACAGAGCGAGTAATCGGATTTGAGCTGATTCAGTCTTTATCCACAGCTATCCTGATATAACTTACATTTAGAAATGCTGTTATTCAGTAAGTTTCAGTGGGTATGTAGATAAACTTATAATGTGTTCAGCTCTTTCTTTACAAGATGTGCAAGTGTGCATCAGCTGTTTAAAGGTGACCCCTCTGTGTTTTTGGTTTGTTGCTTTTCCTTTTTCAATTTCCTGAACAAGGGAGAGAGTGAGGAGGAAAGCAAGATCTAAGTCTGCTTTGTGCTGGAAAACTTGATGGTATTTGCTGTGAATATGGTAGTTGTGATAAAAAGCTTGGAAAACCTCCATTAAAGTAAAATGCAAAATACAAAAAGAAAAAAAAAAAAGAAAGAAAGAACAAAACTGCCTAGCATATTCTTCCTACTTAAAAAAAAAAAAAATTAAAAAAAGAAACTATGTGTTTCTGTAAAGGGATTAAGAAACTCCAGATGGCTGTTAAAAAAAAAAAAATTAAAATGGGGGTGGAGAAAGTCAAGAAGAAACAGTTTCTATTGACTTGTTCTTTCTTTTTTGGAAAGGTCACTGAAAATTTACACAGTGACAGAATAGCAACCCAATTAGTATCTGTCCTGTAAAACTAAATGTTAATTTATTTCAGATTCTCTTCTATTGACAAGTGGGATTGATATTCAAGGTGGACTTCTCTACATGAGAGCAGGGCAAAAATTACCAGACTGGTTATGAGTTTCTATAGCAATTGCTATCAATTTTCAAACTGTAAAGAAAAAAAGATATAATTAAATACTAACTGTGTGTTTATTTTGCAGAAAGATTATTCTTTTAATTATATTTCTGATAGCTATAAAAGACATAATTTGGTAATGCAAGTTAATCTTAAAAGCACAGCATCTCATTTGTCTAGTACTTAAAAAAATATTCCAGTAGAATATACTATTTCATTAATTGCCATTACTAGGAATTAGAGATTTAGGGGGTCTAACATTTCCTTTATCATTCATTTCTTTAGGTGTCAGTGGCACACTACTTTTACAAAATTAACTTCAGTGCATAACAAGAGATTAATTACCAACTGTGAAAAAGGAATATTATCTAGAGAGCTAGTGACTTTTTTAAAGAAAGGAATCTCTTTAATAAGGGGCCTTAAATTGCAGTTCTTCAAATGAGCAAGAGAAATTATTCTTTCTATATTCCAGAAAGAAAGGCAGATAAATAGCCTTCTCTGATAATTCATTTAAATACTTTAGCAGTGAATTAAAATGCCATCTAATCAAAGCAGTATCCTTTCGTTTATGTTGTATGTTATGTTATCAGAATATATCCATTCACACAGTCCACAAGGAAGGCACAAAAGTCACTGAGTGGAGGTCGGATCTTTCCCATTGAGTTGCTGTGATAGCGACACAGACAGAGAACACACTTGGGCACATCTCTCCATCCCTGCCGAGACAGTGGGATAGAGACCGTGGTCTGTCCCCATGCCCCTGCTCTGTGCATGGAATGAGCTGATGTGTGGTGAGGAAGGAACTGCACTGAGGTCTGCATGTTTGGGTTTTTTTCCTGTTGACTTCAGTGGGCTTCTGATTTTATACTGCTGGAGTTTTGAGTCAACTTCTAGTCAAATGTAAGTATATCTTTAGCCCACCTTATTTGCAGGTTTGTGCGCTCATTGAAGGACACTGTTATTTTTGGGGGGAGGCAGAAAGGCATAAAAGATGTGTGTGTCTGTGTTCAGTAAATAGTACTGTCTTCCTGAGAGTCTGGGCCTCTGGGGAAAGCAGGGCTCTGTTGGGGTGGGGATTCAGGCACGTTCATCCCCAGGAGTTTGTTTAGCTCTGGTTTCCTCTGCAGACTTGCAGTGTGGGTCCATGACTTTCTGTCAGCTGAACTCATCCAGTGTTCACCATGGGCTGGACATGGCTGAGTCAGGCTCTCTGCAGTTCAGCCCAGGGCTGTAGGCATCCATTGGCACTTTCCCTGGACACAGGATACTTGCTCCCTTGAAACTTTTGTGCTGGGTCCCAACAAGATGGAGAAACATTCATTATCCTACAGCATCCTGGTCAGACCAGGGCAAGGGGAGGTTAGGAGTGTGTAGAAAGCAAAGAACATTGCTGAGTTTGCTTCTTCTCCTATGAAGGACCATTATCTGATTCAGTTTCCAGGATAATCATTCCTCTGTGGATGAATTTGAACAGCTTTGGTGGAGGATACTGCTCTAACAAGTGTCTGCCTCACTAAGGCAGTAGTTGGAAAGCATGAAATGGGTGCCTTTAATGACAGCAGGAAAGAGCAGTCTGTGCCCTTGAATGCTGCTCTGCCTTTTCTTCCTTCCCGAGGAGAAAAGTTCCTAGTTGAGTATAGCAACATCTTTGAACTTAAATTTTCGCATGTGGCCACTCACTGTGTGCTTTTTGTTGTCCCAGTGCCTGACTTGAGACCAGGGGGTCTGATTTGCAGAAGTGTTGAGTGCTCACAGCAGCAGCTGTAGTAATAGGGAGCTGTACTTTGAACACATTAAACCCCATGACGTCCTTGGTGCTCAGAAGCATCAGGCCCCAGGTATGTCACATTGGGAGCAAAATTAATGGATGCTTTTGATCTTCAAGTGCCCAAGTTCCAGCTTCAATACAGGAGGCTCTAATACTTGCCCAACTTACAAAGACATGCAGAAGAAGAAAAAAAAAGAAGTCTAATATTTTGCAAACATTTAAATATTGTGGAACCAAATGCTTCATTGGGAAGCTCATAAAAGAAAGAATGTGTCTTCAGAGCTCAGTTTGAGTATTGCTCAGTGCACAAAGCACTTGGGGTACGTGTTCAGCAACACAAGGAATGCAAGCAGGGACCATTAACCATTGTCTCTTCTCTGTGCTGAACAGAGTAAACTCTCATGGAAAGATTGATACTTGTTTGTCTCACTGCAGACACCATCATAATATATTGGTAAGATGAGAGCATTTTAGTGTTCCTCAGGCAACCTTAATTCTACTTTTTCAGAATATCTGAATGTTTCATTGAAACACCAAGTGTTGTATTAAGGCTCACTTTTGTGGGCCGTTTTCTGGATGTTTTAAATTGAAAACTGAAAAATGGAAGTATTCTGTTGTATATCATCACATTCTTATGAGTCATCAGTGTAATATAATTACAAGTATTGTAGAGTAATTCCATGTGTACATACCTCTATTACATATACAAAATACTAGACAAAATTGAGAATTTATATGAACATAGTGGGAGAAACATGGGGCTTTTTTTCAAATAGCTGTGAAAGACTGAGTGCTTTACGTGGCAGTCTTTGTCTTCTTTGAATCTTTTCTAAGGAAAATCTTTCCTCGTTCACAGGTAAATAAAGCTGGTCTGTTTAGTGCTGTTGGCCACGGTGCAATGGTGTAAATTGTTCCATAGGGTACATATACCTAGATGTATATATATATATATATATATATACCTAGGCAGAGGGTAGTTGCAGGGTCCTCCTGCAACCCATCCCTCGCTTGTGTGTCTGTTCCAGCATCTTTTATGTGCCTCGTCAACTCCATGGCAAGAGTAAGCAAGCAGCCTCTGCAAAAAACAGCTAATGTGTTTCCACGAATTATTTCAAGGACTTCCAGCAAAACCTTTTCTTCTGTCTTTTCCTAAGCTTTTCTTCTATATTTTACGTGGGACTTTATGATGTTACATTTCATTTATCTCCAATAGCTGGTAATATTGTATTGCGTGAAGCTCCGTCAACCACTTTATGCCAAATTTTAATACAACTTATGCCACCTTTTAACAAAATCATTGTACTTCAGAGAAAAAAAAATCATTAATTCTATACAAATCTAAGTAAATGAAAAAGAGTTACTTTGAACTTTAAGGAACAATTACTTCATCTTAAACATTTTTTGTCACCATGTTTCATATGGAGATGGTGGCTTAATTATAAAGCTAATCACTAATTTAAATGTTCTACTCATAAGCAAGAAAAGCATGGAGGTCTGGCTGTAATTCTGTAGTATTACTGATGAATAAGATGACATGAAATAAATTACATATATTGTAATTTACTTTTTTAAAGTGGCAATAGATACTTTGTGCAGTGCAGGAAGAGGGAAATAAGGACAGGGGAGTACTTGAAACATAATTTTCATTGCATTTGTCTCATATGAGTACCGAAACGATGAAAGAAGTTGCTAGAAATGAGGAAACTAATTAAAAGAAATTTGAGAGAGAAAGCTAAAAGAGATATTAGCATGAGGTGATTGCTCTGAGATGAAAGATTTTTGTTCTTTTCCTTGTAATTACACAGTGATGCTAGTTTCATAGTAAAACTTGAAGCTGAAGTGGATGCATAGGGTCAAATAATCTAATCTGATTTACATGTATAAAAGTTAAGTGTTTATTTCTGCATTTCTTATGATAGAGTGAATAATTATTTGTGGTATTCTCTCCCTATTTACAGTAGAACTGAAGGATCTGGTTTAGATCAGACGTTTTGCACTGTGTAGTGGTTAAGTGGCCCCCAGTGTTGCCCAGAATTATGCTGCTTCTCAGCATCTTCTTGCAGATACCTCTGCATCTGCTTGGACACCTCCCCAGATCCCATGACCAGGTACAACTTCAAAACATGAACTGAGTAGGAGGGAGAACTCTTTTGCCTTGAATGAAACCCTTCAGTTTCTGCCCCAGAAGAGCTCTGGACATGACAGTGCCACTGAGCAGGTGTAGGATTAGGCACAGTTCTAATCATTTACCTGGTGATGCATTTCTAAGGGCTGCTGCTTCACAGAAGTCAAGCAGTGCACTACAAGCTGGAGAACCCAATTTGTGAGTTCAGGTTTTGCTCCATCTGAGTGTTCCTGGGAACATGAAGATGAGAGAGGAAACAGGAGATTTTAGGCCCAGGAGGAAGAGCAGGTCATGGCTCACTATGTCTTTTCCTGGGGCACAGAATTGAGAGGTGTCTGTACTACAGCTATATACTTTCTCTTTTTTGCATGTCTGTGTACAAAATGTACCAGAAGACTAGTTAAGCATCCATAGCAGTGTTACAGGTGCAGATAAAGGTATTTGCAGGTGTTCAGGTTTGACAAATGGCAGCTAGACACACTGGACTCAGGAGCAATATAGAGAGAAATGCAACAGGGTCTTTTGTGATATTGCCTTCAAATCCCCTTTGCTGATGTCTGTAATTCTATGTTTAAATCACATCTATGTCTTTAATAGCATGAGACTTATTGACAGAAAATATATTTTGTCCAGCAGCATGCAATGGTCAAGTTTTTTAAGATGGGGGATCAATGTGTAGATGTGGGTTGGGAAGCCACTCTTTGAAGAGCCCTTTGTAAGCAAAAGTAAGAAATGTCCTTTGAGGTGTCATAGCACAGAGCTGATGGAGTAGTTCTCTAGTAAGAAGAAAGGAAAACATGGAGTAGTGCTTCTGAACAAAATTTTTTGATCCTGTGCTATGTGACAATACATTTAAATACACCCAGACCTTTTATATTGTGCTTTCTTAAAAATAAATAAATTGTATGTACCCAGAACCTTGTCAGAGCTGATACAAAACACATGTAGTGGAATTCATTGGAGCTCATTGAAGCTGGACTATGAATGCTGTACTTCAGTATGAAATCTTCTCTCAGCCTTACCATCAGAATACTGAAGAACTATTGAGAGGAAGATTTTGAAATTCAACATTTTACATTTATTGTGTGTCTTACCTAAATCATTCTGGAAAGGAAGGACTGTTATCCCAACTCCAGTTATAAAAGAGTGATGCCTAAGTGATCATAAGGCTTTTCATTACTTTCTTCCCAAGAATGAGTTTGTGGCAGAGGAGCTAAATTGTAAACCTTATCTGTCTATTATTTTTATCTATTGCAAAGCCAAGGAACCCCAGTCATAAACTCAAGGCTTCTTTATGGTACATGCTGTAGAAAAACAAAATGTTGTATCAGGCCCTGCCTGTGGAAGTTGGATTTATTGTGCAGTGTCAAGCTTTCGGAGTAATCACAAGAGTGTGCTGCTGCCAGCTGAACATATTTTTTAACCTTTTTGTATACATGCAGGTGTTCTGGCCGTTCTGATTCTTGAACAGGAATATTGAACATGCTGAACAGTGTCCTGTGCTATGATAGATAAACTGCTACCTCTGTATCTTTTGAGGATGTCATAATCTTGTGAAGATTGTCCCACATTGTGATGATCTTCGTGTTCTTGTTACTTGCTCTGTCTGTTGTTCTGCAAGAAAAGGCAATTTTGTAAGACACTGAACAGTCAACTTTGGTGAAATTCTACCAAGAAAGCTGCATCTGGGGCAATGAATATATGTGAAGGGAATTTGTCCAATTGTACTTACACCCTGAAAAAATGAGATACATAATTTAATTTCTGAACTGTATTGTAGGCTTGGTCTTTCTCTCAAGTGGGAGCTCCTCATGTATTTCTTTATAGCATTTATTTTTTCCAATCTCCATGGCCCCAGTGTCTAGGGAGACTTTACAGTATTAGAAAATATTAAAAGACCTAAACCCTTAAAATCCAGCTTTTTCTGAATGAACAAAATATAAAGAAAGGAATTGGAGTTTGGAGTTGGAGTTCCTTTTACATACAGGGAACAAAAACAGCAATACTGTAGCCTGCAGGCAGAGCCAGGGGGAAAAGAGCAAATGAGTCAATTAATTTTTTGCTCTGTGACATAAATTAGGACAGCAAATTGCACTGTCATCCATTGAAAATGTTCAGCCTTGAGACAGGGGTAGAGAAAAAAACCTCAAAAACTAAGCAAGCCATTTGTTCAGCTATGCAGGCTGAAATACAGAGAAAAAGAAAACCATATACCATTAAAGTATTTATAGTTAATGACTAATGTCTTGTGTTGCTCTTGGGAGTTAAGTGGATACTTTATCGTACATAATTTGAAAGGTAGAATGCTATTGCAGTGTATGGTTATGAACTCAGAAAAATATCCTAGGGTGTAAGTAAGATTCTGTTTAATGGTGAATTTGTCATTGATTATGTTGGGAATGCTTAGGAAGGCTTGCAGGAGTCAGAGAGGTGGTCTTGGGCAGACGTAGGAAGATGGAAAAGAGCAAGAAAGGAGGACTGAGAAATTCATAACTTCAGAAGCAGAAAGATGAATAAAATGAAGTTAAAAGTATCCATTGGAGGTAGGAAAAAATAGGGAGAGCTTCTTCTTCTTCTTGCTTTAGTTCACTCTTTTCTCTTCTTGCTAATCTAGTTTTCCTGTCCTCTTCTGCTCTGGTTATTAATTTCTCCCTATCAGAAATATTTATTCCTGGCTACTTGAGATGTTGAAATATTGGTAAAGTGGTAGAATCTTAGTTACATATTAGAAGAAAGTAGAATCTGGTGGACGGCTTCCCTGGGTAGATTGTTTTAAGCAGGATGTTCTTTTAGTATATACATAGCTCTTTTGGTTATAGAACAAAAATAAACATACTTATTAAAACTTATTCCAAACCTTTAAAGTTCTTTTGCTTAGTTTTCAAATTAAGGGAACAGAACAGATCAGTCTGACCCAGGAGACATAGCCTTGGTCTCAAAGTGACTATTATTGTTAGAAAAATATTCCACACATGAGATTTAGAAAGATAAGTTCTCTTTACATAAAATGGGCATAAGTGAATATTCACTTCTTTTCTTGAGTTCTTGAAGAGTGGCTTTCTTAGCATGCATAGTCTGAATGCCAAGTCCTCATTTTAGGGTGCAATTTAAGCTGAGTTGCACACAGAAGTCTGAATGCATCAATTTAACTGAGTTACAAGAGAACACTGATGGTTTTGATTTTTGCTTTCACTGGAGAGGTGTTCAGAGAAAATTTGGATAAGCTGTTTGGCCTCAGTTGCTTAACATCCCAGCCACATGACCTTGCAGTTTCAGAAGCTCTTCTCTATTAGATTGATACCTCAGTATTACTTTTTTTCCATGTAAAATTTTTACTCCCAACATATGTGAGTTTTAGCTGAAATAATTTATGGAAATAATAAGGAAATAATTTAAAATTACTTACTTTTAACACAGTAAACATGTTTGCCTCATTACTGTGGCAGATATGTAGACTATGCATTCCTAGTCTCTAGAAATAAGTAAATATTTGTTTTGCAGAACCTGTTTTTCAAAGCCTTATTGGTAAGCTATCCATTAACCACATAATCACTCAAATGTGGGCCTTGGCATTTGTTTCCAGAATTTGTGATGTTTCGTGTCAAGTCACATGTTCATTATGTCTATAACTTCTTTCTGTACAGTTGAAAGCTGATTTGTTTTGTAAAACATGATGTGTAATCCATGTGTCCTTGAGAATCTCTTCACCCCTCTTCCCACCATTTTAGTTCTAGAACAGGCTCCATTAACAGTCATAGTTTGGACTGAAAGAAGGAGATCAAATTCAGGTCTTTGCTTCTGGAACTCATCCCAGATTTCAGCTGCTCATACTTTGGATATATTAATTTTTGTGCATTTTGTGAAGATCACCTTCTATGCAGGCTATTGTGTATTCATTATTTTGCCTCGATCCAAGATAAAAATTTAATTTCTTTCACTTCTCAGTAACTGCTGAGTATGACAACTTGAAGACCCAATTTAGGGTCTATTGAGAGAAAGATTTCTTTATTGGCAGTTCTACAGAAGTAGCAAAAATTCTTAAATAAAAGCCAGTATCAATATAAAAATAAGTATGACTGGAATGTAAACCAAAAAGGTTTTATCAACCTGTTAGTAAAATTATGTTGCAAATTATGTCTTAAAATTGTTGTACAGAGCAGAATGTCTTGCCCCACACTTCTTGAGAGGGTGAGTGTTTCTGTCTGTGTTTTTTTCTGAGGATTCAGGGCAATATAATCCATTAATTCTGGCAGGTCATTATTTATGCCTTAGTGAATAATTGGGAAGATTCCCATCCTGACTGAGCAAATTTAACTTTTGTTTAACATTGCTTTTTGGAGAATGACTTGCTTGGTCTATGTTACATGTAAACTGATTCACCTGGGCTTGAAGCTAAAGTAGTCCAGGATAAATAGATATGACGTACCAAGGAAGATAAGGATTCTTGAGCTTCTCTGTAAGACAGAACTGCAATGATGCAACCTTCTGACATCAGATTTGGGCTGTCCTAGCTCCCAGTTTGGGAAGCCACTCAAACTGTTTTATCCTTTCCTCCCCCATCTTTGGCTACCTGACAAGCAAAGCTTCAAGCAATTTTCTTCGGGTGGGGGGTCAGATTTTTCAAGTGAGGCAGCAGGAGCCTGGCAGCATAAAAACCTTTGATGGCCAGTTGGGGAAAGCTCACGTGTCAGGAAAGCTTTATCTGTTGGGCTGTGTTGCTTCAAGCAGTGATGCTACGATTGTCCCGCCAGGTCCCTGGAATCTGCTGCTTTGGCCATGTCTCCTCATCAGAACCTCAACTTGCTTTTTGCCATATTTAACACTGTTATGTGTTCACTTTTCCTGTCTTGCTGACTCAAATTCTTTTGACTTCTTTGCATAATACTTGCTGAAATTTGGTGCATTTAAACGTGTATTTGTGTTGGGAAAGCTATAGGTTGCTCCCTCACTCTACAGGATGATTACTGGCTCATTTGATTTCTAAGTCACCTGATAATTTCCAGTCAGAAATATGTTTAGAAGCATGCATTAATCTTGTTGAATCCACCAAGGCAGTTGTTCAAATGACTTAAGTGAATGCTGTATTGACTTGGAGCTTTACGAATAGAAAGTTGGAGAAGAGGTCAGAGACAAAATAACTGAAGATTCAGAGTGCAGAGATTTGCTAGTGCTGATTTGAGGAGGAATTTTAATAATCCGAATTTTTCTTCTTCTTTCATTTATTTTGTCTGAGTAGAGGTAATTCTTCACTGATACAGCTTCCACTGGGGACATTTGAGAAGTTTGAAGGCTGATAATTGTACAAAGATCATCCAAAAGACAAGTTCAGTTTGGTGAATAGGTGTTTAATCGTAGCTCAGTTGACAATGCTCTGAGCTGCTAGGCAGATAGCAGAATTTCTTTGTCTGCTATGAGTAAAAAACCATGATGGGTCCCAGTCCTTCTAAAAAAAACCCAATAAACCAATCAAGAAAACCAGAACAGAAAAGAAGTTGCTGGTATAAAATCAAGACATTCATTGCAGAGTTCAAGTTCATAGCAAATCACTGAGGAAAAACGTGTTACAGTGAAAACCATTCTCACATCAATATAATAAAAAAAAAGTTCTAAATGTAAAGCTCTGCTAATCAGAATATACACCTGTTCTTCTGTCATATCTCTTTTTTTCCCTGTCTGCTCTACCAGTGATCATCACTAGTGTGGGGAGGGAGGACCATCACCCCCATCCTGTGTACTTCACTGAGCATCTGTGAATTGCTAATGCTTAATCTGGCATCTTTAGCTTTCAGGTTTAATGCCTCAGTTGAGAGTAAGCAGTGACCATTCAGAACCCTCATGGATATTGCTCCTGGTGCTTTACTTTACATCTGGAGGAGAGGGTTGGTCTACAGAAATGCCCATATGTATGTGAAAATCTGGTACTTGTGGAATGAATAGGAGCTCTGGCACTGAGGGAGGAGTTGCTGATCTAGGAAAGGCAAGCTGCAAATTTGAAAAAGCAACACCATTGCAATGAATTACATTCCCTTTTTCACAGCCATACAAATGTAATTACTTTAATTACTGGTGTATGGAGAGAAGTAGTATACTCAGAATGGAAGAGAAACAGTTTATGGTTTACACTCAAAGTCGAAGTTCAAAATCCCTTCCAAATACAAATTTCAATATGTTCTTTGTAGTCGCTTTGCTTTCCCTAAAAATCAGCAGAAGCGAGTTGTGCAGTTCTTCACATAATATAGTGTGGATTGCAGGTTTCCAGAGTCAGATTAGCTCAGTCTGCTGGTTGGTCCAAGCACTGTTTTCAGCAGCCTCTGCCATGAGGTACCTTTTGAGTTCGCACCCAGTCCTCTATTTCCTAGGACTTCCAAAGGTGAGCTGATGAACTGTCTGCTTTCAAATGTCAAAAAGTGCAAAATCTTGCCTTTGAGCACCTGAGAAGGGTCAGGCAGAATATCCTGACTCCTCTATGAAGTACCCTTACAAGTTGATGTAACTCCTGTGGCAGCACAATACTGCTGAGGTGAGACACAGAGGGGTTCTGCTGTTATTCCAGTAAAATAGGCATGTTCAAGTGAATTAATGGAATTGAAGTTGCGAGTGTGTCTCTTTTCCCAAGCTTGGTATGCCTCCCTTTATTTGAACAGAACTGAGGCCTGTTTAGTCTCAGCAATGAACACAACAGGGTAACTCAGGATGTCTGTCATCAGTGCCTAAACAATGGGAGCTGTTTCCTTTCTGATAGCAGAAGCAAGGGTCAGAAAGAAGACTTGTGCTTCCAACCTCCTGCATGAAGATGGGAAAGTTACTGAGTTCGAAGTTTCCAAAAAATTAGTTTAAACTGATTCTGGAGGGGCTGCTGGCCCTGGTGCGGATGTGCAGTGATGTTGTGTGACTGAGGAGCACTCTGCAAGTGTTGATGGTGTGAAGTCAAGTCTGTCACGCATGCACACATCCTTTCAGCATGTGTGTTTGTTTAGGCATTTGTTTAAGTTTTTAAAAGCTCTGAGCCTTTGCCAGGGCTTCTGGGCTCTCAGCTTATTGCAAAATCAGTAGGCTGATGGCTAAACATAGACGTAGTTTTTTGTGTTGAAAAGATCCCTGTTTGCATGAGTCAGTGCTCCTGCCCTATAAATGAAGGAAGGTATGAATATTTACTTTCCTGACAGAAATGTTGCATCATTAATATCTGTGCAGCTTTTCTTTATTAAATATTCTTGTCCTTTTATATTTAGTGCTGCATAAAAGAGACTTGTTAATGTGAGAGCAGTGGCTTTTCCCAGGAACAGCAGCTCAGGATTTCCCTCGTTGGAGGTGTGATGCTAATGTAACAGTGCCTCACATCCCATTGCTCTGTTTCTTCCAGAAGCCTCAAAAGAGGCAATTATGGTATTTTGAAATGTTGGTAATGATGTTAATGCTCTGTAGGCTTGACTTGGTCTGTCAGACCAAGGAAAATACTCTGAACAGGGAATTCATGTTTATGTGTCTTACGAAACACAGCAGAGTCAAGTGAGGAAATGCTCAGCTCTAAGCAGAGTGAAGGGTAGTGATGTATAGCATTATGCACCATTTCTCAAGCCTGTCTGAAACTTTGGACACAAATTTTCAAGGCTGTGGCTTTGTTTTATTGCCATTTTTGGTTCCTGAACTCAGTGATGTGCTCAGTCTTGCTGCAGTTTTTGATTTAAGTGGGATCTGTCCTGTAGCCTTTAGATCATTCATTTAGCACTTGTAAGATTTTCTGGTTTGCTATTTCACCTTTTTCGTTATTCCTTCTTAATAAATAGGTGAACATTTTATCAGTAATTTTCCATGTTGTGAACTTAAACTCTTGAATTTTTATCTTGTTTATTGCAGCTGGTGCTCAGGATAAAATTGGCTGGGCATTTGGCTTGGGTTTGGAGAGGCTGGCCATGATCCTGTACAATATCCCTGACATCCGACTGTTCTGGAGTGAAGATGAACGCTTCTTGAAACAATTTATTGGGCCTCACATTTGGCAAAAAGTAAAGTTCCAGGTAAAATAAAATATATACAATAATAATTTACTGTGATGTATGTGCATCCCTAGTAAATATCACATAATTAAAATTCTGTGTCATTAAAAGATTATGTTTGAAAGCAACAGCTTTACATCTATCATGATTCTCTCATGTACTGCAGTAAAATCCAGCTTTTGATAATAACATTTTTTTCAACCAGACAATATTGTATGCTCCTGCTGATACCCAGTCAACATCCCTGTTCTGAGAAGTGCTTAAGCACATATTCAGCTTTTAAATATATCCAGAATAGGGATTGATTTAGGCCTGTGGTTTGGTTATATTATGGCTTGATTATGTCCTTGAGTTGTGTTTGTGATTCTATTTCATTTTAAATATGTGTCTGACACAAAGCATTCAAAGATCATAACACATTCTCAAATTTTCCCATTGTTTTCACTCTACAATCATTGATGTCAATGTGAATTGCAGTGTTGACCTTTGGCAAGTTCTTTGTGGATGTGCCTTGCCATCTTCACTGTCAGCTCTTTTCTCCTGGCGTTGGAGGGGAGAGTGCAGGCTCAGCTTGTATTTGTTTTGTAACTCCTCTACTGTGGTGATTTTTGTGGTTAGCAGCCCTGTCTTGCTTTTTGTACTTACGAAGCAACCAGGCATGACTGGATTGAGTGGAAATACTGCTTCCATCATACTCTTCAGCAGGAGCATGGGGAGGTTCAAGTCAGGTGGTGTCAGCTGGCCTTTGGGGGAGTTGAGCTGACATAGATGCTTGATGAAGTCTGAAATGCTAAAGCAGTAAAATACATTTTGCAGCTGCCTTTTACCATTCAGTTTGTTTTCTTTGTGTACAACTTGATTATGTTTTTTTAAGAAGTGTAATTATTAAAGGGGAAATCAACAGTGATAGGTGACATTTGAGTAGTCTCCATATGAGTAGCAGCACCCATGCATTTGTTTTTAATTCATGGCAATTCTTGCATATCTTGTTTGGTAGCATCAAAATACTGTTTGAGATAAGTTTGGGGGATAATTTTGGCTTTTTTGGTATGGGTAGAGGTGTAAGGAATTTTTTTGGTTGATTGGGTTTTTTTTATTTGTTTATTTGGTGATAACTGGCAGTAGTGCATTCAGCTTGTAGTTAGTTATCTTACAGAAAGACAGGTTTTTGCCACTGTTCTGAAGGTATGTCTGCTTGTACATTTCCTTGATCTCCTACAGAATGTTTATTGCTCTTTTCAATAAAAAATGCTCAAGTCTCCGTTTCAGTCCCTTTCTGATTGGCTTTGCTCCTTTGTGGCTTTCTTTAGAGATTGCAATCTGATGGAGCTAAGATGAGATTTCTTGCTTGCTTTAAAACTCTGGATCCAAGCTTCCAACTGATATTAGCAGTAGATTGGGCTTTTGGGGAAAGGCCCAGATTGTTGGAATGTTATGGACTGACATTGAAGCTGAGTCAAAGAGAGGGCTGGGTGTCTGACTTCTCTAAGCTGCATGTAGTTTTCATGTTCAGTTTTACGTGTAGTGAAGCAATCTGAAGATGGCAAAGGCACAGGTTACTGTGAATAAGCTCAGAGGAAAGTACATCATTTCTAGGAAGCTGAATGTGATTTTTTTTTTAATTGGTGCTGTTTGGTAGCCTTAGTTTTGGTTCTTTTTCTCTTCTAAAGAGAGAATATGGCCAATGTTTTAGAAACAGATTTTTTTTCTCTGATATCAAGTACTGCTTAGGGACTTTTAAATTATAATTTCTCTTTTTTTTTTTTTTTAATTTTTGCCCCTTTCCCTTTTAACACCTACATACACCTACTCAACTTGGATGTTTCATCTTCAGTTTTGGTAATTCTCCCCAACTCTTAGTTTACATTTTTCAGTTCTGTATCTGAATATAAGAGAATGGAGGCAAGCCTGGGTTTTTGTTTGAAAGCAAGTCTATATCCAGCTGTCATCTGGTACCCTACATTGAGCTTTTTCAAGCTCTGTGCTGAACATACTTCTAGTATGTACTGGCATTGCCTTTTAAAGGGTTAATGACCCTTCAGGTGAAAATACTATTAAATACTCTTCAGTACTACCATAAGATCTGAATTTTTTTTTCCTGTTCTATGTTATTTTTCAGGTATGCTGTAAAACCAAGTTAGCAGACCTCTCGTTCCTGTCTGCTTGCTAAAGAGTTATAATTAATGAATCACATGGTTTATTAATATGATATTTGAAAGAAAACTTTTAGCCTGTCTTCTATAGTGTTGATGTTGTAAGAAATCTCAATGGATATTTTAAAAGTGTCAGATTTTCTGCATGCAAGGCCATGCAGTACTTTTCAGCCTGACTGAACTGAACAAAGACAGACCAAGTGTTTTGAGAGCCTTTCATGACAGAAATTGAATCCTGTGGCTCAGAAGGTCCCGGTAAAAGTCCATCCTTTATGTGATTAACTGAGAGTGACCTGTCAACTTTTTGGTACTCCCCCAAATCCTTTCTTATAGTCTGAATATGATCCACCAACATAAATATTTTTCTTTCTCTTCTTTAAAATGTTCTTCAAATACGTGAAGTCCACATGGCATAGCAGTAACCTTTAGCTGGGCTAAATATACTCTTGCTCAAAAATTGCATTTAATTGGAGCATTTTCTTGGGACTTAGACTATATGTTTTATGCCTTTTAACAGCCTGAATGTGTCAGACTTTTCCCTTTGTCATCAGTTGCTCAGTACATGTGTGCAGGCTTCAGTAGGTCAAAAAGCTGCTGGGAAAAGCTGACAGTGTTTATACCACTGTGCCACTCAGCACAGCAGTGTTAGAGTGCTTCTCCCCACAGATCAGATTATTGCCTGGATTTGGATTAGCAAATCACTTCAGCTATAGTTTGACACAAGTCACAGTAGTGTGGAGATCAGCGTCTAGTAACTTTCTTTCAATTGTCTGTGTAGGGCTTCTGCTCAGGCGTAAAACAAAACACTGAGGATGGGCAGGGCAGGAAGGACCAAGAGCCTGCAAGGCACAATGGAATGAAACAAATGGCTCGGTTCCGACCTAGTCTGCTGTGTTATGTCTCTGTTTGTCAGGGCCCTGAGCACAGTTCCATGTAATCGTTTTCTGATTCATGCTGAACCAGCACTCTTACAAAAAAAAAAAAAAAAAAAATCCATGGGCTGTCAAGTCTCAAGGAAACATACAAAAATGAAATGACATTTAGAGAAGAAAGGCGCTCACAGTTCAGTGGTAGTGTGGTGAGCCCAGAGGTGTTGATTAAGAAGAAAGGTCTCTGGCAGCAGGATGGATCCTGAAGCCTCCATCATTTTGCTGCCAAAGCAAGCAAGTGACACATCATGTCGAGTGACTCCTGGTGTGTTCTCCCTTCACAAAGTCACTTCCATTTGATGCTGCCAGTGTCTCTGGCTGCTGTTGTTTTAAATAGTTATTTATTTCAATTGCTCAGGAGCCTTGTGGCCTGCACTGAGGTCAAGCAGAAGCATGATTATGGCTGTTCTGGCAGTGGTACTGAAGGAAACTGGATCAGATTTCTAGCAAAACTACAGACTCCCTCTGTGAGATTATAGGAGTTACTGTCTTCTTGATTTCTGCATTATCTGTAATATTCTGCAATATCTGCAATAAACCTAGCACCACCTATTTTTTATCACCCCCTTCCATCATCTCCAAGGTCTGCTTCTTCCTAGTGTCTGCTGGGACACACAGTCCCTCAAAATTAAATTCCTTTATAATTACCTGGTAGCTACAAAACTCAAAAAATAGACTTTCTAAGCAGGATCATTTTAATGGCTACAGAAGAGAAGAAGCTCCTGGAGCAGCACTGCTGGGAGACCTGAGGCTTTGGAAGTGGTGTGAGGAGACTTGACAAACAACTTGAATTGACACTGTTCATCTTCTGCACAGTTGTAGCCAGAATGGTGTATGCCATCCTAATCCAGGATACTCTCTGCTTTGAAAAGTGAACAGTCGAGGATAGCAGGGATGATCAAAATAATCAAAAAGATGTAGTTGCGTGGAAAGAAGTGGTTCATTGTACTGGAAAGGAAATCAAAGCAGGCTCCTCTTCCTCTTGTGCAAGATAGCGAAGGCTGGGCCTTGCCTTTGCTCAGTGTGCTGTAGGAATTAAGCTCCTGCTCTAATGACAAAGGATTTCCGCAGTAGCCCAGTTTGCACTGTTTGCTGTGTATGTGAGCCCTCTTGTTCACACCATTAGACAGTCCAACTTTTCTACCTTACTGTGCGCTTTTCAGTTTTCAGGGACAGTAATCATCTCTGTGCATCTTTCCTGTGCATAAGCCTGATTGTTGCTGGGAAACACAGAGCTTATCCTGAAGCTTTAGAAGATGCTGAAAATAAAATGCACTGTCAAGTGTAAGGGGAAACTTTAGCAAATTAAACCATCCTAGTCTATATCCTTTACTCCATACTTGAGAAGGAGAGCATCTAGAGTATATACCATCCATTTCAACCAGTTTGATCTTATGGCATTCACTGCACAGGGTGGGTCTGTCTGATCCATCATTAGTATGCTACTCCATATAATTTCTATTTATCTTCTTAGTCGGTGACTAGCGTTATTTTCAAATAAAATTAAATAGATTCCCTGGTTGCTGCATTTTCAGATATTTTTCATCAAGATAGGTGACTCCATGCTAAAATGGTTATTCATTTATTATGTTTATTTTCTAATAGTGCATCTATTAAAGCCAAATATGCAACCATTAATATGTAAATTTAACTTGGGTGTTTGAAAAAATAAGGTATAGCTTCAACTGTGATTTATTGTATAAATAGTTTTAATGTAATTGAAGGTATATAATGTGTGTGTCTGCATGTGGAGGTACAATAGAGAATAGATGATGATGTAGCATAAACGTTTTCCTGGCATGACTTTGGGAAGGTTGAATATCTAAGAGTGACTTAGATAGATCATCTTAGGCAAACGTCAATAAAACCTTACAATGCTGTATATCATCTCAGGCTTGTCTGTATGCTCTGCAGAACACCATGAAGCTCTTTTTTTTAGTGTTGGATGTGCATGGAAAGTGAGCAAAAATACCTTCTTCATTGCAGAGATGCTGCACTAAGCTGCACGATTGGGTTAGAAATCACTTGATCATCAAGTCTTCTCATCAGGATGTTCTATCTTGTGTCATTTGTAGGTAGTGCTGGTATTGAAGCTCTGGGAACCTGAGCCCTCTGGCCCTAGCCAGGCAAAGTACTGAAGGACATGCTGAGCTTTAAACTTGCAAGCAGTCCCATTTAAATCAATGCAATAGTTCGTATGCTCAGTCAAACATAACCCAAATGCCTAAATAGCTTCAGGTCAGAGATCTCCACATTTCCTGGGATCCAACTGAGAGTGATCAGCACCTTGCAGGGCTGAAGCAGTGGAAACTTCCAAAATGACTGTTATAAGCAAGAAGAGTTTAATCTGACAAACCATACCACGCTAAGCCAGTTTTACTGATCAACACTTGTGTAAAAAAAGTCAACAAGAAAAATTCTGGAGAGTAAACAGAACCTGAATTCCCACTCTCAGCTGAAGAAAACTGTCTGAAAACACAGTAAAGAAAGTAGGGGCTCAGAATGAGCAAATGGGACGGACAGTCACATGGGACTGAATACAAAACAAGCACTCATACACTCATACAAGACCAAGTGAAAGGAACATAGAAGAGAGAAGTGCTGTACTTTGAGCATTGGGGGCAATATGAAAAATTCTGGTTTACAGTTAAGTTTAAGCAGATTGGGAGGAATGGGATGAAAAGGGAAGAAAGACACAGGAAAGGAGAGTATGCTTATGGCAAAAACTGTTGAGGCTGTTGCAGAAGTCTTTTTCTAGATAATCAGAAAGTTTTCCTGGGTTTTGTACTGTACACGTCTACTCCTGATCTCCTTTTGAAAGATCAGGAAGTGTGAGTGACCACAAAAATTATGACCACTAGCCATCCAAAGCAAGTCTTTAAAGTACTATCATCAGTTTTGAGATGATTGTGGAGGACTTCCAATTATGCTTCTGGATTTGTGAAACACTTAGTCTGTCAGAACCCAGACCCATGACAAAGGCTGTACTGAGATGATATTCACAGAATCACAGAACATTCTGAGCCGGAAGGCACCCACAAGGATCATCACAGTCCAGCTCCTGGCCCTCCACAGGGACAGCCAAGAATTACACCATGTGCCTGAGAGCATGAGAAACTCCTGGTAAGAATAAGCACTGACAAGGGATGTGATTCCCAACAGTCTAGCTGCTGCCTTCTGAGCTAATACCAGTGATGCAGATTTTCTCGCATACCCTGTTTCCATCTCCACCCACCCACCGCAGTCTAGTCTCACTGATAGCCTCCCAATGAACCTGAACAAATCAGCAATAGTTTAATTCCTTTCTGCTTGTACTTTTCTAAGTAAATAAAATGAATAAATAAAAAATGTCAATAGCTCTTTCTGCCTAGATTAGTTGGTGGTATTTATCTTATGTACTGTGTTGTCTGCTGAAGTACCAAAGGGCAAAGTAAATCCATTTAATCCATTTAGCAGTCACCTTAGTAACAGTTGGATGTACAGACAAGCCTATGGCATTCTCTTCCACCTGTGTTCCTTGAAAATACTTTAAGTATTTCTGTGTTGTTGTCACAGTATTAGAATAATTGAAAACTCCTGTTCACCTCTTCTAACTTGTCTCATCCCAATAGCACATTTAGTTTAGATTTAGCTGGTGGTGACTTGAAGCAAAATAGCTGATTTGAGCTGTTCTTTTTTTAATGTTAAGGAATTTCTGCTTTGTACACAACTGTCACAACTGAAATTTGTTTTGAGTGGATAGAGTATGTTATTTTATATATATATATATATGTTTAGAGAGCAAAAATATTTCATCCTTACTTTCAGTTGTGTATGCTAACACATACTTTAATCACCAGTAGATTTTTTATGTTATGGCAGGTAATTCCAAAACCTGGAGGTAATTATGTGTTTCCTATAGATTTTTAGTTATGTGAGAGGTCCAGTGCTTTACTAACAAATGTAGCAAGTGCCACAGAAGATTTTGGAAGCTAGCTATGTGGGATACCAGTGTATCCACCTGGCAGATTGTCCTCTCTTTTGACTGCAGGTCCAGAGACAGCAGTTGAGGCAGTTGAGACTTTTCTTCACTTGAAGGGTTTTGGTGGGTTTGGGCTGTTCATTACCACTCCTCCCAGGAGCCTTGTTTCTCACAGTGTTAGGATAAGAAGCACAGTTTTTTGTTGTTTTTTTTTTCTTTTTTTGTTTTGTTTTTTTTGGGTTTTTTTTTGTTTTGTTTTGTTTTTTTTTGTTTTTTTGGGTTGTTTTTTTTTTTTGTTTCCCATGTGCTCATGTTCCCCTGTGCTGTTCTGCTTCGCTGCTCCACAAGTACCACAGAAGCTACTTTTGTGGCTATGCTGTGCGATGAATCACGGAGCTTTTTCCTCTGCAGTTCCTTAAAGCTGTGTCAGTTCCCTAATCCACTTCTCAATGTTGCTTCATGCTATCAGCACAACTGATGAGACAGCACTTTCGTTTTTGGAGGCAGTATACAAGGTGAGGGGTGAATATACCCAGCAGGTGTGTCCTCAGTACTAGTGAAAGACATTCCCAGCAACTGAGACCAGACCACCAGGGACTTCCTTCCAATTTGTTTTTAAACAAAAAGAAGCTACTGAAGCCTTGACTGCATTTTGTCTGCACCTCTTCTATGTGATGTAGATAAAAAATGATTTTGCAGCTATGAATGCTGCTGCACTTTCATTAGAACCATTTTACTGCTGATGTCTTTTTTTCCTAGGCAGAAGCCAATGAACCCTAGTCAAAGTACACCTGATACTATCTAAATTATTACTTAGCAAAAACTGCAATAAGCTTCAAAAAGCATATGTTACAGTGGTTTGCTGTGATCTCTAAACCTCATATATTTGCAATTTGACTGGCTGAGGCTCTTTGAAACAAGTAGCTCACAAATGAGTAATTCCAGTGCTGAATATATCAACCGATCTTTATTGCATCCCAAATGATGAAGTATAATGGTTATACAAAGTGCTTAAATAAGCCATGGAGCAATTTCCAGCAGTGATATATATGCTGAAACGCACATTAAATTGATATCAGGTGAAAGAGTAAACCTTGAAATCTAAAGTAACAATAGATTTCATGTAGGTTGCGTGAAGCTATGAGAACCAGCTGCTAGTGGTTTTGACAGGAGTCCACATATGTTCAGAGCTTTCAGTTTATTGTCTACAAAAGTATGTAGCTAGTTAGGAGGGTAACCCTTACACATTTCCAGTGGTTTTCCAATACTGGTTTAGTTTACATTGTGAGTACTAGAATTCTGGTTAGCGGGATGGCATAGAAAATATCTTGACTTTAGTCTTTGGCCCTGACCTGAGAAGTGACTCAATAATTCTCTTTTCCGTGCTGTTTCAATTGTAGTTGTCTTGTACCTCCTGTCTGGGCATCTCTTCTCCAAACTACCTTAGGCTGGAAAGTTCTTCAGGAGAGGAATTAGCATTTTGTGCTCTGTCTGCCTAATGGGACCATGGTTTCTGGCTAGCAGTCCTAGGTAATTACTGCAATCTGAATATGTGCATGCCTGTAGCAGGGTTAAATACATATTTGTGAGTATACTTTATGCATTTGATGTAAGAATAAACTTCTGTTTAAAAAGTGTCCAAGTACACACTCTGTATGTGTCTTCAGAGATACAGGTATGTGCTGGTGTGCACACACAACCACAGAAATATAAAGGAAAAAAAATCTCAAACCCAGTAGGAAATAAGCTCTTATTCATTTTTCCAGAGTTAGCTAAAAAGATGGGGGTTGTCATACATGAGTTTATTTGGTAGTTCTTTTAACACTGGTGCCAATGTTTTACATGTAAAATATACACCTTGCAAAGAGCTTTTGATAAAGTGGTCTTTAAAATCATGCCTAAGCCTCTACAGTCATCATCTGTAGCATGATTAGACATTGCAGCTGAGCTGTGGAGTGTCCCTAGGAAATGAGGGCTGGGAAGAACAATCTCTGTATGTGTGTATGCATGAACAGAAGCACCTTTTGAAGTACATGGTGTTAATAAAAAACCCCTGATTTTCAGCTACCACTTCTCTGATCAGAATATGAATTAGGCTACAGAGAATAGCCAGACAACAGAAGGCACAGTTGGGAAGAACTGCATTATTCTTATCATACAAATTCTCCATTTCCTTCATCTTCCTAGTGTGAGAGACACATGAACTACTGCAGTGACAACCTAAGCCAAAATGTGACAAGTAAGTAATGCTTTGGGGTGCATGTGCTGCAGAGGATTTGGCTATGCAGTTGTAGAAAAATTAATAATGGGAAGAAATCCCCTCTTTTGAGGATTGATTGCATCCTCCTGCCTGTGCAGAAGTGCATATGCAATCCAATAATCCAATTTGCATAATTATTCCCATGTGTAACCTGTTCTCCTAAATCAGCAGTAGTGAACCCATTTTCTGATTCTTGTAAAATAAGGAAAAGCATTAAAGAAATATCTGTTCTGCACCAAGATTCTGCTTCTAGAGATTTGAATGTTCTTTAATTTTGTCATTGCATACTGAAATGCTTAATGTACTTTTTGTACCTTTTTGTGCTTAGTCTGTTCTCAGCTTAGGCTTCTCTGTAGTATTCTCTTTTGAATGTTGTTACTCTATAGCAAGAGTGTAGCTTTAGGAACACTCAGGGTCTGAGAGAAAAAAATTAAAGGCTTTTGTCCCTCTTCTGGGTAATGGAGAAGTAAGTAGAGCCTTTTATTTCAGTTTCTCTCTAGCTTACTTACTGTACTTTAAATTTTTAGCTTGTTACACTACCTTGGTGTTTTATTATGAGTTTTGAACTTTTGAGGTTGTAATTTGTATTAGTTTAGAACTTAAGTGGGGAGATGGGGGGAGATGGGTTGGGGGAAGTGAAGTTGGCTACTCTGGAATTAAAAATACTGGCTTTTGCCAAGTCATAGAATCATGTAATCCTTTGGGTTGAAAAAGACCTCTTAGATTGCCAAATCCGTTGTTATGCTATCATCACCATATTCACTACTAAGCCATGTCCCCAGGTGCCACATGCACTCCCCTTTTGAACACTTCCAGGGACAGTGATTTCACCACTTCCCTGGGCAGCCTCTTCCTCTGCCACTTGGGCAGTTTCCCCAAGACAAGAAGGAAGCCCAACTCTATTAGTGGTACTGGAATTTATAAAAATATTTCAAAACTACCAGTGACCTGCCTGGGAAAATTTCTGTGCATGGTGAGATGGTACAGATTAGCTCTGGGAAGTGTAGAAAAATAATTCTTTTGTAGCATGGCAATGTCCAGGGCATTGTGTGAAGCTGTAGCCAAGAGATATGAAGTGTCATTGCTGATATATTGGAAATCTCTATGTTTTTTAGGAAGGAGAGAGAAAAAGAAGTATAGGTTCATAGGTGGGAAAAAGGACTTTTTCAGGTGTTGCATGTGCCTGTAAGATTCACAATGCCAGCTTATTTTAGTGTAAGTCACATTCAAGTGTTCTGGAGATTCTGCAATTTAAACAGTAACTCTCTGGAATGGTGCACTTAATGAGCAGAAAAGGAAATATAATCAACAGTGTTTTATATGAGGTTCTTCATCTAAGCCAAAATAAAATATTGGGTGCACTTTGTTTCCATTGTTATGCTATGTATCTGGGAGAAATACATCTTCATATTGCTGCAGACTCTTTCCAAATACTTGCATTGTTTATTTAGATATAACTCTTTTATATGATGGGTACAGTATTTTGCTCCATAGAGCTATTTATCTCAGCATTATTATTAAGCATAATGAGAAAAAATATACAAGCCAAACCATCAGAAAGAAGGAAACTTGACTTCTGAGTATGGCAAACACCAAGTGCCTGCAGCAACCAAAGCCTTCTGCAGGAATTGCAGGTGCTCAGCACTGCTGAAGAGAAAATTCTTAGTGTCTTCTGAGAAGTTGGGTTTCTGCTGACTTATACCAGCTTATTACCTGTTCCTTGCAGGCATGGCAGGTATTTTTAGAGAAGTGCAGCACACATCTGTTTTTTTATTTGTTGACAGTTTGTTTTCTGAGCTTTGCGTCTTCTTTTTACCCTTGTCAGTGATTTTGCCTGTAGTGTGGGATATTTGGATAGGAAGGACAGGCAGAATATGGACAGTCTGTGCAAAAGGCAGTCATAAGTGTTAATTACTAAGTTTGGTGTGAGAATCCACTTTACCATTTTGGTCATTCCAAACCACTGGATTCCTTCACCAGTATAGCAGCTTGCTTGTTTTCTGTCAAAGACATCACAGCAGAGTAAGGATTGTCCCATCAGTTCTATGTGGTCTCACATGAGTTCTATGGTAGCAACTGCTCAAATGGAAAAGCCATAACAGAAAAAGCATTTCTTGGTTTTTTGCAGTGATACATCTGTGATTGAAATAGGGGAAGATGAGCACTGTGAAACCAATGAGCTTGGTAGGCCATCAACTAGGAGCCTGGGAAAGAAGCATGAGGAAAATGCATTTTTTTCCACAGTGGACATAGAACTGCTGAAGGAAAACATCAGGCTAATTGCTTCTTCACCCTGATATTTTCAAAAGGGGTTTGTAAAGAGCTGTGATGTGGGAGTGAGTAGTAGAGAGCCATCCCTTTTGGTGATTCTCCCTGTGAGTCCTACTTTGTTCTGTGGAAATGAGACGTCATTTTTGCCTCATTAAACACAGAGCATGGATTTCATCACTGGTATTTAGGAGTAATTTATATTTATCCTTTGGTGGTTTTTATAATCAAATCACAAGAAGCAAGGCATATCCAAATGCCCAAGGGAACAGGTATCTGGGAATATCTCTGCTGTGTACACTGTAACATCCTTGCTTTTAATAGGATTAGGTCAATACTTCTATCTTCTTTATGGCTTCCCTGACTTTTGTTTTCAATTTCTTACTAATCATTTAGAATCATAACCCTTTCAGTGGCAATACAAGTGCTCTTTTGTGTCTGAAAATCTTCTGAAAAGCCATGCCTTATTTCTTGGCTTTCTGACCACAGGCCAGTTTAAAATGCATATTTGCACTCAGAGAGGTATATTGTGACTTTAAATTTGACATCTTTTTCAGTACAAATTTAAACAAGTTTGATTTTAAAATGAAGTTACTGCATTTTAATAAAATGTTGTAAGATCACAGTGTCCCTTTCCAGTGGGGCTACAGAGGCTTAGTAATCAGCATTACTTTTGGGTGAACGTATGTAAAGGCAAGCATTCTACTCTTTCATTCTGCCACAGCACCAGTCCTCTTGTGCATTTTGTCTGCTGCTTGGAAAAGGTGGAGCTTATCAACAACATTTAATCTCTTCACTGGCTGTTACAGATTTTAGTTTTTTTGATGTCATATTAGATATTGACTTTCCTTTGTCCGGCAGGTTCCTCTATATGAGCTGTAACGTTTAGCATGCAAGAAAGGTTGCACTTGCTCCTGTGCATGTGCACACGTGTGTGCATTTATTTTGCGTCTTAAGGCGGCTTACCTGAGGAAAGGTGCTTGACAGGCATTGAAAAAGGTGACTAAGTGGGATGCTATGGAGAGCTACCTGGTGACTGCTTAGGCAGAATATAAGCAATTAAACTCTTTTTTGTTTTGCACCTTCAGGGAACCTGGAATGGGGCTCAAGAAAGAAATTGTTATCTCCAGCATGACCCTGTAGGACATTGTTTAGGTGGGAAGGGGACAGAGCTCTCACGGTGACAGGTGCGGCACAGCAGGGAGGGACCTGGTCCACAGCTTTGTGTCATCTCACACTGAAGGTTGAGACTTAGCTAGGAAGACAAGTCTGTACTCCAGGACACCTCCCTGTTCAACCTGGATGTAGGATGTCAGAACCACAGGATGAGTCAGGTTGGAAGGCACCCCAGCAGGTTGTCTGTCCAACCTCCCTGCTCAGCGTTGTCCCAGAACACATGGGACAGGATTGCATCCAGATCATTCTTGAATATCTCCATGTACAAAGAAAACCTCCTCCACTCAGAATGGTCCATGTTCAAGCAGAGTGCCTGAAATCCATGGAGCACTTTATGTTCCCATGAACATATGGTGTTCCCTGTACCTGTATGTGAACTTTTCAAAGTTAAGAACTCTGTTGGGGTGAGCAGATTGGTGTCTAAAAAAGGGCTGATCATACTTCTGTGTTCATTCATCAAAAAGCTCAGAGCACCAGTGGAGGCTAACATGCTTCTGCCACTCCGTGCAGGAGGACAGAGCAGTGCATTGGTCCCAGACTAGTCCCAAACTAGTCCATTAGCTTTAGTTTGAAGAGCTTAATTCCAGAACAAATTTTATATCTGCTTATCAGACTTTATGGTAGTTGTCTGTTGAAATTTACATTTCCTTCTTTTAAGATGTGTGTGTGTGTTTACACATTAAAATGTGTATATATGTGTGTGTGTATATGTGTGAATATATAGAACTTATTATATGTATCTAAGGAAAAAATAAATTTGGTAAGGAGGGTAGAAAACTTTTAATAATGGGGAACATTATGACTAAATTTTAAGCCATGGTAGCCAGGAAATTCAAAGTTATGTTCCCTGTAGCAACTGTAATTTGTCTACACTGGTCATAAATACGGAAGTGTAAATCTAGACGCATACACACTAATACAGGAAATTTCATTATGTGCATGGGGGTTAAGTTACTGCTGTAAATTTGCAAATTTTAATTTCATGCCTGTTACGTGTTTAAATTTCCTATGATAACACTGAATTAATATAGTTTCACCATGGAATATATTAAGAAAGGCTCAGTTATTACAGGACTGTAGTTTTCATTTTGATGAGAATATGATGTTGCATTAAAACTGTATAGTTTATGTAGATATTTCTCCAAAACATGAGCAAGGCAGGACTGTTAAAGCTTAGCAGCCACGATGCTGCTAAGTCTCATATTTTTCTGACTTAGGCTGGTGATGGCAGTAAGGCATGGCTGACTTTTTAATGGCCTGGCTGCTGTGGAATTGCTAACCCAGTTTCTGGTACGTGTCGTCATTAACCTTGCATTTGTGTCACCACTGTAAAAATACAAGTACAGCTTTTTCCTCTGTGTCACTCCTTTGTTTTGTCCCATCTGCAGCTGGCAGCAGGGAAGGAATGGAATGAGCAGCCACAGCACAAAACTTCTCCTGTCCCCTTGCCATGTTTTACCCATGGTTACTGCATCTGGGGAAAAGTGGCTTTTTTTCCTAATGGCAAATATTTGTGGAAAGTGCTAGTGTCCATCCTATTTTTTGGGACTCTGGGCTAAAGCCACTTCATGGCCTTGTGTGGGTTATTCACTGGCACTGGCTGTGCATTATTGCCAGCTGTTTTTACTGCAGCTTGGGAGGTTCTGCTCTCAGAAAGGAGGTTTCTCTCCCTTACAGCTGTGAGGTATCTGGATCCAGCTAATGATCCTCTGCCATGTGTGGATGAACAGATACCACTCTTATGGTGACCACTTGATTCCAGTAGTGCCCTGGTGTGGCAACATACACAGTGCCCATGTATTTGCTATGTTATGCTGGCAAATGAGTTCTCATGGATCCTGTTGCTGCTTAAGAGAGCTGTCTCCCAGTAACTCGAGCTGCTGCAATTCTTCATCCCGCACATACTAACATAAACCAATCAGAGGGACAATTTTCAGCTGGCTACAGCAGGCTGTGATCTGCAGTGGTGAAGGAACAGGCACATGTTTGTTTTATCAGCTGCTGGAGGAGCAGTAATCTCAGACAGAAAGGCTGAGCAGAGAGGCAGAGATGAGCAATGCCCTGAGCTATCACCAACCCATATGAAAGACTAAGAGCCCTGTGTTTTTAGTGGTGCACTAAAATGGTGCTCCTCAGGCACATGTAGGCATAAGCAAGGCAGGCTAGCAGAGCAGGTTATAGCGCTGGTGTCCCAACTACCCATTTCTGTACTAAAGTTAGCATCCTGAGAGGGAAAAGCTTGCAGTTTTAGAAAATACTTGGGTTATTTATTAGCCAGAGAAAGAACTTTGATTAATGACTAGTAAACATATATCATTGAGGGTGGATCACCATAAACTTCCATTTTATTATTTAGAGAAATTATAGTAATTCAGCACTCCTAAATGCTTTCACTTTGGGTGATTGAAAAATGTGATGTCATTATGTCCAATATTTCCTACAAGATGGGTTCAGTGGAGTCCTATAGATAGTGTAATTTCTGGGAAAACATTTGTTTTCTGGGGCTGTTGAAAAATGTCAATGATAGTGCCCTGAAGTGTTTGAAACAGAAAGTGAACAGAACATTTAAAGTAGCACTGTGGTGCCAAAACTTTGATGGAACCAAAAGGAGGGGTGCAGGGATGTCTGTGCATCAGCAGTGCTTACTGACACTTGGCCAGTGCCCTGCAGCAGCCTCCACTGGTAGGATCAGTTCTGCCATTTCCTAAACCTCTTTTCAGTTCTTCAAAAACCTAAGGGGGTGGTCAGGGCATGGAAGCAGGAACAGCAGGGCTTCCAGCCTCTGGTAGTGTGCTGGGGTTCAGCCAACATCCAGCCTGCAGAACCAGATGTGTCCTAGTAGCTTCTCCAAGCATTGTGCTGCAGGACTCCTGAGCCATGAGAATGTAGCTGGAAGTGGTGGCTGGAGGCGACAGCAGAGTAGAAGATATAGTGGGAAGAATACATTTCTCTCAAGAGGAGCCTTTGAAATGTCTGTAAATTCATAACGAAACAGTCTCCAGGGTTGGCATTTGCCTTGAACTTGAAAAAGGACCAGTCAATGGACTTTGGACCAGTCTGCTTTTAAAGAGCAGGAGAGTTTAGAAAGGATCAAAGAATGGTGAAGCAGTTTGTTGGACCACAGTATGTATTTGCTGGAGTGCCTGAATACAAATTTAGGAACTTCATTTTGGCTTGCCAATTGGAGACTCTTTAGAAGCCTATTCACATTTTAGGTGTAGCTAATAAACTATTATGTGACTCATGGAGCTCTACAACAAACAGATCGATGCATTTGAGAACCAGGAATTTTATCCTTATACTAACTTTAGTGTTGATATAAGACTTACTGCAATGATATTGACTGCAGCCAGGTGGTGAAGGGACAATATAATATGGGATTATTGCCTTGCCTTTTACCATAAAAGATTTTTCTGTATTACAAAGCTCTGAGAAAAGGTTAGTAGCTAATAATAAAAAGTTATGCTTATATTATGTTTTAGAGCATTTGTCCTTCCAGTCTTTGTAACACACACACGCATACACACATGAAATGACAACAATTCTGTATCCACGCTAGTGACACCGGAGAGAAAAAGCTGCAATATATTAATTGTAATTCCCTGCTTCCCATGGGCAGGTCATCTCCAGGGGAGCAGGACCCCATCACAAGTGATGACTGCCTGGGAAAACAAACACCATCACTCCACATATCCCCCTTTCCCTCTTCTTCTTCCCACCTTATATACTGAGCAGCATGTCATATGGTCTAGAATATCCCTTTGATCACTTGGGGTCACCTGTCCCAGCTGTGTCTCCTCCCAAATTTCCCAGCTTTCTTGCCAGTGTGGCAGTACAGAAAGCAGAAAAGGTTTTGGCTCTGTTCAAATACCACCCAGCAATAACAAAAGCATCTCTATGTTACCAGCCCTGTGTTCAACACAAAACCAAAACACAGCCCCATGCTAGTCCCTGTGAAGACAATTACTTCTTGCCAAAGCTACCTGTGTGAATGAAAGCAGGTGCCTTCATCATGCTAATGCTCATGAGTCATATCTTCTGGTTGAATGATTAAATGTCTTGAACTGTGAGTTCAGTGGGTTTTGTATTAGTCTCACCAAGCTTTGAAGGGTGTTCAGTATATTCCTTGAACTACAGCAGTGACAAATAAAGTAGTAGATAGGAATGAGGTGAGAATATAGGGGTCTACTGCAGGATTATAACTTTATTTGCACTAGCACATGTATCAGGTTGTTGTCCAAGGAGCATGTCCAGCATTTGCAGCTGTGACTTTTGTGTAGCAGAGACATTTGCATTTTATTAATTAGTGCTTTATGAAAAGCTCTTTTGCAATGGATTTGTTGTGCAAGTTTCCTTTTTTAAATTTGATGTACAGGATATGAATTCATTAGACAAGTTTATTCCTTTAACAAGTTCAATAATCATTTGCGATTCACAATTTCATTTGCTGGTGGCGTTATTAATTTAAAATTTGCACTGTATTCCTTATCAGATATTTATTGACTAGTTTACACTTTACAGAACAGTATTTGAGTAAATCAGAATGCTGTAAACTTGCCTTATTAACAGGTTTATTGCTTTAGCAGGTACTCACTTAAGTTTCCATTGCTCTGTCATAAAACATTCCCAGCCATGAAATACATTTTTGAGTGAGATATTATATTGTATAGACCAAGGTGTACACATGGAATCTCTTGTACATATAAAGAAAATAAAATAGATGTTTTCTCCTGCAGACTCCAACAATCTTGTGCAAAAGTACTTTTTTCAACTGCAGGGAATGAATGCAAGGTAGAAGTAAGATACTGTGTGACCTAGAGGTCATGAAAGGAGAATGTTACCATTTTCTGTTCTTCAAAGGGCGAAATGTCTCACCAAAGGTGAGATCTGAAACCCACAGAGTCCTGGGAAGTTTCATCAAAACTCAAAAGTTAATTATCTGCTTTCATTTCTTTTTCTCTTCCCATTTTTACAAATAACAAGTTACACTGTCTGCCCACTCTATGTGTGCAGCAAAAGTTCCCCTTTGTGTTTAAAAGCCTGTTGTGGTACTTGTGGAGCGAATAACTATGTTAACAGCCATACCTTTTGTGTTATTGTAGATGTTTGGATGTCTACAAAAGCCACCAGAAAGTGAACTGATCCCTCCTTTTAAGCCTAAGTGTGTTTCTTATTAAAACATTTTAATAAGAAGGTGCCTATTTATAAGACTTTGTTAAAAATTTGACAGTAAAAATAATAGATACGTTGTGTAATATAAGAATCCTATAAAATGCATATAGGTTTTATACCTGAATGTGACAAGAAGTTTTGAATCTGCAAAAAGTCTGGAAAATGCTTTTAAAAAATACAATTCTACCAGTGAAAAACTACTTGACATTATTTCTTCCTTCTCAGCAGATCTGTTGCAAAAGTGTGTTCAGGGTCATAAACTCTGATTTTAGCAAACAAAATCAAGATTTTTGTTATGAATGAATGAATAAACCAAAGTTGTTATGAGGAGATCTTTAAAAGATGTTTCCTAGTATAAAATCTTACGTCTCAGTTGTTTATGAGGTCAGTTTGCCCTTCAAAGACCATTTCAAAAAGCCTCTAAACTCTGTACTTTGTGTGTTGTGTAAATTCAGAACAGTTGTAGATATAATTATCAAGTTCAACCATGTATAAAAGTATGTTTTTAAATTTCTTTTAGCCACTCAGCCGATATCCGCCTTTGATCAATGACATTTCCTTCTGGCTGCCTTCTGAGACCTACTCTCAGAATGATTTCTATGATTTGGTTCGAACCATTGGTGGAGACTTGATTGAAAAGGTTGTCCTACTGGATGAATTTGCCCATCCAAAGTAAGTGAAAATTTTAACACCTTTTTTGTGTGGTTATAATTTAAATATTTTGTGAATATTTTAGTTCTGTATACCAAGAAGTTCTTGATTCTTTCAATACTTGCGCATTTCATTTTTTAGCTCCAAAACTTTCCTGCAGCAAAAAAAATAAATACTTTTTACTTAAAAGAAATACTACCAATTTTGCAGTTTTCCACTAGTACTGAGCTTGTGGTATTCAGACTACCCCAATGCTTTGTGCTCAGGTTTTGGCAGCAACAGTGAACAACTGCCTTCCTCAATACATCTGGCAGTGCGTGACACTCCTATCCGTAGCGTGTCTGACATTCTAGTCCTGCTCTTTGCTAAGTGAATGAAATTTGTTTCCTTATTCTCTTCCTCTCTTCTTCTAGTCCTGACACACTAGTAGACCTTTACTATGATGTCAGTGCTAATAATGGTTTGTTGCAGAATGCTATTGTTGGTGTTCAACTGGGAGGAAAAAAAAAGAAAGACCTTGTTCATTTCTTTCTGACACTTATTTATATGCTGTTGAACAATCTCTCAGGTTTCAGAACACCATATGGGTATTGCAGCACTGACATGACCAGGGAGTGCACAGGGTATTTGTCCAACTGGTAATAACAGTTGCCTCAAAAGCAGAGAAATATCAGCTATTACATATGTACTGTTTTTCAATTTGCTGTTTCCAAATCAAGAAGTAGAAAAGCTGCTGGCTATCTAGCTTTCTAAAACTAAGGTTTAAAATAATTTGTCTTGAGACTTTTTAAAGTGCTGTAGGAAGGAAGATAATAAACCTTTTTTGAAGATATCAGGAAAATACTTCATGTTGTTCTCCAACACCTATAGATATTTTTATTTTCTGCTTTCTGCATCCAGGTATTTAACTCTGTTGTTCCTTTGAATTTGATATGTGATGCAGGCCAGATGAATAGATTATTCTATAGCCTAGTTTTCATGGCGTTTCAGTGGATTTTTATTTTTTGAGGGTTTTTTTCCTTTTTACCCTTTTTGTGTAGTGTTATATGATACTGTTTGTGCTGTGTAAAGAAACAGAAATGGAAGTGGAATTTGTGTGGGCATCTTAAAGCTTTGAGTCATTAATTCTTGAGTCTTTCTCACATGCAAATCATGCAAAAAGATCTTACTCAAGATGGTGTGTGCAGAAGACAAATACAGGTTAGGATAAGAATGAGTACTTTTCATTGTAAAGAACAGAGTATATCTTTCAGGGAAATTGAGAAGCAAGTTTATTGCAGGATAACTTCTTACTGTCACTTGGAGTGCACCATAGTTTCAGCACAAGTACGTAGACATTGAAGGCTCTGCACACAGATCCTGCTGTCTTCTATCATGATGGTTCTGATACAGTACAATCAACATTTTTTGGTAAAAACTGAAAAATGTTGATTGTACTGTTGTGGAACCCCATTCTGGAACTGGTCCTTCCATTCATTCATGCCAGAAGTTTATTGTATGTGTAACACCTCAGTGCTCATTGCCACTTTTTGTCTACGTTCTCCTCAGTGATACCAAACTGGCAATTATCTTCATTGTTCCATCATCTGCTAGGGGAAAACCCTACGTGTAGTGCAAGCAGATCTTCCGAGTCTGGAAGTTTAGAGAAATCTTGTTCCCTCCTTCCTCAAACAGTGGCAGTATTATTCTGTGATTACTCTCAGCATCTTACTGGGGAAATCCGCACATGCTGTGACAGCCTGCCAGCAGCACTGCATCGGCCATGGCTCAACTCACAGCTTATGCTTCTCTTCTTTGCTGAGAGCATTGTCTTCCATACTAGTAGAGTGGTGAGGTAGGGACAGGATTCACTACTCTGGTTTCCTACTGTGTATGTTTTCTCCTTTGATATGCTTTGACTCATCCAGAATATATTCCAGGGATGACAGTTGTTCCTCCTCAAGGAATACACCTCTGGTTCCCTCTGTGACTTCTGCAAATAAATGGGAAGGTTGATTGCTCACAGACAATTGTCACACAGATTTAGGACCTTTACTAGTTTTGTTCTCTAAACCATTTAAACTTCACTCAGCAGACATCCAAATATGTTTTGACCCTATAAGGAGGAAAAATTTCTCACCTTTACATCTGAAGAATTTGAGAGGTTACACTAATGGATTGTTGGTAAGTGATGTTGTAGTCCTCTTGTTTTTTTCACCTGCAACAACAGTAAAAGAAGTATTTTCAAATGTCCCGTTAAAAATCAGTAATTCCACGGAGATTATCTACTGCACTAACAAGGAATCATAAATGAACACTAAAACATAATGGTTACTTTACCCTTTCTTCTTACAACAGGATGTGTGCAGATATGTGACTTTTGAGAACTGATGATATAAGCCACATAAGCAATTTTCTTTGATTTTTAAAGGCCTTGGAAGACTGACGTTTTGAAAAGAGTTTTCTACTTAGTCTTAATTCCTAGATAATCATCTTGTTATGGGAATGATACAGTGGCTTCTTTTATTCAGTGTTGCAGAAAAGCCTCTGGGCACAGAAATTAACATAAGAGATCCTCAGCGTTGCTATGGATCTGTATGTTACAGATCTAGGTAGTTGTAACCATTATCTTGAATTTTTAGTGAATCTGCTGTGGAGGCTGGGAGAAAAGTGTCTAGGACTGGAAAAACTGTAGTGCTGCTGTTTTGAATGTTAGTTACTTAGAAGCAGCCTATTAAGTTCATGCTTGTATTTAATCACTAATAGAATTTAAAATTCAGATTTTTAAAATCCTTTAAGAACACCAGTTTCATGAGGAATTAGGACATTTGGTAGTCTTATTTTCCTTCTTAAACTGCTTTTCTTAGTTATTGGACTATAAAGATCTGAAAATAGAAAATGTTATACAAATAAAACTAATTTATAACAGAAAAAGAGGTCTTTAAATTAAAATTCTTTATAGAGGCTGCCTGTGTAATGCTGTGTAGTTGCCTTTTCTGTGGTTCAGAAACCTTTCAGTATTTCACTGGGCTTTGGACTGATACCCATTCTGCAGTACATTGCAGTTATGGTGTGTATTAGCAGTGAAAATGTATTACTCTACAGGGTAAAGGAAAGTGGGGGCAGGAAAAAGCATGGGACAAGTAACTGTTTAAGCAAGGAAGAGGTTGCTGAAATCAAGTAAATCTTGATTACATGCTTTGTAAGGTAATAATATTGAGACAACTTTAAGGGAAGCACAGGCAATTTAAAGATAAGCAGAAAGGAGTCTCATTGCTGAAAAGCACAAGTTTAGAAGAATGCCAAGTTTCTGTGCTGGAGTAATTAAGAACTGTTCCAGCCTAAACGTGTCTTAGGTAAACTTAGCTGAGCAAAATCAAAACACAGCACTGAGGTAAACTGAGTAATGTCACACAGTCAGGGTTTAACTTCATCCAAGATGAATAATGCAAAACATGGCTCTAACACACCTGTTACTCAGGTATATTAAGAATCAGCCAGCATATGTGAGGGAAAAGTTGTGACTTTTCTAAGTGCCAAGGAAACTGAGTGAAACTGTGGTGGTTTTGGCAAGAACAGGAGCAGGCCATCTGTAAGAAAAGCAGAGATGTGTCTCTTTGCAGTGAGCAAAACGTTTTCCACAGTCCATCCTGTGTATTGCAGCTATTTTTGCTTGATGCTTTAGCTTCAAACAGTTAGACTTTCATACATTTGCATGATGGAATATATTTCCCTATGCATGATGTGTGAAGTGAGTTCACTGTTACTTGCCTGGAGTTGTCAGATGCCCCATGAGCTGTGTAACCAGCCACCGGAAGGCAGTGGCACTGTTTTTGCTACCTGACTGAATTATTTCTTTCAAATCCTTGGAGATCTTTAAGGACCTTTAAGCATTGCTGTGCAAATATACAATGAGTGAGGATTTGTAGCTGACATTTTCCCCCTTGGAACATTTTAGTGAACAAACATTTGGGGAAAAAAAAAAAGAGTAATGTTTTTTACTATATTGATACTAAAAGAAGAAAAGAAAGGGGTGTTTCCCTTACTTTTTGCAATGGCTGTTTTATCGTCCATATCTTTAAGTTTACACCTGCTACTACTCAACTTGTCTAAGCTGCCTAATCAATATGAATGACCTTCTGAAATTAAATCAGAAAGTAATCTCTTTTTCAGTAGTCAAGACTTCTCCAGTTTTGGATAGGAAACAGATTTCACAGATTTCAAAAAAGAAAGGATGGCTGAATGGCAGTCAAAAGGTAGAAAGGTGTCTGCCTGCTATGAATAAGCAGATCAATGCAGAGAATCCCAGGAAGAGGGATTTACATTACTTCATTCATACAGTTTTATGTTTTGGTAACATTTAGATAAGTACTGTGGCTGCACACATGCAGAATTTCAGGAATGGTAATTCAAGCATATCTGGACCAAGTAAATCATACATGGCAGAATATGTGATAGAAGTGGCACAAAGGTATTTGTGACCCACGTTGTCTCTGATGAAGAGGACAGAGAGAGATAAGAGTCCAGGGGTGAGAATTTGTCCCCTAAAATGCAGCACCAAAGACAGAATACAGAAATGCTGAGGTTGTTTGTCTTTGCTTTGGGAAATACCTGCAAGGTCCAGGGGTGAGAATTTGTCCCCTAAAATGCAGCACCAAAGACATAATACAGAAATGCTGAGGTTGTTTGCTTTGGGAAATACCTGCAAATGTGTTTTTCAGTTTAGCATGCCATGTTTCTCTTGTGTAAGGTATCTTGTGTAATCCCATGATATGATGGCCTCACATCTTCATTCTGAAAATGTGTTTTCTGCATTTTGCTGTGAGGTTATTTTCCTATTGCTCTTTCAAAGTTAGTTATTAATATTTCCGTTTTGTTAGAAAGAAAAGGAAAATAAGGAAAGATATGGTTCCACATCTTCCTTTGCAAGGAAGATACACAGGTAGACTGAAAGAGTTTTACAAAATTGTAATCAAGACATGCACTGTGTCCTCAGTGTACTTAAGAGGTAAATTTTTAATCAGAGCAACTAAAAATATTCTGAAAAGGCAAAGTGGAGACAGTAAGGGGGAAAAATTGATTTGCTGTGTTTTGACGGCTGTGCTGTTAAAAATATAAGTGGGGAATAGGTAAGAAAGGATTTATTCTTCCCTTTGAGTCAATTACTTGCACACTTCTGGGGTGAGATCTGCACATTTGTCACAGTCTGTTAAATGAAGTGAGAGGAAATGTATTGGCTGCTGTGAAGGAGGAAGGTAGGTGCACTGTGGAACCATCTTTAGAGATTTTGGGAGTACTCAGACGACCTGTGTCTCCTCTTTTCCAAACAGCAAAAGGAAGAGATCTGACAGCAAAGAGTCAGATCCTACTGACTGCTGTATTTTGTCAATGCATGCCCCTAGCTCCTTGTTATTATATAGAAAATACAATGTAAGAAAGTCACTTTCCACCAGGTGCCAGATTTTGAACTTTCCTTATCTACATGGAGGTAAAATCAAATACTTTTAGGTCTGGTTTATTCATTAAAGCTGGCTTGGTTTTGTCTTGCTTCTGGAAGAGGTGAATTAAGCAGAATAATTCTTAAGTGCTGCTTCCTGCTAGTATTACGCAAATTAAAACAATCAAGTCAGTCCCCAAACACCTTGTTGTTCTTCAGTCCGAGCACTTTACAATTTGCTGAGGGATTCTTTGAGATTACCTATAACTGCTGAACTGGCAAAGTCCCAGCAGCAGCTTCTCTGCAGAGAAAAACAACCCAGAAGCTGCTTTTGACAGTAGCTAGCAGAGAATTGGTTTTCAATTAATGAAAAATGTTCTCCAGCTCTGTTTTGGGTTTTTTTTTTTCCCTGCATTTGGTCACATGAATGTCAGACTATAACATTTTTGAAATAAATTAACTCTTCATGGAAGGATCTGTCAGACGATTCTCATTCACTTCTGAGCCTTTCTTCAGCTGTCACAGTAGAGCATGACCACATAGTGGCTAGTTAAAACACTACAGTAGTACCCCTCAGTCCATCTTCTTTCTTTTCCCTTTCTTGTCCTGACCAGGATCAATGCCACCTGTTTTTTCTTGAGAATAAGAACCTTCTCTGTCCTTCCTGCTGCAGTCATGCTGATGGCAAGGCTTTCTACATGTGTTGGAGCAATGCCAAGCACAAATACAGGCTGGGCAGAAAATGGCTTGAGAGCAGCCCTGCAGAGAAAGGGTGTTGCTTGATGAGAAGATTTTGGGTGTTGGTTTCTCCACATGTCATGGCACCGTGCACTTGCAGCCCAGAAAGCCAATTGGATCCTGGGCTGCATCCAAAGCAGCACAGCCAGCAGGGAGGGAGGGGATTCTGTCCTTGTGGGACCCCACCTGGAGTGCTGCATCCAGCTCTGGGTCCCAACATAATAAAGACATGGATCTGTTGAAGCAAGTCCAGAGCAGGGCCACAAGATGCTCAGAGGGCTGGAGCACCTCGCCTGTGAAGAAAGGCTGAGAGAGTTGGGGTTATTCAGCCTGGAGAAGTGAAGACTCCAGGGAGATCTTAGAGCACCTTTCAGTACCTAAAGGGGGCCTGCACAAGAGCTGGAGAGTGACTTCTTACAAGGGCATGTAGTAACAGGACATGGCTTTAAACTGAGAGAGGCTAGGTTTGTAGAAAAGAAATTCTTTGCTATGAGGGTGATGAGGCACTGGAACAGGTTGCCCAGAGAAGTTGTGGATGCCCTGTTCTGAGAGACTGGAATGTTAATGGTTAATGACTCAAACAATCGACCATTTCCCCCAGGTGCACAGAGGCTGTGTATACCCATCACAGGAGGCTACAGCTGGGTATTGAACAAGATAAAGAAAGAGGCTGATAAGAGGCAAATCCTTGGAAGAGAGGAGAATGGTTTTTGTCATGCCAAAGTTCTTAACACAAGTGGCTCAGCTATGAAAAATCCCTTCTGGAGTAGTATCAGGACATTCATGTATCGCTTGAGGGTATTCATCCCTGCTGATGTGCCGTAATTGCTATAATGTCTTGGAAGGTGTCATAAACCATCAAACACTCCTGAAGTGTCCTCTGATCCAAAGTATTGCATGATCCAGTGTAAAACTCCCCACTCCAGGGGAGGTACCTGGGTGTTCCCACCTGAACCTGAGTGAATATAAAGCCACTGAACTGTTTTGTGGGCTTCCTCACCTCTGGTAGAGGTGACTGTCCCCACTGAGAAGATCAGATGAGGACCAATGGGAAGCCATCAGCATCCACAACGGTGGGGGTTTTTTTGACTGTTAATCTCTTTTTCTCCCTCTCCCCCCACCCTTTCCTATTTATTTGTCTCTCCCTCTCTCCCTCACAGTTACTGTTAAATAAAAATCTGTACTATTGACTATAGCATATGGTTTTAATTCAGGCAGAAATATCTCTCTAATAATTTTAACAACCATAGCTTAACACCATTCCTGGAAATATTCAAGTTCAGGTTGCACAGGGCTTTGAGCAACCTGGTCTAGTGGAAGATGTCCCTGCACATGGCAGGTGGTTGGGAACTAGATAATATTACAATTCCATTCAATAATAGTTTTATGAATCTTTTGCCTTGTGGGCTTCAGCTTAGGAGATGTGTGTGTAATGGAGTTTGGATGCATTTCAGTCCTGGCAAATGTGGGTATCAGGCCTTCCCTGTGCCCCAGACCAACCCAACAGCCAGTGTTGTTTGACTGATTCACAGTCAGAGTGGCCTCAGCTACTCTTCAGGCTCTTCCTCTTCGCTGCTTTTTCTCCTTAGAGCAGCAGCTGTGTAGAAATAGCAGCTCCAGCCTCACAGCAGCCCCTGCTTGGAGGTGGTCAGGGACTTTCTGGCCAAATTAATTTAGAGTAAACACTGGGCTGCTCAGAAGACATGCTTTATGAAGACATATGGGTTCTGTTCATGTCCCAGCAGAGCTGAGATAAGCACTCAGGTGATAAGGTTTTCATCCTGACTGCCTAAAGGAAATTTAAAGGAGCCAGGAGTTGCACTCCATGTCAGTAACTCCAAAGTAACCCTGCCATGCTGATTGATATATGGCTTCAGCAGATCTTGCACTCCCTTGTTTATAGCAGTCATGGTGCCCTGCTGTTCCCCACCAGGACTGAGACTGTTGGAGTTTAGCTTTCCCAGATATCCTGCACAGTGGCAAGGACATTCATAGAGCCCAGAGCACCCATCTGCTAGGGTTTGGGTTTTTGTTTGGTGGTTGTTGTTGTTGTTGGGTTTTTTTGTTTGTTTGTTTTTTTTGGGTTTTTTTTTTTTTTTTGGTTTTGTTTTTTTTTTTGGTTGGTTGGTTTTTTTGGTTTTTTTTTTTTGTTTGTTTGTTTGGGTTTTTTTTTTTGTTTTTTTGGGGGTTTTTTTTAGGAAAATGGACTGAAAAGCTTTTAATTCTTCCTTTTCCTCCCCAGCAAAAACATTCCTGATTGAAATTAATATAGACAATCAATTGAGTAAACATGTACTTATATATGCAGACCCTTGTTCCAGCTTTTTTGTAGTACAAAATAGGGTGATGTCAGAGACAGCAAAAATGAGCATGCACTTCCATAGCACAAGCTAGAAAGTATTGTTTGATAATGGAAGCAGGTATTTTCAGTGCTGCATTTGTTATCTGTGTATGTATAGACTTGGAATCTGTCTGCGTACTTTTGTTAAGCACCTTTTTCAAAGTTTTTTAACTGCTTGGCCTACAGCTTTTGAATTCCAGTGTGGATTCAGATACTTAATTCCTTTGGGTTGCTTTAACAGTCTGCCAGATAGCAGTTCCCTATCCAAATCCAAGCGTCATGAAGAACTATGAGAGGAATGAGGAGTGGGGAAGTCTTTCCTGTAGAAAAAACAAACACTTGAACTGTTCTTAAAAAAAAAAACCCAAAAACCAACAATGACAAAAACCACAAAAAATCCCCCCAAAAAAACCCCAAATCCCCCAAAATCCCCCCCAATTACTTGCTTTATACAAAAATCAAGTGAGTTCTGTGACTTATGTATTTTTGCACAGTTTGTGACTGCTAGTTCAGATCTCTGGTGCCAGTGTTTATTTGAAGACCATCTAATTGTGGAAGAATAAAAAAAGGAATAATCAGCTGACCATGATAGACAGATTGTACTTTCTTTGCTGTCCTCAGTGTTCAGACAGGCACCATGCAAATAGCTGTTCTTAATGGGTTCCTATTGAAGTCTGAGGTTTCCTTCAAACCACTGTATTCAAATCAATTGTGGGGCAGACAGTGTTCTGCTGTACCATCCCTCGCTCTCCAGAGTCTTCACCGAGAGAATTGTCTTTTTTTAAGTGATAATTTACTATAAATGAGCATCAGTAGGAGTCCCATTATTCTTTGGTGGGATGTTGGTGGCTAACACACAGGCTTGTGGGAGGATTGGTATTCAAGGAAGGAAAAGGATGAAGTAACCTCAGGTTCCCATTAGAGGATGGGGGGAAACACAGCCCTGAAGTGTGATGTAGCACTGGTGATATTCCATAGGCAATGTAATCACCCTTCACAGGTAATAAGAGAGGGAAACTTAAGTACATGAACAACACAGAAGACAAGCATCAAACCCCTTACGTGTTCAGGCAGATGCAGAGGACAGGCTTGCTGTATAGAAAAGGATCGCTGGAGTCACAATGAATCATTTCTAAGAGGCTGCTCAGCTGAAGAGCCTTAACCTTTCTTCATCATGTCAACCTGAAGTCAGCCATTCACCACCAGTTCTCAGATGCAGCCCAGAAATCTTTGCCACAATTCCCAGAGCACTTCACAGCAGGTGTCACAGGAATTAGCACGGTGATTTATTGACAAGCAGCGGGACGTGAAAAATGGCTAAAGGAGTCAGCTGTCGCAGGATGCACAGGGGATAGCAATAGGCTCATGAGTGCTTCTGAGTTCAGAGAAATCCTAGTGAATTGCTGACCTTGTAGAACAGAGGTGGAGACTATTTCTGTGCAGAACTGTTTTTCCTAGTCTGCAATGGTGAGCATACTGGAGTTTGAGAAGCATTGAGATGGATGTGAGTATGTCAGAGAGGGAAAGCTTTGGTAATCACATTTGTTAGGTGGTGAGTATTGTCCATCTCTACTCACTGAAATTGTTTTCTCTGCCTGTGCCAGTGCTCTGACTATCTGCTACTGCCTGGGATGCTCATGGCTCTGCTTTGCTGTCTGTCTCAGGGTCGGATTTCCATCTTTCCCTCTTGTCTTGGTCTCTGTTCCTGCCCTATTCATTCTCCCACAATAACAATACAGTCTAGGAAGTCAAGGTGGAACAGTCCTGTCAAGGCCACCAGTAATGCATGACAACACTGCAGGCTGAGAGTCCCTGCAAAGGAATATGGGTGAGGGACAGAAATGTGTTCTGGCTGGGTGTCAGGTCTGTACCTGAAAGTAGTTTTTCTTTAATACAGTAGACGTATCCTTCATGTAACTTTTTTCCCTCTCCTCCTAAATCAGCTTTTAAATGAATGTTAGTGTGCAAGTATGGCATATTTGTTTTCTGCTGTGTCTGAGGAGTGTGGAGAAACAACACATCTGTAGCACATCCTGAGCTCTCTCAGATTCTCTTGAATTCTTGACTAGAGATCTGGATGGGAAGGTAGAGATGGCTCTGTTTGCTCATGGCTTACAGCAATCTTTGTAGCCACAGAAAGCGGCCACAGTACCAAGGCAGCCACAGCACACTTTCCTTGGGGTGATGAAGGACACTGCTGTCCTCTGGGTGTTGGGAATTGTGTGTGTGGGATGCCTGCACATATGTGCACTTACCACAAAGCCTTTCTCAGAGCTGTAGAGTGGGATAACAAAGTGGCCTGGCCTCTGATTCTTAGACTAGATTCAGCTAAACATACATTCTATAAAGCTGCCAGGATAGGAGATGGGAGGAAAAAGTCCTTACATGCTTCCTAGTACTTCATGGAAGAGTGATGGATATAGCACTAAATAATTAATCCTAGTTTTTATATTTTATGGATCCAGAACATATTTTTTGTAGGGATAAATAAAGCCCTATAGCTAGGAAGAATTTTCTTAAGCTGAATCAAAGCATTATGTAGCTCAAAGGTTGCTTATCTCCATACTGGGAAATGTCAACATTTAGGCTGAGGAAACAAGGTTTTCTTTAATTTCCAAAAAAAAAAAAAAAAGGTCAGGATTCCTGAAGCAGATCACAGTATCTTCCCATTGTTTTTGTGTTTGATGGATATTTTATTTTAACCTACCAGTTAATTTTAAATAATTCATTTAAAAAAAAAATTGCAGCCAGCATCCTTGTCTCTGGGTAAATTGAAGGGAAATTCATGGTCCTGCACACCTTATAAGGTCTGTATATTATAGAGGTGGACCTGAGCTGAAAAAAATACTTCTGGATGGTGACTGCTGCCATACCAAATTCTTCCAGAATTTGGGTTTCTGCCCCAGTTCTCTCAAATGCTGTCTGATAACATTAATATTAAAACGAACACCATGCAACTGATCTATTATTTATCAGGCATCACACAGAAATGCAAGGGAAGGGTGCCTTTTCAAAATCATTCTGAGTATGAAGAAAAGATTTATGTCTAGTATTTTCATGCCTATTAGTACATATGTGGGACAGATGAATAGTAAGGAAATGAATTACTCTTCATTCTTTGTGAATGAACACTAAAAAGGAGATAGATGAAGACTGATTTAATGTTGGTCTTGTGGGGTTTTTTTACTACTTTGATATATTAAAGACTCATGGTTCTCAGCTGAGATATTGCCACCCTCATCCTGTGGGCCAGCGACACAGGCTGAAGTATGAAGTGACACATCTGACAAGCCACAATGGAATTTTAACAGTTTGGGTCAGAACATTGCTTTCAGTTGTGTTGGGGAGATGGGATGTGCATTGGGAAAGTGAAGCTCAACTAGGATGGTGCAGCAGATACAAGTTATTCTTGAAGTCAATGGCTAGGCTCAGTTGCACAAAGCCAAGTGTTTAATTGTGTCATGTAGGCAAACCTATTTCTTAGGGTCTGCTAATGCAGATATTCTTGGGTTTGGCTTTATAAAATTTCAGCTCCCACTGAAATTACTGGGTACTTTGGGAACTAATTTTCATTGTAATTAGGAATAAAAAGAAGCATCCACAGGGAAATAATGTATGTGCACACATTCTGTGATCAAGTAGCCAAAGGTGCTGCAAGTTTGATGGGCAAGAACTAAAATCTGTGACTGGTGAGATTATCGAATGGAGGAAATGCTATGCTCAGTCCTGAAGGGCTCTTGTTTGTTGACCCCGCTGTGTTTCCATAGTGTACAGCCAACAGAGAGCAGCAGCACCTTAGAGAGATGCTGCAATTATGGCTATTAGTTTTAATTGAAGAACTGTGTCCTTAACTCAAAGCTTACAGGTAATTTATTAAGGTCATTAAAGAAGGTGTACACTGAAGTAATGTCTTGCAGAACACAACAAAGAAAAATACCATACGGGGGGAAAACGTTGTGTATTTTAAGCTCTGGTTATGGATTGTAAATGAAAAAGCCCCATGCAACTTGTAATCCATGATAAGTTACTATTCTAGTGTATTAGTTTGTTCCAACACATTCCACCAGTTCCACACAAACAGACCATTTTGGTTCTGGAAAGCATGACTACTAAAAAAAGTGGACTTGAAAATAAAATATGCTGTCAGCAAGCCACCTGTAAGTGATATTGGGAAAGATTATATAATACATTTGGAGCACTTAACTTTCTTCAGTCAGGGTTGACACAAGATGAGCCTCTTGAATGTCATCCCAAGTAATTATTTTTTTGAAAATGCATTCTTAAATTCTCAACAATTTATTATTCTTTTTCCTGCTTATAATGGGGCATTTTCCATACTGGGGAAAGGGATAGTATTAGTTCTTGAAGAACTTTTCTTCTCTGAGTGACACTGAAACTCCCTGTGGCTTTCAGTGAAGCTGACAGTGCACCAAATGCAAAATCAGGACCTCAGATCTCCTTCCAAAGTCCACTGAAGTCAGTAGAAGCCATCCCATTGACTTGTGTGGGGTTAGGATCAGGCCCTTTCTGGTTTCCTTGCTCATTAAAACCCAGTCTGTCTACAGAGAGCACAGAGTAATTTTTCTTCCGGGAACCTGGACTTTATTGCCTGTGAATTTGGTTCTCCATTAAGAAATACGATGACTGTTGTTAGAAATGCTCTTGTTATTCAGGAGGGAGATGTTGATATTTGCTCAGTAAAGTGGTAGTTAATAATGAGATTTGCATTACAGTTGCATTCAGAAGTCCTTCCAGTTTTCTGGTATTTTGGAACTACAGGAAGCACCTAGATGTTGTAGGAATACACTTTAACTGTGCTTAGCCACATTTTTATGCATTGTGAAAACTGCTCAACTCTGACTGAGACATCAATCATCCCCAACTTTAATAAGGACAAATGAAAATATAGATTTATTATGAAATATTCTCATACTGCAGCACCAGACCAGTCAAACATAGAAGATGAAAGAGCAGCTGAAGCTGTAACTAAGAATGTGGGGTTTTCCTTACGTATGGTAACATCAACACTTGCAAACATGGAGCTAGGAAGGAAGGGGTGGAGGAGGTAACCAGCCACTGCTGACCTTGCCTTTGCCAAGTTAGACTTTGTATTGCAAGCACACACTGCAATACTATATAATGGTTTATATTCCTTCATCATGTTGTTTGGTTTGCTGTTCACCATGGGCAGGCATTTAGGGTTTTGGGAGGACTGTCAGCTTTTCCATTACTGAAGGATAAAGATGCCCTCTTCACAAAGAATTATATTACACTGTAGGAGCCTGTATTAAAAAGTAATTGCTTTAGTAGAGGATTGGTGAGTTTCCTTGAGTAGTGCCAGAAAGATGCAATCAGGGTGTTCTTGGGTTTGCTCTTACTTGTAGTTTGTTCCTGTGTCTCAAAAAAGAAAAATACATTCTAAGATTAATAACTTTTACATTAAACTAAAAGATGTAATGACAGAATGGAAAATAAACTCTCAGGTGACTAAAAATTGAAGGCCAGTTTCCCTAAGCATTATTAAGGACTTAACTGAGATTACAAAAAATTTACCTTTACTGCAGAAGTTGGACTGCTCTAATCAAGGCTGCTTGATAACATGCATGCCTTAAAGGATACACACATGCTTTCCAGGTGAAAAATCTGTCAGGAAGCTCATACCTGTTACCACCAGACAGTTCTGGTAGCAGAGCATGGAGTGCTGGAGTGATCTGATGAGTGTCCCTCTAGCTGGGTGTCATGTAGCCAGCAGTAGCATGACTAGGATGCTAGAGAGGGTGATGTATGAAATCCTTCCCTAAACTGTTAGGGAGTGATACCTCTGTTACAGAACGTCTCCCTAATCCCTGTCTGTTAGTGATTGCTTATAGTGGAATGGCAGGAGCTGTTCATATACAAATCCAATTGCAGTTTAATCCTCTTGGCTCTTGTCATCGCTAGTATTTTGTGGCATTGAGTCCTAAAAGTTATCCACCCATTATTTTTAAAGTATCAATTTGAAAAGTGATTTAGTTCTGTTTGACTTTGTAGTAGGAAGGCAAGGAAAAAAATACTTCTTAATTAACTTTCATCATGCTGTCTATTTATTCAGTCCTGTTGTTCTTTCAGATAAACAGCCCTGATCTTGTCAGTCCTTCCTAATTCAGTCATCTTTCTTGACTAATAACTTTTGCTGTCTGACTCAAGGACCCTTTATTATCTCCATATATTTTTTAGATGTGGAGGTCAGAGTGAGCTCGTATCCATGGCATTGACTTTTATGCTGTGTTTTATGCTTTTATATTATGATATTTAAAGTGTTTTGTTTTTCTTGTTCCTTTGGGAAGATTCTAGCTTTTGCTTACTGTATTTGTGCTGAGCCAAATTCTTGATCTGTTGGAAGACGGTGTGACAGGCTTTCCTGCAGTGAACTCTCTTATTATGCTGCTGGAATTTATTTCTATTTATTTTTTGACAATACATTTTGTAATATGGTTATTTGCACTTGTATTGGTTTTGCATGGCCTGGTTTCTGTTAGTGGGGGGACACAGAGGTGCCTTCTGTAGAACCTGCCAGAAGCTTTCCACCATATCCAGCAGAGCCAGTCTTGGTGGCTCCAAAGATGAATGCACTGCTGGCCAAGGCTGGGCAAATTAGAAATGATGGTAACACCTCCATGATAACATATTTAAGAAGAAAATCAAAACAAAATTGGGGAGCAACATGCAGGCAGCAAAGGCAGGGCAGAAGGAGCAGAGGAGGTGCTCCAGGTGCCAGAGCTGAGACTCCTCTGCAGACTGTGGTGCAGACCATGGAGAAGCGGCTGTGCCCCTGCAGCCCATGGGGATCCACAGGGGATGCAGAGATCCACCCACAGCGCATGGAGGAATCCATGCTGGAGCAGGTGAATGCCTGGAGGAGGCTATAATCCTGTGAGAGACCCAGTGGAGAGAGGGGCCCTACTTCCAGGCTGGAGCAGCTTGTCCTTGGAGAACTGCTGTGTGGAAAGAGAGACCCACACACTGCAGCAGTTTTGGGAGGGCTGTTGCCTGTGGGATGGACTCACACTGCAGCAATTCACAGGGAGCTGTTGCTCATGAGATGCAGACACATCAGAGAAGTTCACAGAGAGCTGTCTCCTGTGGGAGGAGGACAGTGCAGCAGGGGAAGGACTCATCTCCTTGAGGAGTGGTAGAAGCCTTGGGTGATGAACTGACCATAACCCCCATTCCCTGTCTCCTTGCACTGCTCCTTGGGTAGGAGGTACAGCTGGGAAGGAGGGAGGGGTGGGGGAAAGGTATTTTTAAGGGCTTATTTTACTTCTCATAATCCTACTCTGATTTTGCTTGTAATAAAGTCACTTTATATTTCCAGCTGAGCCTGATTTGCCCACGGTGGTGTTTAGTGAGCAGTCTCTCCCAGGCGTTATGTCAACTCATGAACCCTGTCTCTCAGAGGAAATTTTCTCTCCTCTGTCCCACTGCAGGGGAAAGTGAGTGAGCAGCTCCTGGGGGTGTCTGGCATCCAGCCAGCATCAACCCACGACAACACTGGTTTTTTACCTGTGTTTACCTGTGTTTCTAGTCTAAGTCAAAAGCTGGATGTTGGGATGAAGAGATAGGAGTAAAGAAGAAGCCACCATTCATCTTAGGTAGTATTGCCTCTGCTCTGTAACAGAGGTATCACTGCCTCAAATATTTGGGATTTTTTAATGTCAACAAATGTTTGTGCTATACATGGAATGCTCCATTGTGAGGTCATTTTTCTTTCAGACTTTGTCCCTGTGTGTGTAGAAGTAAGCACATGGGATTTTTTTTTATCCAATCATTTCAGTGGTGTGTTTGCAACAGGCTGAGAAGCACTATTTAAATCGTAAATGAAACGAATAGCAAATAATAGCAAATAATAAAATTTATTAACCTGACAGTTTTTCAGAAAAATTCCCACCACTTCTTTAAGACAGCCTAAGATCATTTATCCTAGTGCTTCCTGAGCTCAGACTGGCTCCTCAGTTGCAGTAGTGCCTATTTGGGTGCCTTTTCCCCCAAAATTCCATTGAATTTCTGCTGATGTGAAAAGTTTTAATGTCCCGAAATAGCAACTAATGAAAAGAACTCAGTAAAAACAGTGCTTAGCATACCAAAGCAGTTTTTCTTCTGGCCTGGAAGCATTAAAGAGAATTCAGTTCTTTGTGGCCACCTCAGATCATCCTTTTGTCCCAGTATGGAGTCTTTCTCTCTGTATTTTCCAACACAGTTTCCAGCAGCTGATCCTCCAGTGCTGCTCACCAGGCTGTGGCTGCAGATCCCATCAAGGAGAAGTCTGTAGCAAACACTTTTCTGTTAGGTTTGACTACAATATCAACATAGCAAATGTTGTCAAAGTAAATAAAATAACCTCAGTAAATTGTCTGCAAAGCCCAACCTGTTCCACACAAGTTACATTACTCTTAGTTTAGCTATAATTCCAAAGTCTCTCTGGAATTACAGTTCTGTGGCTTTTCCCAGTGAGTGGTTTTTGAGCAATTACAGTCAGAGTTGCAAAGATTATTTAATAGTTCCTTTTAGTTTTTGAGCAATTAGCTCTGTGAGCTAAATGCTGCTCTTTTAATAAGAGTTAGAAAATATGGTACTAATTCTGCTCCTGCTTTCCAGGGGGCTTCAGTTTAAGCCACACTAATGTTTGAGCTCCGGTGTTCTGAAAATGGGTGGCCACTTTCTGAGCATGTGAAGAAGCTCATCAGAGCTGCAGCTGAATCTAAAATCTTCTACTGGCTCTCACAATTCCTAGCAGTGCTGAGATAAGCCCATTTTGGGATGCTTCTTTGCACTGTTTTTTAAGATGAGGGTGTACTCCCTCCTTACTGAGAATGTTTTTGTGAATTTCAGGGTTTTCTTTCTCAGCATCGGCCTTTGCTTGTTTGTCTGCCTATTCTCCTCCCCTTCCTCTCCCCCCAGTTTTCATTTTCAATTATTTTTGTTTATGTTGAACTTCTGCCTGCTCAGCTGCAGCAGAGCTCAGTTTTGGCAGCCCGCCTTGTGGTGTGCAATCCTACAACTTCTGCTGCTGAGCAGCATGTTGGAAATCGCTTTGAAATAAATCCATGTTGGACCAAAAGCAGCATCTTTGTTGTTACCCCCTCAGAATAATTTGGTGCTATAATTGGAATTCTCATTTGAAGTAAATAAACATGATGTCAGATCTGTAGACAAATCTGGATGCACAGTCAGTGAGAGAGGGATGTGTGCATACAGCCCTCTCCCTGGAAGAGAGATGCACTTGCAAAGCGTGCATGGCACTTCTGATGCCTTGGGGCAAGTTAGTGCTGGAGGAGAGTGTGGGCTGGAGGGTAGCCCCAAATCCCCATTGGACCACCCTGAGGTCTGTCAAAGGAAATGTTTGCTTCAGTGCTGCTCTTGACATGAATGTGGCCATAAGCCTCATGTTGTTTCCATTCTCATATTTGGAAAGGTAATACTCAGGGCCAAAAATAGGAATCTGTGGATCCAAAATGCTACTGGTGCTTTACCAGTCCTTGGATGGCATGTAGGAAAGGAGATGAGGCTGTGGGCTTTCATGGTTCCCTCTTGTGTGTAGGCTGATTGCTGTGCACAGTCCAGGATTTCCATTTCAACAAGGATATGGAGGAAATTCAGAGAAAATTGACAGGAGTAGTCAGAGCAAGGGAATGACTGAGAAAACCACTTGTGGTAGAGACACTTAGGTAGGTAAATAGGGATTTAGAAAATCATTAGTTGGTTAGAGAGGATGGGTAGAGGAGGATGGTTTCATGGCTTCTAGTACAGAATGCATCATGCTTCAAGTGAAACTGCTAGGAACCAACTCCACAGCAAGGAGGAATTCTTTGCAGGAGGGTGACAGAGATGCCAAAGGCTCATGTGGGAGACTGAGTTAATGCAGAGGAATATATTGGCACATGAAAGACACACAGAAGCGTCTCAGAAGTTATTTGTGTTGAGAATGGATTGGAGCCCAGAGAGGCTCATGCACACTGATTCAATTTTTAGCTTTAGCTATCCAGTCCTCAAGACTGTTTAAAAGGGTGTGGTTTGATGGAGTGTCATGATTTGGCACTGGCCAGACTCCAGGCACCCACTGAAGCTGCTCACTCATCCTCCCCTGCTACAGCTGGACAGAGGAGTGAAGATGTAACAAAAAGGGTTCATGAGTTGAGATAAGGACCAAGAGAAAACACTCTTAGGGCTCAAATTAGAGATATTAAGTGAATTTATTCCTAACAGAATCAGAGCAGGATAATGAGAAGCAAATAATCCCTTGAAAAAACCTTTTTCCTCCCCAATCTCTCCCTCCTTCCCACTGGCAGCACAGGAGTACAGGAACATGGGAGTTTGGTCAGTTTATCACCCCTGATTTCTCTTGCTGCTCAGAGAGAGGAGTCCTTCCTCTGCTGCACCACGGGGTCCCTCCCATGGGAGACAGTTCTCTGTGAGCTTCTCCAACGTGGCTCCATCCCGTGAGCAGCAGTCCTCCCAAAAGTGCTGCAGTATGGGTCTCTCTTCCGCAGGATGCAGTCCTCCAAGGACAAGCTGCTGATAGTCTTTGTTGCAGACAGGACAGGGCTATGTAGACTTTGCTCTGGCCCAGAAAAGCTGTTCATATCCTCTTGTCTGGTGTCATTCAGTAACTTGAAATTGTTTTTTTCCAGGGCTTTGAAAACTGGGCATTTTTGCTGCAGGCTGCTGCTCATTTTCCCCCCTGTATCATCATATTGGTTTTTGATTTAAAAAAAAAAATTAAGATTTCCTGGAACCTGGTTGCATTAAAGTATGGTGTGTAAAAGCAGTGTTTAAATCCACTTTGTGCTTTTTTAATTGAGAATGCCTACAACACAGAGACTTAAAATTGCATTTTCAAGCCAAGCGCATGGTTGCTGTTTGTCTGTCACACCAGCAATGGTTCCAAGTGTTTTTGTGAATTCAATCAAATACAGTCTAGTGCAAGCCAGAAAAGCAAGGGAGGAGAAGGTAGTGATGAGATAAATGTGAGATGGGGAAGACCTGCAGCACAGCTGGTTTGCAATTGCATCTTCCTATTTCCCCGTTATCTGTCTGTCCTGCAATGCCAAAGGAGGCAGAAAGACTTTGGTTTGAAAGGATGCTAAAGATGGCTGTAGAAAGCTGTCAGGGCTACAAACAGAGACATGTCTGTGGTGGTGGCAGAGGAGCGGGCCGTGCCCTGCAAGCTTCTGAGGAAGGAGCCATTTAGCACAGCTTGATGGGAATGGGGTAATGGCAGTGTTTGGGATTAAATAGGGGAGTAAATGATGGATGAACTGTATCACCCAAGAAAATACTGTGTGCAGCTGTCAGGGCTGTGTCCTCAGGATCAACAGCTGTTGTAACAGTGTGTAGTTATCCCTACACTGTCACCTTTTCCTCCCCATCACTTGACTGCCCATTGCTCTGCTGTTGCTCAGTGATGCAATAGCACCCATGAAAAAAGACAAAATGGCAGAGATTGCACTTAAAACATAACTGGAATCCTTTTGAGTTTTGCTGTGTTTTATTTGTTTTTGGTTTTTTTTTTAAGAATCACTTTTCATTTCAGTTTCTCTCTAAACATCCAAATGTGCTTGCGCATTTCTTGAAAATAATAGCATTACTGAATCAGTGGGGTTTTTTTCCTGCTGCTTTATCTGACAAAATTCCTTCTTCTCCTTTAAAGTATTAGGGAATCATATCCAAACATTCCTGAGGAACTGGGAATATTGGTACTGGAAAAAAAATGTTGGCATTGGAAAAAAATAAACTCCAGGAAGAGACTTACTGGCTTCAAACATTGAATAAACCCATAGCTTTCAGAATTTAAATGATGAGCCTTTTAGAATTGGATCACTTTCTATATTGACTCTTTTTGGTCTGAAAAAGGGGTATTTTGGGGACCTTGTTGAATTGTTTGTCCTAGAAAGGTGCCACAGGATTTGTGCTAGCTGTTTTTCCCAGCAGTGGTCTGCAGAATTCAGTGTCTGCAAGCACAGTAGGGGAGGATACAGAGGCAGTTTCTTTGCTTGCGATTTCTGGAACTCTCTCTCTGCTGGGACCTTGTTCCCCTGACTGTTGTCCACATGGTCACTCAGCTCCTTATTCATTAAGGTTTCTCAAAAGCTGCTGGCTTTCTGATAATGTTTCTTATACAGGATCCAAAGATTAGCAAGCCCTCCATGCCACTAGAATCAACCCAAAGGGAGGCCCTTAGTCTATGGCTTGACTTCACTTTGTGCTTCATTCTGGGCAGTATCCTCTTACTGTTTTAACCACTACTTCACAGATGAGTGTTCCACTGCTTGGTGCTCTCAATCTGAAGGAAATCTGTTTCTGACATCACCTTAGGTGCAGTCCAGGTACAAGGATGCTTTTTTTATAACTTGCAGTGCAACGCTATTGCATAGAAAACTACAGAGCCACCTCTCATGCCTGGAATCTTGGGTAGGTGTGTTTTTGAAACAGAGACTGTGTGTAAGTGAAAGTCATGAAATTGGGAGAAAACAAGGCTGAATGGGTTTTTTCCGTAACATTCCCATGAAACTGTCTAGACAAAATAATCTTTATAGGTAGAACTTACACAGCAAAGAAACCCCCAGATTTATACACCATGAATTTAAATTTTACAGTAAACTTCTGTGTTACATTTTTTATTAAATTGTGGACTCTTTAAAGTGATTATCTTTGAACATTTATACTTTTCTATAACTTGATTATTTTTGTACCTAATAAAATTCTGAAGAATTTGATGTTATTTCTTAGTGCTCAGAATTGTATTGCCCAGTATTGCCATTAAAGTAAGTTGTTTAAACTATTCAAACTCTTTATGCAAGTTTCTTCTCTTCACTGTTCTTCAAACCTCGATAAAGTCCCTCTTTCCAGAAAACATTGCTGCAGAAGGCATATACTTCTGTCCCTGCCTGACTCATTTGCCAGCCTTTCCCCTGCCCAGAGGCTACAGACCTGTCCCTCATTTTGGTTCTGTTGTCCAACCTTCTAAGAGCAGAGTTGATGCTGATTTCAGGCCTGGTTTCTCAGGGTTTTATCCAGTCTGCTCTCGGAAACTGGTGAGGATTGAGATCATAAAGCCTCTCTGGGCAAACTGCTCCTCTGCTTGCCTGTCCTTATGGTGAAAAAGTCTTTCCAGATATCTGACCTGGAGCTCAGTTAATTTAATCCAGCCACCATTTTCCTTGCATTCTCCATCACTACCAAGTTTGTTTCTATATTAATTTATTTGCCTTTCATGCTGATCTCTATGTCCAGTTACCTGTGGAATTTTCTCTGCAGTCAGTATTTTTAATCAAATAGATCAGTCTTCTCTATGTCCAGTTACCTGTGGAATTTTCTCTGCAGTCAGTATTTTTAATCAAATAAATCAGTCTATCATTACAGTGCAGCACCTTAAACCTAGAAAGAGCTGAATGGGAATTGAAATGCCTGTTAGTTTAATGTGATGTAAATAAAATACTTGACCAGAGTGTCCTTTCTTTGGAAGAGTTTGTTTTCTTTGGGTGTGGATCATCTGTAAGTGGAGAAGGTGATGGTGACAAAAACGAAACAGGAGCCCAACTGGTACAAAAATTAGAGGTATGAGAGCCAAAGGCACATGTGTTTAATTTCTCAATAGGGCTGAAGTTTTATTCAAGGACTAGAAGGATGCAGTTGAATTGGGCAATCCATAGTACAAATTCTCTACCGTCCTGAACAGAGTGACAATAAACAGGGTGACAATACAGGTTTAGTCTTTTAGAGAGAATAGCTTAGCATTTCAAATAATTTAATTGTCTTTAATCATGCAATCAAAGTGTATCAATCAAGTGTGAAAAAGGGCTCAATAAATTTAATCATGAAACACTAAATTATGGAACGATGATAGGTTTAATTTTGTCTTTTATTTCTTTTGATGACACAGAGAAATCTATTGATTATGATGCTCAGGTAATTACCTATCAAAGTGATGGGTTTAACAGCACATGATTTATTGTGTTTTCTACTTGAAAAATATGTTTCATTTGTGAGAAAAAAACCTCATTTTGCTATTTTTTAGATTTTCACTAGCAATCTATTTCTAAATGGAATCAAGGGACTCTCTTGTACACCTGGCCTCTTATATTATCCAGCATCAGATTTCTTGGTCATTTTAAGCACAGTTGAGAACCTACCAGCAACATTATCTCTAAAATGACATTATTTCAGCTTTTCTAAGTATCTCTGTGTAGAAGTGTTTTAATGGGAGAACTTGCTTGTGATGTTTTGTCTTCAGATTTTTCTTCCTCAAGGGAAGCCTGTTAGTCTTTTAAAATGACATTATAAGTTGCTCAATAACCAGCTTGGGAGTTGGAAGAAATCTGTGAGGAATGCTGGAAGGAGAAGAGACCTTTTGAGTAACAATTTACTAGCTGTTTGTGGAATGCTGAGTTAATATAAAGCTATATTACTATTCTACCAGTGCTAATAATGCATAACATTATTCTTCTGTATTGCATTTTTAGAATAATCTATGTGAACATATCAGTCTTCACAGCATCCTGAGAGAGAGATAACTATCAACATTATTCTAATTCTTATCGTGTATTAAATGAGAATTACAACTGTTTCAAATAGAGAGCTCAACAAGAGGAAAACCAGCATGTTTCCTACTAAAAGTCCTGTAGCAGGTTGTGTTGATCATCCCATACATCGTTCTCAAGCTAGTTGTTATACTTTACCTTTGCAAAAACACCTCTTATCATTCTAATTTACAAATTTCCTATTTTGCCAAAAATTATAAATGGCCCATGTTGGGTTCAATCTTTTGTGGAAAAGGGAGCCTAGATGAGGTTGTCCAGCACACTGTCCAGTCATGTCTTGGAAACCCACAGTGATGAGATAGGTTTTATCATGGTTTTACCATGCCTCTGGGCAAGTTATTCCAGTAAATGGTTGTTCTCAATGTAAAATTTTTTCTCATATCAAAATGAACGATCTTGGTAGAAAATCAAAATGTACTTCAGAATGGCCCATAAATGGTTATGCAGTAGATTGCTGCATAAGAGAAATGTATGTGAATGAGTCCATCTGTCTTCCTGTGTGAGGCAGGGAGACAGAAACCACTGTGCGCTCACTGTAGTGCGGAAGTCCACAGGTTTTCTGGGCTGCAGCTTGGATTTTGGTTGTTCTCTGCTTTCAGGCTTCTGACCATACCCAGCCCTATTCCTGAACTTGAATCTCAAACTTAGGGAAAGCTATTGCATTTTTGTCAAGTTCTTGATTTTATTTAGCACCAGTTCACATGATCAAATGGGGGTTTGGTTATGTGGGCAGTGTAGTTTGGTTATGTAGGCAGTTTAGTTAAGCAGAAGATGAAAATACACTTACTGCTCTAGTAAGGAGAATGACTATTGAGTTAGTACTGTTATAGATACACCTTCTTGACAAAAGTCTTGATCTTGCAAGAAGTTCAGCTGAACTACTGCAGAAGCACTGTGCAAAATCCTTTTGTGGCATGGGGAAGGAAGAAGCTTACAGTAGTACCTTTAAAATGATGAAATGTTAATTGGTGACTCACAATGCTGAGGTTTCTCTGGTGCTGTTTTGTATTCTGCATCTGCCTAGGTATGTTTGTTTCTGTGAACCATGTAAACTGTTATTTCATGCATAAAAGCTTTGATTTAAAGGGCTCAAATAATTAATGGCTATATTGCCTACTCAATAACCTATCAAGCTATTGAAATATACTCTCTTCCATTATATATTACCTTATTTTAATAAATTTCTAGCGAGTACACCTGACTTGTACAGGATGAATAAGATTATTTTCAAAATTCTTTATGCATTTTTCTCTCTGTCTTGCTGACCCAGCATGCCCCTACTCCACTCCCTGCTCACACTCTTCTTTCTCGTCTTGGCTCCCCCTTCCTCACTGCAACAGTGAGTTTGTTTACTCAGGCTCTTCAGCTATCAAAAATTCTCTCTTATGACTTCTTCCCCCTCACAGCCTTTGAATAACACTTCCTCTCTAGATCTTAATTTAAAACTCTTATTTTCTTCAGTTGCAATGGTGCTTTTAATTGTAAATGGTGGCATTTAATGAAGATTACTGCTGAATGAAAAAATTATTTTATTTATTAATTTGGGGGCAAATTAGACTCCCAGGTGTGATTCTGTGATTACTGTTACTACTTTGAGTGAGACTTCAATTCTGTGTTTAATTTTTTTAAGAAACATGCTTCTCTTCTCACTTGGGTTCCTTTAATAGTTGAATAATGGTGCAATGAATCATTTTAATATTAATCCACTCTGTCCAAGTCAGATCACAAATTTGGAAACTGTTTTACTGCAGAACATGCACTGCTGGGGATAGTCTGTACTGCAGACTTTCCAGGGATGGAATTACTAGTCCTGTGCTCCAGCTGCAAAGCCTCCCTTTTCTGGGGAGGTGGCCAAGGCAGCAGTAGATTTATTCCCCATGCTATAGAAGAAAAGAAAAAAAGGGTTTATACACTTTGTAGTCTTCTGCCATGGTTTGTGCCTCTAGGACTTTTTTCAATACTGTGGATGGCATCACTGTCTGTTTCTTGCATCTTTTTTTTTGACATGTATTTCCCAGTTCATGGCGTAAGACAGATCATAGCGACTCAGGCAGAAAGACTCAGTCCTGACAAGCTTTTTAAATCCAAAATACTGTATGATTTTCAAAACCTTTTTGGTCTGCCTCACTTGCAAATTTCATTTATAGCTAATTAAAAAAAAAATAGGCAAAAGGCAGAAGTCTTGATGCTCCTTCACCTTTTACTTACCTTTCTGTTCTTTTCACCTGCACATATATGTCCTAAAATAAGATTCTGTTCTGCTGCTCATCCATGAGGCACTCATGAGATTCTGACTTTGAAATTTCACTTTTCTTTGTTTTGTAGAGAGTGGTAGGCATTAGACTAAATCAGGGCATGTTCCAAGAAGGTTGTGTCTTTACTCTGAAAGTTTAGTCTCCATTTTCAGAGGAGATTTCCTATGTGGCATGATTTGCCAGCCAGTTTTATCAACGGATTTTTTTTTTCCCAGAACTCTTTTACCACGGCCCTCCAAACTTAGCATGTGTTTTTTGAGAGTCTTGACAACTTTAAAATTCCAAGTGTGAAAGTACAGATTCAGTTTTCTAGAATCTTGGCTTGCTGTTTGTCTGACTTGTGTTCCTTAAAAATAACTGAATATGAAGATTCCTAGTTCAGCCTTTTTTTTTTTCTTGAGGTGTTAGACTGCAAGTATTTTCTTCAGGACTTGGAGAGGATCTTTGATGATAAAGACATAATCAAAATTTGGTTAATACTGCCACATGCTTACCAATTCTGCAGAAAGCTTATTTTGTTACAGCCACTTAACTTCCTTCAGCAAGTGTTAAATGCACCCCTTTCTTTATTTCAAACTTCACCTGTCTTTCATTGTGGCAAATTTAAACTTCCATTTAGAAATGATACCAATTACTTTTGTGAGTTTCTTAATAAAAATTGCAGTAGACAATCTAGTAAGAATTATGTGTGCCTTCATTTGACAAACTATATAATACACTTTTCATTTTATATCTGCTTCTAACTTGAAAATGCCTTATCGGATAATTTCAATCTGTTTTCTCTACCAAATCACCAATTAAGAATTTTAGATTACACAGGATTTGAGGGGAAAAAAAAACCCCAAACCACAACATGTGACAGTATCATCGTCTGTTATTTTCCATCTTACCGGAACATGACTCTCCCACTCCCGAGCTGAGATTTACATCCGCAGCCCTTACTTGGCAGTCAGTCTCTGAAGGACTCAGAGGGGAGCTCCAGTGAAGCCTTTACTGGGGGCTGCAGCGCCTCCTTCCCAGCTGCCAGCTCTGAATCCCAGGGGAGTGAGGAGCGATGCCTGAATGAAGCAGAGCTCCGCTGGTATCAAACTTGCTACATGCAAAAGCAGAGGGCTCACAAAGTACAAATCCATGCAGTGGCTCCAGCCTGCAGACCTCTGCACATATTCATTGATACACAGTTATCACCTTTGTGTCCAGTCCTCCAAAAATTCTGTGTGCAGACTGCATTCATGAGTGCTTTCACATAGTTCAACATTCTTAAGTTTTTCTAATTTCAGAAATCTATGAATCAGGCAGCTCAAGGGTAGGTAGCTGGTAAAATCAGGCTGCCTGCATGGGCCTGTGTGGCAGAGCAGCCTGTATGTTGTAAGGCTTATTTCCATTAGATGATTTACTGCCTTATTTCACAGAAAACATTCTAGGACATATAGACATATTTTAGCAGGAATTTCACTTCTGATTATGGTCTTATTCTAAGGTTTACTCTGATTTAGTCTGCACACGTAACTTCAGTGACAACTGTTTGGGAAACTGTTATTAACTCAAAAGATGCCTTTTAAAATTGTATATTCCAACTGGCTTGCAGGGAACAAGCCAATCAGTTGGTGAACTTGCACAAAAACATGCATTTGGCGAGAACCAGTTCAGATCCAGTGCTATCCAAGGACTCTGTGGGGGTGAGGAGGTGCAATTTTCTTTGTCCATTAGAAAGCAGTCAAATTTTGAAAGCACTTGTCTGTTTTGAAGCTGCATCATTAAAAATTGGCACTCAAAATGGAAATCCTTGTTGCTTCATCACATGGACCTTGTAAAGTAAATATGTGGTGACCACTTGAAGTCATAGGGGCAACTGTAGGTCAGACATTGATGCCTTGACTTTCCCCACTTAACAGATGCACTAGAGCACTGATGGGTAAAGAAATATTCCACATGAGGAAGAGCATCAGAATGCATCTCTACAAGGGCTTGGCTTTGAGAGGATGGTCCTGAAATATTAGCAAGAAGAGTAATATAGGAAAAGTTTGTAGTGCTTTGAGAATTTAAAATGTAAGTTTCCAAGGTGAAGAGAGTTCTAGATACACAACCTTTATCAGAAGCATCACACAATATAAAGAGTATTGTTGTTGTCCAGTTAAAGTGAGTCAAGAAATGTCTGTAAAAATTACATGGTAAATTCTCTCTCAATGACTTGCATACCAAATTACCTCACTTTGTACTTTACAGGAAGAGACAATTTCTAACACCCTGTGCTGCACCACCTGTGGTCTAAAATCAACATATGTGCTTTCTTCTCCTTTTTGACCATCACTATCAGCAAATATATTTAACTCAGAACTTTGCAAGAGGTTTTTTGACTGATGCATAAAAGTGGATGAAAATACAGCTATAATGCTTTATGGCTGACTAGTGCTGCATTTGTAGCAGAAGTAACTTAGCTTTCTTGACCCAGTAAATAGATTTGATCAGCAGTTTTGTATTACACAGCAAGGTACTCTTTGTGTTGAAAAAAACTATACTTTGCTGGCTATAAAGAAATTATAAACAAGAGAGATTGGAAGCTTAAATTGTTTAGTATTTTAAGTGTGCCATTATGGGTATACAAGAATCAAATAACAAATATTGTGGCATTGTCAGGTCCTAGGAAGTTGCTCCATTGAGTTACTTGTATGCAACTTCCCTGATAGCTGAGAGCCTCTGTCATCATGTCTGGGACACATTCCTCTTTCTGTGGCCTCTGTTAATAAGATGACTAGAGGAAGAGAGAGCACAGCATAGGTTTCCCTAGTTCTGCTGATTCCTGCCCATTGGTGCAAGTCAAATCCATGCATGGTACTCCAACATATGTTGGGAGACTGCATCCAGGCACAGTCAGGCCGTTACTGGATGGGTGCCCAGATGGCCAAGGGCCATCAGTGGTCCCTCACCCCTTGACAGTGACTCTGGGTTGCTTTGCAGTAATTACAGCAGAGGACCTGTGTCTGTGGTACTGGAATTGAGGTGATTGTGTCGATACTTCTGTGATCTGAGTGGGCAGACACCTCAGCTGGATACTGATGCAATTAATAAGTGTTATGGCTTTGCTCCAAGTAGCTAGATCCTGAAATACTTCACCTCTTTTAATTGCTGAAAGGGAAGGTAGAGCTGAGGATTGTGAAAATCTAGAAAAGAGAAGAAAGGTGACAGCTCCCAGTGGGGAGAGAAGATTCTGCATACTTGTGTTTCTGTATTAGTTGGCTGTTTGTACATACACAAATGCCAGTGAAGCTTAAACATGTGGCTGTCATGTCAGCCACAGTTTTAAGGGAAGTAATGCCTTTGTTATGAGTGAGGTGAATTTTGAGGCTATCAGTACAACATGGTAGTGAAGATCAATGCATTATCCCAGTATAAAGGGAGAAGAGACCACTGTGTGTACAATTTAGATGATTAACGCAATTGGAAGTAAACATAAAATGTGTGTCTTCATTTTGGATATAGGCATGGAAAAATACTACAGAAGTGGAAAGTTCGTGATCAGAAATTAACTAGATCAATTTTATAGGAAAAAGAGATTGCTCTTCTCACTTCACTGTGGGTAGAAAAAACTTAACATTGGAGGAGAATGTAGTTCGGTATCATCCTAGCAGTGAGTATCTGCCTGTCCACTGTGGGGTGTTTGTGCTTAAGAAACTTAGTCTTCTGAAACTGATGCTTCTATAGACAAATTTCTCTTGGTGCTGGCCTCAGAGTCACAAAAATGTTTTAAAACACTGTTATTCTTCATTCTCTCTCTACTGGCCCCACTCTAGTGGTAAACTCAGCACTTCCGTAAAGATGTGCTACAGGACAGCCGTAGTAAAAGAAGTTTTTTTATACTTTCATTTGCTGTTATATGAAAATGAAGTAGACACAAGCAGGTGACAGCACTTAAAATCTAATGCAGAAGTCTTCTCTTGTCTAAAACAGTCATGTGAACAAATGTTGGGTGTTACTTCCACCACAAAAGATTTGGAAGTACCGTGTAGCATCTGTAAACCTGCTTTCAAGATAATCTAAAGACATTATTTTCTTAGAACCACCCCTTTCCCCCCCTTTTTACTCTAATCTTGTAATAGCCAGATGATTTATGTAGAAGATATCATTCGGCTTTTATGTTGTGAGCAACAGAAGAATGATTGCTTCTAAAGTGTTGCTTTTTAGTGAAATATTAATGGAGAGATAATCCATTTACATTTTTACAGCGGAAGTTTTGTAATGGTTTTGAGATTCATTTAATCTTTGCATTTGTGAAACAGCCTCTACTGAAATACAGCTGAGGTAATTTGCTGTGGAAGAATAAAGTAGTTTGTCACAAAGAAAAAAAATTTGAGGTTCCATACAAAATCCTACTGTTGAAATAATCATCTGTCTTTTAAATATTCTAAAATATTTTTTCACAAGATTCTTGTAAAGTGGACCAGAATTGTAAATTCCAAATGCTATATTTTCAGTAAGGTTTGTGAATGCCTTTATGGGTAGATATGAGATGAATAAATATGGGTGGCATGTTAGTCTGTATTAATCTTCTCAACAGCAGTTGTTTGCTTGTTCTGCCCTATCCCATTGAAATTCTCTTCTAGGTGACCAGTGTTTTGATCTGCTTGTGTCACACAGTCCAGCTGGAAAAAGCACCAAGACTGCCATTATTCTGTGCTATAAGGGCTGTGTAATTGCAGTATAGAGCAATTTTCATTTACTAATGAGTGTTATGTTACTCTACTGTCTTGGCATTGCAGGAACTAGACAGTGATTATTTGAACTGCAGACAGTGACCTGCTTATATGTTTTCTGCGGCTTAGGTAACCTTTGCAGAAGAATTGGAGCAGGGAACGAGGGAATAAAGAGGAACTGACAATGCACATCTGGTCAGGCAGCTTATTGGTAGTCGGCGATGTTGCACTTTGGGAAAAAAACCCCACATGCAACCAAAAAATATAATATAGCTGACCAAATGCTTGGATGCTTCAGCACTAATAAGGAAAGAACCTGGGGCATGAAAAAAAAAAAGCTGTCCATGTGAGGAAACTTATCCTATTAGTAAAGCCTTGCTACATTCTGTTTCTTTCAGATCTTTTTCAGGATGGCAACATTTTAAGTTAGAATAACTTGACTCCTATGGCCGGCTGTGCTCTTAGCATTGCTATTTGTTGTATTTCCTTGATTGACTGTTGGCTTGTATCCCCTGTTTGTGTGTACAAAGATGTCTGTGTAAATTGCAAACAAAGGCAGGTGATTCCTTGACTTCCTTTTTAGTATTCTGCTCCAGTACCTGTAATAATTGGACAAATGACGTGAAGTTCTCTGGCATTATGCATGATGTAGCTGTGTGTGAACACTCAGCCCCACAGCTCAGGGAGCTCTCATGGCCTCTTGTTATGTGATCAGATAGTGAACAGAGGACACATGCTAGAATTACCATTTGCACACATGGCTGTACAGCTTGGGATTCTGGATGGCTCCTTGAACAGCACTTACTTCTGAAAGTGTAGCAGAGGTGGAAAAAACCCACTACTCAAGTTTGCTTCTTTTTCTTGCACAGAATCCATGAAGAACTGGGGTAGCACACCTCCCTGTAAGAAAAGAGTACTCAAAGCCAAAGGAGGCCTACAGGTTTTCTTCTTTTTTAATAAAAACAGATCTTGTATGGCCCATTCTTCTTAAAAGCTGTTACAGGCAGCGGCAAATCACTGAAGTCCCTGTATCCTATATCAAGCCACTGGGTGAGGAAAAAGGGAAGGGACAACTATGTATTTTTAAAAAAGCTTAACGGAGGGAAAATATATCTTATTCAAATTTGAATATTATCTGAAAGATATTTTGGTATAACCTATTAAGGCAGTGGTTTCAAAACAAGTCCCTACTGGATGAAATTTTCTTGTCTGGGCTGTGGATGGAGATCAGTCAAGGCTTACAGGATGGTGGGTTTGGATGTAAGATATGAAATACACCCTTCTGAGCAACTGCGTGCAAGATGGACAGTGCTCTGACTCAATCCAAGAAGCTTTTCTAATGAAGAAACATAGCTGGCAACATGTGACTGAATTCCTTGGTTTGCTCTGCTTGTGCATGTGGCTTTTGCTTTACCTATTAAACTGTCTTTATCTCAGCCTGTGAGTTTTCTCACTTTTACCCATCCAATTCCTTCCCCCATTCCATCAGGGGAGTGAGGGAGTGGCTGTGTGGAGCTTAGTTGCTGGCTGGGGTTAAACCACAACAACTTGCAACTTTCAAATATAAAGTCCTTGGCTAATTTTAGGCTGAATTCTAGAGGGGAGATGATATGTCCCTGGAATGCATCATTCATTTTCACATTTAGTACTTGTTCAGAAATGGAGCTAAAACTATTATCCTCAATGCTTAAACAAATCTTGTGAATTACAAAAAGATTTCTACACAAATGGGTCATGGAAAAACTATACTGAGTTCGATATCAGTCTTCAAAAGTGACCTAGTTTTCTGTGGGGAAATTTACTGGCTGTTTACACTTTTATGAGTGACTTTTTAAAATAGAAGTTTTCGTAATTTGAAGATCAGATTTCAAGTCGAGGTCATTTTACTAGAAAGTGGCTTTTAGATGGGGAAATAGTATATTATAGAAAAAAATTAGAGTGTGACTCATAAAACAAACGAGGCTTAGTTGAGGTTGCTCTTGCAATTAACTATAGATTCCACAATTCAAGATTGTCCTTTTCAGAAAAGCAATTACCCTGTCATTAAGACAACCTACTCTGAATCCAAAACTTTGCTCTTTTCATCCTGAATTTCTCTGTCAAGCCCCTGTTCAAAGAGAACCTTCAAATGTAAGCTGTATTTAAGTAAGTGTAACCAGTAAAGTGAGTTAACCTGAAATTACTCTAGGAGGAATGGTAAAAGCAATTGTAGCAGTCTCTATATAAAATAAACCAGAAAGAACAAAAAGAAATAACGTTCTATAGGGAGATCAATAATGAGCAGGACTCATGTTTTCTAAAGACCTTGGGAACCAGCCCATAACTTGTTAAATGCTGCTGACACTGAAAAGACTGATTTCTTTTTTCCCCAGAAGGCTGAAGAGCAGCAGACCTCTGACAATTAAGACCTTTTAAAAAAATGTCAGTTTTGACATCCAAACATCCAAACCAAAGACATGCAGGGAAACTGTTAATTAGTCTTGAAAATCCCGTGGTGAAATCCTTCACTTCTGGTCCTTGATATCAGAGACATTTCAGTGTATACCTTTGGTCAGCTGAAGAGGTTACATTTCCCCTTCTCTGGGTCTAGTACTTTAAACTCCCTTTGAGCCCATGTGATTTATTTTTCTGTGCTCTGAGTGCCCTGTGCAATATTGTTCCTTGGAAAAAACCTGTGAAGAAGAAAAGACTGTGAAGATGTGGTGTCCTGAAAAGGGAACTGTGGTCAATTCCTGTGCTTTAACAGACATTTGCCATACAGCAACAAAAATAAAATGTTTGGTAGAGTGTGTTCATTGGAGACAATGCTTTCAGTTTGCTGGAGCAATCTGTCATGGTAACCTCATGAAGCTGCTGACCTAAAAGAAACAAACAGCATCTATCCAGGTTTTTTGATCCTTCACAGATTTGGTACAGGTAAGAACTTATCTCACTAGTGCTGCACATCAGATCTGGAGGGTAGAAGTGCTTTTTGGTCTATTTGTTCCCTTTTTTTCCTCAAAATGTTTACTGGTAGCTGGAGCACAACATTACTTAAAGCTGTGATGCTTGTTTTCTCTTTTAAACTGTGCATTTCTCCGTCTGCTTTCGGCTTGGTGAAGCTCTTCTCTTCTCTTCTCTTCTCTTCTCTTCTCTTCTCTTCTCTTCTCTTCTCTTCTCTTCTCTTCTCTTCTCGTGAGTGGAGGAAAACTGTATTATTACAGCCACGATTTTCTTGCATCTGTGCTCTACATACCCCTGGAAAATTAGGAAACACTTTGACTATATTTGTTGCTAGGACCTCTTTTCAAAGAAGTGCTATAACAAACCATTGAAGAAAACTTGGGTTTGCTGATGATCACTAGGAATGTTTGCTAGCCTTAAAACTGCACGAGCTTATGGGGAATTGTGGTGTGTTCTGATGAGTGTATTTTATTAACAAGATGCTTCATATTTTAATGGGCTGTTTCTCTCAGTCATTTGAGGTGCTATTATGCTAGTTACTCAATTTTATGAAGTCAAACAATAAACATTAAAAGTAAAACCTCAGGAAAATTGCCAGAGTGTAAAATAGATCTGTCCCTCGGTAGTTTTAATTTACTTTCATTTTCAAAATGTTTTTCTTTTAGTTTACTAACATGTATTCTAGTATTTTGAGCAAGGAAAAACAGGCTTTAATCTAGGCCTCTAGGTCTGAAGACACTGAAAGGAGTGATCTATTTTCTCCAGAGGATGGCAAGCTTTGTTTCCGGTTAACCCAAGCATTTCCAGTATGAGGCCTGTCAATGCTACTGCACTTGAAATCTTTGTGATTAAAACATAGTGAAGTTGAACTTGGAAGTCAGGTCAGTAAAAACCCTAAATGGTTAAATTAGAACAAATAGGTAATTGGTGTATGTTTAATGTTTTCTGCATTACAGTACTGACACCTTTTTATGTTCATGAAAAATGAAGTTGCTTAGCTTTCACATGCATGAATCTGAGAGATTGAGTGTTTTGTTTGGGCAGAGATGTGAAAGTAAATACACAGCCTAAGGGGCAAATAATGCCCATTAATTCCTTTTACTTTCACCTGGTGTGTGGACATGTAATTAAGTTTCATGTTACCATCAGAAAACCCTATGCTGCCTGATTAATGTGTCTTTCAAAGGTGTAGGAAGGTGTAGTTATTTCTCAGGAAGGAACAAGACCTCCCTTCTCCAAGGTGCATTGTAAATCATGTGGGCAATGAGAGAATGGAGGTTCCACGTTATGGTAAGCCCAAAATTTCTAGTCGGGAATCTCTCCTGCTCTGCAGAACCATTGCTTACTATTCAAGTTATTAGCCCGGGGCACAAAAGGCTCAGTTTCGTGGCACAGATGGCTTTTCATCTGCCCAGACAGCTGGGCTGATTTCACCCTTGGACCTGTTCTATGGGAGGCCTTCAAAAAGCATTAAGACCTGTAGGGTTTGGGCTCTGCTGTTGAATAAGTGCACTCCTCCCAGCTGCTAGTTTGCTGAAGACACAGTGCAAGTGTGTTTATCATTCTGGAGCTTTCAAAGCAAAGAGTGAATGTGCCTGTCATCATGTCTTGACTGTTTGTCAAAGTTATATTGCTCTGTAGACTTTTAATTTTAAAATGGTGTTTTAAAAATATTGAAAGAACCTTGAAGAAAGGGTTATTAGAGGAACAGTGACCTTCCCTGTGGTCAGCAGCATTTCTGTTCCCCAGTCAAGCTGTTCAGGTGTGGGAGCAATGCAATGAACTGAGTATACAACCACCTCTCTGTGAATTGTGGCACTGGAGACAGAAGCACCTCAATTAGAGGACAATTTCTGACCACCCTGTGGGTGACTGGGGCTAATGCCAACACTTGCCAGGGACTGCTGTGCAAAGCAGTGACAGCTCAGGTCTCCAAAGGCTTGTTAACACCCAGCACCACCTGGGACAGACGAGTTGGCCCTGGAAGCAGGGAAGTTGCATTCAGCAGTGTTGTTTCTGAGTGAATAAATCCATCTGGGCCTGAAAAGCTGACATGGGGCCAGCTCTGATGTCTCTCCATCTGTGGCACAGTTTCTTACGGCCCCACTTCTTCCTGGGATCCCTTGATTTCAACTGTACCATCTGCCTCCTCAGTTTTGGGACTGAGAAAATTGATAATGGCTGTGTCTGCTTCTGTAGCCCAGTTTGGACGTCTCTGCAGCCCAGATTAGTTGATCTCATGGGTCATGATCTTGTTTAATGCACAAATATCCTGTATTTGTTTGGGCCTTTTGGTTCTGACTTACTTGGCATATTTAGTAGAGATGGTTTTTATTTTCTGTGGGAGAACAGCAGCATCCCTCTGTCTCTAGGCCCTCAACCCTCAAGCTGAAACGTATTAAGTAGGGTAAGGGTGAGGAGAAAGATCCTGACTGAGTGGAAGGGGAAAACCCAGCATCAGAAACTGGAGAGTGGTAGGGACAATTCCTCTGATCTATAGTTCCTGATCATCAGGTAGAACTATAAGCCAGCATTTCAGAACAGTTTGAAGCAGTAATGGGAGAAGCTGCATTAGAGTTAAACCCTTCAATACATTTGCTGCAGAGTTTTTCATCATTGGATGAAAAAGGATGTAATTTAATGAGTTCTGATTAAAGCAATGTTAGATGTGACCAAAACAACCCCCGAACAAATACAATTGTGCCTTAAATAGAAAAGGTAGTGGAGCCTATGAATGCTTCCCAATTCTTTGGACTTGTTCTTGGGTTGGTGGATTTCTTCCTTCTTTTGTTTTCCTTACTCCCCTGCATCAGGCAGTGCTTGGGATCATCACCTTGTTGTCACATTTGCTTGGGGAAACAAATCTGTCACAGCGGTTTCCTGTCAATACCCTGTCTTGAGTTAGCAGCATGTGTCTAGCTCCAGCACTGTAGGATGATGTAGCTTTTGCTGATAGAAACCCACTCTTTTCATTATCTATTGAAGAATGAACCACACGCTGGCATTACCCAGATTTGGAAACCAAGTGTGCTGTCAGAAGCAGAATATGTAGCAATTCTTTGAAGTCACAGTTATAAACTCTATACTTTATGTATAGAGTTTATAACTTCAGATTTCTGTGGAGCATAAAATTATTCACATTCAGGATAAAATCTCTGATGTTCTGTGGTTTTTCAACCCCACTTTTTATTTTTTAGCATTTATATAAAAAACAACTTATGTGGCATTAATATTTCCAGTGTAGTGCTATACCCACATGTGCAAAGATCCCCACAGAGAGCTGTCAGTGTCTTTACTTTTCTCTCACCTGTTTCTTCATTCTCATTAGGAGTTTACATTGCCTGGTGTATTACTGATGGTGTCAGAGTGGCCAGTGATTTGAAAAGACTGATTATGTAAGAACTGTTGAGTGGCTATCTGTACCAGTTTGCAGAAATGTATTCCTATAACAGGATTTTAAAATAGACTTGAATCAATCTACAAGGTGAGATAGTAGCATTGTTTGTAAGGTAATGTGTCCTAAGAACAGATACTTAAATGGCAATGACAAGCACTAAGCAAATGAACATTTGTCTAATCAGGTAATGAAACTCACTGCACAGCTATAGTGTGAAAATGGTGAATGTTACCTTGGAAATAGCTTTACTAAGAGTTGTATCAGAGGTCAGAAATTGTAGCTCTGCTTTCACCAAGATATGGAAAGCAGAGATTCAATAAATCCCAGAGTAAATAGGGCATGTGAGAGGACAGAAGCCAAAGAGGATAATGTGCATTCATCTACAAATGTGGATCTGCATAAATCTTGCTGGTTGTTTTTGTGACACCAAGTTGAGCAGGAGTATTGATCTTCTGGAGGGTAAGAAGGCTCTGCAGAGGGACCTGGGCAGGCTGGATTGATGGGCCAAGGCCAACAGTATGAAGTTCAACAAGGCTGAATGCAGGGTCCTGCACTTGGGTCACAACAGCCCCTTGCAAGCCCAGAGGCTTGGGGCAGAGTGGCTGGAAGACTGCCCAATGGAAAAGGAGCTGGGGGTATTCTTCAACAGCCTGCTGAACAGGAGCCAGCGTGTGCCCAGGTGGCCAAGAAGGCCAGTGCCATCCTGGTCTGTATCAGCAATTGCATGGCCAGCAAGAGCAGGGCAGGAATTGCCCCCTGGGCTTGGCACTGGTGAGGCCACACCTTGAGTGCTGTGTCCAGTTTGGGCCCCTCACAGCAAGAAACACATTGAGGTGCCAGAGTGTGTTCAGAGAAGGGCAGTGGAGCTTGTGAAGGGCCTGGAGCACAATTCCTGTGAGGAGCTGCTGAGGGAGCTGGGGGTGTTTTGTCTGGAGAAAAGGAGCCTGAGGGGGGACCTTGCTTCCTACAATTACCTGAAAGGAGGTTATAGTGAGTTGTCAGGCTCTTCTCCCAGGTAATAAGTGACAGGATGGCAGGAAATAGCCTCATATTGCACCAGGGTTTAGATTAGATATTAGGAAAAATTCTTCATAGACTGGTTTGTAAAGCATTGGAACAGACTGCCCAGGTAAGTGCTGGAGTCACACCATCCCTGGAAGTGTTCAAAAGCCATGGAGATATGGCACTTAGGGATATGGCTTATGGTGGACTTTACAGAGCTAGCTTAGGGGTTGAGCTAAATGATCTTAGAGATCTTTTCCAACCTAATCATTTCTATTATTTTCTATGATTCTATTAGGAATTCATGTGATTGCTATTTTTTAATAATCACTGTCTACATAGAGTCATTCAGCTCAGTTTTGCATCATGTGAAAAATTCCTCCTGAAATAAAATGACCACCTGCAATTTAGCTGGAAATTTAGGCTTTTTAATGCAAAAGATCAATAAGAACATTCTCATTTGTATTACTTTTTAAAAGTCTTTTTAGGCAAACAAATGGCTGAACAGAGAATAAATAAACTGCATGGCAGCAGGTCTGAATCAATAGGCTCAAAGATTTGATGGACCACATCAAAACAGACAGCTAGCAATAGCTATGAAAGAGGCTCTGTGACTTAAGGTTATCAGTGGGCCAGTATAGTGGAATGTGAAGGATTCCTTGGGAATCAGCCTCTCTTCCGACAAGATAGTTCAGGAGGCAGTCAAAGTGCCACAATAAGCTCAGCAGCACAAATTTCCCCCTTCCTCAGAAGTGCCAATTTCCCCCTTTCTCACAAATTCCATCCAGAACTCAGTTTGGAAGCAGTTCTGCTGGCCTGGAAACCTGTGGTTGGACCAATGTGCTGGACCAAGCTGGTTCAGCACTTTTGCTGAAGACTGCATCAGTACACGGACAAACCAAAAAAAGTCATAGTCCCACTGTCAAGCTCTTGACTGACATCTTTTCCTATCTCTGTAGTATGATCAATGCTTTAAAAAAGTTAATTTGTGGTGTTTGGCATGGCCCTTTCCCTCACTCTGAAGTACACTGAGCAGTGCCTGGATCACCAGCTAACAGTCATTAACATAAAACAAGTAGGATGCTGTCCTCCGTGATGAACAGGCCTCCCAAAATGGCTGGGCAGTTCTTCCCAGCAGGCAAGCAGACAGTGACTGAACACTGTTTTTCCAAGGAGACTCATTCCAGGATGCTCCTGGATCATCCTGGATCATCCAGCAATGCATGGTTGCACGAGCAATACCCAGAGAAGGTGCAGTCCAGAAACATCTTGGCCAATTCCCTAGCTGACATAAGACCATCTTTTGTTTCAGCATCCTTTAATGTATACCTTTCCTTCTGTTCTTAACACTTAATAATCCATTTGTAAGGATTATGTTACCAGTACCGCTGTTGAGGAGTGACTGACTGCACTTAATACAATGATGCCTGAAGAACAACCAAGAGCAAGGTCCTATTTGTGACAGTAGTTGCTGAAAAAAGTAAGTGCACTTGAAAAAGTAGTCTAAAGACCAAGCAACTGAGATGTAGACAAATTCTAAAATTATTTAAAACACTCTCAGACAAAAGGTAGCTGAGGTGAAGTGAGAAGAGTGAAGAGCCAGGATCCAGCAGGTTCAAGGAAAGATGGTCCAGGCAGAACTGTAGGAAATTTTCTGAATTCCCCAGGGGCTCTGGTTTAGCATCTTCTGCAGCAGTTTCTCTTGGATCCAGTCCGTGGCTCCATTCTCCTTTCCCTGCAGCAAATCTGGATATATCGTATCAGTCTTAGCTTTCTGCAGAATTTACTGCTCTAGGAGTTTATACTGTCTCTTACAGTGCAGTATGCACTCACTCAGCTACTTTTCAACTCTTTCCCCTGGCCCAGCTTGATACTGAGCTGTCTGAAAACAGCAGCACTTTCCTCACCAGTGGATTGGCCCAGAATTAGAATCACAATAAAACAGAATATTCTGAGTTCAAAGGTACCCATCAGGATTGAGTCCAGATCCCAGCGCTGCTCAGGACACCCGAAGAGCCGCACCATGTGCCCAGGGGTATTGTCCAAACACTTCTTGAACTCTGTCAGGCCTGGTGCTGTCACCACTTCCCTGGGAAGTCCATTCCAGTGAGCAGCCTCTCTGGGTCAAAAACCTTTTCCTGACAGCCAGCCTAAAACTTCCCTGAGACAGCTTAGGCCATTCTCTTGGGTCCTGTCACTGGTCACCACAGAGAAGAGATCAGGTCTGCCCCTCCTGTTCCCCTCACGAGGAAGTTGCAGACTGCCATGAGGTCTCCCCTCAATTTCCTCTTCTCCAGGCTGAGCATAGTGTCCTCAGATCCTCATACAGCTTCCCCTCAAAGCCCTTCACCATCCTTGTAACCCTCTTTCGGACAGTCTCTAAAAGCTTAATGACTTTTTTGTGTTGTGGCACCCAAAACTGCCCCCAGCACTGGAGGTGAGGCTGCCCCAGCTCAGAGCAGAGCAGGACAATCCCCTCCCTTGCCAGCTGGCCGTGCTGTGCCTGATGTCCCCCAGGAGAGGGCTGCCCCTCCAGGCTCCAGTTGCAGTGAATTTAGTTTGAATGTGGTGAGTGCTGCAGGGGTGGCACAGCTGTGGGAAGGTGAGCTGTGGTCTTTGTTGTGCAGTCAGTGGTGCCATCCTCTAGTAGCAAGATTGCTGCGAAAGATACCTGAAAAGATAATACAAATGTTGAAGAGGCTCCAGGAGGAGACTGGCATTTAGCAGAATGTCTTTCTTTGAAGACTGACAAATTAATAAATGATGGAATCAAAACTGGAATCCTGCAGTGTAACTTTAGAGTTGGTGGCAGGAGCAGAGCAGCACTTTAACACTTTGCCTGAAGCGAGTGAAAAAAACCCATCGTGAGTTAAATGAGAAATGTTCAAGTCGTAATTGCCTGCTGCAAATTTCTTATTTCCAGTAAACTGTAAACAGCCTTCAGACATAAGTGACCCAGTGTTCAAGACTGCTAAGGACCAAAGGTTGTGTGGGTCAAGTTGTGTTGAGAACATAATCTGAAACAAAGTAACAGGAGAGATGAGGTGAGAATAAATGTACAAAAAGAGCACAGTCCTCTATCTTTGAAACCCCACTCAAAAATATTTAGAGCTGCTTTTGAAGCAAAATACCAAGTCATTGTATTACATGCAAAATGAGAGCATTTGATTTTGAAGCCTTTAAGACATAGCCAGAAGGGCGCAGGATGCCAGTTGCGGCCCTGAGGTAGTCCTGAGTTTTAATGTCAGCCTGTCTGTCTCAGTATGGTATTACTGACCTGCCCATCTTGTGAGGATTAATTACTTAGTTTGCACTGCCAGTTTGAAGACATAAAGCACATCTCATTTCTCATAAGGTCTGCATTAATGACTCAAGAAAGCTCTAAGCACTGGTTTGTTTTCTTTTCAAGTTGTCTGGCAGCACCTTTAAAATCTACCAATGTCTAACCAGATAAGTTTGTTTCAGGCTGAAAGGAAGCAGAGGCTGTTTAAAGATGTTTTCAGTTCACTCAAGCCATTTAGTTTCCTGTAGCTTTAAGTAATAAATTTATTTAGAATATGTTAAAAACTGGTGAAGTTTTGACATTTGGTGAAGAGACATTTGAAGTGCTCTTTGAGTGATTCTGTCCTTAAACTCTTCAAGAAAAGATTATCTTAGCATACAAACTTCAAGCCTTTATACTTTTTTTGCGTTTCATCATTTGGTAGAAAAACCCAGCTATTCCTCCCAGAGTTTTGAGGGGCAGTTGTGCCTCTCCGCTGATTATCTGGGAGCTGCTGTTGGCTTCCAGGGACAGAGAAGAATCAAAGCAAATAACAAGGCCCCTGAATGTTATGGAGGCTATAGAATCAGTCCTAAAGATTAACATGAACCAAACTCTGAAAAAAAAAAAAAAGAGTGCAGATTTCAAAGTCTGCAGAAGGGTAAAAGAATTACTGGACTGGTCTGACACTTAATGATTAGCTCCTGTTCCTCTGAATTGGCCCAGTCTCTTTGTGAAATTACAAAAAACCACATTGGGCAAGCAAAGCGTCTCCCTACACCTTGCTGACAGTAACTCCTGTAGCTGAGTACCAGCACTACACTGGGAGACTGCCTTTGTTTCTTTATTGAGATGATTGACCTAAGGTCAGTGGATAAGTTATTTCCAGCAGTCAGTCAGGTGAGTGGTGGTCTGGTCTCCTAGATTTGAATGGAGCATTTTTTTTCCAGATGAGAGAGCTTCCAGTAAATGAGATATTTTGAGGTAAGCTCTTTCCCATGGGGTTAGTTGATCCAATCTGTTCTTTTTTCTATCTCTTGGTTAGCCCCAGCCGTTTATACTTGTTCACTTTGGGGTCTGATGAAATAAATTCTCTCTGCAGTGACCTTTTTGCTTCAGGTGTGCAGGAAATGTCCCAGTCTGATCATTTTCCCCTCTATGTATGAGACAACTTTTCCACTCTGTCTTTTTCATATTAAGGATACTAGAAGGGAATTTCTTAATACATCTAGTAAATGAAGATTTCAGGCTACACCTAAGCTCCTACTTTAGATTTTAAGATGTTCAGAAAGTAACAGTGGTGTCTGCTCTAGGCTAATGTATGTATGTCTGGGTTTTTGTATGAAGTGTATCAACAGTTATAACATTCCACTGGCATCTTTGTCTTTCTCCATTTATAATCGTTCCAGTGAGAGTCCATGACCAAATATGTGGTCCTTGTCAAATAGATAATGTTCTGTATCAATGTTAGTAGGCAAATCTAAAGAGAGGAGAGGTCAGATAGAAGTAAACTTAGGTTTTATTTACAGTGGTATTTTATCGGTGTTGCTTCTGCAAAAACTGCATTCCTCCCTCCACAAGTTCTTTCAACTCTCCAATAAATCATCTTCTCTACCTAAAGCAGAGGTAATTCAAATGAAAGAAGATTTTGGATCTACTTTTTACCATTTTTTCCCTTGGGGCATAGGTGAAGCTCCAATTTGATGTTACCACCACTGAAATGTCACAAAACCAGGTGACCTGGGATATGAGCAGAGGAAAATCTAGGCAAAACAAGTTTTTTAGTGTTCTTGTCTTCTTAGAAGTCACCTTTGATGCTCTAGTGTACAACACACACTTTCCCTGTATCCAATGCAACAGTTAGGAGAAGTGTTGCTATAACACAAAGCAATAAATTTTAGGAGGCGAAAATAGAAAAGTAAAATTAAGAACCACATTGTTATTTCTTCTTTGCTCTTCTGAATGACAGTACTGAGGGTAGTTCTGTTCTTACTTGATTACCCACCTATGGTACAGCCATCAGGCAAGATCATTTTGTGAAGGGCAAATATTTAGATTGTATTTGTTGTGCTTGTTCACAAATCCTATTCTTTGCAGGCTTTTTACTTCTGCTTTCTGAGTGGCACTTCTGTCACATTTTTGGACTAGCATAATAGTGGTTGACATTTTTATATCCTGAAGGCCTGCAGAGAATTTTAGTACCTGTAGGAAAAGTTGCAGATCTGGAAATGTATATTTAGGTGGGAGTAAATCATTCTACATCATCCCTGATTTAAGTATTTTGAATGCCTGTTAGAAAGACCCTCTTTTTCCTTTTGTATGTAGCTTCTCCTCGGCAGCTGTTCTAACATAATAGAAAATACCATTGCTAAGAGGAATCCTCTCTTCTCCTTTCCACTGAATTGATGTGACATGATATTCAGTCAAAATAAATGCCAATGGCAAAATAAATCTTTCAGGAAAAACTGAAGCACCTTCTGGGAAGCGGTGGCTCCGCAGTGGTTGGGTGGAAGAGTGGCAGAGCAGCTGTCATTGTTTCAAACGGGGTTTTCAGTGGGAGAGCCAAGTAGCAAGAGGGGAACGTGTGTAAGTGCCTCCAGTGAAGCTGGGCATGTCCCACAGTGATGTCTGATGAGAGGAAGATGTAAAAGAGATGGGTTGCTTGTTCCCTGGGAATAATTCCTTTTTATTTGCCTTTGTGACTGCCCAGATTTCTACGGGCTGGAGAAGGTCAGGAGACCTCTTCCTCTGTCCAGGTTAATTTTGCAGAGTAAGCTAGAGGGCTACAGGGTATAGCATGGGTTTGTGCAGCAGAAGCAGCTGCCTCAGTCAGACTCTCTGTGTGTTTATTAATAATGCTTTGAGGGAACATGGAAATGCTAACAGACAGGTGCACAGATCTCTAGATTTTGCACTGTGGTAGCAGTGAGGGAATCCTGCATAATAATTGGCCAGAAGGAATGGCAGAATCTCTGTAGCCCCAAACTAGCTGCTGATTGCTACTCTTTCCCCTCAACTCTCTGTGCTACTTTGGGTAGCATCACTTCTGCTAAGCTTCAGTTAATTCATCTGTAAAGTCAGGATAATCAGATTTGCCTCCCTTATGGAGATTAATTTATTAAGTTTATATTGCAAAGTGGTGTGAAGGCATAAAATGTTATGGAAATGTTGAGTGGTAGCCATGTTATATTAATTTTGTTTATTGAGTCCCATCACACATAATGTCAATGCGCTTCTACAAATTATGGCAGCACAAGCTAATCAAAATGTAGGCTGTTCTAATGCTGGTTTTTATTTTGCAATACTCTTGCTAGTTTTCCAAATCAATATGAGTTGGGTAAATAAATAAATGGCCTGTCTTTTGTTTAGCAGCACAGGCTGTTTCAAAGTGTGCTCTGGAATATGGCTGGGAGCTTTCCTCTTTTCTGCTTTCTGTATTCTGATCATCTCACAATTTCAGCTCCTCTGTCTTGTTTTTCCTGTGCTTTTTTAAAAGTGATTCTCCTTCATTTAAATCTATTTGACCCTTGATTTTTAATTGCTTGGCCTAATGCTATCACTTTCATTGATTTTGATTTGAATTTCACTGCATCTTACCGTCCTGGTAGGTACGAGCTCAGTACTAAATGTAAACTTATGGGGAAGTAACATGTGTAAACTGTATGGGGAAGAAAGAGTATTAAGGGCCTGGCTACTTCATCTACCAGGGGATAGAGTGATTGAGTGTGCAGTACTAAAAGTTTTGCTCTGCCTTTTCCTGTTGTGAGCAAATGTGTTTTCTCAAACCCACAGACAGGAAAGGAGGCAATACTTGGCAAAGAAGTTTCCATTAAAAGCACTTGCTGGAAATGTCTGCACAGTGTTCCTGAAAAATGCATTTCAGGACTGCACTCTTCAATTTGCATTCTTTAAAATGTACAAAGAAATTTGTCAGGGGACCTATGTGTCTCGTTCTGGAAGTTGTTGCAATATAAAGAAGTCCATCACAGCCTGAGCCACTCAAAAGGCAAACCCCCAGGTGATCCCTGAATCCTAGAGGCAGGTTGTTCAAGAGAGAAAGGCATTAGCAGTGACACAGAGGGCATGAAGTCCACTACACAGAGAGCTCGTCTCTTGTTCTTCACTCTAGTGGCAAAATGAAATTAGGTATTCCTATAATCAGACCATTTTCAAGCAAAATTGTCTTGAGGTGAATGAAAAAGGAGGGGTTGAAGAAGTAGAGTGCCTAGATGTAAATGACAAATTCTCCTTGAAAACAGTAGCTGGAGAAATGCACTATGTAGGTGTTTTCATTATATTCCTACAGAAAAGCTGTCTTTGAAGGCGTGGGCTTGACTTCTGTGTACATCTACCATTGCCTACATAGCAAGCAGTGTGCCAGGGACTAGACAGAACACAATGCACTTGGAATCATCACCTTGTTCAGCCCCAAAGAGATTGGAGTCTCCCAGAGCTGACTTGCAGCAGTAACCACAAGGGGATTGGCCTGGCCAAGCAGGAAGTTATTCCCAAATCAAAGAAGTTGATCTGGCTCCTCAGCTGCTTAACTTTATTAAGGACCAGATTTAGTAAGCCCAGTTTAAACCTAGAAGAACTTTACTGAAGTAATCAGTAGATTACTTCAAGGGGTGTTGCTCCAAGTCTGGCACTTTTCCCTCAAGGCAGAGTGGATTCTTTCAGTAGTGGTGTCTCAGGATTCCTGCAGTAGAAACTTCCCTGTGGCCCATAAACACATTCTCCTAATCCAGGGAGGTCCTGCAACATTGGCACTGAGTGTATTTTCCATATAAAGAAGCAATTTCAAATTCATTTTATTAGGCTTCAATGGTTTTCTCTTGGGGCCCGTGTAGTTAAATTCTTAATAACTCATTTGTTGAGCTATTCATTCTCAGGGATTTGAATGTTCTCCTTGTGTTCCTGTGGGAAAACGCCAGACTCAGTCTCTGTGTATCAACCCCATGTGGACTAAGACTTGGTATCGCACCATCCCCTGTCACATATTGATTCTGCACGTCTTTCACTGAGCGTTGCTCTTCTGTGGGGAAGGCTTTGATCAGTCTTAGGAAGGCAGCTCAGTTGAAGGGTGATCCCTCCCTGCATCAAGAACTCCACAGAGGGAGATTTTGTTGCTCTTGTCCAGATAAACAGTGTTGTATAACTTCCACAGATAGTGCTGAAGAGCAGGTCTTCATTGGGAGATAAATTGTACAAATAAAGGGACAGAGGTCACATGGACAAAAAGGGGTAGAGAAGATGAAAGATAAGGAAATTCTGGTTTTGGGTAATAATATACAGAGGGTAAACACACTGGACTTAAGGCAGTCACAGAACCACAAAATCACAGAATTGTTAAGGTTGGAAGCGACCCAGTGTTTTACCGGCAGCAAACCTGCTGAGGAGGCACTCCATTCATTCATCCAAGTCATTGTTGTTTAACTTATTAAACAACACTGGGCCCAGTACTGATCCTTGGAGGGACACCACTAGTTACAGACTTGCAGCTAGCTTTGTGCCACTGATCATAGCCCTCTGAGAGCTGCCATTCAGCCAGCTCTCAGAGCTGTCTCACCATCCGCTCATCCAGCCCGCACTCCTTGGGTTTGCCTACAAGGGCACTGTGGGAGAGAGTGTCAAAAGCCTTGCTGAAATACAGGTAGACAACATCCTTTGCTCTTTCCTCATCTGTCCAGTCAGCTGTCCCACCATAGAAGGCAATCAGATTGGTTAAGCATGATTTCCCTGTTGCAAATCGATGCTGACTACTCTTGCTCATTTTCTTGTCTTTCACATACCTTGAGATGGCCTCCAGAATGAGCTGTACCATCAGCAATCCTATCAGTGAGAGAAAAATACAAGACTGGATAATTGTGGACTCATGGAGTATTAAGGGCCTGGCTACCAGGGGCTCAGCATAATTCATGATATTTTTTGTTTTGCTTTTGCAACATATGGTATCAGAAGCCTTGGAAATTTCCAGATTTCCCAGCCTGGAAGCTGCAGTTAATGTTTTCAATGCACACAGCTTTGGTCTTGCTCATTTTTTTCCTCACATGTTAATTAAAATGCTCCTGTTAATGAGCAAATTAGCAAAGGTTGAGGCAAAGAGGTGCACTTGAAGTAACTGAGGGTGAGATTTTATTTGGCAAGCCAGTGTTACCACCTGTAAAGGTGTTTGCCATGGCAGCCTCCTGATGCAAAAATCGGCTGTGCAGCTGTAGGCAGCCGGTTCAGATAAAAACTGAGGTGTAAAGTCTACAGTATGAGAAACAGGATCCTAATAATGATGGGGTCATGGATGTATTCAGAAGCACAAAGCCAGACTGGCTTGGTGCATCCCTGGAAAAAGGAACAGACAGCAGATGTTAAAATTAATAAAGAAAATTAACTGTGTACAAGACAAGAGTGGTTTGGTTTTCTACAACATACAGAGGTGCTGCTTTTTCTTACCATGGGAACTGCTGTGTCAGAATATCAGTCTCTGTATTTTCAACATAATCTTTCAAAATGTCCTTCTCATAGATGCTGGCTGAACTGTGATCCTTCAGGTCATGCAGAGGAAAAGACACTGTATTTGGCTGTGTTTCCCTCCTGAATGCCTACACCTTTCCACTGAATGCTTTCATTCATATGCTTGTATAATAAACTAACCTCAACCAATAACTCTTTACACATACCTGTAAAATTAAAATGAAGCATGTTGGTGTAATAGCTAGTGCAAGTTAAATTCACAGATAGAACTGGCAACAATGAAGAGGAAAACTTACTAGCGATGAGGAAAACTCAAAGAATATAAAGTAATGCATTTTTGAGACAGAATGTTAAGTGTCATCAGTTAGGGAAAAGTGATATGATTTCATAAAATCCTTGTAGTATTGTAAATATGTCTGCTAGGCAAAACATTAATATTACCAGTATTTATTACACTGAATAAAATATGGTGGGTTTGGATCATAGAGAGTCAAGTAAAGCTTATTCCCATTTGCATGGGTTCACATCTCCTGGGTCTTGTGCAAAGAGAAAGAAACCCAAAAAAGCTTAGAGGAAATTTCAACTGAAACTCCAGCATTAGGGTTTTATTTATTTATCTATTTATTTATGATCCCTAAATATTATTTGTTTATTTAAGTGTAATTTATTTGTAAGTCAAAACTTTATTTATCTTTTGGTTTTTATGATTCCCATATGATTATAACACCACATTTCCTCATAAAGTTATTTAAATTTATGAAAAAGTTGCAAAAACTTTTTTTCCCCACTGCAAAGTACGTGAAGCTTTGCATTAGTAATAGCATCTAAGCAAAGGGATTTTTCTGTTTGATGTGTTGGTTTTGAACAATTTTGGTTGTGGATAGCTGAATTGTGTATTTTGTTTCCTTGGAAGCAAGTGTTGTTGTGAAGGAATAATTATGTTTGATATAGTGAGAAGTTTCCAAAGTGACTTTACCATCAGCTTAGGTCAGCAATGGTATTCCTGCTTCTGAAGTCATCTGGATGTATGCATTTGTATATTCTTGTGCATCTGGACCTCAGACTCCTAGGAAGCAGAATTGATGTTCCTGTGCTCTCGAAGGGCCTTCTGAAAATGCACACATTTTCAGTAAGTCCAGAGTCAAGCCCTACTATAGATATTTCCCCTGATCCATGTTGTATGTAATGAAACTTGGACGCCTTGCAGAACAGATAATGGTAAGAAGGATCAGAGAGGTTGCAGCTCTGTGTGTTCACTGGTCTCTCCCCTGCACTGTTAGTTTTGAAGTGTGGGCACTCAAGCTAAAACGTCTGACTGTGGAAGAAAGCCTGACTTGTTGAAATCTATTGTTGCTGTTGGCAAAAGAATTTTGGCTGTTGCATAAAGGAAATACAATGTGTATTGTACCTCTCATTGTGGTAAGTGGCATGAACTAGGTCAGTGTGTGTGCAGCAGACTGTGACAGCTGCTAACTTTCGCTTGAATTACAAAGAAAGCCCCATCACAAATGTAGTGTATTTTTATAGAAGACACCTTTTCTGAAAGAAGCCAAAGTTTGGTGCTCAGACAAGATGGGAAAAATCACAGTTCCACCTATTTTTATTTCAATAATATTAGAAGCAATGGAGGAGAAAGCAATCTACTTCTGTGCTTTGAGAGTAACTTTGACTGATGACTAAGTGCCAGCCTGGGGAATTACAGTAGCTGTGTGTGAGGCATGCTTTAGTTTTTCTGGATTTTGAAGGAGCTGCAGAGTTTGACTTGTAGCTGCCAGCTTGGTCTATTTTTAGAATTTACCTGAAAAGGACACCTAAGAAGAGAGGCAGCATGTGCCGTCTTCAAAAGCACCATTTGTCTTGCTCTGTTATTGAGTAGGCTGAGCCAACCTGGCTACCACAAATAGCAAATAGCAAAAAAAAAAAAAAAAAAAAAAAAAAAAAAAAATTTGCAATGGAAACCAGGGCCTCTGCATAAATGAGCATCAGCCCCACAACTGTCTCTTGCCTGTTATGGACTCTGAGCATGCTGGGCTCAGAGGGTCTGTAGAGCTGGCTTGTTCCTCCAAGGAAACCCAGCTGGAGCTTCAGCCATGCTGTTGAGGGCATGGGGCTGCAGGCGCATCACTGTTTGTTTCCAGTTCCACAGGGAGTTGGAGGCCTCTTGGATGCCTTAATTTTCAAACCTCCTTCAACTTTGTGTCTTCATTTCCCCAATTAGTCTCTGGAGAAAGAGCTGTGAGAGCTGGTAGAATCATGAGTCTGAATATGATTCAGACATGAACATTTCCTGACCTTATGGGATGTAATGTGGGCCCCGGAGAAGTCAGCAGGATTTCACTCTTGACTTTGCCAAGATTGACGTTTCACCTATGATGTCTGCTGACAGCAGAGAGAGCGTGGGCCTTTGAAGGGCGAGCATCTGAATATGTACATGCAGTGTTAGTAAGACTGATGAAAATGCAAAATGCCACTGAAATTCTGTAAGCCATCAAAGCAGGCAGACATTAAGGATGCCTGGGATATTTCAGAACATCTAACTGATTTGCTCATGGGAGATCTGTTTCGATTGGCTTCTGAGTCCCTAGAGCACCTCAGCCAGGACTGACACCCTGTCACTGGCCATGGAAGTCTGTGCATGTGTAGGTTCACCTGCCTGTGAAGAAGTAGTGTGAAGTGCCCTTTGCCAGGCACTGTCCTGTTGCAGCTGGATTACTTCTGCTCCAAACCTAGGTCTGATACTGCAATCTTAGGCACCTCTGCAGTGTTCTGCTCTCTGTACTGCGGATGTGCCATCTATCAGAAAGATACCTGCAAACAGCAGCTCTGGGAGGGGTAATAAAGCTTAAACGTATTGGAGAAAGAAGAAGGTTGAAGCAATACAAACCTGTAAATTGCAGCAAGATGCCAGGATTTTTGAAGGAATCTCAGACTGAATAAAGTGACTGTGCTGATAACGAAAATATATAATCCCTTGTGAGATTCAGCTCCTGTGCAACCTACAAGCCCTTAAACCTTATTTTAGAATGAGCTAAACTCATTGTAGGAAAGAAGAGCAATGACAGCAATAAAATCTATTGGGGAACATGGCTTAAGAGGGATAAATGCCTGGCAGAAAAGGAATATTTTGTAGATGTCAATGAATTTTAAACATACTTTAGGAACAAATTGTTGTCGATGGCCTAGGAGGTAGGATTGCTGTAATTTATGACTTTGACATGAAGAAGGATGCTACATAACACAGTAAGTGCTTGTATGTGTAGGTAGTTCTGCTGGTGTAGGAGTTGTCTTTTCGACTCACTGTCAGTCCTTAAGGAGAAATATTTCTCTGCTAAAGATGAAGTCACATGTCCTGCACTTAGATTTAATTTCCAATCTGTTTAGTTGTTCCTTCATGGTTACATGTGCCTGTAACTATTATGGTCCTATTTTATAAATCATGGTCGTGTCCCCCTTATGAGAAGCTGTGTTCATAGCTGGTCCTTGCATCTTAGTGAACATCAGGAAAAAACATCCAGGCAGCAGCAGTTGTCAGAGATGTGAAAATGCGTGAGACATGAGGATGAATGAAATATTTTAGAACTGCTCAGGTGCAGGAGAAAACAGACAATAGGTGACATGATAGCAGAGTACAAAAATGAATAGTGCAGAGAAAGCTTATTGCATTCTTGTACTTACTGATTTGCACATATGATGCATCCAATGCAATTAGAAGGCATCACATTCAAAACATTTAAAAGGAAATCTTTTATGACAGAAGTGCATAAATAATCACTGACACAAGAATCTCTTGAGCAAAAGAGTTCCAGTGGGTTTGTAAGCAGTTTAGGCTAATGTATGAATGAAATCTTTCTGCTGTGATACATAAGCCCAGTCATTAATGGATAGGAAAAATCTTCCACCATTGGCTTGCTATCAGGGAAATATTCTGTATTGGGCTTGGAATAACTTTCTCAATGAACCAATATTTGATGCTTGAAAGGACCAGAAGGCTCTTGATCCATTTTACAGCCACTTGTTGCTATAGGTTGTTTAAAGCTCAGTCCCCATATTTCACCTCCGGGTATTTGAGAGTTATTTTCTGTATCCTAGCAAAACACTAATTTTTAAACTCACCTGCAGATGACAACTTCACCATTAAAAACATACACCGTTCTTATTTGAAATTCAATTCAGAGAGCTAAATTAATCTCTAGGGTAACTTTTCAATGGTCAATACCATTACTAGAGTCACTAGCTAGGTTGAGGATGTTCAGGAAAAAGCTGTTTTTGCAATAAATTAAAATCTGTTGGTTGAATGGCAGTTGCTGAAGTAGCAAAATAAAAGTGTTGGCATTTTGTTGCGTAGTTAAGGTGATATGGAACCAAAGATTGATGTGATGTGAAAATACAGGACACTGCAAGGATACAAACTGAAGGAAACATGGTTGCAGCTTCCACATTATTCTGAATTAGAGCCAGAGCCTAAAGGCATCTCACTGCAGCAGGAGAGAATGGAATCCCTCAGAAAGGGCAAATAGGCCTTTCAAATACTGAAGCATCTGCTGTATGGAAATGAATAGAATTTGGAGTTTCTTTCCATCTCAAAAATACCTTTTCACAGAAAGGCTGACTCAATCAAATGCTTTGATTTTAGCAGTACAAGGAAAGCATTAACAAAGCAAGTCCCACAAAAGGCTGCTGAGATGGTCAGGGGTCTTGAGCAAACCACTCACCAGGCAGAGGAAGAGAGCTGACATAAATCAGAATGGCCTTGAGAGTGTTTTAAAGGGGGAGTTCTCAGCACCACTGCTGCAGCTGTCTCTGCTCCAGTGTTACCTCCTGTCCTCTGGCATTGCTGTGGGGTTAGGGAGGCCGGCAGACACAGCTGCACTGAGAAATGCTGTTTGCTCCAGCCATCACTGGGCTCTGCGAAGGCCATTAATACAGCAGAGATTGCCTGTGCCTTTTAACCCTTGGCATGTTCTGTCCCACAGTCTAAAAAATATCTTGACTGCAGGGTGCTTCCCAGTGAAAGGATTCTCCACAATTAGGTCCATTTATGAAAGCATGTGTCCAGGTATTGTGTCTAAAGGATAAAATCTGGATCTGTATTTTTAGACTTTAGCACAGAAAGTCCCGTGCTGTCCCTTCTCTTAGAGAACAGTATGCCATCAGGAACATGATAGGATGAGCTTTCCTTTTTTCCCTGAACAGACTGACAGTGAAGTTGGAGCATGTGATCCCCAGTGCAACAATAAAAGAGAAATTTTGAAACATCTCCTACAACTTTTTATGCTCACTTCAGGAGCACAGAGACATTAAGAGATCACAGAATAGTTTTCCTCATCTGATTGCAAAGATGAAGTTTCTAGGTGACTTTTTTCTCTCTTTTTGTTTTTCTTTAAAGATGAAAAGTAAGTCTCCTATTGGGGAGTTTCCTTGGCCTAGCAGGGAAAAGGGTTGGCCATTTCTTCTGGTTTTGGTGACAAAGAGAGACCTATGAAAACAGCTCTTGGCATTTTGAAGGCTCTTTCTTTCATTTCTTTCTTTTCTTCCATTTATTTATTTATTTGTTTGTTTTAATTTCTCTTTATTTCCTTTGTCCATTAACATGTCTGGCTTTTTTTTCACACTGTTGTGGAAGTGTTGAAAAGACTCTTCCCCCGAAGAGTAGATGTTACCAATGCAGTTTAGCTTTGACTAGCGTGTAAATGTGACTAGAGTTTTCATAAATGTCGACCTTGTTCAAAGGACATTCTTAATATCAGTAACTACAACAGCTGAGCATTTAAAATGCAACTGGAATCCTGATCTATTTTCCTTCCTTAGCCCTTTGCTCCTTGTTGAGTTCATAGAAAAGCAAACTGACTAATTCAGAGGTAATCTGTAATTGAGTTCAACAAATCCCCTTGAATTGGTACCACTGCAAGCAAAATTCTCGCCTGGGTGAGTGGTACTTTCGTTTTACAAAGAAAATATGAACAATTAATTAAGAGTTTTTCATGTCCAGCTCTGGGTTTGATCCTGTGAGCTGATACATGCATTCAGCTCTTAGTGAACCTAGAGGGAGAGAGAGGAAGGTGATGGCAAGTTGCAGATCAGATTCTTATGCAGAGTGTGCACAATGAAAGTAAATTCCACATTCACACAAAGTAAATTCTTCCTGAATATGAGTAGGAATACAATTACATTTCTTCACCTAAGTATTTAACAAAGACAATTTTTAACAGCACTAAATATGTTAGATAAGCTTTATCTAAATGCTAAAAAAGGAATGCCTCCATTGTGCGGAAGGTAAGTCCAACATATGACATAGTAAGTGTCCTGAAAAATAGATATTGCTTTATTGGGTTGGTTGTTTGTTTTATTTGTAATTCAACAAAACACATTTTAAAAGCAGTAATGAATCATTTAACAAACTCATTTGTAACGTGCTTAATGTACTACTTCTTCTGCTTTCCCATTGAATTAGTATTTTGGGTGATTTAGTGATTTCTGTTTGGACCTAGCCAATGTCTGTTACGATTTACATCAAGACAGTCATAAAATTAAAACAATAAATAAGTGGTCTGACAGATTCTTTCAATATTAGCTTAATTCTTGCTCTGGCTTATCAAGGGTGATATTTATTATAAGCCTAAAGGGCATGGAATTAAAACCCATATGAATTAGCAGAAGAATCCAAACCAGCAGTAGAAGTCGATTTCATAGCCCATGTGCTTCCTTGCATAGCTAAGTAGGAGGGCTATGTCATTAGAGCCAATAAAACAGCTTTGGGTAGATGGGAGCAGCGAGAAAAGCATGTTGAATGTCCATGTAAGATATATTCTTACACCTAGGGGCTGAGGTGCAGGAGGCAGCCTCCACAAATTTGTGTTTAGATGTTTTATCTCGATGCAGACACAATAAACTCATCCAAACAGCAGATGATATTCCCACATTAACTGTCCATTTCCCCCCTGTCTCCACAATAAACTGTGGAAAAGTCTTTCTGGTGGTCTTCTAAAAGAAAAAATTGCTGTCTTGACAAAGAGAGCGTTTTTAGTCAGGAGCCCATTAGAGAGCTACTTGCAGGAGGGAAGCAAACACTTGTGAAAGGGCTCTTACTGCCAGTACTGTAATGGGGGTGGGTATTGCCTGAGTGAATTTCATGAGAAGAGAGAATGACTGGAGGTTGGTTTTTCTCACATTTTGAGATTAGGGCTCTCCAGAAACTATGTGGTGCAGGACTCTGGGCTTGGCCTTCCCCAAAGGCCAGACTTTAAACCCTGGACTGGGGTTTTGAGAATTTCACAGGAGGAAGGAAGATGATTATGGAGAGTTGGTTATGCCATGCTTTTCTCCCTGACTTTTCTCAACAGGTCTATTTGCTTTGATTTTGTGCTTTCACGCCTTCTTCTGTTAGAACTGAGAGTAGAGGCAAAATTCACATTGCAGGAATTTCAATTATTTTTGTCTGTTTTTTACCTTTGCAAAGGAGTGCACAGGCTCTGAAATGCCTCTCTCTCTGCCTTTTTTGTGGCCATAGTCTAAACTGTGTCCTATGTGACATTAAAATATGCATTTGGTGCTCGTCTTTTTCTAGTAGAGGTAGCACCCTTTGCAGAACAGCTCTTTGTACAGCCTCCTTCTCTGGAAAAACCAATACAGAAAATCTTCAGGGCAGTTCATCAAAACAAATGTATGAAATCTTCAGGCTCTTTTCCTAAAAATAGGCCCTTCCTCTATATGAGCACAAAATGCTCCTGTAAGGAAATTTTCCTGAGACATATCTGACAAGCATTTCCTTCTGTGCTCCATGTAATGAAAATCTTCTGCTTCGTTGATTTGGGATCAACAGTTCTTGCTTTAAACATGAGCTTGGACTTGTATTCCACTAACAGAATATTTTCATTCTGGGTTTTGGGAAATACCTTATGCAGGCAAGAATTCTTAACAAGTCCTGCAACACCCACATTTGACAAGAGTGCCTGGAGTCATTCAGATGTTCAGAAGTGAAGTTTGCTTCTTTTGAACCTGGATATAGGATCATAGCTTCACAAGGCTTCCATTAAAGGAAAGTGCTGAAGTTAAAGATTTATTAGCTGTCTTTAAGCTGCTGATCGTGTAGTAGTTTTGTGCCTTTTAAAGGAATACCTGTGTGATTCCCTCTCTCAAAGAATATTTCCTGCAGCACTGTCCCTGCAAAGGAGCAGGAAGAAAGCCGTACAGCCACCGACCCTCTTAGTGTACTAGAAGGAAAGAAAGGCTCACATAAGGACCAAAGCTTGGTGGTGAGCTAATCTCAGTATCACCTGATTTTGCTCTGTTGAAACAGAGTAGAAACCCAGTCCAATCCTCCAAATATATTCCCCTGGGATTAGGTCCCATTTTAAGACTTAAGTGCATATTGGTTATGGTTACCAGCTTTGGGGAGTGCTTCAAGTGGTCCTCAATGCCATCACACACCTCCCTTATCAGTTTACCTTCAGTTTGCCTACTTCCACCTGCAAACTTTGTGGTGTTACTCCTTTTCCTCTCAAGTGCAGTCAGTGAGCATGCTCTCCTACTTACCCCTGTCTCATTTTCCTGTGACCTTACAAAGGTTTATGTCATGGAATAGATGGATGCGACTCTTAGGTCTGCTGCTTCCTCCATAGTTCTGCATGTCAGCATTAGGGTTGGGTTCTGCTTGTCATGGTGGTACTGGGCATCTCATTGACTTCAACAAAAGCATGCTAATAGTGAGGTGGTGCTTGTGTTGTTTCAGAGGTCAAAATTTGGCACCTAGTGACTTCCCCTTTAGAGAATGAACATATATATCTATTTTATATATATATATCTATATGTAGGCTTTTTTTGCTTCCCACCTACCTTTTCTTTGCACACTCCCTTCCTCAGAGAATTTCATAAATAAATTACTGATGATCTAGGCATAGAGGAGCAGACTGAGGAGTAGGATTTAAAAATAGTTTGATGCCTGTAAAATGGATCATTTTCACAGTTAAACTATTTTTGCTCTTGTCTCAGAGGAATGTTGAAAGTGGAAGGAAAATGTTTTTGCAACAAAAATTATTGGCAATTTTCAACAAACACAAAAGTATTGGAAGTACTTGGGTTTTTTTCTTTCTGAATTATTCCAATGTGACAGTTAAACCAAAATACATAGTTGTTTCCACCAAATTGAGTTTCAATATTTGTATGTGTTCTTTGGGCTCTGTTATTTATTTGGAAAATCACAATTGTCTCTTTAAAAAATGTAAATGCAAATGGAAGATCTAAATGAAGGGCTTGCCTTGCTTTTAGAAAGCCTGTGCATGAGCTAGTTTGAGAACAGGGAGCAGTCTAACACAGCAGTACAGAACCTGGCACAGGCTGCAAACTTTCCCAGGAAGCAGCAGGGCAGATTCACTGTGTGTGGGCATCCCCATGCTCGCCTGTGATCAGTTGTTTAATCATGACACTATTTTGTGATTGCTTGATGGCTGTTGCATTTTGGAAAGAAAACACAAATGAATCAGATTCTCTTATGCTTCCAGCCAGACAAACGTCTCAAATCCCACAGATTTCTACTTGGTCTCCTCTGTAACTAAGAAGAACAGAAAAAGAATTGCTTACAAAATAAATGTACTGCAAGGTGAATCGAGCTCAGTGTTCTCTTGGTTCTTTTATGGGTTACAGGCTAGCAGTATCATTCACACTGCAGTAACCCCAACAGAAGTTTTCAGTCAAACTTAAGAAAGGTTGAGATGTTCAAGCATCTGTCCCAGGTGGTACCCACAGAAGACATCACATCTTGTGTTAGCTGTTGCTTTGGAGAGCCCAAGGCAGGTGGGAGCTGAGCTGACATTCTCTGAGATTGGCCCTGGAACCATGATCTTAGACCATGCCAAAAACTTGTGGTTTTGTGTTTTAATTAGCTATCCCCAGTCTTCACTCCTTCATTCATGCCATCCGCTGTGTTATGACATCCAAATCAGGGGACTGATTGAGCTGAAAACCTGTCCTCCAAAAAAGCAGTAGGGTGGGAGGGTTGTGCTTCAGTTGAGTGGGTATCCTTTGCCTGCACAACCATCTGTGCAGCCACAAAGCAGGCGTGGTGCTGCCACAAAGGGCTGCTGCTCTTGCAGACCCTGCTACCTGTTATTTCCAGATGAAAAGGCTGTGGTATTTGCTGTGGGAAGAAGAATAGTCCATGGCTTTGGAGGATGTCTGTCAGGAAAGTCACACAGATACCCTTTATCTTCTCTTGGAGATTGTCCTTTTCATGCAAAAACAGTTGGCTGCTGTCTTTCAGTTTTGCAGATAACCTTTGCAGGCATTGCTACATCAAAGATCACAGTTTAGATTTATCATATCTGTGTTTAGACCTATCACTCTTTACACCATGATGGATCAGGGGACACAGACTTTTTTTGCCTGTTGAGCTTGAGGGTGACAGATCAGCTGCTAGTCACTGCTCTCAAATCTGATAAACCAGCCATCTAGTCTGCCCTGTTGTTTCACAATAGACTGTTTTTTTCTGTATTGAAATATCTGATGAAGAGGAAATTTAGACACACAATATGTTACTTCAGTAAATATATTGAAAAGCATTTATGCACAAAGTTTTATCTTCTTCATTTTCTGAGGTTTGTAGTCAGTTTTGTCTCAGCCTGTGTTGCCACACTGCCAGATTACCTTTCAGAAGCCACATTGTCTAACATGTAAGAGTTGAGCAGTCCTGCAGCAGGACTACAGGTATTGACAGAGATGGTCCTGCACATGGAATCCAGGTATGGCAAATACTTCTATTTTATTCTGCAGCGATTTCAGAGTCCTTTATTTGGATGGGAGTTTCTGTTGAATTGAGCTTCTTAGAAAGGCTGAGTGAGGTGTCTGCGTTTCTCTTCACTTGCAATGAGGTTAAATGATTCATTGAATGACATTCAGTAAATCCTTGTCACTCACTGTCCTACTCAGCTCCGCTTCCCCTTCTGATATCCTGCCATGGTCAGAGATGCTGTTGTTTATCAGAGATGAATATGTTAGTTTAGGCAGGCAATGCTGCTATAAATAAGGTATGAACTTGTAATTGGAATTGATCCCATTTTTGTAGCTGAATGAATTGCCACCTCTCTGCTCATCTGCATAGCCTGGAAGTTTTCACATTCTTAAATATTTTTTACAGGAGTCATTTAATGCTAATATATTTTATTGTATTGGGGAATGGGTAGAAACATGAACATAGTTGCTTTCAGCAGTTCAGTTGATGAATCGTAACTCAATAATTCTCTGTAGATCAAGCATCACAGTATGTGAGTACACTTAAATTTCATTTTTTGGCTTTGTCTGCAACTCTTGAGATACCCTTCTTGGTTCCTAGCAAAAGACCAGCTGGTTCTTTCTGTTGGTCCTTCGCTTCTTTGAACCTGCTCTCTGTGCTGCTTTCTGTCTCTTGAAACCAAGCGTGCCTGGTTTCTGCTCACTCGAGAAGGCAGAGAGGAGGCAGGTATGCTTGTCCTGAATGGAATGGCAAACCTAGTGAACATCATGGTTACCGTGTGTGCTTTGGTATGTTTCTAACACAAGAGAGGGTAAATTTTCAGCAAAGTGTGGGTTTAGTTCATTTCCTGATAGAAACAAGTCTCCAAAGTTTCATCCCGTCCATTCACTCTTACAGCGGTAACCTTTGGAAGCCACACAATCCCTCAGCTGGAATGTCTGGAGCCCAGTGAATGGAAGGCATGGGAGCTTTATGCCAAATTTAGCTGCTGTGGTCATTTACTATCAGAGTTTCAGTATGGATGGATCAAATTCATCTAGATTAACTTGATCTTTTGTGGTGTTCTGTTTGAAATATGTAATGGTGGAGGGTCCTCCATTTATCAAAGGTCGTTAAATGAGTTGAAAAGTAAGAAAAAAAAAAAAAGGACATCAAAGGTCCTAGTAACATAAAGCTGAAAGAGAGGTACCAAAAAAAGAGATGGAGTTGTGAATCCTCTCCAAGATCCTGTGCTTCTTGGTTTGTGTGATGTTTCCAGGGGGTTACAAGTGAGGGTGACCATGAAGTTGGTACCTCTGTGCTGAAGGGACTTCTTGGTTAGTTTTACATCTCATTTCCTTTGAATTTCCCGCAAAACTTTAGTTGGCTCCACGTACAGGCTTCACAGCTAAATGCCAGCAAATGCCAAGCCAAAATGAAAGTAGAAGGGAAAAAAAAAAGTGAAAAGCCAGAAAAAGAAGACTGAGAGTAGTTGCCGTTTAAAGGGAAAAAAAATCCAAAAACCAAACTAAACCCAACCACAAAACCTGTAAGGGCTGTAGAGTGTCCATGTGTAATGGTCATGAATGTTGCATTGTTCAAGACAGCACTGCAGTTGGGGGTAACACTGTGGATCTCTTGGTGGTGAGTGTGCAGACATCTTCAGAAGAAACTCAGTTTTTATTAGGTAATACTGTCAATGTGACCTTTGAGGGAAATCTCTGAAGATGTGTGTTTGTTAGCAAATGTTCCTCCCCCATGCAGTTTGACCACGTTTGTCCCCTTTCCACATGCTGTAGAGCTGGGAGACCAGCTCTCCCCTTCCACGGCAGAGGGGGTGAACAAAGTGCAGTTCCCCCTTGCTCCGTGTCCTGCTGCTCTGCGCTGCATCACAGGCTGGTGCTCCATGGGGCAGGCTCTGTGCAGGGAGCCTTCATCTCCGAGAGCCCTGGCACTGCATCCCTGAGGTCCAGCAGAGATCAGCTCTGCCCTGCTGCCTGGGAAATGCCAACTGCTGAGACACTGAATATTCAAGATGAACCCGTGGCTTAATGCAAGGGTGAGAAATCATGAAAATGAGTGCTCTTTGCTATATCTGCCTCTTTCTCTTGCAGTATTTTTTAAATGGCTGAGTTGTGCCAAAAGATACAAGTTGCCTTTGAAACAATTTTTAAGTGTAAATGTGACATTTCCTCCACTAATCACACTTTCTTCAGATGAAAGATAATAGAGTTGTCTGACTAGCTCAGCCCTGGATCTTTGCTGGGGTAGTTACTCCAGAATGAATTTGATCTACAGTGGTGGTTTTTAAAATTCTTTTATTTTTATTTTCATTCTGTTCAGTTCTAAGCTGATTTAGCATCTCAGTTTGAGTGTGAAAATACTCTAAAATGTGGAAGATCAGTCATGTATATGTAGTATCCAGCATCCTTCTGCCCAGTCCTCATTTTGAGTTGATGTCATAAGAGATACTTAAGTCAGAGAATGTACTGTATTTTTTTTCTCAGAACATTAAAAATCCATGCTAATTTCATTCCTGCTATTCTAAGTCTCAGGACATCTTTAATTAAAATATAAATGACGCAATATTTTTAGTGTGAATGGTGTGTAATTGTGGCTAATGTTTTTTTATTATTAATTTTTCATTCTTGAAAATTCATGTGCAAGTGTGCTCATTTCCATTTTCTCTAACCAAAAGCAAACCACTCAAGGCCTTTAGCCAGATGGATTTCAGAGCAGCCCAGTCTTATATGGTAATGACTCAACAACTTAGTGAACCCAGTTAGCAGCTTTATAGATCATGACTCAAAGTATCTCATAGTTAAATTTCATAACAGTCCCACTTAGATTATCTCACATCCTCCATGTAACTGTTCATTAAAGGCAGTCATGCCTTCTCTCAGCAAAGGATTACTTCACCATTAATATTTCTAAGTCTTGATCCCCACACCATACTTTTTTCCAACCTTGCTTTTCAGTGTTCAAAAGCCACCAGTCAGCTTGGGCTAATGTCCCACCATACAGGGGAATAGATAAAGGCAAAGATTTTGAACAGGTTAGTCTTCAATGGCCGTAACTTCTTAATCATTTTTGCTATATTTGATGAAATACTGAGAATAAGCTTACAAACACAGTCCTCCTTTCTGAGGATGTACGTTATGTTTGTCAGAAGGGACAATTTCACTTGCACAGGATGAAATCTGTGCTAGAACAGAGGCCTGTGAAGGATCCTACATACCTAAGATCAGCTCAGACCACTGACCTCAGGCTTATCTGATGGCAAAAGACTTTGCAGTGTTGCAAAGTTCAGCTGTCAGCAGTTTTTGCTTACCTCTTCTCTTGCTGTCCTGTTCACATCCATTCATTTTCTAACTAAACTGGTGTATCATCTTTTTTGAGAAGATCTGACTGGCTGCTTCTGCTCATCAGTTTTAAAAACATTGCTACCAAGGGACCTGTCCCTGTTGTTTTGTGAAACATCAGACGAATCCTCAGTTGGCAGAAAGAGATGTCATCCCATTGCCTTCAGTGGGAATAGGTCAGGAGCTTTGACTCAGCAGCTTTTGGGGACAACCCGGCAGGGTTTTTCCTCTCCCTTATATCTGAATCTCATTATAGATGTATAGCATGGTCTTACATGAACTTGGGGGAATAAAGGAGGATGAGCATTACTGTTTATGTGGATTCAGTGATTTACCAGCTTGTGATTTTAGCCCCTGTTTCCACATGTGTTTTTCCTGGCAGGCTAAGTCTTGCTTTGTGCTGTTCTCACCCCTGCACTGTGCTGGCAGAGAGTCTGGAGAGGCCATTCAGTGACTCAGACTGAGAATTTGGTCATTTTTCAATGCCATCAGCTTGCTATTGTGGTTCGTCACATGCGCAGCCACTCAGGCAGATGTGCTGGTTTAGGTGCAGTGGGGCGAATCTGAGAAGCACCTGGAGACAGGACTGGAGAAGGATTTGTGAAAACAGCACTGCTGCTCAGTTTTACTGCCTCAGCCAGGTGCCACTGAAATGCATACCGAGTTTGTGGAAGAGAAAGTAGATACAGACTCAACCTTTAAAAAATAAAAACAACAACAACAACAAAACTGAAAGACTGATCCAACACAGTATGGATCTAACCATGGGCTTTGTAGGTGGATGCTGAGCCTCATCCAGATTCTTTCCATGCTTCCCTGTGGAGTTTCTGCAATGTGTTGTGAGATATACAGAATCAGAACTGAGATCTGCTGAGATACAGGAGACTAAGTTTGTCCCTGCCAGTGCAGATGTGCCAGTAATATAAAAAAGCTTTCATCCAGCTTAGAAGTGCTTATAAATGCTTTGACTGTCCAAGCCCTTGCAACCTGTGCTTTGGACTGGTGTTTCAACTTCTATGATGGGTTTATTGCAGTCAGGGGTAAGATCTTTTTAACCAAGTGGATGCTAAAGTAAAAATCACAATAGAATCAAGTATCATGATATACTGTGGATTAAAACTGTGTGGGTTTCAGGAACAAGTTCTGCAGGTGTCTCTCTCTCTTTCTCTACTTCATGCTGCTCAGCAATCTGATTTTACTGACTTGTCCAAACTGTCTCTGTGTCTTCACCTTTTGGTGGAGACTACAGTGCAAAAGTCACAGGATTATTCTAGTCTCTGTCTTCTTCTCAGTAAGGGCTACAGCATAATTTCTGACATCTCTTCCATTTTAGGGAAGTACATTCTCTCACTGAATGGCACCTGCGTTTACCTGGGTTGGTTCAGCCATCTCTGCAGAGAGAAGGTGTCACTGTCTGGGGATTTGTCCATGTGAGTGCAGTGGAGAGACACAGTGGATGCAGAAGGGAGCTTGAATAGCTCTGCAACCCTCTCAGCACTGGATGCCCCATAATTTTCATGTTCTTCAGTACTGAGTATGTATTCAAACATAATGTTAAAACACCAGCCATCCTGGCTAGGTATGTCAAATTAGGCAAAGTAGATAACAAACTGCTGATTTTAATGGAGTGAACCTCATTTTTAATGGAGTGAACCAAGTTCCCAGGGGCACTTGGCAAGGCAACTGTTCAGGTGTAACTCCCTAAAATCTCAGAAGGAATGTCTCCTTCCTCCAGTATGTTATTGTAGCTCAAATGAAGAAGGTCCACAAGAAGAGATGATGGTGTTTAAGTTCATGCCGCCAAATTGTTGCATCAAGTGTATATTACCAGTCATGTGTTCCATAACTCTAAAGTCAGTAATGTAAGAATAACTTGAGTTCATTTCAGTTAGCAATCTGAGTTAATGGTTGCTGTGTGTGACCTACATTTAATTACCTACAAGTAAGGCAGGTTTGTGGGACTGTGGTACAGGAACCTGTGGCATGGAAGTCTTTCTGCTATGGTTCAGACAGTTGTGCCAAGAATGTGATCTCTTTTTGAGAGGAGAGTATACAGCTCAAACTTGGTTAAGAGACTCTCGAGTTCAGGGAAGAACAGACTGCAGTACATTCAAAAGTAGTGTGTGCCCCCATTAAGCCATTCTTTGTTACTGTACAGGATAAGTCATAAATAGTTTATTTGTTCCTTGGCAGCTTCATATTTCATGTAAGAACAGAAGAACACATATGCAATGGCATTTTTATGAGATCAACATTTAATCCCTGAAAATGATTTAGTAAACATTAAGGATTCCCAAAAACTAGCAGTCTTATCTGTCCAAGCAAACTTGTGAAGGTTAATAAAAAACCTAGCCTTTCCAGCAATGGCTAGGAATGTATCACAAAATCACAAAATATTCTGAGTTGGATATACACACTTATATACACATATTCATATACAAGTAGATGGGGTTATTATGGTGGCTTCTCATTCTGTGCTGTGGAAGGCAGTGTAGGTAGGTGAAATGAGAGGTGGCCCTTCCTCACAGCCATTGTCTACATAAGGAGCAGGTTCACTGAGTGAATACAGAGCAGCGAGTGAGTGAGAACAGGGAGGCCAGGATAGCATGTAGGAATGTGAGGGAAACGTGGGTGCTTATTCAGAGCATTGTATTGGGGCTCCACGAGTTGAGATTTCCAGGTGTTTCTATTAAGAGATTAGCTGATCTGCAGTATACCCTAGGACATACCATTTCATCTGTATTTTTTCAGTCTCACCACCTGCAACAGGGCATAAAGTTGATCACCTTCTATGTCAGAAGGCCACAGTCCCCAGAGTGGGGTCAACCTGGCAATCTTGATTTAAGGATTGGTGTCTCAGATGTCTCTTAGTTCCTGGACTTCCAAAATTGCTTTGGGATGAAGAATCTAAACAGGCTTGTTTGCAACACTGTTTTGTTAGAAGAAAGACTTTGCCCTTATTTTAAAATTGTCTATGGTTTAATGTGAACTTGGAAAGATGAAAATAAAGGGTTAAACTCTTGATATAAACTCAGAAATGTTTAAAGGAAAGAATGCAGTTCAGCCTATCAAAGATACGCAGCATCTTCTCTGGCTGTTCATTAGAGCTTTCCTAAGGCATCTCTCAACCCTGAAGCAAATGGGACAAGCAGTTGAGTGACAGTCTCCCTTTGGGATGCTGTCTTATAGAGTGGACTTTTCTGTGTCTGTGCTTGTCTGTTTGTTTTGTTGACTTAGGCAGTGAAAGGTAACTGAGCAGCACTTTGCTTTCCTATGTGCTCTCTTTCGACATTGGCCCGTAAGGCTAATGATAGGGTTGCTGGTTTAAAGAGGTTACATCACTTTCGGGGATAAAAAAAATGCAGGACGGGTGTTAAGTTGGAGCTATAGGGAGCTATCTTTGCTACTCAAGTAACTTTCTGCATTTTAAAGACTGTTACATTACGTTATGCTAAAGAGTTGAAGAGTACTGCCACCTAGTTCATCCTCCTACTCCAAAACAGGATCAGCTCTACTTATAGCATTCCTGACAGACACTTGTATAACCAGTCCTTTAAGACTTCCAGCAAAGGGGACTCCAACCGCCTTTCCAAGTGAATTTTGAAGCTGAACATTTCTGCAATATGAGCTCATTACTTTTGTCTCCAGCTGCTTGTGAATGTTGATGAAAGATTAGTACCTAACTCTGTGCAGCAGCATTTTAGGTATGTAAAGGATGTCTTCATGCTTTCTGTTCTTTAGGCTGAGCCACCTATATTCTCTCAGTCTTGCCTTGTAACTTGTGTTGTCCAGCAACATCACAGGTTCACCTGCAGCTCATGGTTCTGTGTGGTCCTTCCATGCTTTGTGCAGTATTGTATTTGCAGGGCCCCCAAATGAAGGAAGGAGTGATGAATCTGACTCCATGTTCTCAGAAGGCTAATTCATTGTTTTATGATACTATATTACATTAAAGAATACTAAACTATACTAAAGAATACAGAAAGGATACTTACAGAATGCTAAAAAGATAATAATGAAAATCTCGTGACTCTCTCTAGAGTCCCAACACAGCTTGGCCCCGATTGGCCATTGAATCAAAATAATTCCCACCAGAAACCAATGAAACAATCACCCATGGATAAACAATCTCCAAACACATTCCAAAGGAGCAAAACACATGAGAAGCAAATGAGATAATTGTTTTCATTTTTCTCTGAAGCTTCTCAGCTTCCCAGGAGAAGAAAGCCTGGGCAAAGGGATTTTTCAGAAAATATGAATGTGACAGTGCAGTGCTGCTTTTCGCCCAGCTTTCACTTGTTCTGGTTGAACTGTATCCTCCAGCTTGTTCGGTTTGTCTGGATTATTCTAACCTTGTCTTCGGTTATACTTACTATTTTACCCAACTTAATGTAATATGCCAGTTAACAAACCCTTCTGCTGTGTCACCTCTTCCATTAGTGAAAGTACTCCATCATCCAGGAGCCAAGTTGAAGAACCCTACAAGAATGATCCTTCAGATTTGGCTGAACTGGGGATAACTGCTCCCAGAAACAACAAATTATTGACAAGTACTACAGCTACTTGCGAGATCACCTTTTTGTAGTAATCACCAGTATTTATCACCAGTTTTCTCATCCATCTATATGAAGTTCCCTCTATGGTGAAACTTTTAGGAAGACAGATTTTTAATACCTCATTTTATGAACTGGATTTAGTATTTTTCTTGGGTTTTTTTCACTTTTCATTATGCTTAATTTTTTTCCCTAAAATTTTGCACCTTTGTCTGAAACTACTTGCAGCTGCTGGTGGAACCATGTTTTGTGACATGTTGATCTTAGACCATTTTTTCTTTCCTGGTTACTTCACTGTGAAGATGCACATTCCTACACATGCACCTACCCTCCATACTACTTCCTGCAGTTTATCTTTTCACGTATTGATTATTGATTTATTAGGCTGTTATCCCTTCATAAGTGGAAATTAGGTTGTTTTGACTAGATTTAATCAATACATCCATGTTTTCTATTTTTTCTACCTTTTAAAAAAAAATTCCATTGTATGCTTACAAACCATTTCACAAATTCACAGAATAATCCGAGTTGGAAGGGATCTACAAGGAGCATCAAGCTCAACTCTTAAGTGAATGGCCTGTACAGGGATCAAACCCACAACCTTGGCATTATTAACACCATGTCCCAACTAACTGAGCTAATTAGCTACATTAGAGTTTTTCTGGGAAATTGAAGTAAAAGCAAATGGTTCATAGTTTCTGTGGCTTTCTAGCTTTGGGGCTTTCTCTCCATTTCACAAAATAAGCACTCTGACCTTTTTGAAACATTTGGTACCTTACTTGTCCTCTGTGAACTCTCAATGACAACTGATAACAGCCTTGAGATTCCTTCTGCTCCATCCTGAAGTGCTTTAGGGCAAAGTTCATGTCTTGGACAACTTGAGAATGTTTCATTTACTCTAAGGCTCCCTGTGAATTCCCTATTCTGGGCTGAGATCTTATTCCTTCTTTGTTGATACTAATTCCTGCTAGTGGGAGGATTGCTTGGCCTTTTTTAGTAAAGTCATAGCAAAAATGGTATTTTGATCTTCCTAGTGTAGTGCCTCAGTGGCTTGCTTTCCTTTCTTGAGTGGCAGACCAATAATTTTGTTTTACCAACAGAATGATGCATTTCATTTTGTGCCCTGACTTTTTAATCTTCATGCCCACAGGATGTTTTATTGCATGATGCTCATATATTTTCTCACTGTAGGAGGTGTGCACTATGCATACTCCCTAGCATATACACATTTTTTATTTTCATAAAGAGCAACCATAATATTAAAGGGGCAACATGCCAAACATGACAGCTAGCGTTTTCCAAACGACTGCTCATTTTGATAGCTGTTAAAGTTCTGTCCAGTGCACCTCACTGGTGTATGTTGTCATCTTTTGGCTAGTTTCAATAGTGCTGCAATATTTTCCCCAATGTTCCATGCAAAATAACTAGGAAAACCTCACCTACAAGATCCAGACTCTTTGTCTCTCATCATGGTCCAAATGTATTACCTGTACAAACAGGATCTGGCAGGAGAAAAGTTTAACAGCCTGACAGTTTTCCAGTGTGTTAACAGTAGTTTAATCTGCTAGCCAATAGTTCTCCTTACTCTGAGGACTTTCTCTGAGTTGTCTTTCCAAGGCAGCAGCTGTCAGAAAAACGATGAGAACAGGTTTCTTGTGGCTGTCTGTGTGGAACCACTCTATCCTCAGGGAGGGAAAGTGGTGGATTTCTGCATCTCCAAAAAAAATCCAGCTAGCCAGATTAAGGCTTGTAAAACCTGACAATTCTGAGAGGAAAAATAACTTATGAACTGGAAGGACATAGCAAGCAACACTTAATTGTGCAAGTGGCTGCAGGGTTTTTACCAGCTTTGACAGATACTGTAAGCAGCCCCATTGAGAAACTCCCCCTCTGTTTGCACACATAGAGCTACAGATGGTTTTAAGTTGCCTTCAGGTGCTGCAGGCTGACCAGTGGAGCGAGTGCTTTTAATGTATTGCTTTTCCTCAAAAAAAAAAAAAAAGAGCAAGTGATTTCTTTTACCCTCTGCTTTCTCTTTTAAAGTCCCTTTTGTGTTCTAGTCTCAGGTTAACTCAGCTGCTCCTGCTGACTTCTTGTCCCCATCCTGTCTTCTTGTGGTTTGGGTTTAGTTTATCGGTTAAGAAACAACATATTTTGTTATCCTGATCTTGTCTCTCCACTCTCCCCTGCCCTGTCCACTCTGTATGGGATGAGTTGCTCTCTCGTGCCATAGCCTGTTTTGGTTTCCAGGACTGCTGTACAGCTGTGCAGTAAAGAAGGGTGACTGGAAGTGTGGGTGAAGGGGAAGGGTAACTTGGAAGAAGGGTAACTCAAAGGGTCTGTGCCTGCACTTCTCCAAGCCCCCTCTCTCTCATCAATTTTCTGTGGGACTTCAGACATTTAGGTTCTTATCTGAGTCCAGAGCCGTGCCCATCTTTGCTTTAACTCACAACAAGTGTAACAGGACCTTAAACACCTACCTCCTGGGCCTGGTGAGGACAAAACCACTAATCTCAGTGAAGAAATCTATACAAGAGTCTGAAACAGCATTCAGGCCTTCCCATGCACTTGTCAGTCATCTAGACCCTGATTTCTGCTAGTGCTCAGTGGAGACACATCTAAATCAGCTGTCACTACCATCCATCTTCATTTCTTAGGAAAATGAATTGTTTAAATTCTCATATAAATTCCCTTTTTACTTGATTAGGAAATACGTTTTAATTTGACAGCAATGTTATTTTTAGTAATACTTTTTCTAGCCTTTAGTATTAACATCTAGTTGGCAGAAAAAAATGCTAAATATTTATACTTCTCATCTTTGATCTTTCACTCGGAAGAACTGAAAAGGTATCACACTTAACATTTTTATTATAAATATTTTAGAAAGCATTTTAAAGAGTCCAAATTCACCTCTCATGTTGGATTTATTCAGAATATTGGGATGGATTGTTACTCTTAAGTACAGGTAGTTGCCAATGGTTGGAAAGTTTAGAGTGACCCTGCTGTGGCTAAGGGCCAGAAATGGAATTATTAATTTCATGGTTTGATAGGAGGAGGACCAAAGCTTCTTGCATCCTCTTACTCGCACATGGTGGCTCAGAGGGAGATGAATGCAATGTCTTTGCACAAGAAGCACAACTCTACAAAGTGTGTCTTCCAGAGCTGCTCTTTGCAAACAGGCTGTGTCCCTCATCCTCTCCAGTACAGACAGTTGTCCTGGAAGGGCACAACAGGGTTGTGAATGAGATACCCAAGTCACAAAGTTCTGCCAGAACCACAGAGCCTGTTGCTGCTGGACATTTCTTCTTCCGCCCCTAAATTACCAGGCATTTAGGAGGTCAAGAAAAATGTGGAGAAAGCAGGAGAACAGCAGTGGCAGAAAATATGTTGATTTATTATAGGTTTACTCACTGAAAATGTGACTTTTTCTTAGAATTTCCTGGTTGGTAGCCAAAATGCTTCAGCTGCCGGCAGTACCAGGACTTCCAGGTAATGTGTGCTTCTGTTCTCCTCAGTATGTCAATATCAGCTTTGCCAGCCAAGTTTCTTTTCCAGAGAGAGGGGGTGATCCATCATAGGAACTTATTGTCTTGGCCTCTCATGGGAAATGCAGTCCTGCCATGGTTTCTGAACTAAACAGGGAAGGATAAAGTCAGGAAGCTTAGATGGCAATTGCCCAGAGACAGAATATCCAAAGTGAGTTATTTTGTTCTTTTGTTTGCTCAGTTAGAGAGTGTTTAAGTGTCCAGTGGTCAAATTTTAAACAAATAATGAAAAGTATTACTCCTTGCATTCTATTTTGGTGAAAACAAGATAAGACTTTGAAAAGCCTTTGACATGAACCTTTTTCAGTCAAACTTAGGGAAAGTGAAGCAAAATAAAACCCTGTACTGTTCACAGAACAGGTATTTTGTCCTGTCTCATGCTGAGACTATAATTTTTTTCTCTCTCTCTTTTCAGCATCTGATTATTTTTCTATATTTAGTACATAAAGACAAGTCTCAAGTACTTTACCAATCAACCTTCTCTAATTTGCCACTGCAATGGGTAGAAGTTATTTCACTGGATTTTGTATATATGTATCGAAAGTTTTCTTTCTCCCATCTTTACTTCACCTGTGCAGTCCTTGTATCCTGTCATGGTAATAACTCTAATAAATAAGTAAAAATAGGGGTTTGTACCCTATTCTGAGTCTCACAGGTTTGCACATGTTCTGATCTTTGTGTGCATGGCTTTCTTCCGTTGCTCAAAAGCTCAGTCTTGAGAAGTTGAGAGACTCATTCCATGCGTAGTGTTGAATTTATGTGGCATGGTGAGTGCTCTGCAGTTACTCTGCTCAAAGTTAAGCAAGTCTTGAAGATATTCAGCCTCTAACCCATCTTGAATCTTCCTGGATTTAGAGCAGGATTTTGAACTGAATCACTCAATGGACTGGCGAGCCCCTAAAAACAGAAGAGGCCCAGTGTGAAGTGAATGCACAAAGTTCAGCTTGCAAGAGAGACAACCCTCAGTCACATCCAGCCTTAAATCCACTGATTTGTCAGTATTGGCATTGATTACTTATGATGGGAATTCTGTCCCTTGAGTTTGATAGATGATTTTCCCAAAGAGATGGAGATTGGAGGACAAACAGTCATCACCAATGCTGGAATCCATCCCCTTGAGAAATGGTTTGATACCTGCTTTGCAACCACTGATCATTGCCTTCTTCAAGGAATCAATGAATCACTGTCTTTAAAATGAAAAGAAAAAACACAATCCCAAATCCCAAGGCTTTGTAGGTTTTTTCTGCCCTTTGGTGGCAGCAAAAGTCTGTGTCACAGCTTATGATCCTGTGGGTACTCTAAATTTTTTTTTAGTATAATGGAGAATGGTACTTTTCTTCTTCACCCTAGTGATATTTCATTGCTGCCTGCATGTAATGGATTCCATTACTACTGATGCTGTGAGACTTAAGAGCTTTTTAATAGGAAGTGCTTGGATCTGAGATGGGTTATCTGTATCCTTGGCTGGTTACTGAAAGGATGCACAAGGGAAGTACTCTCTCAATTTCTGGTATAACTCAGTCTGTTTAGAGTTCCCTCTGCTTGGGAGCTGGCAGGAGAGAGCCCTGCACTGCTCATGGTAGTTCTTGTGTTGGTCTCTGTCAACAAACCAAGGTGATCTGTTGAAATAAGAAAAGGTCTTTATGGGCCAGAGCACAAGTAATTGCTTCAACTGTTCCATTAAACATTTCATGAGTACCTTAACACCCAGGAAACTTTCAAGTGGAGCCTGTGAAAGATTTTTTTGCAGTATTTGTCTATTGCGATCTGTTCCTGCGTGCAAGAAATTATTTGATAGATTTAGGCAGAAAAGGAAAATAATCATCAAAGCTTTTGAATTAATCCAATGTTTTTGAATACTGGACAATGACTTAGATTGTACTTATGGCTATCTAACAGTGTCCAGTGACTGAGAAGCTGAAAGTGCTTTCATTTTTCATCCACATTTAATATCTAAACTAGAAGATGTTATTTATGTCTTTTGCCTTTGTATCCCTTACTGTGCTCTACTGTGCTCTTTTATCTCTCAATAATCTGGCTATTAACAGAATTTTGATTTTTTTTTTTCCTGCATGAAGAGAGAAGCTTAAAATGGAATTAATACTAAAGAAAGAATGAAAAGGTCAAGCAGGTTTCAGGTTTGGTATTCAGATACAGATTTCACCAAGTCCAATTAGAAAAGAGCAAAAAGTCCATTATTGTTTCAGTTTTGTGAACTAGAAGAATGATATTTCAGTCCAATCATCAGTCAGTGAACATGCATCTCTTTTGAAGTGACCACCAAAAAAAATCCAATGAAGTTGACACTCTCAACATGCTTGAGAGTGTCAAGCTTGGCTTGAACTATTTTTGAAGCTGAACCACCCTTCTGCCAGGTGTCAGCTGGAGAAGGTATGCAAGAGAAGTGACCATTTCCTGCTTTTCGTGGGTTTAAAACAATTCTTTTGTCTGGAGGTGATCTAATGCCTTTCCCTGGCATCAAAATCACCTTAAACAAAAACATGTCCCTTTTTAAGAATATGCTGTGTGCACAATGTGCTCTTCCAGAGAGATGAAGTATTAGCATTTGAAAGGATGGATGGGAATGCGTATTTTGGAAAGACCTTTGTTCAGAGAATACTGCTATATTCTATGTGCATATCACCATGGTAATTGAAATATTTGCCACTGATGAGAAGGTATACAGCACAAGCCTTTTGCCATTTTCCATGATGTGGTTTCTAGCAAAGAGTGCTATTTGTCAGTTTAAAATTTATGGTAGGATATTTAGCAGTTGTGCCTGCTGTCACAGAGATGGATGTGGTTTGAAAGCACGAAACAAAAAGGAACAGGTAATGACATCTTCTTCTTGCAGTTTAATATTCTTCCCCGTTTCCACTTAAAATGTGAACCATTCTGGAACTGCTAGGCCACAAAGCAAAACCAAAGCTGTGCTCTCTGCATAGCTTTGTCAATTAGGATGCTGGTAACATGAAACAGTTTATTCCTTTCTTCCCATCATCACTGCTTTCGGGACATTGTGGCAAACAAAACAAGCCTTTCTCTTCCCTGAGGTCACTCCGTGCATGTGATCTCTGTGAAGCATGTAGCAGCCACCGAGAAATGTGTGAAGGTTTATGAAAGAGAATTACATGATGAATCTTGTGAAGGCATAGAGGATACACATTTCCATGGCAGGAATAACCTCAAGGAGCCTCATTAATGTGACTCACTTAACAGAGAGGAAAAAATCTCAAATGCTTGCACTACCATGTGTGTAGATCTTACATTTAAAAAACTATTCTGTAGGAAAAGGTGCAGTATAGGTATCATGGTGAGTAGTACTGCTTAGTGAACTGCTCGGGATACAAAAGGGATGGCTCTTTTTTGCTTTTTCATGCTGTGGCCGATTGTCTCTCTAGTTTTCTGTTCCTCAAAGTAAATCCAGCTCTCTAGAAAAATGTCTGGTTTTGTGTTGTCCTCAGCACTTAAGAACAGGGGTAACCTCCATACAGAGCACTCTGTGCTTCTGTGCTTTATTTAAGGCAGATGGAAAATAGAACACAGTTAAAAGGTAAGGGGTTTCCTACTCAGCTCTGCCCCTTTTATCTCCCTCTTCCAGTACAGGATGGAGAAGTTTTCATTCTTGTTATGGTATTGCATGTGGAAGAGATAAGTGCCAATGCCAGGCATTTATTATTTGTGCAACATTTTGGTTACCAAATGACCCTGTGCTTAGTCTTATGTAATGCCTGAGACAGGCTCCCTAGAATGCTGAAGTGTTTTGCTGTTTGTAGCTTCTGGGATCAGCTTTAGAGCCAAGTTGCATTTAAAGCATCCTTCAGTGATCTTCCATGCAGGGAAAGCTAACACGCATGTTTTAATTTTTGTTGCCTACCACACCCTTTCATTCTAGCCTGGGTACCAGGGTGAGTTGCTTTCATATTGATTTTATTAGACTAGTGGCAGACTAAGACCCCTTCATTTTTTGTCCTGCTTAGGCATCAGGCTGAAATACCCAAACATACACACTGACCTTCAGAGGGACCCCACACAGTGACTCTGACCGGGCAGGGATCAGCTCCCTAGCACATAAAGGCAGCTGAGTGCCAATTCCTGAAAATCATGAGGCGAAGCTCTTTCCTCCAAAACTCATATGAAAGAGCATTAAGCATTTTTTCGCTCCAGTGTTTGTCCACAGTCTGTATCCTGTTTCCTCCTGTGGCATCAGAACAAACCCCTGTCTTCCTTCTCCCTTTGAGCAGTGCTTCTCTGTGTTCACTGCGCTTCATTACCTGAGAGCCGCAGGCTGGTGCAGAGGAGACTTGTGACACTGAGATCAGCTGAAGCCTAATGGGAGAGGAGTCCGCGTGACTGCAACCGCACGGACTTGTCTGGCGGTGCACTTTAGGTAAATAAAGCCCACTGTGCTCACTGTTACGCTTCTACATTTTTTTACTCTTTTTTTTCTCCTTTTTTTTTACCTCATGAAGCTGCTGCTGCAGGTTTTGGCCTCAAAATTTTGTTTCTCAGGATAGAGATCCCCTGCTTCTGTATCGTCAGGCTGCAGCATGACATGCAGCAGAGGCTTCATTATGCATAAGCAGAGCCATCGCTAAGGTAGGCAAACACTCTGTGGCTCTGCAGAATAAAAGGGAAGTGAGAAACGGAATGAGCAAAGGTATTATTTGCTGACAATAATTGTTTCCAGTTGTAGCTGATGGCAGGGATTAATCACAGTGTTTTAACACTTTATTTGGGAGCAGGGGAAATATTAAGGGAGGGAAGAGCTGAAAAGTGCTCTTCCAAATCTCCTTTGAAAAGTTAGTAAATAGTACTGTGGAAACAATGCTTAAGGTTTTGAAACTTGCAGTGTGTCTTTTATTGAAATGGCTTTGAACCCTCATACTCCTTCTTTCTAATTAGTAACAGAAATGCAGAAATGCAAGGTGGGAGAAAAACATTAAAACATCGCATACAATTTAGCATCCATGTTATGTGGAGTAATGTATATTAGTAGTTACAACTTCATTTTTTGCCTATAATTAAATCTAGATTAATTACATTTAATGCAATCCCCATTTTAGTTCTCTCACACCAATGCTTAACTTCAGCTGCAGCTAGCAGAACTCTAGTCCAGTGCTGTTCTCTGCAACCTCTACCCTTTCCTGATTTAAATACATCCTAAAGCTACTGTTTTACCACAAACCCACAAGAAACTATTGTGTCCTAGTCTGCCATATATAATTTGTTACAGAATGAACCACTCTCTAGCATGGAGGGAGGAGTATAGAGAAACGCCTGAGTCAGGAGTAATTGTCACTTTCATTTAACCAAGGCCAGTGAAGAAGAAGTGTTGTAGCTACACGTACCACAGCATACACCTACATTAAGCAAACTCATTTTTGCATCATATTAAATAATGATAAGGAATTTTCACTCATGGGGTATATTCCCAATATTTGTAAAACTTCAGGATTAAGCCTGTGACTGTACACCTTCTAAATGGATTTTCAGCCAAAACAATTTGCAAATGTTTTTGATCAGGTGTATTCCTGTAGCACCTTTAAAAATTGAAATACTACCAGCTCTAAGGATATTTGCTAGCCTGGTTTTGAAATAATTTCTGTTGAACTCTGATGAATTATCCCTCTCTCTTACTCAAGTTTTTCACTGGCAATGTAGCATCTGACCAAAGCCTTGTTATTCCATTTACTTGCTTCCCCGAGGTTTGTCCTCTTGGCTGCTTTGAAGAGGTGGGGCAGAGGAGAGCAATACCTTCCCCACAGTTACACCTCCCCCTCTTTTCTCAAAGATTACTTCTCTGCAGCATTTAACCTGCACACAGGGAAAGCTCTTGGTTGGCTTTTAGCAGTTAACTGCAGTCAGCTTAACACTTTATGAAATGCAGTTTGCCCTTTCAGGTACTAGCCAGATTTAACTTGCTTTATCTTCAGAGCACACAAAAAAGGAGAAATGCTTTAATTAGAAGTAGCTTTTTGTTGTAAACTGCCAGTGGGAGCAGGGCAAATTGCCTGCCCTTGTTGGGTGGGACAAAATTGGTATCAAACAACAATTCTGAGGTATAAATTACCTGTGCCTGTTCCTAGTAGGATTTGAGGTTGGAATTAATATCTTGAGAGTTGTCGTTGTGGATGAACACATCTAACCTTAGATTTAATCAAATAATCATAAATGTGGTTCTAACATGAAGCAATTTTCAGGAGAGAGATGACCCAAAGCTTGCTGACTGCCTTTGTGTGCCATTAAATGCAGAGTTCTGCCAGTCTGGAAGCTTCTTCTGCCTGGTACTGTCTGGTTTTCCATTATTTTTCCCCTCAGATTTTTTCTCTTTCATTGAAGTGAGTGTTCACCTTTGAAAGAAGCAGCTGTGTGGGCTCCATTTGAGACTAAAAAGGATGCCAAAACTGCCATTTAAATTCTGTAACACAGGCACTGCAATTACAGAGATGCCCTTGCACAACTAGGTGCTCCTGCCTGCTTTTGATGGAGAGCAAGGAGATTTTTTTCACTCCTACTCAACTTAGTGGTTTGTCCTGATTTTTCATTAACTTGTCTTTGCCTAGCCAGCAACTCTTAAATACTTTTCTTTCCCCTGTCATTCCCTTTTCTCTATTCCTCTTCCCTGTTCTCCTTTGTCTCTTACTTTCCATGACACAGGGTAAGAATCCCTCCTGTGGGGGTTGTTTGCTCTGGTAAGAAGCTACCACACCACAATACAGGTTGAGGTATGAGGTGGACTTCAGCAAAGTCCTCTGCCAAAATTAAAATTCAGCTCAGTCCCGCCTCTCCGAACTGTGTATCTTAGCCTTAAGGTGATTTTCAAGCAACAAGGGCAAAATTAGACTGCAAATAAAAATGATCCAGAGGGTAAGTGTTTGGCCTCATGTATTTGCATTTGCAGGCAGATGTATTTATGAGTCCTCTTTTGGTTTGTGTTTTGTAGGACGAAGAAGGTCAGCCACTGCTACCGTATCGTTTACCGGCACCCGGAGAGGACGCTAACGCAGGACGAGGTGCATCGCATCCATCAGGCTATTGAGGAGTCAGCAGTTCGGGAGCTTGGGGTGGAGGGCAGGTTCTAGCAATGCTGCTCTGGAGCCCTGAGGACAGTTGCTTTTTTCTTTCCTTTTTTTTTCTTTCTTTTTTTATTTTTTCTTCTTTTTCTGGGGGTGGTTTTAGGTCACAAGTAGAGAGATGGGTTTTGTGACTGAACACAGAAAGCGATTGATGAATGGGCAGTGGTAAAACTGGCAGGTAATAAACATTACTACTGAGAAATCATTGATGAAACACTGGTGCTTTATTTTAAGAAATTGGGGAACAGCAGTAATGTAAGATTTCCCTCCTGTTACGATAAGCAATACGCTGCCTGGTGGTTTTCTGTGTTGTTAATTGGTCCCTCGGTTCCATTAAACTGTAAATACTTGGCATTATTTCTGTGTTGACAGGATCTTCTGTCCATGTAACAAGTGAAGCAAATCAGAGACACAGATTAGTTCAGGGAAGAAAAACCCATTCTGGCCCACCTCACCCCCAATCCCATCTTTTTTTCTTTTTTTTTTTTAATAAGAGAGGTAAAATTTTGCTTCAAGAAACCTTCCAAGAAGTACTTCTTGTGAAGTTTGACTCTCTTACCTTCAGAGCCCATGGGTGTTGCTTTCATCAGCTACAGAGGAGGAGCCAGTGTGGCTTGGGCCAGGCTTGGCTGTCTGCAAATGCTGGGTCATTGGCAAGTTTTTCCTGTTAGATCCTCTTGTTCCCACTGAGCTGGGCAGAGCTTAGTGAGGTGCTCCAAGCTGTGCCACCTACACCAGAGGAGAAGCTCCCTTGTCTCACTTCTCTTTGCATAGACACCAGTTCAAAATAAATCTTACCCCTGTCACCATCAAAGGGTTGATATCACCTATGGCAGAATGGCAGTAAATAGAAACTCTTCTCTACAATGCCCTGAAAAACAGCTGCCTTGATCTCTCATAGTATCTTGCTATCTAGCAGCAGTATCTGCTCAGAAATATGACCTTTAAGGCAGGAAACCAAACTAAAATGGGATCTGCTGTTTGAGGCTCCAGTTGCTTTACAGGATGCTTGCCTTTTTCATTGGAGGTTATAATAAGTAAATTCTGGTGGTGATATGGTGCTAGGGCCTGTAGAAATGTTCAAATGACCTGATAAATACTTGATGAGCCATTGCAGATGCTGATATGGAATATGGGACCTGTTTTGGCTTGTGATAGCATTTCATACAGTCTTGCAGGTCACATCTGGTTGCTGTGCAGACAACATTCCCTCCTTCAGGGAAGAAGGCGGTAAAAATGCTGCAATAAACAGCATCTAACACTGATTTATACCTTATCAAGAAACATCTGTTCAGCAGGCTTGTACTCAACCATACGAAGCCTGTTACTATTGCAGATGTGACAGAGGCAGAGAGCTCATTTTAATTTCATTACTCAACATATTTAGCTGTGTAAACAAATCCTAATCTAAATTGCTGTTGTGTTATCCAAATAACTTGACGATGAAAACAGTATGCTAGACTTTCTACAAGGCAAAAAGAATGGGTGCCATTTAGGCATCAGAAAAACCTGTGTGGTTATTTTTAAACCACCATCTACCAAGATCCATAAATACAGCCTGGCCCATTTGATGTTTCTCAGTCTCCTTAATCCTTCACCTTTTCAGAATTCTCAGTGATGACATGAGGAGGAGGAGGAGAAGGAGGACTTACCTGAACGGCACTGAGTAGTACTTGCTCCGAGACAGGGCATGATTGATGCTGTCACACAGGGCAGCAGATAATGTGGATCTTAATTGATGAAATTGTCTGTGGAGAGAGTACCATAACCTGTGTTGTGTATGAAAGAACTAAGTCTCTTGGGAAAACAGGTGAACATCTGTGGTGAAGTAGGTCACAAGATTTTCCTCTTAATTTATTGATTAGTGAAGTTTCCTTTTTCTACTCCCCAAATCTTTCAGTTCTTCTTTGATTCTGATCAGTCAATTTTGAGGAGAAAACAAGGAGGAGAAAATTGGACCTTGAGCCTTTTTCACTGCAGCCACAGGACATCATGTCTGGCTTTGCAAGGCAGTTTGGATGTTCTAGGATCAGCCCATATCCAGACGCTAACATCAGCTTTGTTTGACTCAATGATTTTAGAGCTCTTTTCCAAGCTAAACAATTCTGTTACTCTCTGGATTTGCACTCCAGTGAGCAGAGGCTTCCTGCAACAGCCAGGTCTTGATGGAGTAGTGTTATCCTTTGAAACCTGAAAAGTTGATCTCACAAGCTAATAGGATAAGGCAGAATTTGAAAGCTTTCCTTTAAGGTGATCTGACACTATGGGATCATCTTCTGGAGTACATGTTTTCATAGGAGCAACTTTCAGGCAAAAACGTGAACCATTAAGGTTAAAAACCCCAACAACCTCTTCAGAAGCAAGTGTGATTCAATCATATGAAGATCTGTAAAATCATATGGGCTGGCTGTGAGCATAATATAAATACTGGGGTATGTTTAGCTTAGGTAAACCTTTGTCATATATGTTCTAGGATTAATCTCTCTGAAGACCTATTATTCTGGCAAGGATTCACCACAAGTAGCAAAGCAGACCTCAGATCAAAAGGCATCAGTGTTGCACTTTTATGCTCCTATCCTCTGGAAAATATGATCTTCCCTTCAAAGTTTGACCTTAATTTTACTGGGAAATTTGCTGTGGATAGCAGTAAACTCTGAAACCATGGGATCCCTTGTGGCTGCTGATGGAGAGCCCATAAGAATCCCAAGGTTCTAAAAGCCATGATTTATTTTACTGCTGGTCAGAGACACAGGATGCTAACAGGACTTCAGAGACTGGACTGATCCTGGTAGGAGTATGACTGAGGAAGTTCTTGGGACAGACAGTGACCAACTCAGTCAAAGAATGACTCACTGCTGTCACTTGGATTTTCTCAAGACATATTCAGCACAAAGGTGGGTGAGCTGGCTTGAAGACCAAGAGCAACATCGCTGCTAAGGTAAGATTCCTTGCTGGTCTCTGCTACCCTATAATCTGTCTCATGAATATCCCCCAGCCTTGGATGAGCTCCAAGTCTAGTGAAGGGGTATGAATTCCCGAATATCCGAGTGATACCATGCCACGTGGAAATATTAAGGGGAGCAGCATTTAAGTAATTAATGGGCATGCTGACTGACTAGTGAGAGGCATGATAGACTGCTTCTCATTTTTATCAGCTGCTTGTGTATGTTTTTGTGTGCCTCTGGGTTTTATATCAGCATCCTTTAATAAAAGAGGGGAAAGTCAATTGTAGCAAAAGAAGCTACAGAAGTACTGGCTGGGCATCTGTGTGACTGAACAGTATGTACCATTTGAATGTTGTGGGTGCTGGTTTTCTTCATAGTTGCCATTGGTTTTCAAGCTAACTGTGATTCCTGAAATATCAAAGATTTAGTTTTAACACCCAGTTTGGGATCTTCCCAGTAAAAGGCAGCAGATTTACAGTGCACTAAGTTTTACCTGGTTCTGATGTTCTTTTTAAAGGTGCTGCAATGGAAAGGTGGTGTGATCTAGATAGGCAAGAAATGGCTCTGTGTTTTGCAGAGGTTTTGAGGTTTTCAGTCACCTCTGCCATGGTATTGCCAGGTGTGATCGAACAGTCGCAAAAATCTGAAATCTGTTTTCTACTGGGAATCCAAACTTTTAGTAAATCACTGGTGGTCATTATTGCCCTTCCACTGAGAGTGTTACTGCTGTCCCTTCTGCAGCTGGTGGCTGTACTGCAGCACTGAATTTACTGTTCCTTTATTCTGTACCTGTATTGAGTATTGAGTTTCTCAACTACTGACATATTGGTCTCAGGCCTTCAATAATTTTGTATAGGGATTAATTTTTTTTTTTTTTTTTTTTAAGTGGGAAAAAAAAGTTGTGGGCTTTTCGTGTGGTAGTTTTTAGCTGCAGTGATTGGTGCATTTCAACTGTCTCAGGAAAACTCACAGTCAAGACAGGACTCTTTGGTGGTTCATTGAAGTAAACACAAGGAGTCTTGCCCTGAAAAACACGATTATGTCCATATCATTGAGATCATATTTGGGCAAAACTAAAGAACCTTGTCTTCATTGTGGGTTGACTGAAGGTTGACTGATGCTTGTTAGTTAAGCCAGGGTCAAAAAGCACTCTGTATTACCACCACCTCCCCAAACACACACAGAAGCAGTTTTATGCACAAGGACATTCTGTCAGATTCAGTGTGAGCCTATAAAATGATTGTGCTGGGTATTTCAGGCTTGCTAGTTGGTGAACTATCTCCATCTGAATTGTTACCATCTGGGAGAGAAAATGGCTTTGTACTTCAGCTCTGAAATAAGTAGCCATATTTTTAAAGCTCAGAGCTCTCTTCAGCTACTGTCTGCTGTGTGTCTTTGCTCAGAGATGACTGTTTCTGTAAAACAGATTTGCTTTCTGTGTAGAACAGGCCATATTGACTAATTGCACACATCCTGATCAAATTTTAGATATGTAAGCATTGCCACCAAAACTGAAGCAGTCTTGTGATGACCTTGAACAAATTTGTAGGGGACACAAGAAACCAGCCATTGGTACTTGCTACCTGCTTTTAAATGTTGGTGCAACCACATCAGAATTTTAAGCTGAGTTATCTCAGAGGAGACAACTGCAGTTCAACACAGAGTATGGACATATGCTGGGTGAAGGCACTGACTTCTCCAGACTGTGTTGTATAAGGTTTGATCATCATTAACATCTGATGCACGCAAATGTTTGGCAGTTTTCGTGCTTTTGTGCTTTTGTCAGATGGCCTCTGTCTTTCTATTTATGCCCACTGTTAACTAAGTAGAGTCTGGTTTAGTCTGCCTTTTGTACTTAGCCTTCTGACACGACCTTGCTTTCTCATTTCAGTTTTGCTGTTGAAATTTGGTATAACTTTGGTGAAGAAACAGTGCCAGGCTGCAGGCAGGGAGATTTATTACGCCACAGCCTAAAGCCTGTGCTCCTGCACCACATTACTGCAGGGTCTCTCTGTTCTCACCCTCTGGATGCAGGTGATTAACACGTGGTCCAGGGAATTGCGCCTCTGCCTGCTCAGTAATTTGCTGGGCAGCGCTGCAGTCATCCGGAGCAGCTGCCACTTAAATGGGCAGTAGATTGTTCTCTTTTTATTTTTGCGCCTGCAGCTTCGCCATGTGCCACAGCCAGACACACTGTGTTGGTCTTTGCTGCAGCAAAGCATCTATTAGCTGTATCTCACAATGTGCTGCCTGTGCAGCCAATTTTCAGCAGAATCCCTGCGTGCATGCGAATGGTTGTTCCCATCTCCATCCACAGACGGGAGGCACATCAAGGCCAGAGGTCAGGACTAAAAACTTACTAGACCCCCAACAGGTACAATTAACTGCTTGTGGGATTTCAACAATGTCTGTACAGGATGGAAAGTCCAAACTTGAGGTATCTGTCCAAATGTCACTGGAAAGATTTGTAACCCAGCACTCAGTGGCCGTGGTGATGCCGATGTCATTCTGGGGGAGGGGAACAGGTTGAGGGAGTGATCCCAGGGTGACTGAGAAGCAAGGCACTCGTGTCCTGGGCTCAAAGTGCTGAACTATCTTCCCTACCACCATGCTCCAGGGAGGCACAGATGTGATTTTGGCTGCCTGCCTTTGCATAGGCACATAGTAAATAATTAACATGCACGGCCAGGCCTTTTGGTCATCATTTATTGCTGTAACTGATGATTAATTCAAGGAATTATTGATTCTCATGCTAAATCTTTACTCATTGGTGGTATAGAAACTAATAATCGTTCACAGGGTATTATTGACAGATCTCAGTATAGGAAGTGGAGAAAACGTGTGGAATGGAAGTGTAGGTCCATAGGTTTGTTTGTGTCCTCCAGTTTGTGAGGGGAGGGTTTGACGAACTCAAGTCAAAAGTCTGACTTGTACCCACACCAAGGCCCCTCTTGGGTGTTCACGTACTTGGTGGTGCTTTCAGGAGGAACAGGGCCATCTGGGATCACCAAACAGCTCTCCAGAGATGTCTGCTCAGTGTCCACAGGAAGCTCTTGCCTGGACACTGGAGACTCTGGAGACATTGTGCTTTGCACAGCAACACATTTGGAGCCTGATTCCCTTAAAACTCCTGTCCTGTGCTCACGGTACACATAAGCTTATCTCCCTAGGCCCTACCCTAAAGCACTTCCTTTGTTTGGCAATCTCCTAAATTCTGGTTAATCTCCTTCCCATGATTCCAGACCTCAGCTCTTCTCCCCTTTCCACCCCAGTCAGTGCCTGCTGCCTTGCCAGAAGCTTGCTCAGAAGGTTTTCACACTGGGGCCAACAAAAAACTCAGTGCTCCCCGAGTATGTGTGTTAATGCTTGGGTGTCTCCTCTCAGCTGCTGTTTCTCCCAAAGTTTGCCAGAACATCATGCCTCAGAGACCCTCACTTGAAGTCCAGCATGGATGCGTTTGGATCTAACAGTCAGTGAAGGTGACTGGCAATGGAAGCCCCAACACCCATCTCCATGGCACACAGCCTTGCTTCCTTAAGCAAGGAGACAGAGAAATAGCAGCCTGCAAGGAAGGCCTAACTAAGTGTATCCTGACTGAAAGTTCAGGTCTATTAGTAAGAACATGATGCCCAGCATGGTCCCTTGCATGTACTTCCAGAAAATGGTTGCAAATATATTGTGATAAATAATAACAGCAGCCTTCCCTGTGTTTACAAGCTGCTTTATTGTACTGTATAGCCTTGTATAGCCTGCATCATTTTCCTTTCTGCTTGTTAGAAACAGAAAAAATTGAATTTGATTATGAATTATATTATTTCCTGATGTTCTGGTCTTGCAGCATTACTTCTTATGTTTGAACAAGGAGGTCAGCCCAGCTTTGCTTAGAACATTTTCAGTACTTTACCATATTATGTTGTTTGTGTGTCACACACATATGAAATCAGAGTGTTTATGTCTCATTTCTATGATGTGGACACACAAGCAAGGTTGTTGTTCCTTATATTCTGTCTGATTAGAGATTTTTCTCTCTGCTGCTTTGCCCCATTACACAGAAATCACCTTTTTACTAGAAAAATTCAGTACTTTCTGGTGCCTCTTGCTGTCAGAGAGCCAACACTCTTTTGAGCACTCTCCCTTCAAAGATCAATCAAATTTTGGGCAGAGAACTCCCTTTCCCACTTGAGACTTTTTTTCAGCCTGAAAAACTTTGTGGCATCTGTTTTAGGCTCCTGTGCAACACCTGCTGCTGGTGACAATGCAGGTCTTGTTCTGCCTCCAGGGAGGAAAGGTGACTTAACAGAAAGGCCAGCTTTATAACAGACATTTGAATTACTTAAACGTCCTGCCATAATGACCAAAAAAAAAAAAAAAGTCTAGCCTCTTAAAAATTATGCAGAGAAGTCAGTTTTGGTCTTTACTAGAGAACAGGTTTGTGCAGTGGTAGCATTTCCACATCAGTGCAGCTTGTGAGGCTCCAACAGAGGCCAACATTTCCACTGAAGGCTCTTTCATTCATGTTAGGAAAATTGCTTGGTAGTTTTTCGGCTTCCTTTCTATTTGAACACATCATTGGCTGTGCCTTCTCTGCTTGTTCCCTAACACCTTCTGTGCCTGGTGCTCTGGCTCTGCATAGGATGGGGCAAAGAGGGGAAAGTGGCTCTTAATTTACAGGATCTGTTTATTGCTGTCACCTTCTCTGGGATTTGAAGGAACTCAGCTGGAAGAATGCTTCTCCTAGCACTGATGTTCCATTGGAGACATGATTAACAGGAAGAAAAGTAGTGACATTTCCCAGAGGGAAGTAGATGTGAGGTGATCCATGTGGGACAGTTTGCCTTGCATTTAGGCTAACTGCTCCGTGCTGCCAGGGAAAAGGTCATTTTTTCAGTGTAGATGCAGGTGGCATCATACATGGCCATCTCCACATGGAAACCAGCTGTACAGTCCAGATGTTGAGCTAAACACTGGGATCACCATGGTAGGCCACAGTGATCCCAGTGACTTTCCTACATGGTCATCAAGTTATTTTGTATGTAAAACCAGAGTATTGTGTATGTGACACGTGTATGGGACTCTGTCCAGAAAATTCTCTGGAAAAGCACATTCTGTAAATGGGGTAGGCTTGTTATTAAACCCTCCCAATAAGTGCCTACCTAAAAAGGAGGGACAAATCTCTCCATAAACGGGGGAATTTTTCTTAATAGTTGCTGGAACCCTGGCCTTTCCTACAAGATCTTAGTGATCTTGAAACATTTTTCCCACGAAGATCAAATGATAGGCTTTTATCAGACACATGAACAGAAGGCTGGAGAGACTGAGGGGTTGGCCTTGTCTCACAGATTCCTGATGCGGTACCTGGGTCCCATTCTTTAGGTGGCATGTGCCCTCAGGAATGAGGGAAGGGAGGAGGACCTTGGTGCTTTGCCTAATCCTTACAGCACTGGATTAGGATTAGACCCCACTTCTCTGTTCTCTGCATTGCAGTGGCATTAATGCATTACACAGGAAGCTTTCTCCACCAAAACCAGAAGTGTTACAGTGACTGAGAGACAAAGAATGAAAGAAGGAAACTGTGAGGCAACAAGGATCACCAGGCATGTAATTTTCCTAATACTTCTACTCTTTTCTTTTCAAAGCACATGTTGAGTGAGGCTGGGGAAGCAATTGGCAGCACATTCACAGCATCTTGGTCCTCTGTGTATGTGTCTTCTGTAAGGATCTCAGTCTGGTGTGTGTACTGAAATTGTGTCAGGAGCTACACAGTTTCTGTCTGGGGATTTAGCATGCCTGGTCTGCCAGAAGATTTAATTTCCCATATCAAGAGCTCTTGGGCACCTTGGATCTGCTGTAAGGAAGGGGATGAAATGCTCAGTGGTAAGGCTTAGCCCTGCAGGGCATCTCTCTGGACATGAGAGTGCAGAGGGCAGCAGTGCGCCTTCTTCCTCTGGTCCTTGCCTGCTCCAAGGCCGGTGCACACCCCAGTGCTCACATCAGGGTGCCACGAGAGCTGAGATTCACAGGGTGGTGTCTGAAACGCATTTCCTCTTGTGAAAGGCTGGCAAGTATGCATGAAAACATTTCATCAAGTTATCAAATAACATTTTGTTCTTGTCTCCATATGATGAGCCTAGCTTGGCAGTCCAGGCTCTTACATACAAGATTATACATGCAGGAGCTCTCAATGCATTATTTTTCTAGCATTAACTTATTCTGTTTCCTCTTGTGCCCATGTGAAATTCTGTCATTTATGTCCTGTGTTAAGAAGCTGAGTTTAGCTAAGCTATGTTCAAAAGAACGTATGCTCTTGGTTGGTTTGAACCTGTCATCTAGCTTTGCCTGCTGTCCCACATCCCAAAATACCCAGCACAGTCAACACCAGGCCCCTGGTAACCAGAGAGGTACTGACAAATCTGGGAAGTTTTTGGAGGAGAGTGACAGAGTTGATCAGGAGAAGTGGAAGCACAGGTAGATGAGTTCAGATATAAACTGATGCTGAGCCCAGCTCAGGAATGACTAACAAATGTGTGGTTTGTCAGACATGTAGCGCTCTGATGAGCACGAACACCCTCCCACTCTCCTGAGCATGAGAGCAGAATTCTTGGTGTGACACGCAGGCATATAACAAGGGCTAATAGTGTGACAGTCAGACTGAAAGTAAGGTAAAATTTCCTGACAGTGAGATGTATTTTGCTGTGAAACGGCCTCCCAAGGGAAAGGGCAGGAGCCCAACTGCTTTGTCTTTTTTCAAGCCAAACTGGACAAAGCATTAGGAAAGGTAATTCAGGGAGCAAGTGTAAATTGGCTGGTGTGGTGATCTAATATATCCTTTCCATTTCTAGCTCCTAGGATATAATGCTCTCTGTAATTAATTTTTGACTGGTTTTTAGCTTAGGGAGATGAAACTGAGCAAAAATATTAACAATAAGAACTAAAAAAAAAAAAAAAACCAAACTGTAGAGTTTGTCTAATAGTCATGGAAAGTGCCAGATTGAGAGTTCCTTAGGTTAATGGCACTATTCAAAAATAGCTTTCCAAATGGGAATGTGAAAATTGTTACATAGGTAATTATTATGGTAATGACATATTTTTAAAGAGTCCTGGTAGTCCCAAGTATCTGAGTGCATCTCAGATTTAGGGGTGTGCACGCATGATTCCTGTAACGGGAAATTGCTGTAGCTGACACTGAAATGCAGCAACCACTGCACTGAAACCACCTGTTTTAATGGCAGCAGTCTAAGATGGGGTATAAAGTATAACTTCTGTAACTGAAACTGTAGAAGAATTGTCTTGGTTTGGCAGAATTTCATTAACTGATGAGTTATGTAGGCAGGAGTTTCTTTTGCAACTGCCTTCCCCCATGTTTTTGCTTTTAAAGCAGCAGGATCTGGCAATATTGACCAGGCTTCCCTGGTTCCTTTTGGGTGTGCAGGGAGAGTCTGCCAAACTAGCATGACCCTGAGCTGAGACACGCTGGACTGGCCTCCTTATGCAGTTTTTATCTCCTTCTTGAGAGTCCTGACTTCTGCCTCTAAATTCCTGGAGAACAATGGCAATCTAGTTTTTTTTAGCAAAGACAAGATGGGAGCCCTTTTGGAAAAACACGAAAATGCAAAATAGTATGGTTTTTGTATGGAACCAGAACAGGCAAATTCCTGGAGAACAATGGCAATCTAGTTTCTTTTGCAAAGACAAGAAGGGAGCCCTTTTGGAAAAACAAGAAAATGCAAAATAGTATGGTTTTTGTATGGAACCAAAACAGGCAGATTGGAAAAGCTGAATAATATATTATTAACTGGTTTAAATATTGTAATTTTAAACTGAACTGTTTGGGTTGTCATTCACATAGGGAACAACTTTTTTTTTATTGTTTAGTTTTAATAAGCAGTCACAAATCTGAAAGAAAGTGGCCAAAATACAGATGTTCTGCATTGTTTATCATTCATAAGATTAGACTTTCTTAGGCAACAGCCTTGAGGAGTCAGTTGAAGGAGGAAGGAAATGAGCCAGGCAAGAACTTGCATGTTGAACATGTCATCCTTCTGGAGCCACATGCTCACCGTGGAACTGACTCACATGGCATTAAAAATTGTTTGTTCTCATTTACATGATCTGCAAGACTGTGTTTAATGTAATATGTGTTAGCTGCATAATTAGTCAAATGCTATCCTTTTGTTAATGATGGGAGAAAACATTCCTCTATAAAATGCCATTGACTACTGAGTAGCTCAGGTACTGTACAGTTTGACTACCTCTGTATTTTAGATAGATTTACCAACACTTAAGGGTTTTTTTCAACAGTTACTACATATTTAGTTCTTTTGTCTGTTAGCTAGTCATGCAAAAATCAGTAAAAATTTTCCTATATTATATTATTCATAGGGTCTCTTTGGAGCTAGAGTTTATATTATTCATAGGGTCTCTTTGGAGCTAAAGTTCTCACTAAAGTGAAAATTTCCATTAGAAATTTTAGTGTTTCATCAAAAAAACCCATAACTTCTGGCCTGAGATAAAATTCTGCCACTCTTCTGCTTCCAAAATAACAGAGCCAAAAAAATATTTATTTATAAACAACTGATGTGATAGTCTTCAGCTTACAGCTACTGTAAACCTTCATGATCTGGGTTTCCCAGGGCTTGCAGGTTCTTAGTGTTATGGCAGCTGAAAAAATTATAGCACCAGTAGCTTCCACCATTTGAGCTGCCAAAATTGCAACATTCTTCTGAAGCGGCTCCTTCTTTTTTTTTTTTTTTTACCTGAACCTTCTTATGTAAATTTTTTCTCTCTAAAACCTTTCAACTAGTCCCAGGTCATAGACTGTAGATTAGTACTTGACTTTCAGTAGGATGTTTGTTTCTCAACTTCTTTATTTTATGGAAGAATGACTTGTATTCCTTTTCCGTTTAGACACCTTAGAAATCCTACCTTTCTTAGTGATGCCACAGAAAATCTCTCAAACCGTGGGTGGTTCAGCTGCCGTTACCTGATGCAACCCTCAGTCTGGGTACACTGTCTTGCTTTAGGAAAAGGATGGCTTCTGGCAAGAGGCTGTGGATCCCATGCCTCTGTTTGCTTGTTGGCTGCTGGTATGAGGAGGCTGGGAAAGGGTGGAAAGGGATGTCATGCAAGGGGTCTCACAGAAAAGCCGTGGCATGAATGAATCAGAGAACATTGCTTCCTACTTAAGTGCTAAATTCCTATTAGATACAGAAGGGATGTAATTCCAAAATCCAGGCACAGAACAGAGGACAGATGTTGACTGGTCAGGAAAGTATAAGTGCCATAATAAGTTGTGATTGACTGAAAAGGGAGTTGGGAATCTCCTTTTTATTTCCTGCAGGGGCACTGACCAGAGAGACCATGGAGAATTCACATCCCCTCAGTTCTCTGGCCTGTAAAGTGGGAATGATAATGCCAGCTTTCCTTCGCCATGTGTTTTGAGACTTCCAGAGGTAACACTGCATAGTCCACTGCATTAGTGTGGATATTTAACAATGTTTGTGCTGACATCAGGGCACATCCCAGGCATGCAGGGACCATCCACAGGACCTGATGTGGTACACTGAGAAGGGCCACTCCAAAACCATCCCTGAACTTCAGCTGGTTGCCATGGTGGCAGAACCGCTTAGCGCGGCAAGCCAAGGGGAGAGTGATAAATGCTGTTAAGGATAACTTACAGCATCAAGGCTGCACTTGGAAATAGCTCTGGTTTTCTGGGTCTGGGCTTGCAGGAGACATTGCTGAGCTTTGGGATTTCCTCTTCTCCAGTTCACCTACAATGAACAATATGGGCCAAAACGTGGAGAACCGCTGTGGAGAGAGAGCTTCAGGGTAGCTTTCCCTTGGCCATTTGGTGATGGAGTGGGTGGGATAGGAATCTGCATCTCTGAAGCCCTTCTGCAAGGACTTGGTGTTGAAAGCCAGTGAATACCACCTGCTGGCCTGCTTTATATTCATCATATCATGTGTGCTGCTGCCAGGTACTCCTTTAGTCCCTTGGTCAGCGACATTCCTAGCACAAGGGCTTTCCCTCTAGCCAGCCCCAGAGGCACCAGTCCCCCTCAGAGGCTAGAGCAGGAGCAGGGAAGGATACCCTCATCATTCAGGTTGTGTGACTGGGAGAGCACAACCTGAATGATGAGCACTATTCAGTGCTCTCTTGAGAGCACTGACAGGGAAGGATACCCTCATCATTCAGGTTGTGTGACTGGGATCTTGAGAGCAGTGAATAGTCTGCTGGCAGTGAGGGAGCTGGTGGGAGGCAGATGCTAAAAATTGCTTCAAGAAAAATTGGAACGTGTCAGAAAGGGCATTTTGGAAATGGAGAAAGGACCAAGGGGTTGGAGGGTGGCATATTAAGTGACATGAACTTCCTTGCTCTCTGTTGGTAGTATTTTAGAGTTTGGAGGGACAACTGACAAGAACTTTCCTGCTGATGAAGCAACATACAAATGGACATGGTTGTAGTGTAGGGATCATAGATTTTACAAAGGAAATCATGAAAAGTGCCTTGTGAGCTAGACTTACTGGTGAAAATTTGACTGAGTTTCTGATGATGAGAGGAAGCAGACAGGGGCCTAGGAAATATCTTTAAAAGCTAGGGAAAGCATAGGGAAACTTAAAAGAAAAACAAGATAAAATGGCAATTGCATATAAGCCCACGCAGGCACTTACTCTCTTGCTTTCTCTCTCACACCCACACACTCAAGCATGTCTTTCTGTCCGAAATAGTAGGGAAAAGATATCATAGCCTTTATTGTCGAGAGTAATTTCTCTTCACATGTCACTAACAACAAATTCTCAGAGCAAGGAGATGGATACTTCACAAAACTCATCTGCCTGCTTTTTTCCCCTTTCTCAACCTGAAAGAAACAAGGAAGAAAGCCCCTGTGAGCTGTGGAGTTGAAGAGCTACATGTTGACAGTTCTTGGATGGCTGAAGGCCAAACACAAGTATTTGTGTGCCAGTAATAGCACGGGAGGCAGCCGGGTGGTTGCATGGGGAGCCAGGGCTCGCTTTTCCCCACAGGAATGGCTTTGCATTTGGGGTTCTCAGGGAACATGGCTGCAGCTCCTCTGAGCTTTCACTCCCAAAATGCTTGGCAAACTGGGGGGTTTCCCACACATCATGTCCAGCTTTGCTGAAAAATCACCAGCTGGCTGCTCCTGCTTGGGAGGGGGATGCCCTCGAGAGGAAGCCTTTTGGCTGCACAGGGGTTTTACTCAGCAGGATGAAGATGGGTGGCTGCCAGCTGGATTTAAACTCATGCCACCCCTCTAGGCTGCTCAGAAGGGCTGAGCTCTGGATGTCTCTGGGGAGACAGGGCCATCATGTGCTCAGACAAGGTCAGCATCATCTGCCTGAGTTACAGGAACAAAAGCTTGAGCCTACCCTAAGCGTGCTCAGACTCTCCCTTTCCAGGGATGATCTTTTAACAGGGATTCACACAGAGGAGACACTTGGAGATTCACTCAGAGGACTGAAAGCAATTTGCATCTTTGGCCTGTATTTAACTGACACTGAAAACTTCCCTTCTGAGTATTGGCATAGGCCCTCTTGACTTAGACTGGTGTTTGTCTGACTCTATGGGACTCCATCCCAGCACACCCTGAGTGAAAGACTCCACCAGCTCATTTAGAAATTAAGTTTGCTCATCAGAGTCATGTTCCATGCAGAGAGGAAAAAAAATGCCTGGGCTGATGTGGATTCCTCTATTCTACATATTCATTCATGGCTGATGGTTGGGAAATGATAGTATGGAAGAAGATTATTATGGTTCCTGGGAAGGAATGGAATTTGTAAAAGCAGATTTAATTTTTAAAATAATTTTTAAAGGTTTTTATAAATTGTATTGCTTTATTTTTATTTTATTTTATTTTGCAAAAGGTAAATAATAATACCCAAGAATCCCTCAATCCCCTTCCAGTGTTCTTTTCTTGCTACATGAAACTGCCAAATCTGAATTGGAAATACGCAAAAAAAAAAAAAATGTAGGGTTTTTTTATGATGCTTGGAAGAAAATGGATTTGCAGAGCTTCTCTCTTTAAATGTGTCAACATAAATGACATCCTAGCAGGTCTTGCAGATTGCATGGCATAGGCAAATAACTGCTATTTATTGCATGGGCTGTGCCATTTTTTACCTAGCTATTTCTGCCACATGCAGAATAGATGAAACAAATTTTCCTCACACATTTATATATACATTTATACATTTATATAGTGCCTGTCAAGAGTTGCATGCCGTGGTCTTTGCTAATGCTTATTTGTGCCATGATTCCTTATCCAGGATTTAACCCCTCCCAGAGGAAAACTACATCCCATCTGTGATACCTATTACAAAACAAGCCAGATTCTGTGCAGTGTTCTGTCAAACAGGTTACAAATGGCATTTTCCTTGCCTTTGGCCTCCCTAGTCTCCTCTGGAAAGGCAATCTAAGGCAAGTCTATCACAGAGTTACAGGAGAGACACTTTGCAGCTGACTCTTTCAGGTCCCACAGTCTTTCACCACCAGCTTGTTTCAAAGGAATAGCGACATAAAAGAAAAAAGCATTTAAAAAAAGAAGACAAATAAGTCAAGTCTCAACAACAAAAATCCAGTTCCTTCTGCATGGATATCAGTAGAAGCTGTGTGTGTAAGCACGTCAGAGTTAATTTGTTTGAGGCTTTTGATACTAAGGAAAAAAAATTAAACCATATCTCTATTACTTCCATCTTGCTATGTGTATTTCCAAGCTGTTTGCCCCACTGGCTTTGGATATTCTCTACTAATATGTCAGTTACCAAATGTATTATGCTCCAACAGTTCCTCTGGATGGGAATATCGCTTCTGTTCCTCACAGCTGTCACCAGAGAGACAACGCATGTGTCTGAAGGTACCCCTGGAATTTGCTGAATCAGACTCCAAGTTTTCTGGTACAGCAACATTTTACAATTCTCCTCTCCCTTGATGACCTAAATATCTCAGTTTTCTGAAACATACAAAGTACATCTGTGATGCAAACATTGCGCCTGCGTGTGTCTGTACGGGATTTGCTCAGGCAGAGCTTTCACCGCCTGCTTATTTTTCAGAGTAAAGAAAAATAAAGGTCTCTGTACTCAGCCTATGATGACAGTTTTGCAGCAGGAGAACGCTGAACAAGAAAAATGAAGACTGCAGAAGTGGAAGGAGGAAATGAAAGTTGCTCTACCGACAGGGCAACATGAATTCAGCAATGGGTGGATTAGTCTGAGTGTTATCAGTGATGATGAAACACAGCAGACTGTGGTAATGAAATATTTATGAATGGGGAAATGATACTGCATTCTGCAGTGCAGCACAGGGGAAAGTGAAATTTCAAGAATACTGTAATAGCAAAGCCCTCCATTAATTATCGAAAGCAAGCTGTAATGCCAGTTACTATGACAACAGGGTCCCCTATGTATTTTGCACTATTGGGCGGGCGGGGGGGAGAGGTGGAAGAAAGAGGGGGCTGCTTCTGTTTACTGGACTGCATGGTATTTCTTTTTCTGTTGTTGTTGTTGTTAATTAGGACTAGCCCAGCCTGTGACTGTGCAGTTAATTTCAATGATAAAATTATAAAGTGACTGCTGGCTAAAATACAGGGAAAGTCTTTAATAAGTGGTACTGGTCTTTTTGCTCTTTCCATATTAAGGGACATAGTATCAGAATTATTAATATTCTTATATAATATTAATGCATGATAATGTAATAATAAAAAGCTAAATGATACTAGAAGTATCATTATTAATAATAATTTTGACTGTGTTAGGCTTCCACTCACAGAGCATTTTAGAAGCAGTGATTAATTAAAGTGTCAATATTGGCATACTATATCCACCACTGCATTTCCAGATGGGGCAAGGGAATGTACGACCTCTGCCCACTTATTTTTAATTACTACTTATTTGTTTCCTTAAACCCATGACTGTCTTTGAGATTTCCACTTATCCTCAGCACAGACAAGGGTTTTTTCCTTCCCCTACCTCTACCGGGTAGGAGGAAAGCAAGGTGTAGACCATGGTGAGGAAGCAGGTCTGAGGTCCCTGTCCACATGCACTGTTAAAGCAGCACGTTTGTGAACAATGTAACTATAAACACTTACTAAATGGAATAGGCAGAGGAGTGCCCTCCAACAGCTCTGCTCTGATGACTGTGGATGCTGGGAATGGGTGGGGATAATGGGCCACGGATGGTGGCCAGGCTGGCCGGCTCTCACTAGGTAGCACTTGCTGCTGTGGCTGTAAGAGGCACGGAGCGTTGCTCCAGGTCAGCCAGACATTGCTTACATTTTTGTCTTCTCATTTTAAGCTTTGCAGTGCATTTCATCAGTGTTATCTAAGGGCACTACAGATGATCTTAGTGTAGTCCCTTCCCAGTGGGCAAAGAGTGCTTCAGATCCATTAAATGCCTGGCCCAAAGTGACTCAGGTTACCAGAGCAGAGGGAAGAATGCAAGCCAAATCTCTTATTTTCAGCTTCAGGACCTTCCACAGCATGGAAGAAACTCCTGATATGCAGCTTTTCTAGGAGGGAAAGCGTTGCAAAGGTAGGAAGGGAAGATGGTTGGAAACTTGCAGCATGAGTGCTCTCTTGCAAGTAGCTAGGTGCAGTATTACCTGGTGCACATTTCCTAATCCTACACAACTAAACAAGCCAGAGGCAAGCGTCTTAGCCCTGTGCACCTGACCGGGTGCAAACGTGACTGGATGAACAGCAACTCAAATGTGGTTTCAGCAAGAGGAAGTGCCATGGAGGTTGTAATTTCTTACATGTGGGTGTATGCATATGCCCATGTGTGTGCATGCACTCACGCATCCATAAACATAGGTTTTATGCCCATAGAATGCAATGGACTGTCTACTGTGTGAAATATTGGCTCAGAAAGGAAGGATTTTGCCTGATTTTGTTCATGTTGAGGTTGCTATATGAATATGGAGGAGAAATACATTTGTTAGTTGTTTATTACTGCAAACATTCCAATTCCCCTCCTTACAGTTCAGAGCCCTCAGCTTAACTTGGGTCCTTTATTGCCATCCTGACTTCTGCTTGCAGAAATCACCTGCCTTGACGTGGCTCAAGACATGAGCTGGGAATACTCCATGCTCTTTAGTAGCCTGTATTCCCTTTTTTTTAAAAAAAAAAAAAAAACAAACCCACAAACCAAAACAGAGCACTGTGAGAATGATGTGCACCCTGTGAGCCATAAACAACGGAGTAACGTAATCCAGGCAATGAACGGCTTCGGGAAGTCAGCAGGGACAGCCAGGGCTCCGTTTTCACTGTGATGAGAACTGCCCCAGAGGACCATTTCGGATGTGAGCTTTCCTCTCCTTGGCTCCAAGGCTAGAGGAATCCAATAAATTGCTCAGACTACAACTCTCTTACTTACAAACAATGTGGGGAAGGACAAGCCTGTTAGGTGTGGGAAAGGAAAGCAGGTCGTATTGGTTTAACAGTTTCAGAAACTTGACAGATAAAAAAAGGTTCTGGTAACTCTTTGCTTAGTGTGGAAAAGGCAACAAGTAGCCGTAGGCATGGGAAATGTAATAATATTCCTCAAACACAATATCTGCCAGAGACAGGTCTGATGTATTAATCCTGCCCAGAATGCAGGAATGGCTGGGCATTCCCCGGAGCTCTCCCCCGTATCATGAGCTCTGTGTTCAAATGCATTGCAAAAGTATGGCTGTTGGAAAGGGACATGGATGGGCTTCAGAGACACCCAGTGACAGCATTCAGAGCCATGTCTTTTGGGACAGAGGATGGGGAGGGCCTTGTGTGCTGCAGGAAAATCATTAGTCCCAGGACTAATTTTAGTGTAGAGGAAATAATGGTACAAATTATTCCCACTGCAACCTAGAGGGTACTACCTCCACCTTTGTGCATTTGATGACGTCTGTGGGCCCAAAAGGCTGAGCTGAGATGTTCCCTTTTCCTCTTCTAAATGGTTATTGGTTGTCAATTTGAGAGTGTGCACATGCATGTGTGTGTAGACTTTAGTTCATTAGTTGTCACATGTAATTATCAGGTCATCAGGGCGTTTGCAGGGGTAATCTGGTGGCCACATAAACTCTGTCTTCTCTGGAATGGAAGGTATCTTTAGCAGATTTGTACACCTCTGTGTGGAAAAGACAGTTTCTGTCCCTAAGATGCATCAGCCATCTGAGGTAAACTTTGCCTGACCCTTTGGGTTTGGTATCCAGCTGCTGCCAGCTACAGTATAAATTACCCCATCTACACAAGGATTAACCCATGAGCCAATCTGTGTCAGAAGCCATCCTTGTTGTCTCAAAGAGGACAGAGTTGAAAGCTACCATACTACAAAGATTTGCACTAAACCTTGGGGTCAGGCTAAAATAAATGTCAAATGTCTATAACACAAACATTTAGAAAGAGCACAGACCAGTGTTTATGGACATTTTATCCTGTTGAAGTGAGAGCCCTGTCACCAATCTTGGGAAAGCAACCTCTGAACAGCACTAGGAAAAGCAGGATATGAGCCTCAGCAAGTGAAGGAACTGTGCCTGCGCCTGCCCAGTGTGTAGGAGGAGGGAGAGAAATCAGAAGGGGGATTAGTTTCTGGTTGCTTCTGCTTCTGACAGCCCCTAAGGTGCTAGGGAGAAAAAAAAATAATCCTTGCGTTAGACGTGTTTGCATCACTCCATAAATAATGGATATCAGCAGTCAGACGGAGCAGGGGCTTCTCTCAGAGGTGTGAAAGCCGTAAGGGAGGAATTCCAGAGTGGGATGCCCTAAATTGCCTTGGTGGCCTCTCTCTCCCAAAGGCCAGGTTGCAATTCAGCACACGCAGGGCCAGCCCTGCCCCAGCCTGCAGCAGGAGCCTGGTTTGTACTAAGCCAGCCAGGGGAGAGCCCCCTTCATCACCTGATGGGCTTTATGTTCCAGCTTTGGCTGTTTATTCTTTCTAGTCCTGTTCTCTTTGGTCACTGCAGGGACTGCTAAGAGACACAGGGGAGCAGAGAGCGCTTAGTCAAGGGCAGAAGTATTTGGATGCAGTCAACAATAAAAGGAATCCCTGAAAATTATAGACATTTTCCAGAGCAGCTATTTTCTCTGTCTGCAATGTTTCATTCGCTCCATTCTGAATTACCCTGAAGTGCAATTAAAATACTTTAATGTTTGAAATCTGGAAATCCTCAGTCCCACAGTCTTAATATCATTCCTGGCTGTGAAAGAGGAGGGGAGGAGGGAAGGATTTATTCTCACCAGGCTGCAGGGGGATTTACACTAACGGTTTACATCCACTTCATTGCAAATCCTTTCTGATAAATCCTTCCCACTCAGTGCCTGTGGGTGAGAAGAGAGCAGAGGTGCTGGTGGTACTGGCATTCCCCTGCTTCCAAATGAGCAGGGCAGCTGTGACACCCTTCCTCCACAGCCCCAAGCCAACCAGGCACTCAGAAAACCTGGAATAATTTCATATCAACTCCTGTGGGAGGAGGTATAAAGCTAAGGCTGCAGTTCTGCCTCTGAAAGTTTATTTTTTTCATTCTTCCAGAAGCAGGTAAGACCTGACAACTGAATGCAGATTGAGGATGGAGCCAAGGCATAGGTTTTGGTGTAACTCTACAAGTGAAACCAGAAGCAATATATCAGAGGGTGCTGTACCCCTCTGCAAAAAATACTGTAAAGCTACAATGCATAAGGTGGTTTTGACCATTCAGGAAGGAAGGAAAACCAGTTTGTTTTTCCTGTGGCTCATCCTTGGCCCTCTTGCACTTTTGCTGCTCCCTACAGCTGCCAGTGGAGCGTGTGACTGTGAGTGAACATTACAGAGAGAGAAGCACTTGCTAAGCCGAGAGGACTCGGCATTGCTAAGCAAACATTTAGATGAGTGATATCAGACTTTTCTTAAAGAGCACGAGCTTAATTTAAGACTCAGCATTCAGGCTGAGCCAATTCACATGTGCTGAGAGAAGTCTGCTTGGATGAGTGATGGGAGCTTCTGGTACCTGGAGTGTAGCCTGCTAAGTGAGAGAGGCTACAAGTCATCATCGGAGTACTTTGGAGCAATGTCCTTTATGATCCTCTGATTCATGTGCAAGGAGCATCATATAACTCAGGGACACTTACAAATCCCTGTGGTGCCATCCTTCAAAGTTTCACTGCAGCAACTTCAGGACTGACTCCAGGCAACTCTAGGCAGCTCTCTAATTCAGGGCCTTGCTGAACAAGGGCTTGTCTCAGCTCTTCGCACTTCTGTTTAGCTAACACACTTACTGCTACAAGACAAAGAGGAGCTGCAGAGGGGTTTTCCTGCCTAGGAAAATTCATGGTGACAGAAGTGTAATCAACACTGAGCAGCAAAGAAGAGAGGGAAGAAGAAGAGCCCTATGTTTGATGGCTTTGCCACTAAAGCTACTCACAGTTTTCTACTGTTGCTGCCAGTTTTTCCTGGTGTAAGGGTCTGCCAAAGCCTTGCCTACCTGACACTCTTGACTGTCAGATGCAGGTGAGGTAAAATGAGTGAGGGTGGCTTATTCAGGGTCTGGTAATTAGAGGAGGATCAAATAAGACACCTGTAATTGCTGCCAAAGCCTAACCTTTGGGCTATTTCACTGCAGATGTGTGTGTACCAGTGACTGTGGTTGAGGGCTGTAGCACCCCATACCAGCAGCTGTGTGTACCCAGCTAGACCTTAAACCAGCAGCTCCAGTCCAGCAGCAGACTATGAGCACTCTTAATGTGCCAGCAGTCTTATGAGATGTGTTTGACAGTGACTGAAAAAACCTGAAAGGTTTGACACAAAAGTGGGCAAGAAAATATCCTGTGATTCACCAACAGCAGAGTTGTAAGTGAGCTGCAGCACCTGAAGGATTAAAAATGGTAGGGACTTTAATGAATTATCAACAGCCATTAGCTCTGCATGTTTGTTTGTAGGCATCTTATCAGTTATAAAGTTTTGGAATGTCAATCTTTCCTCCCTTTTCTATGCCTTAGTAGAAGTCGCTCATACTTCATGGCATATCTTTTAGGGAAAGATTAGCCAGACCAACTACACTGAGGGGGCAGCAGAGCTGGGTGCTGCTAGCACATCATTCCTTCAATCCACTGCTAAAACAGTCTTTACCCAGAATATGTGCTGGGATGTTAAGCATTTTCTTCAAAGAGCTATTTATTAAGTGCAGAGAGCCTCGAGACAGAAGCAAGTGCCTACATTTTCTGTGAGGAAAAATAAAAATCTTTTTTGGTTAAAATTAGCTTTCAGGTTGAAGGATTGAAACCACCTGAGGCTGAAGCCTTGCTGCTCTTCAATAGGCAAATGAAATGTTTCATGAGGAATTTCCTTTCTGTGACTATGAAATGAGTGCATCTTCCAGCAGCACCTTCTGCAGCATCAGGTGTCTCTCTCCACAGGAGGAACAAAGCAGGGAGCCAGGTGAGGTTGCTGGGCAGACAATGGATTCCCTCTGCTCTGTGGGATGCTTCACAATGGAGTGGGTATTGCCATTTATTGCAAGTGCCCTGTCATTAACTGTTCATTATAATGCATTAAACAGAGGGATCTCCGTAGGGCTCTCATGCCCTCCCTCAGAAGTGTGCCCTGGCTTCCCTGAAGCATTGTTTGAGCAGAGCGTGACAGCACTTGTCAATGGAGCACTTGTAGTGACATGTTTGAGAGTCCTAATGCACTTTTTAATTCTCCTCCATCAGTCTCCTGCACGTTCTTTCAAATTCAGATATGGATTTTCCCCCCATGTCCATCCCAGAGAATGAAGGCTGTATTTGCCATAGTCTTTGTTCTGTTTTTGCCTTCAGTGTGAGCTTGTCTCTGACTGTGCACCAGTCCTTTATCAGAGTGTGTCCTAGCTCATTTTCCTCTCCATTTTCCTTTCCAGACCACATGTCCTAGTTCCAGACACTGAGAACAAATGACAAGGATGATCAGAGATATGAACCACCTTTCTCAATACGAGCAAATCAATAGATTGGTGGTCCTCAGCCTGTGAGGCTGGGAGGCAATGGAGTTTTGTTGGAACCTGAGTGGAGGGAAAAGTGGCAACCATTTCAGACAGTTCCCCACTCATTCCTTTATACTACAGACAGCAGACCATGAGCCAGCATGTGCGGCCTTCTAGCTCATACAGAATCAGGCTGTGGAAAATCCTTGCCACAGGAAGGCAGAGGTGCTGAAAATTTCTGTGGGATCAAGGGATCATGAAGCATGTTCAGAGAAGATAAATCCATCAATGGTTATTGCATACAAAGGCTTTGCCTTGGGTTCAAGCAGTCCCAAGTGGACTGCAAGCTACTCCCCTGGACCGACTCCAACAGGTTGATGTCCCCTATGCTGGGGACCCCAGAACTGGATGCAGGGTTCCAGGTGGGGTCTCACCAGAGCAGAGCAGAGGGACAGAATCCCCTCCCTCATGCTGCTGGCCACAGATCCAGCCCAGGACACGTTTGGCTTTCTGGGGTGAGAGTGCACATTGCTGGGTCATGTCCAGCCTCTCATCCCCCAGCAGTCCCAAATCCTCAGCAGGGTGCTCCCAGTCTGTTCATTCTCCAGCCTGTGTTGATACCAGAGGCTGTGCCGGCCCAGGTGCAGCACCTTGCACCTGGTCTTGTTAAACCACATGGAGTCCCCATGGTCCCACTTTTTGAGCTTGTCCAGCTCCCTTCCAGCTTCCTCTGGATGGCATCCCATCCTTCAGGTGTGTTAACCATGCCACTCAGCTTGGTGTCATCTGCAAACTTGCTGAGGGGGCACTCAATCCCTTCATCCATGTCATTGATGTCCATCAGGACTCTGAGCTGTTGATCACTCCCGGGTGGAAAGGACCATCTCACTACTTTCTTATCCTTCTAACAGTCCATCCATTTAATCCATCTCTCCCCAATTCAGAGAGAAGGATGTTGTGGGGGATTGTGTCCCAGGCTTTACAGAAGTCAAGATAAATGACATCTGTATCTCTTCCCTTGTCCACTGACAAGGACAGTAACTGATGTAGTTACCTCATCGGAGATGTCCAAGAGGTTGCTCAGGCAGAACTTGCCCTTTTTTGAGGCCATACTGGCTGTCCTGAATCACCTCCCTGTCCTCTGTGTGCCTTAGCAGAGCTTCTAGGAGGATCTGTTCCATAATTATATTGCTACTAAGCTTTAGTTACAACAATGTTTATAGAATTTCTTGTTTAAGTCTTGGTTTTCTGTAATAGCGACTTTCCTGAAGTTACTGAGATTGACTGACATCCATCAACAAAGTTACAGCACAGTTTAATATCTCAAAACCTTGTAGGACATGCTACCTTCCTGGGCTGGATGAGGATGGATGAGTGAATATCCAGGTGTCAGTGATACCCAGATGTGATTCCAAGTCCCACCCAACCTCCAGAGTTCCTCAGTCCTTAAGGGATTTCAGTGACCCCTGAAAGACTTGAAACGCAATGGTGGCAAGAGACACAGCTGATGAGGGAACCTCTCTGTGGCACCAGCTTCATTGTCACGAACACTATCTCTGAAAGAGCGGATTTATTTTCTGTGCTGTGTGTAATGCATGAAGCAGGGGGCTGAAAATCTATTTTAATGCCAGTGAGTGGTGTCAGGTGAATATGAGCTGACACAGGAAACCAGAAAATTAGAGCAGTTTCCCTTGACCCAATATTAGCAAAGGGTTTTCTGCAAGCTGTGATAGATGTAGATCCTCAACCATTGATTTCTTTTGGTACCTGTCCACGAATATTATGATAAAGTGTTGGTTGTGTGAGGTTGGTTTTTTTTTTTAAAGAGAGTTGAGTTGCTGCAGCAATGTGAAATAATGGTGATGTAGTTTTCTATGAGATACTTAAGTACCATGACACACAGACCATTAAAATTCATCATGCTTGTTATTGTCCTTTAACAAATTACTTTATGCCAAGCAGTCAAAGCTTGGGACTACAAATGCAGCTGCACAGAGGTAGTCACACATCATCTTCTATGCAAAGGATCTGATTTGATCATAAAAGAGGTACTGCCAGGGACCACATAAATGAAGTTTTTCATGAAGAAGAGAGGGGATGTGGACTAAACACTGAATTCAGGAGAGGATTGCAAATACAAATGTGACAGGAGATTGAGAGAAAATACTTGTCAGTGAAAGGTAATAAATGTGTGTCCGGAACACATGGATCTGAGAGAGCAGAGAGATGGACTTTTGTTTGAGGAGACTCATGTCCTCATGACACCCCTTCTAAGCCTGGCTGAGCTTCAGACTCATGGACTCTGTGCAAATGGGTTCACCTGCACCTGAAGACCTCTGTTTTCCTCTGACAGCAACACCTTTTCAAAAGACTCAATTGGCTGACTTCCAAATATTTTTTCCATTATTTCAGCCCTGATCATAAATTCTGTTCCCTGGGGTAAATGTCCCTGGATGTATCCTTTTTTTGTTCCCATCCATTTGATTTGTCTGCCAGGAATTCTTTCAAGTTTCAGCTTCATTTTCCTCTCTCACACCTGGATGACTTAATCACTGAAACATCCAGCCATGAATACGTAGTGTCCATAGAATTGTCAAGGACTCTCTACACAGCCTATAAAATCCCCAGAGTCAGCAGAGTAAAGGGAAAAACCTCTTAGGGCTCCCCAAGAACTGAAAATTTTGTGTTTGTGGCAGCCAAGACCAAAGTAGTTCATCTGAGAGGCAAGTCTTATCAGCTGAGACTTGGGGTTGACATTGGTAAAGGAATCTCTGGACTGCACCATACTGCATAAACAAGGAGGTTAAAGTGTTCAGATTTTCTGCATTGAAGTATACAGGGTAAAAGCCTTTGGTTCATAGCATGAAGCTGTGTTGGGGAGGATTAGGTGGGTTTTAGAAGTATCTTCCCTCACAGGGCACTGGAACAGACTCCCCAGGGAAGTGGTCAGAGCACCAAGCCTGACAGAGTTCAAGAAGCTTTTGGACAGTGCTCTCAGGCACACGGTGGGAGTCTTGGGGATGGGGCTGTGCAGGGCCAGGAGTCAGAATTTATGATCTTTGTGGATCACCTCCAACTCAAGGTGTTCTCAGGATGGTCTTCCAGCAATATAATTAAAATTTGGTCATTCCTGTAAAACTAACTATGATACAGCCATATATGCCTATTTTCATCATGGCAAAGTTTATTTCTTATATCCATGAGGGAGTTAAAGCAACTTAAAACTTCAAGTGGAGAGTATATTATAGCTGGTGGGTGGGAGATTGCTGAACAGTTTTGTTGAGTCCTTATCCCAGTAATAGTGGCCTGAGGAAGAAGAAATTTTATTGGAGAAAAAATTCTTAGTCTCTCAAGAGTGAAGTGGGCAGCACCTAAACCTATTATTTGAACGGCCTTTTTTTTTTTTTTTTTAACTGCAGATAAACCAGGATGTATTTTAAGTCTTATCTTACCCCAGTTGTTCTCCTCTTCCCCAGCAAAAAGAACTTTTTCAATCAGTCCCACTTTGTCAGGCTTCTTTCTTGTGAGATGCCCCTCCAGTGTTTCACTCAAGATGTTTTTCTGCTTTTCAGGGCAAAATCCTGTTCTGACATCTGTACAGCAGTGAAAACTGCTCTCCACGCTTGTTTCCTGATCTAGCCTTGCTGCCACTTTCTCATTTCATCATACAACCAGTGGGGAATATTTGTCAAGGCATATAATCATTTGGATTGCAGGTGGTGAAGTGCACTGTCTTTAAGTCTTCTAAAATATGTCCATAAGCAGCAGATGCAATGAGATGTGGTTTCCTAAGGACACGTCTAGAGATTGAACTCTGCTGTTTAGTAAAGACTGTATTGGCACTGCTGTTGTCCCCACAGTGAGGTGATCAATGATGCTTGTTTTCATTACTCAGTGACTTTTAGCTGTTAATTATACAGGAACTTCAGATTTTCCAAATCTTTCCCACTCTTACAACTGGACATCAATCTTAAGTGTGATTGTTGAAGTGACTGGTTGTGGCAGAAACACAGACATACTATCAGAAAGCTTAGTAGTGAACCTAGTTTCCTTAGGAAGTAAGTAAAAATTTGCAGTAATTTTTTTTTTTTGGCTTGCTCAAACAGGGTAGGTGGCAGGACTCACAATGTGCTAATTATTAGTGCACTGGGTAACAATTTATACTCTTGTCTCATCCTGGCTTGAGAAAGAAACCTTCAGCTTTTCCTGATGGTAAAGCTACTAAAGAAAAGCAAAGTGGAGCAGATCTTGGTTTCCTCCATCCCTCCTTGGTCTGCCAATAAACAACAATGAAAAAAAAGGAAGAGCAACACATTTTGCAGAACCTTTGTGAACAAAATGGAACATCACAAACAAAATATTTTAAATGCCTGTGCCGAAGAGGCTATCTGGCATATTCCTAGGAAGTGTTCTAATCCCAAAGAGATTTTGGTGAAAAAACGGGACCACCTGCATTGCAGATATTTCTGAGCAAGCTCCTGTATTTCCACAGGTATCACTTTCACAGAGCAGAATTGCAAACAAGCTCTTGAGTCCCCAGTGATGTCCATAATCACTTTGCTGGTAGTGTGATCTGCCAGGAGCATCAGCACCAGCCCAAACAACTGGAATTTATCTCTTGGTGGTATATTTTGCAAGAAGAAATGGCTCTTTGGATCCTCTTATCATGGTAAGCACCACAGACTTGGATGAGCTGAGAGTGCTTTTTTTTTCAAATGTTTGTTGGATGTATCCATATTAAGAACAAAAACTATTGCCTTCCAGGATTAAAAAAAGGGTACAGCTAGTCTGATATCCTATTCCTGAGTGGGCTTACAGAGGATAATGTGAAAATAGTGCATGAATAGGGAAAATGTACAGGGATGCAACAAAAAATTGCAGGTCAGATATTTCCTAGCTCAGATGTGTTGTCAGATGTGTATATTTAAAACCCCTCAATGGATTTGGCTTTCAAGTCATCACTCAGTCCTTTTTGAGCCATGTAAAAATTAACATCCACTGCCTCCTTAGGCATGAGATGAACACTATTTCCATGTGTTTGTTTTGAACCTGAAAGCTTTGCTTTATATCCTTTGCTTCTTATCCTGTGAGGAACTAATCAACTCCTACTCCTTACAAAGGCATTTGTTTGTTCCCTTGTTGGTCTTCCAGGTTTTTCTGTTTTCCTACCAATCTCCTTGTATTCAGCATGGCTGATTTTAGAATTAAAGGCAACAAGTCATCACAAGATAACTTGCCTTTTATCACGGATTCCCAAACAGCAGAGCAGGATCCTCCAAATCCAAGTGTGCCCAGCAGTGACACTCCTCCCTTGTATCTTCTCAGCAGAAGGAGCTCTGCAAATCGGAGTTGCTCAGCACTTGGACTAAGACAACCCTCCTTAAAACATTGCTGTGGCACTTTGCAGAGGTGGTTCTAAATGCATCACTCTCTGCCTTGTGTGATGTTTGTGTGATTTCCAGGGATTTGAGGGGAAATAATTTATACTGAGATTCTTCAATCAGCAATAAAAAGCTATAGTACAGCTGGAATACTTGGCTGGTGTTCCCGGTGCAGATGACAAGTTATGAACATCTGTGTTGCAATATGAGAAATATAATCAGACTGTCTGGTGAGGATGGTTGAGGGGCAGTCATTTACAGAAAGTAGGGCAGCCTCATTTGCACAGGAGGCTGCTTGCTGCTTTCCATACCTCAGGATGCCAAGGAAAATCTCTGCTTCACAGAAGCACTGAAACACAGCAGCTTCACTAGACCCTCTGAAAGGGCACCAGACTCATGATGGTGTGACTTTGATTTAGTGAATCCTTAATTGTGTAGAAGAGCAGATTTGTTTTTACACAGAAGCTGCTAAGCTGTGAAACTGTTTTCAATTGCTTGTCTGAATAAAAAAATAGGAAGGACCAGCAAGTGGGTGTAACAGCTGGGTACCTGGACTTTGGAAGCACTGGAAAAAACTGCCTGCTGCTTCCTTCTCTGCCTGTTGCTGCACAGATTGAATCTGAAGTCAGGATTTAAACAGTGAAATCCCTAGCTGGTGTCAAGTCTGACAGCCTGCTGCACACTGTCTTGCTCTGATGCATCTGAACTCCCCTCACTACCAGCTCCAGAGGCAGAAGAGCAGCCCTTGGGATGCCTCTTCTTTGTAATTCAGAGTGTGGCCTGGTAGTGGGAACACTGCTCACCCTCTGCATTTCTCAGGGTGTGGGCAGGGGAGAGGTGTCCGTGGGCAGTGGAGCAGGGCTCCTGCTTGGAAGCTCCCCGTGTGACTGCGGCGCAGACTGGCAGGAGCTGAGGAATAGCTGGATGCTATTTCTGGTATATCTCCTCAGAGTGGGCTGTGTGTTTAACAGCTTTTCTGCAGTCAGAGCTCACATCCAGAGCTGGAGCAGGGATGGACAGCAATTTTCCCCACTAGCATCTTGCAATCTCAGTGTGCACAGGGCTGGTTTTTGATCTCTGTGCTCAATCCCACATGTGCTAATGGGGCATTCCCTTAAGGGCAGCCACCTGGGGATGCAGGTTTTGTGAACAAGTGTGAAATGCGTATTTCTCATAGAATCGCCATCTGAGGTTGAGTATTGGTAGTTGCTCCCAGTCTTTGGGATGTGAACATGTCACACAGATGTACAAAGAGCTTGTATTACCCATCCCATAAACCTCTGCTCCCTCAGCCTTAGAGAGATGGGTGTCTTTTCCATTTGTTTTGGTCAAGCTATTGCATAAATGAAGCTGTATCTCATTCGTCTTACAACTAAAAAGAAGAGATTGGAAACTCCTCAAGGCACAGTCTGCCGGTATTTGTGCGTATTCTAGCTCACACACATCCCTGAGAGGCAATGCCTCATAATTAATCGCTAAATAATTAATAATAAGAAGAAGCAGATACTAGTCAGGAAGCAATTCGCCCTCTTATGCTTACAGGGAAGTCCTATGCAAGGGAAGAGTATTTAAAGGCTTTTTAAATGACACACAAAAATCCCCACTGACCTCAGTCAGGACAGGTTTAGGAAGAGGGTCCAGTAGGATTCCCTTAGTAATCAAATAAAAATAATTTTGTTCCTGTAGATAAAATTTCCTAATCTGGTATTTTTTGTTCATCTGTCTGTACCAGTGTTCAGCCTGGATGAATAATTTTATTTTTATTTCATTTAATTTTTGACAGTATGAAATGGCTAGTTATAAGGTATGCTGGAATTTTCCTTGGAAATCAAGTAGGTGGCCAACTCACATGGAAGTAGGGTTTTTCACTCTTTCATTCAGCCAGTGTCATACAATGGACAAAAGTAAGACCTGGATGGCAAAATTAGTTTGCAAGAGGTACCTTTAGGTACCATGATCCATCCACAAAGACGCAGACAGCATGTAGCATCTTTTTTTGTGCATAGCTGAAAGAGACTTATGCAGTCATTGCCATGTTCCTTCAGATGAATTCACACAGTCCTGTAGAGATGTGAATTTTCTGGGACTTTGGAACTGTCATGGCTGAGAGAGCTGAAAGAATCAGCTGAGTATATCAGAACACACAACTGCTCGATATCAGTTCATCAAGGTAAGCCTTGCAACTTTTGATTCATAACTTTGTTGGTTTCTTCTTGCAAATCAAGACATACAACCTTCTCAAACCCTTGCAAGTTATTTTTAAATCAGGGTGAATTAGAGCTCTGAATTTCATCATTCCCAACAGCCTTCATAACGGGCTTCCTCTGAAGATGCACGTCTCAGGAGTGTCTTGATGCGCTGATAACTGATCATGAACACCTCCTGGCTTTCAGGATTCACCAATGTCCTTTACAAGCCCTTCAATTTTTCTTTATCTTCTCATTATATAGGCCGTTCCTCTCTCCTGATAGCAGGTAAAGGGGGTTATATTATGCTGCTTTTGTTAAACTCATGAAGAGAGTATGAGAAAATGTCAGTCATTTCGGATCTGTCTTTGGGGCTCTGAGGAATTTCTGTCTCTCAAGAAATTTCCTGTTTTGTTAGCTCTGATGTATTTGGCAAACTTAGAGCTTAATAGTCTGTAGTGCAGTGGAAAATAAAACTACCTTTTATTCTCCTGAAGCCACTTCTGAAGGGATATTCTGCATGGCATGACTTTACCAGTTCAGGTAACCTGCTTTACCTGCATTCCTGTCCTGGTACTTGGCCCCAGATAAATTGTACTAGATGTCCTTGGGAAGGTGAGTGGCCCAGGGCTATGCTGTATCCCTGGGGCAATTCTGGGGAAGCCCATTTGATGCGTGTGCTCCTTATCCCATTTCACCAGTGCAGCTTAACCAGCAGCTCGAGGCTTAGCCCTGACAGAATCCCTGGTCTCAACGCAGTGCATTCAACCCCTGACCTGTCGCAGGAAATCTCAGCCAGACTTTGTTTCTTCACATCTGGGAGACCAAGAAGTCTCCCCAGCCCTGACTTTCCTTCTACCACAGTGCCTTCTCCTTTGAAGACCAGCTGCATGGAACTTCAGCAGCTGAGAAGGCATGGCAGAAACTCCCAGGAGAGTTAGGTTCTCCTGTTTCCTGGCATTCCTAATCTGGCCAAGTGACTCAGTGCTATGAAAAGGACAGCTGTATCCTGCTCCTTCTCCTTGGGGCCACTGCTGCTTTTCTTCCAGCTCCTTCACATTGATTGATCCATGATGCAACCACTCATGAGATGGAGTGATTGCAAACACACTCCCATGGCCCTGGAAAGATTAATTTTCCAGTGGTGTTGTCCCTATGCAATTGCACAGTCTCTGGGTCCAGTGCAAGGAGAGGGAAGAAACACAAGGGAGAGTGGGACTCTAAAACAGCCCACAAAGGGCTGCAGGTCCTATTGAACATTAGTTGGACATTTGCTCTCCTCTGATTTATGCACTTAGGAAAGTCCTCATCTGGAGCCAGCCTTCCCCAAGGTCATCTCAGATAGGAAGGAGCTTCCCAGCAGAGTCTTGCTAGCTGAGCTAGGAGCTGCTCTTCACTGTTGTGGCTGGAAGCATGGATAGACCAATGCAGCCCCTCTGCAACAGAGGGGGGAGCACTTACACCTACAGGATCTCCCACAGAAATGCTGTTCTAAGCCTAGACATCATTCCTGCTTCCATCCCAAGGACCACAGGCTAGTTAGTAATGTACATCTACTGACAGTATGGTATAGCACAGTCAGTGTGACAAGTAGAGTTCTTGTGTACTGAACATTAATACTACATGTGGATTCGACACATCTGGGTGGGTTAGGAGTCATTAAATTCCAAAAGAAGTCACTGGAATGTCCCTTGTCACTGGATGGCATCCAAAGAGCTTAAACAAGAGGCAGAAGAAGGTAAGATAAGGGAAAATAACCTCCAGTGGAGGAGGTGAGAGCTCAGGTGGCAGTGACAGGATAGGTTTTCCCTTAGGGAAAAGCAGTTCAGGATATTTCCTTTCTGCTGGCACCTATCCTTCAGTTCCCAGTGTCCCAGCACTTCTCTCCAGCCAGGCTGGAAACCCAACCGCTGAATGACCTGCATGACAAGAAACCTATAAAACCCTACAAACCTGCAATGCCACAGACACTGTTGCACAGCAGCGGAGTCCTTAGAGTGCTGACAAACATCCGTGGGCCACTAACATCTCGTGCCACCAGACCCCTGAGTCCAGAGCCTTGGGTTAGGTCTGTTGATTGGAGCGTGATGCTGGTTGTGTGTTTGATCCCTGCACAGGTGTCGTAGGTTAAGAAGGAAGTGAATTTTTTGGGAGGTTGTGGTCAAACCAATCAGTGCTTGGATTTGAATATTGGCACCTGGTTTGGCCACTGAAGGTATGGACCGCCTCTGAGAACACAGTGGGTTAAAAGCAAGAACTGCCAGGAGAACTCTTTCTTGGTCCCGGTCCATGAAGGAGGTTAGAGCTCCCTGCCCAGCCGGGGCTGGCTGGGAGAGGGAAGCCATGTGGCCGGGTGAGGTAGGCCGGAGCCTGGGGCCGAGGAGGGGGTGAAGGCCTGGCAAGATGCAAGGGTGGAGGAGCCCTGAGGGGCATCAGGCTCCCCCCCACACCCCAGGAGAGAGGGAGAGAGAGAGAGAGAGAGAGAGAGAGGGGCAGTGCCTGTGCTGCCTTGAAATTCGATATCATGGACTGGCAGCGGAGCTGGCCAGAAGGAGAAGTGGGGGATGCGGTGAGAGAAGGTGCCCGGCTGCTGTGGGAGTTCTGGGCAGACAGGCGAAGATTTTAACTCCTTTCTGGAATGATGGAAACCTTACAAATACTGATCCTCCTGAATCAGAATGAGGAGAGAGAGATGAAGCAGGAGGAAATGAGCAGGTGTGATGAAAGTTGGTGCATGTGAGAGATGTCTGAAGATGTGGGAGGAGACGATGGAGTGGCCTTGAGCTGGACTCCTTCTTGTATGGCCATGGACAGACCCATGTTTTTCCTGTGACACAGACTGCATTTAGGGGGAGGCAATGCCTTGGAGCCAAAGGGAGTGCGGTGAAGCAGTGGCATGAACAGAGATGGCTGAGGAGGGTGTGGAATGCCCTCTGTCTTCAGTGAAGAAGATCTCTTTTCACGAGGCCCCTTGGCCCCAGGGGCTAAATTTGGGGGGGACTGGTGTCCCGAAGCTGAGAGACTGCTGCTTTTGGAACTGGGTGGAGCATCCTTAAACGGGGAACCCTAAAGGCAGTCCTGGTCCATGGGCAATGGTGAGAGACATGGAGGGAAGAAGTCACAAGAGCAAATGTTCTCCAGGCAGCGCCATAAGTGACATGGAAACACAGAGGTTTCAGTTGTGTTTCTGGGGGAAGCCTATGGTGCAAGGGGAGACTCCTCTCTCCCTGATGGACTTGAGGGTTGATTATCTGAGGGGTGATGATGGACTCAAAGTTGATTATCTGAAAAATGGTGACGGGGTGGAAATTTAAGGTGTTATTTCATGCTGTGGAGGAAATGGGGGGGGAGGAGGAGAAATGTATTTAGAGGGTTTTCATTCTTAATTCTGTGTCTGTTCCTTTTTAGATGTTGTAGTTAATAAAGTTTGTTTCCTTTATTCCTAAGTTGGAGCCTGCTTTGCTCTGTTCCTGATCGCATCTCACAGGAGCCACTAGAGAAAGTGTATTTTCATGGAAGCACTGGCATTGTGCCAGCCTCAAACCATGACAACAGGCCACTCACTAAACAGCTGGACTTGATCCTTGTGGGTCCCGTCCAACTCCATTCTGTGAATTATCTGGTGCCAGATCCTTCAGAGCCTTCCTGCTGAGCTTGGTGAACTCAAAGCTACTCTTGTGTGCAAAGAATTTGCAGGATCTAGCACCCAGTTTGAATTCAGGTGCTGGATAGAGGGATCAACATTATAAAATTTTGGCCTATAGCTCTATGAAATCTCTTCAAAAATATCTTTCACCTGCAGGGCACTGGTGCTTCAGTCCCTTGATGCTGAGGCCAGCCTGTTTTGGGATGTCAGGGACCTGTGTTCCCCCAGGCACACACCTGGTGACAGCAGCAGCCACTGCAATTGGTAGGAGAAAAACTTGGTTGGAGCCTCCAGTTCCCACTCCTAATATACAATTTAATGTTTTGTTCTGACTTAAGACATTATTGCATAAATGCTCTACCTCTGCCCTAAAGGGATGTTTTAGAGTGTTTTGATTCCTTTATGTTGTTTTCTTTTCATTCTGTATGTCAAACTGAGCAGCTGAGAGCCTAATGCAGATGCTAGGAAGATGGAATGGTCCCAGCATCACCATGACAAAACTTTCCCTGCAGCAGCAAGTGGCTGAGAAGGTGAATTTTGTGTGGAGAGAGGAGTATTCTGTATTTTCAGCAAGAAATCTCAAGCAAGGCTGCACTGACAAGGGCCTGAGGCATACAGCAAAAACATCAGTGGTAAATCTCAATGAAAACAGGCATCAGCCCCATGCTTTACTTGGGGAATAATTTTCCAGCCCCACTCAGAGTAAATTTTTCCCTTTTCTCTACCCCTCAACAATTATGCTAACCCTATTCTGAGCCTCCAAGTAACCAACTCAACCTCTCAACAATAAAAGGCTCTCTATGCATGACTATTTTTGCCACCCTCAGGGATGCTGTGGCAATCCCTGTCTACTGTATTTGCAGGGCCCCAGACAAAGGAAGGCATGATGAATCTGACTCCATGTTCTTAGAAGCCTAATTTATTATTTTATGTTGCTATATTATATTAAAGAATACTAAACTATACTAAAGAATACAGAAAGGGTACTTACAGAAGGCTAAAGAGATACTAATGAAAAACTCATTACTCTCTCCAGAGCCCTGACACAGCTTGACTGCGATTGGCCATTGAGTCAAAACAATTCACATGAAACCAATGAAACAACCACCTGTTGGATAAAAAAAAATTTGAACCACATTCCAAAGCAGCAAAACATAGGAGAAGCAAATGAGATAATATTGTTTTCCTTTTTCTCTGAGGCTTCTCAGCTTCTCAGGAGATAAATCCTAGGCAAAGGGATTTTTCCAGAAAATATGACTGTCATACCTGTCTATCCCCACACCAAAGCTAGCTCTGAGATTTTTCCTTCTCTCCCTCAACCCTAACCACTGACTTCTCAATCCTAGCCAGTGACTTACTCCTAAGACAGAGTCCCCACTGCCCAGATGCTCAGTATTCATCAGAGATGGATTCTGCTATTAGCTTTCTGTTTCCTTGGGCAGTTTCTTTCAGCCCCACTGACACATGTCCAGTGGGCTGGAGGTTTCAGTTTTTCCTTCACATCAGCCCTCACCCTAGTTTGACCCCCAGCAGAAGGTGCTGTTTGAAGGTTCCATTCTCTTTTAGTGTGCTCCTCCCAGCCCCCATCTAACCATAGCTCTGGGCTTTCACTTCTCCTGTCCTTTAGGGAGCATCCCTCCATTCCTGGAAACAGCATTCCAGGTGTGGCCTCACCAGTGCTGAGCAAAGAAGGGTCATGTCCCTTGACCCAGTAAAAACGCTCTTCCTAACGCAGCCCCCCTACTGTTAGTTGAAGCTTCTGCCTTTCCTTTGGCAGATCCTTTTCAGCCCTTTTCCAGCTGTAGCTCTGCAGGGAAGGGATTTATTCAGCCTCATTCAGAAAACGCAGAAGGAGAACTTCATTGCTGTTTGCAGCTGTCTGATGAGAGGGTGTAGAGAAGACAGAGCCAGGCTTTTTCCAGAGGCACAAAGTGACAGGACAAGAGGCCACAAGACACTATCTGGGACTTGGAAAATTCCAGATAGATCTTAAGGGAGCAAATATCACAACAAGGTTGGTCAAACACTGGAACAGGTGCCCAGGGATCTAGCAGGCTCTCCATCCTCAAAGATGTTAAAAATTCATCTTGCTGAAGCTCTGAGTAGCCTGACCTGATTTTAAAGCTGTCTGAGCTGTGAGCAGGGAGGTTGGGCCAGAGGACAGCCAGAGATCCCTTTCTACCTGAGTTACTGTCCAATTCTGCTACTGTGAACCTCAGCCTTTGTAAATGTGGAGCCTAATCTGATTACCTTGATGAGAGTAAAGTGTTATGTCTTTAGAAGCAGATTTAGCCTTTGTAAAGCCTACTCTTGCTTTGAGCAGCAGTTTCATGGGACCAATATCTAAACAAGCACTGGCTCACCAACACACATCTTCCCAGCACATATTGGCAGTAGGAAATAATTGTAGCTGACCCAAAATTTTCTTCATATAGATTTTCAGGATTAGGACAGGTGTCCAAATATAAGCCTTGCCTATTCTGTGCAGTTCAAAGGAATCTGGGAACTCAGGCCCTTTAGAAAAACTCTGGAATGGTAATGGCAGGGGGGAAGAATTTACATGCCTGGAGGGGAAAGTTGGGAAAGTCCCAAATAACTCAGTTTCTGCTGCCCTTTTTATTGAGTGAAGGGCAAAAGCCCTTCCTGTCTTCACCTCCTCTCACCCATAAGCAAATAAAATCATCTCAATATTTGCCCATTTTGACTGGAAGAATGGGATGGATGCTTCCTCAAATTTTTCTACCTGCAATAGACTTGACATTCTCACTGACATTCTATGCCTTTTACACAAATGGCTCCAGAGTGCCTCAGCATAGGGAGTTTTTCCTCATTTTCTCCCCTTTCTTTCTCTTCCTCTTCCCTGCCTAAACACCTGTTGGAAAGAAAAGGAGGCATTAAAAAGAGACATCCTTACTGTGGGGGCAGGGACGGGCTGCTGCCCCTGGCTCAGTGCAGTGTTAGATTAGGGCGGACTCGCTCTGGCATCGTGGTGTGTTCCAACAGCTCACTCAGATATTTCCCCAGAGGGGAAAGCCTTTGCTTTCCCTCTGAATTCATCCATCACCAGGCAGAGCACACTCATCAAAAATGTGGAATCTGGCATCGCTGCAGGATCATTATAAGGGTTTAAAAGAGAAGATTTCACCACCCTATATATCTTGTCAGTCAGCACCTGACAGGTCAGCTGCAGAAGTGACTGCAATTCCCAGCTGAAGCACTGGCTTGAGAAGGTGTCATCTACAGGCACAGGTCAGCTCAATCCAATCCCCCTAAGCTGGGAAGCCCAGAATCTTGGACCTAACATAGCATTTATAGCATCTGCCCAACTTTCTGTGTTCTATGTCTCTCTCATAACGGAGTGGTGCCCCGTTTTCATGTGTTTTCATGTGTTTTCATGTGACTTTGTCTAGTCCTTATCTCAATCCACTTATCCTGCTGGCACTAAAGGTAATGAGATCCACAGGTGAACCTTATCCCATGAAAATAGTTATTTATGATTAATAAAAATTAAAACTGTTCAGAACTGTCAAAGATACTGAAATTCAGATGTTTAGTTAAGGCAAGAAGAATTCTGTCTACTCCCTTTCGTTTTTGCAAAAAAAAAAAAAAAAAAAAAAAAAAAAAAAAAAAAAAAAAGAGTACTGAAGCACAAATGATAGAAAATGAGGAATGTTTCCTTTTCAGCAATAAAGCCCTAGAGAGTTAATGTTATCAAGCAAACTAGAAGTAAAACCAAACTCCACATTACTTATAACACACTGTTTCTATCAATACACAGGTGAGATTAATTCAGGTGTGCCTGGTTTCAGTGGCAGCATGTGCTTTGTTCTGCTGTCAGTGCTTTCTCGAAGTACCAGTCCAAAGTTAAAAAATCAGATTGCAGGCTGTTTGAGTTGTGTCTGTTGAAGCTAATTCATCACAGTAAAAAAATGGTTATGAGATATTAGCAGCTACTGCAGCTTCACTCACTTTCCTTTTCTTTCTTTTTATTGCCTGCATAAAGAAGACCAATTGCTGTCTGTCAATAGTGAAAAAAAGAAAAAAATCTTATTTTCTATGACATTAAGCAAATTCTCTCACTATCCCAGCATATAAATGCCTTGAAGGTGAGAGAGAGTGAACAACAAGAAGAAAAAGAATAAAGAAAAAATAAACCTAAGAAGGAAAGCACCTATAGGAAAGGTTTTACAGGGAAAGTGAAACCACTAACAGAAAAGGGGGGTGTGAGGGATGGTGAGAAAGGCTGTTCCTGAGTCAGTGTCCCAACCCCAAGCCCAACACCTGTGCACTGGACATCTGCCCACACCCAGAGTGGCACACAGCTTCCTTTAGCCATGTGTGGTGTCACCCTCCTTTGCCGCAAGAACAACAGAGGGCCATGGTATGGTGCTGCTTTATCAGGAATTTCATTTCCAGCAGCAGCACCAAGAAAATTCATACACAGGGATGTGGTGGAGCCAAAACTGTTTTTTCTCTCAAGCTTTCTGAGTAAAGGCTAGAAGCAGGTAACAGAGAAGCATCCTTTTTGTTCCCCATGTCTTTAAATATAAGAAGGAATGGTCTTGTTGAGGATGTTGTTATAGGGTATGTGATAGAGAGGGGGAGAGAGGAGGACGTAGGAATTTTGGAAGAAGCAAGGGAGGAATATGCAAAGATTTTTGGACCTTCCTGTCCAAAACAGGTTTAAAGTTGTTATTTCATCACTTTGAAAATTAGCAGTGTTAGGCATGATGCATCTTCTGGAAGCAATTGTCATCAGGATATCCCCAGGAATGCAGACAACAAGCACAATAGGACTGCAGCACTCTATGCATTTGTATACAAGGGCCTAGCGTGGCATGGTGCCACAGAAACTAATTATACCCAGTATTTATAAAATTATGAGAAGCGGTGGAAGTATAATTATCAGTTTTCCAGCATGCCTACTGTATGCAGTAAGTATGGCAGAGCTCACATCTTAGAGGAGGCAAATGAGTAAAATATCTTTTTATTTCACCAGTACACTTTTTAAACTCTTACTACTGTTTGAAATCCTGATGTTCTCAGCAGAAGTGATGGCCTGGAAAATTTTTCTTCTGCCTCATTTTTCCCCTAATCATCTGTGGACAATTAATTACCACCTATTAGCATCCCAGCCCTTGTTAAAGTAAGCCTTTTTTTTTTTTTTTTTTTTTTTTTTAAACCAGAGTTATAAAAAAAGATCATTTCAGCATACTGTGGTGGACTTGTCATAAACACTTAAGATGTGCCAACGTGTCATATTTTCTAGGCAGTATAATAGCATTCCATTTATTTTTTTCCCAAGGACTAAAATTGGAAATGAATGGCTTTATGAAAAAGTTAGTCTTATAGTGAAGTTGCTTCATTCCATTCTTCCACCACCAGGCTCCTCAGCAAAATAATTTCCCTTTAATTAAGCTGTATGATGTAAATTTCATGGCAATTGATTTAATAAAAATATATGATGCAAAATAAAGGAAAAACACCTTAAAGAAAAGCAGAAGGATTCCTTGAGCAGAGCAGATAATGGGAAAACTACTGGAAATAAGGTTAGAAAAACAATAAAAGGGAAGCTTTTATAGATTTTTTTTCACTATTTCTCTTTTTGTAACAGTTAGATGGATGTATCCCTTGCTACCTTCCTCATTTTCTACCGTAAAAGATGTTTGAGAAGTTTTTCTCATTTTTTCTCTCTTCTACCCAATTATTAATCTATTTTTAAAATTAATAATACAATGAGTTCTGATGTTAATGTGTTCTGGAGTAAATACACATACTTTTCTGACCTATTTTTTTCATCTATGTATGTTTTTGCCTTTCAAGTGAGAGATGTTTTCTGTTTCTTGTCCAAACCCTCATGCTAATACTCTTGTGCCCTGTTGCGCAAGTGCTACTGCTTATGTTTATGTTCTAGAGAACCTGCGGGACAATGTAAAGGCAAAATATCCTCTGCCCTCACTCACTTCAAATCCTGTTGTTTACAATGTGGAGGTGGCAGACACATCCAGTTGTGAAGATTCATAGCACAGTATGTGGTAATTTTGGGGACATCCTTAGGAAAATGTATCTTTCTGTAGCACGTCTTTTCTCTCTGTCCCAGCCTCCTCAGGAGCCATGGAAAGGCAGCTTCCTCTCTGTCATTTGCCATCATCCATCCCTTTATGGTGCAGATGATCCCTGGAAGTCACTGTTGCAGAAAGCAGGATCTCCATCAGTGCTGATCTCTGCCCGGGGATGTTCGCAGGAGGAAAAGCTGTTAAGTAGTCTGTGTGGACAAGCTGGACAGAGGAAATGGAGTCACAGCTAAATTATGAACTCCTGGAAATTATTGAAAAGTTGCAAGAACACGAGCAAGACTGCAAGGAGAGGGAAGATACCCAGAGAGTGCTGTGAAAAGGTTGAGTGTAGCAAATCTTGGGCAAACTGTGGCAGCTCAGATCCAGAAAAACATGTGATTTTCACATGGGTGTTTGACTCTTCTTGAGACCACTGCTAGCTGGATAAGAGCTCTTATGGATTCATGGACTCAACATGTGTCTGAGGTAGCATCAGGCAATATGATTTCAGTGTGATTTGTTGCAGCTCTCATGTCTGCAAAATTAGCCCAACAGCCTCATAAGAACAATTGTTTTGGAAAGAGATAGGATTTTTTTCCCAAGTTTTCTTTAAGCAAAAATCTTTGAATGTCATTCTGTGGATATTGATTGTTTTGACCTCAGCCAGCATCAGAAAAAAATAAGCCCAAATACAAAATGTTTTCTTTTGGGTTTAGAATTAAATTTTTTTAGGGGTCCTTTAGAAACAGAAATACATCTCAACTCAGGCTGGTGCCAGAGCTTCAGATTCAGATCTTATTTTAGTTTAATTTTCTTTACTGAACCAAACCATCAGTCTTTCCTGGCAGGCAGTCTACCCCAACTAGAATATTTTCCATAGTGAGCTCCAGATAGCCAGCATACTAATGTATGCCTTTAAAGAAAGAAGAAATACCCCGAGTCCTGATGCATTCAATCAAAACAGCAAACAGTGATTTCCAAACAGCCTTTTCCACAACAGACTAAAGCAAGGGGAGAAGCAATCATTGCTTTCTGAAATCAGCCATGTCAGCCCTTAACACAAAGAAGGTTGGTGAAGAAAGGTTAGCTCTGGTGTCATCGTGCCATTAGGTCTGAACGCCTCTGAGAGATCTCTGGTACAGCCTGCCATTCACAGACCCCCAAGGAATTATTTTTTAAATGAAAGGTTGCAAAAATCTCATTCCCTATTCCAGCACTGCACACACAACATGTTCCCCTTCCCCCCATCAGTCACAAGAAGCTAATGGGAATCAGGTCCTTAATGGAGGACAATGGCAATTCTGCACAGGTGGGAAGGCATAAAACATTTGCCAGCCAACCAGTCTTGATTCATGGCCAATGAAATATTAATACATGACCTTCATCATTTTCCCTTTCCATTAAAAACCTCAGGACATTGGAACTAAAGTGTCTAAAAACACTTCTGCTTCCCGGTAATCAGTGTTTAAAAGATAAATAAAAATATATCTGCGCTCCTTGAATTTGTGATCAGAAAATTTCCTCCAGAGTGAGTCCAGCCTTATTTACCACTGTTCTTTTTAAAGGCCTTTGAATGCCTCTGAATATGAGAGATACATACTGCATATCCAACCAACACTTGCCCTTGAAGAGGAAGAGATAAAAGGTTCTTGCTTCGGCCACACCATTGCTGGATTTTTGCACTGAGCCCTCCTGCCCAACAGTATTCAAGAAAGCTGTGTATGGTCTAAAAGACTGGAGCTACCCATAACACAAAGGTGAGTTGAATGAAAAACTTAGCAAATTTTCTTCCTCCTGAATGTTGCTTTATGTCGCAGGGTGGAAAGATAGCTGGCTTAGCGGGAATGTTGGTTTATTTTGTAGGGTGGAACAATAGCTCTTTTAATCAGGGATGTAAGCTTTTTCTCTTCTTCAACTGATGCTCATCATCAAGAATATTTGTATGCACAAAGCTACCTTAGTGTTCAAAGATAACTTCTCTTCACCAGTGTCACCAATACCAGAGACGACTGAACTGGCTTACAACCAGAATAAATCTTACCTCATGCATTCTTTTTCCATGTGGATGACGATAGCTATCTAGAAGCAGAAGGAAATACAGCTTGGGGGCTAGAAGCACAAAACACAAATGCCAGAGGTGTGTCACCAGTTGCGCCACAAGCTTCCTTCATGCAGTTTGGTAAGTAACATTATTTCTTTGTCTAAACAGACCCTAAACTCCTCTGTACCTGCTGGACTCAGAATTGCATATGGCATCATGGCTTTGTGACTGTGGTATGTGATGAAATCCTGAAGCAACTACAGTTAATAGGAGATTCTGAACCATGGCTGGAATTTTACCCCAAGCCATCTTTACTTTTCCACTCATGTGTGATTGTTTCTAAAGAGTTAGAAGACACTGCTTACCTAAGGAAAAGGATAAAAATGGTTGATTATAGTAGTTGCAGTAGTAGTAGTAGTCATGCAGTGTTAGAGATGAAGTGCTATTAAGAGTTAATATTTGCTTTGTATGTGTTAAACCTGTGGAAGTCTTGAGGCAGAAAATTACCACAAAAATGGAGAAATTTTTTCAGTGCACAGAAATACTTTGAGTTGTTTTAATTTGAAATCTATTATAATTATATAGTCACAATTTTAATCACTTTATTTTTCTTCTTTTTGTTTGGGATAGTAATACTATTCCTTTCTTTTCTGAACCAGGTTATCCTGTTATAACATAGGCTGCCCTATGGTTTTGTGTCGTAGCAAAACCAATCATGGACCAGAAAATAAGATCAAAAGTGTGTGAAGGAAGGAAGTGTTGTGGGAAGAAAGAGATCTATAACAGCTGACTAAGCATCAAATGTCATCTCAGTCATCGATGCAAGGAGGAAGATCTCTGGAGCTTCTTTTCCAAGTAGTTCAAATTCCTTTCTCACTGCTGTCTCGGCAAAGTGCACAGGACAGATGTGTCACTGCTTGGGACAACACGGCTCGTGCCTGCAGTGCTCAGGGCTGAGCCCCTGTCATGGAGTGGCCAGGGCAATTCTAGGCCAAAGTCTTCTCCCTAGGCAACCCCAGTGACTCAGAGATATAAAGATCACTCTTATGTGTGGGGGTGGGTGTTAATCCAAAGTGCTTTAAGTGCCAGAGGTGGTTGTGTCATGTACGTCTCCGCCGTGCTGTGTGATGGGCAGGAGATTGGTCCCCCAGGACAAGGCAGGAGGCTTCAGGGCCTGCTAAGGACACTGCTTGGCTTGTCCTGGGAGAGAAGAGCTGAATAGGATGACATCTGTGGCCACAAAGTCTGTCTGTGCTGTTCCCCCATCACTCGTGCTCAGATTTCCTCTGGGAGGGAGATGATTGATTTACTCCTGAAGGAATGAACTACCACACAGGCGCTGCAGAAAGCAAGGGAAACAAGCTGAGGAGAGAGTAAAGATAATCCCAGCTCAAATCTTTACTTTAATTGTGTCCTGGGCAGCAATCCCCACAGTAAAACAGAGCTTTGGTCTCTGACTCTGCACTTACTGACTCTGGACACACAGACAGCTCTTAAAGATATAAATTGTCTCCTCTGATTGCTACCCCAAGTGATGGGTCCCAGCAGAAGGAGAGAGCCAAGCCTAAGGGCCCTGTCCAGTCATGCCAATACCAGTGTTTATTTCCCTCATCTCACCACAGGTGGGAAAAGGCTTGCCTATTGATTCTTTAAGCCTTACACCTTTTCTACTCTGAAAGGGTATGGATAATTGCAGGAATCTGCTGCATTCCACCTCTGGACTGTGGGGGGTGGGGTAATATGGGGCATGTAGGCTGGCTTTTGCACACCCTGTTCCTACAGCTAAGTCTGATACCAGGGCACTAATCCTTGCAGTAAAAGAGCATGTAAAGGAGGAAGGGCCCTTGCCAAGCTTTGTCTTCTCTGTAACTGTATAACTGCTGTAGCATTCAGCAGAATGCTGGGCTCATGAAGGTTTCCCAGACCTTCAAACCCTGATCACAGTTGTAAGTCAGGGAACCAATCTGTGTTGGAAAAGAGCTCGAAGAGAATTTTCTCTTCTCAACACAAATCCTCTCACTGTGTCTTTAGGCTTTGCATGTTGCAAGAAGGAGCTGTGCCTCTGGTATTTTTTACTCTCCAAACTGTAACTATAATCCCAACACAAACCCTAGTGTTATTCACCTCCCTCCCTAAAGGAGCATGTCATTTTACCTCTGCTAACACCAGCTGTCTTTACATTATTAAAAGCCCTACAATGATGAATGCCTCATTAAAGTAAACTACAGGATCTGAGCCCACCCCATCCTCTATGCCTGCCAATAGCCAAGGTATCATTCCCTATGGGAAAAGAGAAACTATGGCCTTGATCACAGCACCACCAGTTCTTTTCCTTGGATTTTGTGTCCTCTAGAATCAAACTGGCCCTTTGAAAGTGTTACTGGCCTCACCCTAATTCCAATCCCAACTAGCAAGAGTACCACAATAAAAATTAAAAAAGGGAATTGGTCCCTGATACCATCTGTCTGCCTGCTTTTAGGGGTTCTGTAGAATCCTGAAGGAAGTTGAGCATTAGAATTTATCTTTACCATAAACTCAAATCCCACTTCTGTCCTCCTTGTACCTCAAGAGCTAATGACCACAATGAAAGAGAATGTGACACCTACAAACATCATTCTCCTTCCTAAAGCTGTGGGTTCTGATGTTCTCCACAGTTAATTGGCCTCTAAAAGCTGTTGCTAGGTACAGTCTTTGTGTGTGGCACCAGGGAGAGATCCTGGAGCAAGCAGATAATTGCTGACCACTCAAAACTTATCCAGCTCTAGATTGACCCAAGAATCCCTTCATAGCAGCTGCAACATTAAAAAGAAAGCTGCTCACACACGTGTACATACCTACGCGCACATACATGGTGTTTTCTCTGTTCAAAATGCAGATATTAATGGCACGACTTTTTTCCAAGCCTTCAAAGAATTGGTTTGGGTTCTTTTTGTAAAAGAAAAAAAAAGAAAAAAAAAAAAGGTATGCCACTCCCTGTCCCTAAAAACAAAGGTTTAGAGAGCAAAATCTGCTGAGTTAAGGGTTTAGAAAGTGTCTCTTTTGGAGGCAGCAAAAGATTATTCTTTCAGAGTGCCCTCTCTTTGCAGACGGGGAAGATGTTCCCTCGAGGTGCCTGGGTTTCCTTTTGGATGTTCCCTCCTAAAGGGAGATAACAGGAACGCGGGATTTGTAATCACTGGAGCTCGGTAAAAGAAGGAGTGACCCGATTTGTCTGCCCAGACACATTAGGCAACTACTGCCTTAATTACCTACTGGGCGTCTCAGGTTAGGTGATGTGACAATTTCCCAGTGATAACAATTATCCTTCTGGACTGTGATTCACTTTTTGGTGGGTTTGTCAAGGCCTCTTGGATAAAATATGCATGAGCACATCTTGCCCATCCTCCATACCCAGGCTTCTACCACAGGGTAGCAGCATCCTGGCACAGATGGCAGCACTGGTAATGTTTTCCATCCCTGCTGCAACAGCATAATGGTGGAGAGCTTACTTGCAAGAGTCCATTAGGCTTGCTCTTGGTCCACTTTCTTGACCTGATTTCATCTATATTTTACTGGAAAATTGTACAAAACAAACACAGGGCTAAAGCACCACCTTTTTAAAAATGGAGAGATGCAGACAGACAAAATAATGAATGCTGTGGGGTTATGGGTTTTTTGAGATTTTGTGGGGTGTTTTGTTGTGTGGTTTTTTGGGGTTTTTTTTGGGTTGGTTTTTGTTTTGTTTTGTTTTGGTTTTTTTTGTTTTGTTTTATTTTGTTTTTTGGTGTGTTTTTTGTTTTGTTTTTGTGGGGTTTTTTTAGGTTTTTTTTGTTTTTTGGTTGGGTTTTTTTGGGTTTTTTTTTCTTTGTCTCATTTCTGAAATTGCCTTCAGTAATTTCTGTAAGAAAACAGTTATTAGTTTTAGTAGTATTACAGTAGCATTCAGCTAATGACTTTCAGGAAATAGTTACAGAGACACCCATTTGTCTGTGTGTATGTACATGTATATGCCATTTATATAAAACATTCTGTCCCTACCTGTAGCCAGTTAGTGTCAGAAGACTGTTTAAACTCTTTGTAAACTCACTTGCACTTGGTGCTAGCATTGATTCCTTGGCTGAATTATTTTGCAATAGGATAAACCCACTAATTGTGTATCTAAATAAAATTAAATTTTAACAACTTGAATGACTTTTATTTTACCTTGGATGATAATTTATTGACACAAATAGAACTCTTTAATTAAATTTGGCATAGCCAGGTCTGCCGAGGACACATTAAGCCCTTTTGCCATGTGATTTTAGTGTTTTGTTGGGTTTTTTTTAATATATTTTAGACTGATGTTCCTAGATTAAATTGTGTTTATTACAGCCATAGAGACAGTCAATTATTTTGACTATGTAGTCCTTAAGGATCCCACACAGATTTAGCATAGATCTTCCATGAAGAAGGCCTATTAATTTATAATTTCTCATTAAATACATCAGAGATTGAAATCCACTGTTGCTCTTCTGGAAATAGATATCCTAATTCAGGAGGACAAAACCTGCAATTTGTAAAAATGGAAGGAAAGAAAGGAGGACAGACTTAACATTTATCACCATCTCTCAAGAGTTCAGATCTCAGTAAATCTTGGAAAGTTTAGTAAGAGAAAAAAATTGCAGCATCCCAGTGGGCATTCCCAGTGCTCCCAGGGAAGCTGAAGACTTGAGGTGTCACCTACACCTCTACAGAGAGCATCTCACCCAGAGGAAAAGCGAAGGAGGCCCTGTCTTCTGCAGCAGGCAGAGCAGAGTGATAATCCTTGTTTTTCCCTGTGATGTGCTTCCTGGTGGAGTTTCAATGGAAGCTTGAACCAGAAAGTAAAGAAAGGTCTGTAAGTTCACACATCCAAGAATGAGGCTGACACAACTGATGGTCTGCTCTGCAGGGCAAAACTCAAGAAATCCCCACCAGAACCTCAGATCCCCACTGAGTGCTGCCAACCCACCACAACTCTTGAAGTTCTGTCACTGTCACCAGACAAGCAGACAAAGAATTAAAAACCCTTCTACTGAAAGATTAGCAAATGTCTTCCTGCTAGCTAACAGGTCTGCAAGATCAGGGATGGGGGAGAAAAAGCTTTCAAACTGATTCCTTCATTCTATGTTTGAGAGGAGACGGTTTGAATTCTGATTTTGTTATCATGCTTCACTCAAAATAACACAATTTTTGTTGATTCCTACATCTACATTATGTTTAGATTTTATGTTCTGCATCAAACAAGTACACATTGGTGTTACACCACGATATTTACATTCAGAATATGCACACAGAGAAAAATTGCTGCTAAGACCAGACAAGAAAAAAGATACATGCAATGTCACAGAAGAGATATTAAGGTTTCCCCCTTTCTAATATTGCAAACATATTGCTAAATCATTTCCAAAAAATAAGATACTTGAATTTGTCTATTTGGGTGGTGTTGGGGGGGAGGGATGAGGAGGGAGGGAAGGGGGAACAGCAACAAAACTGCAAACACACAAACAACAAACCAAAACCAAAAGAATGACTTTGCTACATCTTGGCTCAGGGAATGGCCTCTTTGGTTTGAAGGGTTATTGCTCAAGTAGGCTAGAAGGTTTGAAAACCTTCTCTGGGTTAAATTGGGCAGTATGATTTGGGACTGCTGAAATGTAGAGATTTATTCACAAGTAAATACCTCAGGGTCATTGAGGGTCATTGGTTACTGTCATCTTGTGCCAGGAGCAATCTCTCTTGTTTTCACCCAGTTTATTACTTCATTTTGAAGCACTTCTTGTGCTGTTCACTGGCCTTCCTTTAGCAATACAGCAGGCAGAAGCCATCAAGCAGCTCAAAACAACCTCCTTAGGTTTTCAGAATGCAGCTATTACAGAAGCCCTCCTTTACCCATCTGGTGCCTGCTCTGCAGGGGTGACAGCTGTCAGTGCATAGGCTGACAGGGTACTAAGAGGGTGGCCTTCTTTATGAGGGAGTAATTCATATTTGAATGACTTCAAGAATTTTTATTCCCTTGGTTTCTACTGTATTTTGAAAAGGGCTATGTACCTGCATTTGGCAACAGAGAAAGGGAGGAGGCAGGGTAAGGAATGGAGCCATAAACAAGCCAGCTCAAGACAACCCCTTGTTGTGAGCCTTCCTACTTTGACACATGCTCATATATTTTAGAGTACAGCACATCGAAGTTGATTGTTTTGGCTGCTCTTGCTCCTGGTTCTTGGCTCCCGTCCTGTCTTCTGGAGTACTGGGAAGAGTCCATCTCCTGCCAAGCTCATGGGCACAGTGCAGGGGAGCTCACCAACATCATCTGCCCTCTGAAAATCTAGTCCTCTGCCAGGTACACAGGGGAACTTGGGTCCCAGGTGAAGTGGGAGGGTTGTAAATTCCCAGGGGGTTGGGGGTCAAGGGAGGGAATGGCACAAAATGGATTTGGAACACAAGGCTGATGCCCAATCCACTGGTTTTCTTTAAAGGTACAATTTAAGAATTCAGTATTAAGGAGGAGAAGAAGTGTGTAAGCCAAGCCCAACACATTCTTTCCCAAACAGGTGCAGCATAAAGTTCTGGAAAAATTTCTGAAGATATCTCATCTATGACACCCAGAACAGAATTTTTTAACTGTGCGCTGGCACTCAGCAGGTGAGTAGCAGCTCTTGTTTGCTTGCTGGCCTTTCTTTCCTTTTCTCTCTTTCAGATCTGTCCTCTCTCATGACTCTCCCTGTGGCCTGTTAACTCCAAAACTCACTACTGTCATTCAGGTTCAGCTGCTGTTCTGCATCCTCTGCAGAACACTGCACTTGGAGCAGAGCACACACAGACTGAAGAGGATCCAGAAGCCCACAATGAGATAACTCTTCTGAAGAAATATTGAACTAACTTGATATGAGAGGGGCATATGAAAATTACCTTCAAGAATGTAAAAACGCTACTGCAAGACAGGAAGAAAATACAGTCTCAGAACCAAGGAACTGATGAGATTGGCAGGGACCTCTGGAGATCATCTAATCCAAGCACCTGTTGTGAGTACAGTCAGCTAAAGCAGGTTGTCCAGGGACATGTACTGTTGTGCTTTGAATATCTCCAAGGACAGAGACAGCACAACCTCTCAGGGAAAGCTGTACTGGTCTTCAATCCCCCTTGGAAAGGTTTTGTTCTTATATTTAAATAGAATTTCTTTTATCTCAGTTTGTTCACATTTCTTCTTGTCCTATCATTGTGCATGACAGAGAAGAGTCTGGTTCTGTCTTCCCAATTGTCTCCCACACATAAATAACAATCAGGTGTTTATACACATGGAGAAGATCCCTCTGAGCTTTTGGTTGAATAGTCCCATTTCACTCAGCCTGTCTTCATACATCAGATGCTCCCATCCCTTAATCATCTTTGTGGTCCATCCCTGGACTCACTCCAACATGCACACATCTCTTTTTACTGGGAAACCCAGGTGTAGATGGAGTATTCCAGATATGACTCACCAGGTCTGGGGCAGAGGTGAAAGATCACCTCCCTCAACCAGCTCCCATTGCTTTTCTGAATGCAGACCACAAAGCTTGTATAAGTTTCCCTTACACAAGAGAAACTTGTTGCCCCTTGTTGCTGCCCCAGGGTCAAACTGGTATTCACCAGAACTCCCAGGTCCTTCTCTGCAAAGCTGTTTTCCAGCCAGAAATTCCCAAGCCTCTACTGGGTCATGGGGTTATTACTTCCCAGCGGCAGGATTAACGCTCTTCCTTTTGCTGAACTCCATGAGATTCCCACCAGCCCATTTCTCCAGAATGTCAAAGTCCCTCTGGATGCCTGTGCAACCCTCTGGTGCATCAGCTTCTTTTAATGTTTTGTGTCACCTGCAGGCTTGCTGAGGGTACTCTCTGTGCTGGCATGGGTGAAGATTTTAACCAGTACAGGACCTGGCACCACCCGTGGGGTTCACCCCTGCTGACTGGTCCCCAGTCGCACTCCATGGCTCTGACTGCAATCCTTTCAGCCTGGCAGTTCAGCCAGTATTCAGTTCATCTCACTGTCCACTTCTCTAGCCTGTGCTTTGCCAGTTGTTCTGCATGTAACCTGTCAGCTCTGCAGTGGATAGGAAGAGAAATCAAATTGCAGCAAAAGACATTGATATTAGACAAAATAAAAGTTTTCCAAAGTTTTACCAAGCACTGGGATAGGTTTTGTGAGGAGATTGTAGCTGGAATAGATGAGCCATTAAGGTCATATCCAGACTTTTTTTCTTTCACCCTGAACATTTTCAGAAATATCAACTGTGTATTTCTTCCTCAGAATGAGCTAAAGGGGAGCTTGATTAGCAGAATGCTCCCAGGAACTCTCAGGAAATGGGAGAGCGGTAAAGAAATGGAAGGACAGTGTGGGTTCAATGCAGATGTACACCCTGAGATGGGAATTATCTCAGTCCATACTGACATCACTTGGGTGTCTGGAACTTGGGCTTAGACCCCTTGCTCTACACATTTTTTTTTTGTTCAGACATGAGATATTCCCATATGCTTTTAGCAGCTTGATAACTACTAGAATATTTCAGCATATTGATCACTGTTGTTTATTTTCTACATTACATGAGTATAAAAGAGAAGAACATAGAAATAACCATTGTGCTCATCCCCCTGTGAAGGGGACAGAGGCTGGGGCTTGGAAGCAATATCCCTCTCTTTTTCCCTCATGTGGACACAGGAGTGCCCGTGTCTCTGGTTCAGAAGGAGAAGTGGTTGTCAGCAGCAAGAGAAGCTGGAATGTTCAGACTGCCCTGCAGTCCAGGGAGGAACTGCTGGTGCCTATAAATAGAAAACCTGTCTCTCTGGGAGCACTGCTGCAGCTGATGAGGTGGATATAAACAAAGATGGAGCACAAGGGCATGTGTGATGAAGGCAAACATATCTTTACTCCAGTGCAAGTCCAGTAGACTTCCATCCCCACCTTCACACCCATCATTCGCCTCCTCCCCAGACTTGCAAAGCAGGGGACCTTTCTTCAGGCTTAATGTGTTTCCCAGATAATATGGCATGGTTTCTGCACCAGCCCACTGGGAGATGGATCCACACAGCCATCTCTGCTTACTTTGCAATGGTTTTCCTTGAGGTGCATGTTCCACACACCCCTACAGGCTCACTCTCTTATTCCTTTAAACCTTTGTCTGGATCCAGGAATAAGATAATCAAACAAGTGCAAATCTGCCTTCCCCTCTGATTCCTGTCTGAGGCAAATGGGCATCTGGGCAGCCTCTCAGGCCAATAGGTTGTGAAAAGAGGAGTAGGAGACACTGCCCAGCTAAAAATCTGTAGTAAAAGACATTGTCCAGTTTGCTTTGCAACTTCTTTTCAGAAGGGAAAATACAGACTTAGATGTGCTGATTTGATACTGGTGAGGTGGTGGTGCAGATCTCACAGGATAAGGTTTTCTTGGCTCTGATTCATTGTTGGTACAAGTTGGGACTTCTATGTTCAGAGCTTTGGTTCTGCATGTGAGAGAAAGGGATGACAGACTTCATCAAGGGAGTCTGAATCAGAAATGATTCATAGCTTGTGAAGTACTCAGATACTTCATGTGAGTGCCATAAAATGACTTGAAAAGAAACAAATGTGAAATATGAGACTGGATGAAAGGGAAAGGACAGCATAGTGATCACCCACTTTTAAAGGCCAGAAGAGACATTATGGCAGTTCAGTAAGACTTTGCCCATAGCACAGACCTCAGGAATTTACTGAACTACATTCCTACTTCAGTGTAAGCTGTTATTGAACTAGAGCATGTCTTTTGAGAGAAACTGACCAACTTGATCTTAGATGCAGAAGGGAATAGGAGAATCCACCACTGCCCTTGGTAAGCTGTTCCTTCTCTATTAAATATACATTACTTGTTCTTATTTGTTTGTATAGCTGGTAACAGTCTGAATGATTTCAGATTGGTGTGCTGGCTAGAGGGGCACACTCTTTGCTTAACTCTCTTGCCTGGGCATGGGACTCTGAGCATCGCTAAAGGCACTGCACTGATTTTTCATGTCTGAAGCTGACTCATTCTCTTGAGCCCTAAAGCCATGGGTTAGCCAGAACACCTATAAGCACCCTCTGACTCCTGAGTCTGGGTGAGTGCCCGAGCTGTGACCTGTTTTTGGATGGAGGTACACACTGCCTGCCTCTGCCACACCTCTTTATGCTCTGCTTCTGCACCAGGAAAGCCCAGGTGAACTGACTGGCCAGAAAGCCTCTCCATCCATCTCCTCAGGGAAGATGGGAAGGAACAAGGATCCTGTGATGTACTGCAGGATGTGTACCTGGGGCAGCTGGGTGGATGCACAAAATATTCCACCCTAACAAATGCTCACCTACCTCTGAACATTTTTTCAGGCTCACCACTGTACCCTCTCTAGGATTTCAGCCTTCCCCCATGAGCCCCATCTTCAAGTGCACTGTCTCAAGGCTGGCCATGCTGGTGCTGAGCACAGCAGCAATGAAACTTTCTGAGGTGAAATGACAAGCAAATGTTCTGCAGTTTTCTCTCCAGATTTGATTTTGATTTTATTTGAATGGTTCTATTCCTAATTGCTTGCCTATAGCGAAAACTTAATGTGTTGATTTTCCAAGGGCTACAGAGCAGCACTTGGAGAACAATCAGTCAGATGTTTTGTCACATCCCAGGCAGCCTTAACAGCATTTGCCTGAAATGAAATGTAACATCTCTACACTGCAGGCAATATTTTTGCTGATAACGCTTCTGCATATCTTGCTAAATAAATTTTTTTTTTTTTTTTTTTGTTTAGACATCAGTTAAAAGCAAACCCAAACCCCCACCTGCATTAAGATGACACAGTACCAAACTGGAAGACAAAGTGGCCCTCCACATTTGACTGCGGTCACATCAGGTCCCTGACTTGATCCTGAGCCATCTGCTAATTGCTGTGGTTTTGCAATCAAGTATTGCAAAGCTAATTTTGTTGTGAAGAAGCTGTTGGAACATGGATTCATCCTTGGAAAACACATAGCATCTCTGCTAATGGGTACTGCAGATTGCTAAGCTGCTCCAGCCTGCTTTGCCACTGGATAAACTAGGATAGAGTCCTGTCTTTCAAAGACTTCTGATACCCTGGGGTGCTGAGCAGCTTTGTAGGATGCTGCAAGCTAAGGAAAAGTCTGAGGCCATCTGTCCTTAATACTGAACTCAAGGTCTGTAGGGATGCAATTGGTTCAAGTGCCCCAAAGCACTTGGGAATCCCATATCAGAGCACACCAGCAATTTTCCTGCCAGCATGTGGGAACTGCTATGCCAGGCAGTTGGGGGGCACATGGTGCAGAGGAAACAGGGGAGGCCATGCTCTGGGGAGCTCTGTTGGCTTCTCTGTTTTGCAGTTGCCAAAGCCAAAAATGCAGCACTGCTCTGCACCCTTGCCACTGCCAGGCACACTAAGAAAAGGCAGAAATTAAATGCAGAGTGCATTCAGACCAATGTGGGATGCTTGGATTACTGACATCCTCTGTGTGTCTCTTTGAATGCAGCAGCAGCAGCAGCACAAAACATTCCTGGACCTGCTGTATCAGCCTCCTTATGGGCCTTTGTCCTAGGCATTGGTCTGTCACGGGTATTAGAAACATCAGACTAAAAAAAAATCGTGATGGAAGGACGGGCACTGATGTGTCATCATCTTCTGCTGTCATAACCAGTGCTTTTATGATCTCCATTACTCTGATGTCCCATTTGACTCAGTCTTTTAAGGTACTTGTCCTCACAGCACCCCAGTGAGGGACAGGAAATGCTGCAGGTGGGCACCGACTGTGTCTGTGCTAATAATAGTAACAAACATTCCTGGAGCTGTCTGGTGCCCCCCAGGGCAGATGTACTGTGTGGGTTTACAGGGTCACTGTTGAATGGGACCACAATGTAGCAGGCACAGGCTGTGGCATGGACAGAGTGGGGGAGGCCACATGCCTCTTTGCACATCCCCCTGTCCCATGCTTGGGGCATCCAGGCATGCTCAGGCTCTGAATCTGGGATCTGCATGCTTCACCTCCAAGGCTGGGGGTGCTGCTTCTGCTTTTGCAGCCTGTAAAAGATGATGTCTTTGATGCTTTTGCTGTTTCCTCAGGCAAAAGGGGAAGGGGACAGCTGCCTCCTTTGGGCTGGAGCCAGCAGAGCATGGCTGGCCATGTCAGATTAATCCTATCCCAGCACAGAGGAGAGATGCCACTTCTAGAGACTAGCAGTCTCTGACCCAGGTCAGTTCCAAGCAGCATGGGATCAGCAGGTAGCTTGGAGCAAGGTGAGGGGTTTAAGGCCTTTGGAAAAACTGTAGTTGTCTTCTCTAGTAATAAAATGGCAAAAAATAGCTCCTGCTAGTGAGGAGTTTTTTAACTGGATGATGCTGAATTCAGACTGTTTTGAGAATTGATGTGAGAGCAAGAGGGCTGCACAAGGAGAAATTCTGCTGGAGGACAGTGCAGGAGGACACACCAAAGTGACAAACTCTGTACCAGTTCCTAGGTTGCCTGGCTCATGTCACGCTCAGGCAATTCTTAGGACTTGCTTGATTGAGGGCTGCCTGGCATGAGCTGAGAGCATGATGAGTGTAATTCAACAGTGGAGGCAAATGTGCTCCAGATCCTGGGCACATGCCCTCATCTCAATTAGGCTTCTTGGGCAGAGGTATAACTAGAGAAGCTAAGTCTCTTTTCCCAAGACATGTTGCTCGCCCACCCACTGATCTCAGATTCATCCAGACACTTCAGGTAACCACTCAAATATTTTTGTGGACCTTGTCTCAAATGTGTGGCCCACCATAGTTTGGGAACTCTATGGCAGAAGGGGAGTCAGTCTAGCTGCTGAACTTGGGCTGCTCATGTGGGTAAGGTGAGGTATCAGAAATAAGGTGGGAACTCTGTTCTTCATGCAGCCCCCTCAGGGCAGGGATCTGTCTTTTCTTCATTTGTCTGCAAAGCACAGAGCTGTGGCCTTGTGTAAATAATGCATAACATGCACAGTCGTATTTTCTACACGTCCCTACCTGCACAGATGGCTTCAATGGGAAAATGTCATCGCTGATCATTAAAAGGAAACAAACTCCTCAACTACTAAAATAAATAAGTGGTATATTGTTGGCTTTTACAGTCAGTAGGATCCCACACGAAGGGATTCCCCCCCCCCCCCCAAGTATGCACCTTCAGCAAATTGATTTGATAAGACCCAGTTCCAGACATCACCTTATTTCAAGTTCAGTTACCTAGGAAACTGCAGTGTACTGCTGGGACGAGCTGCCCGCTCCTGCTTCTGTTGGAGCTATTAGACACATCAGCTCTTCCTTCAGGAAGAGCAGAGTGCTGCCTATGCCAGCTTCCAGCCCTTTTATGCAGATCTGGGCCGTGCGTGCGTGCGAAGGGAGGCACGCAGTCACCGAGGCCCGTGGGAGGGAGACACGCACACTACCCACACCCACGTCTGCGCACTGGAAGTTGTTCTTTTAGCTGTGAGGAGATGTGGAGATGTGGTAGCTACCTACAGCGTGTGAGTGTGGAGATGACATGGGAACTAGCACTAGCTGTGTGTGTGAGCACACAGTCCTACGCAGGATGGCTGCTGGGCATGTGTGTGCTCACACACGTAGGTGCTGCTTCTCGTGAAACCACTCAAGTTATCAAGGCTTCTGCAAAATGGTAACTGAATCTGAGGGTCTGAGCATGGTCTGCTACGGCTTTTTTTCAGAGGGCTCATTTGTTGAAGATGAGTTCACCTTCTTTGGGACAACAAAGGCTTTGCACTGTCTGCTCTGCAGTTTCTGAGAAATGAGGAGCCCTGAAGAGCAGCCCGAGCACATGGTAGTGGTGCTTGACAAGGAGCTGGCGGTAAGGAGCCCAAGAAGCACAGTTACTTTTCCAAGCACTTGATTTTTTACCAGATTGCCATAATGTACCATAGTGGCAGCTTGTCTCTCAGGTGTGAGATATTCAGCTGAGCATGGCCTCAGGACACAGGAGGCTCAGGTGCTGGGCTGAAGGTAGGAGGGTGTAAGTGAACAGCTGGAGTGGGGAATCCCATTTCCTTCCTTGCACCCGAGCCCTGGAGCTGCACCATGGGGATGCAAACACGTGCATAGTCAACTCATCTAATCTTGTTTAGCACAGATGAACTGACTAGAGCTAGTTTCTTTTGAGTAGACAGCCCTGTCATGGAGAAACACCCTATTCCCCATGCTGTTGTTCAGCAATTTTCCAGACACAGTGGATAGTTTTAATGTTTTCTTTTACAGGAATGTGGAGTCCAATATGCATCTCACAAATGGGAAAATAAAGTCTGCTCTGTATATCTCTCTGGTTGGTTTGTTCTGTGTCATAACTCATGTAGCCATCTGTAGGTGTCAGCAGCCCTTTACACCGTCTTTCACCAACAACAAATATTGTGGCTACTCTGGTAGAAAGGAAAAATATCTTGAGAAAGTGGAAATGACCAGAGGGGCTGCCATGAGGTGCCCCAGTAGGAGATCTGTTGTCTGAGGAACAGGTTATCCTGATGGACTTTGAGGCACTTTCATTGTTTGCAGGAGAAGATCACCATTTTCCCTTTTGCTATCCTCTATGGGAATTCAGTGAATAACAGGGATAACAAACTCACAAGAACAGAAGGCGCAATCCATCTGTCCCTCCCCCCATTTCCATAACCTGGATCTCTGGGATAAGGGGTAAGCTGAAAAACTACTGTGTGAGCTAGAGCAGTGCCCTACCAACACCCACCTGCAGGGACTAAGGCTGTTTCTGGCCTTTCCTTCAAGCCTCCAGCTCACCTCCTGACCTGTCTGGCTAGAGACTCAGTTCACCACCAGAGATGTCAATGTAGCAAGCATCAAAACCCTTGAACAATGCTATATTGCTGGACAAAATATTACCAGTGAGGTCTAACTGTCCAGAAGGAAGAACACAAACATTCTGAGTCATGCCCTGTGGAATACTTACATTTGATACATACATATGAGCACACCTTCTGATCCATTGCAGTGTGTTCTCACCAACTGGCTATGAAACACCTGGTTTCCATCAACAACTGTCCTGGTAGGCATCTGGCTGGTGCATGCTTGCAATGTAAAAGCTGTTAGGGTTTACAAGAAAATTGTTGACCTATTTAATTTTTGTGTATCTAGACAGAAAGCTAAACGTGCAGTCAGGTGCATACTTGAAAGTCCAGCTCAGTGACAGAGAAACCTTAATTTTCATCAACCTGTCAACGCTGCCATTACTGACATTTACTTGGCATTACCCAGTCTCATACAGAGTCCTATAGTTCACAGAATCTTATCAAAGAGTCATAGAACCCATGGTTTGGGTTGGAAGGGACCTTAAAGATCATCCAGCTCCAACCCCCCTGCCATGGGCAGGGACATCTTCCTCTAGACCTGGTTTCTCAAAGCCCCATCCAACCTGGCCTTGAACACTTCCAGGGATGGAGCATCTGCATCTGCAGTGTCTCATGACTCTCTTTAGTTGTTATGACATGTAATTGTTATGACAAACTTGACCCATGTCTATAACACACACTATGTATGTTTATATGTGTATACATACATACACACATACAAAGACCTATATATATATATATATATATATATATACACATATACCCATACACTCAGAAGAACCTCTGTATGTGTTTCAAACTTATAAACAACTAATGTGTAAAGGATAGGGAGATATTTTATTTCATCCACTACCTCCAGGATGCAGTAGGGCATTTTTAACAGCACTGAATGAAACCGAGGGAGTGAGCAGCAGCTTATCCAGATCAAAATCTCTGCAATGCATCTTTCACTTCCTGGGGCAATGATTCTTGCAGCTGGGGACCTACTTTTATGAATAGGTGTTCAGAGAAGGGATTTGGCTGTAGCAATTCTATCTATGCCTAGGACTCTTTCCTGCAGACTTTTAAATGTGTCAGACATTTCAACTGAGTTTTATGTGTTGTTCTGTATAAGAGAGTCACCAGAAAGGTTTACTTTCCTGGCTGCTTATAAGTCACTGATCTTTGATTGCTGTGTACCTGTGTCCTGGAGGATATCATGTTCGTTTGTATATATTTCTCATTTGAAATACTGTAAATGATACAGAGACAAGCTTTGACAGCATCCCATTTCGTGATAATTATCTGAGCTGAAAAACTTCTGGGGCCTCACAGAGATAGAGGCAGCAGATGCATCTGTGCCTGTGTTAACCTGCTTTCTCAACATCCCCAAAGCCACACTGCCTTTTTGGACAACATTACAAAAGCAGTGTAAACAGAGAAAGAAATACAGTTAGAGAGAATAAAGCATTTACTTACTTTGAGAACCGACTCAAGATATGGATTGTGCTAAAAGGACAGAAGGCTGACCGAAGGGCTGTAACGTCTAAGAACACTTTTTTCTCTCCAGATTAATATTTCATGTCCTGAGCCACCTTTGTCATCCTGCACATCTCCTCTGTCAGGAAACCTATGCAGGTAGCAGAAAAAGGCCCAGAAATGCAGCAGCTCCCTTGCCCCAGATCCATTGACTTTACTGAGAATAACCAAGACTGTAAAGTGGAGATTTCCCCCCCGTTCCCCTCAGCTAGGGTCAGAGTTTGCTCCTTGAGCTACTGGATGTCTCTGCTTGTGCTGAGGCTGAACCATTGTCTGTGGTTTCACAGAGTCTCAGGCTCTATCCTTGGTCTGGAGCTGCTGGTGTTACCTCTGAAATTGGTCCTGCCACCTCAAGGCTGCCTGATCCTTTCCATGCTAAACTTCTGTTTTAATTTCTTTATAACCTAGCCTGAACATCATACTTTTTTTGGAAGATGACCATACGATGGGCTTAGGTCCAGACCTGGTTTCCCCATTTTAAGAACAATGCACCTCAGCTGAAGTAGGAGCAGGGCAGGGATACAGAAGGTGATTACTGGCAGAAGGCTGAATTTCTTTTGTTTAGCCTAGCTACAAAAAAAGCTGACAAAACCTAGAATTGTCTCCTGAAAATATCCCAGAGAGGGAAAATAGTTGCTTTAAACAGTCAGTTTAGAATGATAGCAAATGATTTTAAAATGTCTGGGAGTCAGTCTAGACTGGAAATGAGAAGCTCTTTCTGCTATCAGAGTGATGGGATCCTCACAGAGGCTTCCACAGGATGCTGTGGAGCCAAAATAACCCAATGAGCTTTGAGGTGAAGCTTGAGCAACAGATGAAAGGGACCTTACAAAGCCACTGCCTGGCAGTGCAGGACCTGAATTGCATCATCTAGGACATCCCTTCCAGGACTGCATTTCTGAGATGGGAACTACAATTTGAATGCAATTATGTGAATACTGAAGTTGTAGATAATGTGTTTGAGATCACTTAATTCACAAGCAAGACTTTACTGCCTCTACCACTTTTCCCTCACAGCACTGTGGAAATAAGTGTATCATTGCCTTATCTCTGCTGAAGTATTAAAGTCAGAATGTGTTAGAAACATCCAGGAGAAAATTAAATAAGATTCCATTTGGTGTTTTGTAATGTGTGCTAAAATAACCTTTTCTTTTCTGTCAAAGAAATACTGAATAATGGTGCATTTGGACAACATTTTTTTTTTTTTAAATACAGCATGCCATTGCATAAATGAAGCATATTTGTTAATATAGACGCAGTTTCTAAGTTTTCCTCAACTTTTCAAATTTTTGAGTGCTTGGATAGTCAATCTTATCATTCTTTTAATTTAGAGAGGTATTTGACTGTAGTAATGCTGAGGTGACTGCAAGAATGGTCAGTTGAAACAGATTTTCATCAGTGGTGTTGTGCATTAAGATAATAGGAAGCCTGTGTAGTGGTAGATAATAAAAGATGAAAATAAAAACAAAGTTTGTATTCAAGTCAAATTACAATTGAAACATTTTGAGCTGTGTTTTACTAAATCCACTTGCAAGAGTAGGATCAGAAAAATAATTTCCTGTCTTGTAGGGAATGTTTTCTAGAGAATGTGTTCTCTAAAAGAAACAGCAAATTTCGGCACTGATAACTTTCTTATTCCTAAACCCAATTATTTTCAAACATGTCATCTACACTACCTCTCAGTGAAGATTAACTACATGACAGGCTTGAACTTTTAAAAGCAAGTGAGTTTTAAATTATGAAAGAGCAGGGGGAAAAGGTGAGACTAATTTTTTACTGTACAGAAACATGTAAAGTTTTTCAGTGCATCATCATTCATAGTCTTCTTGCCATAATTATAATGAAAATTATTCCCTTTCTCTTCTTTTTTTGACTCCCTAACAAGAAATGCTTTGTGGTTGGATGATGTAGACTAATTTTTAATGAATCATTTATCATATGAATAGCTTATTGCAAATTAAACTCCCCCATCTAGCCCAGGAGTATTTTTTTGTTAATTGCCTTGCAAGCATTAAAGAATATTTCTAGCTCAAACTGCCTGGACCAACACTATTAAATGCTACATTTGTGTTGTCTGACTGTATGGGGTCAGCACCGGGAGTTGGGTGTATTGTCTGGCTCTTTGTGACAGTCAATTCAAAATCTGATTTCAGCAAATATTCATGGACATTATGTGAAAGTATGCTCCACTGCAGTCCTTCAGAAGTACATTTCTGTATATTTTCAGAGAATGAATCTTGTAATGCTCACACTCCCTCCTAGGTTGAGAGGCTTGCTGCTATTGCACTGTGGAGAGGCTTTCATGCTCAGAGCTGGCACAAATGGAACACTTACACTGGATATTTGTGGGAATGTACCTATAGTTTTCTAACTGCATGTGGGTTTGCACTAAGTGTGAAATGTTTCAGCCCTAAAGCAAATACTTAACAGGTGTGGGAAGCTGGTTGCTATTCAGGATTTGATTTGCTGAAGTGAGTTCTTCCCCAGCAAAATTTCCACTGATATGATCTGTGTTATCAGGACATCAGTTTTCCCCCACAGGGCACCAAAATGATAGACCTTCAAAGCTAAGATAATCAAAGGGGTCAAAAAATGTCTTCAGCCAAGATAGATAGGAAAACATCAGAGTTTTAGTGTGATCCAAACTGGCAGAGTTTCTGTTCATACGTGTTAATAACCTTTTTAAAATTTGTTTATTTTGGTCTAAACTCTGGGTTGAAACTTCAGTAAACACCTGGGTAGCCTGTGGAAAACCAGCAGTGCCCTAACAGTGACTTAGCTGGTGGCCAAGGACAGACAATCCACATTTCTCAGTGGTGTCACATATATATTCTCCTCTGGTTGGAGGTTTTAATGAGGAGACATTTCCAGGATGAAAAATAATAACAGGACTGAGGGAATTTAATCCCGAAAAATGAAAGAGGAAGACTGGAAAGAAGACAATCACAAGTTCCGGGATTTAAACTCCAGAACATGGGATGTGGTCTGTAGGAGACCGCAGCAGTCTGTGTCATGCCTAAGGTTTTTTTCCTTTTTCCAGAGAGAGGTCCAGTCTGGCCACTCTGGGCCAGATAAGGTCAGACAATTATATAGCAAACACAGTGGCTTCAGTGCAGCAGCTGGGGCTGCTTCCCCAGGGCTCGAGGGCTCAGACACAGCATCCCATGGCAGCAGCTCAATGCCTATTACCAGGCATGAGGGGAGCAACGGGAGCTGATCCTCTGCATTAATCCACAGCAACTGTGAGATAAATTACATTACTCTAAATGCCACTGAAGGAAATTTGGCTGACGTATTCAAACTCGTTAAGCTGCTTTAATTGCAGGGCTCTAGGAGAAGGTGGTGGTTTCAGCCGACTGAGATAGGATGGGGAGTCCTCACTGTGTGAGACGGGAGAGAGAGCAGCAACACAGCTACTCAGGCCAAGAGAAAAAAGGGAAATCCTGTCTTTCAGGTGGGAAAACACACTAGGCAGTCTTTCTCGTTCCATAGCACCTCTTCTTAGCCAAATCAATAAACAACAGATTGAGGCCTGAGGGACTAGAATGGCACAGGAAAAAGGACTAGGCTGGCACATCTCATCCCCCAGCTTCATTCCTCACAGGAAAAGGCATTTTCAGGTAGGTATGGCTGAAATAACTTCAGATAGAAAAGGAGCAGGTGGGAGGTGGTTTTTCATTCATTAAAGACAGTCATAGAACTTTGTTGTCTCTCTTTGTTAAAGAAAATCAGAAACCTCCCACAAAGAGATTTTTCTTTTGCTGAAATCATGCTTAGCTTTTTTGTTTGGTTGGTTTTGTGAATAAGGTAGGGTACTTTGCATTGAGAGTAATACCTTTTTTCATGAGAAAATGTAGAAGAAAATGTTCATCTTCCTTGAAAAACTGATTTTTAACTGGATTCAACCGTAGACATGGATTAGTTATTAAAAATAGTCAAAAATATTTTAATCCTGCCAGCAGTCAAGCATGCTGCCAATAAAAGCATTTGAGCTTTATTCTTAATTTTTATCTTACCAAGAACTCTCCTAACCTTGCAGAGACAGCCTGAATGCTCGAGGTAAGTACATGCTCACCATCCATTTGGTGGTGAGCCCAGGTTTTCAGGGCTCAAGTGAACTGACAGTTCAGAAAATAAAGCCTTTCTTCCCTGATTTCTTTTTCTTTCTTACCTGACAAGTGTACTGATGGCCAGTTTAATTTGATTTGACACAGATGGTCATTTCAGTTGGCAATCATCCACCAAAATACTTGTCACCCTTGGCTAACGACCTACCCTCATCGATAATCTTGTGACATCTTTTCCACCTTCTATATGACATGTGCCTGTGAACTTCCTGCAGTAACCCCTTCACAGTTTTAAATCCCAGCCTGCCAAATGCCTGGCTCCAAAATGTAATTTCTCCCTCACAAGGACACTCCAGCTGCTGAGGGAGCTCCTTGTGAGGCTCCCTCCATTTTAGCCCTAAGGCTTGGTAGGAAGGGACACGGAAAATACCATGGGAGGACACATCTGCCCTTGGCTTCCATCTGTCTCACCATGCCACGCCACAGCCTGAAGGGCTGGAACCAGGTGCCTGTCATTCCCTGGGTCTTTCCCTAGATCTGAAATAGATCTGAATTCCCCATTGTGGATCGGGGAATGAGGTCTTTTTTGTACCTCAATGTTATAAGGCATCTAAACAATAATTATTAATGACCCATAATAATTCTAGATTCTTATTTTTTCTTCATCTATAATGACTTAAAATCCATAATTTTGAGCTGCCTACTAGTCACTTCAGAGGAGAAACTTTAGCCTTTTGCATGCACTTGAAGCCTGATCAAGGGTCCCCTGTAATCCATGTCTGCCCAGTCAAACTCAGGGTTATGTGACAAGTGGGATGCTTCTGTAGTAGCTTCTCTGCAGCTACTGCAGAAGTAAGTGGTAAACAAGATGTTTGTAAGATAAAGCCTTGCATCTCCATGCAATATTTTCCAGCTGCTGTTTGAAAGACGTTTTCCAGTCTGATCTTTCACTGGAATACTTCTACTCAGTTTACATTTGTTTCTGTCACAGGGTCATTTGTCCAACAAATTAAACAGTCAATAAACGCAGGCGCCATAAATCTTTTCTATCACTAATTACCTTAAAAATGAGGAGGCTGCTATTCTGCCTCCTTTATTTCATTTGATAGTTGTAGCAGCAGCAGCAGATCTGTCTAATAATCCCTGCCTTCAACTCAGGACCATTGCAGGGCCATGGGGAGGCCAAATATGAAAATCAGGCATGTACAGAGTAATTTTTCTCATGAGAAAACATATTAATATGAAACAATGAGAAGCCACGGGACTTCCTAACCTGGATGTAACACGCTTTTACCTCGGCTGAGTCTGTTCTGCCATGGTGAAGAAAAGCCCTCTGGGAGCTGCTGCTGTATGACTGCTAACACTTGGCAGTCATTCCTCTACGTGAGCTGTGGGGAATCTCCATCACTGTGCAGCCACCTGAACCTTGTTTCTGTGAGGTCCCCAAGGCTTTTGCAAGGTTTGTTTATTATTAGCAGCGTCATTTTCCACTCTCATGACTTATTTTGAATATAAGGAATGTGGACCCTGTAAAAAAAAAATCATGTGTTACTGCCTAGGGCACAAAGTCTGGTGTAACCCATATTTCATCATCCTACTATTAAATAACCAGTATTAATTTACTTTTCACCAATTAGCTAAGAACAGGCAAACAAAGTTTCCACATGTGACAGAGAGCTAGCTGCTACTAGATTGTAAATGTCATATGTGGATCCAGAATATTTTATGAAAAAGATTAGTGAATTGTTTCTCATATCATAAATTTCCTTGTTGGTCTGTTAGGAAATATTTCCAGTTTGTGGTGCCTTTTCTGAACCCTTGACTCTAAGAGTGCTGCCCAGAGCAAGTGAATGCAGATGACCCAGAAGTCCTGTCAACATTTCTGTGGTATGTATGCATGTGTGGGAGTCAGTAGCATTTGGAAAAGGCAGATAGCATCAAAGAGTATTTAGGGAATGAAGCTGTGGGCTCAGCTGTAAGCAAAGCCCCTGTGGTTAAAGCTGTGCCTGTTGAGATGTCCCATGTGACAGTACCAAACTCATTTCCATGCTTTGCTATGCATGTCCACCTCCTTGTTGAGCTGAAAAACTGTTTGTTACACAGTGCTGGGATGTAAATGAAGGCAGTGATGTCACCCCGCAAAGTGATCAGTCTGAAGGCCCTGTGCACTCACCCCAGCACACAGGATCTGGCAGTGGGAATGGACACCAGGACCTGGCAATGTGTGATGCTGGTGTTGTCACCCCTGCCTATCCCCACTGTCCCACCCCCCCACCATGCCCACCTTGTCCTATTTTGCAGTGGTCACTTCCACAGACTTTCTGGAATACAAAAGTGAACAGTAGCAGAGCTTTTCAGCCCCCTGTGCACACAGACTTTTTTAAAGATAATCATTACAAAAATAAAGGTCTTTTAAGAAAACACACACACACAGAAAATCCCATTTTAGATTAAAAAAGTGCAGTGGAGTTCGACCTTTGCTGTGTCTTCTGCCCTGCCTCCTCTCTGGAGGTTTGTGTGGTGTTCGTGGTCATGCTGCTTTATTATTCCCATGGCTCTGTTTCTTCCTTCTAGGCATTGAATAAAGCAAAGCAAAGCACCACAAATTTTACTTAAAACAAGTTGACCTACCCTTGGAAAACAGCAAGTGCATTCTTAGGTAATTCACAAACAGGAAAATGAGACAAGGTCAATGATCAACTCATTTATTGTGGCTTGACCCATCTTACTGAGCCTATGATTTACTCCTGAGCTCTCAGGGCCACAGCCCTTAGGTACACCAGCGTTTGGCACTTGCAGGCTGAGCACAGATCAAGGTCCTTTCCTTACAGGACCTTCCAGACTCACCTTGCAGACTGGCAGGCTGATTTTCAGTGGATCAATGAGTGAGTTAGGACGCCGAGTCTCACACTGAGCACAAGGAGAAGAACTCTCCATTCGAGATTTTAGGCTACATCAGCAGGACAGAGATATCCAGAAGAAAAATCTGCTACAGCACAAGGCCTTTTTGGAGTAGTGGGGAGAAGCCCCCAGCCATAACAGCGCAAGTACATGTGGACATTAGCTGTATAGGAGGATGGATTTTGCCATGGAGGGTCCCTACATGGGTCAAAAAACAGTCCAGATGTGAATCAACGCTCAGAAACCAGTCCAGCCATAAAAATGGACACTCATAGCTCAAAAAAGGCAAGAGTGGCAAATAATTCATCTTAACTACCATGAGGTTCCCTGTATCCTTTTACAAACAAAACAAAGCACAGAGGGAATAACCCCTGAAAAATGCCAGTGATTTTGTACTGCTCACCCAGCTCTGGTGCATTGAAGGGCAGGAGAGCTTCCCCAGCCCACAGAACCCGTGGTTTTTGTTCATCTGCACAAAGGATCTCACTTCTGCAGCACTGCAGCCCTCACAGGAATACCACAGGCTCCTCTGGCCTATCTCCATGGGAAAAAAATGAGAAACAAACACCAGGCAATGCTGCCAGATGTCCATAAAGGTACAAGGATAAACAGTGTGGCTTATCTGGGGGGAAAGGGCCAAGGAAGCCTGGCTCTTGTAGATCTTCTCGGGGAGCCAAGTCACATGCACACACACTCAATAAAGAGCTGCCTCTTTTCTCTTCCCAGAAATTCCATTTTCCTCTGGGTGTTTATCAATTACTGGACATACAAGAGATTTGATCCAAGACAATTTGCTTCTCATACATGAGTGAATATCTAACTGCCCATCTTCAGCCTGACTGATGAGAGCCAGGTAACTTGGCAGGCTTCCTCCTCCTACATCTGAGGGATGGTTGCTATCCATGAGTGCTCCTGCCACAGATATGGATGCCACCAAAACAGATAGCCCTCTCCAGTGAGAGATATCGGTGGGAGACAATTTCATGAGAATGAAATAGTATTTTCCCCAATTTATTCTGCAAGAACAATGCAAACAGGGTATCCCATTGAAATGCTGGGTTGGTTTCCTACAGTTTCTTTCCTTTGTTCTTACTGATCAAGTGAAGAAAAAAAAAAACAAAACCATTTCTCTTTTCCAAAATCTCCAAAGTAAAATTCATTTCAGATCCCCTTCATGAAATGACTGGATAGAAGGTTCTCCCTTGGGTCACTCAGCATGTTCAGTACATTGCTCTCACTCCTCTGAGATAATGAATCATGTATTCCAGGACCTGTCCACACTTGCAAGTTATCACTGATTAAGGTAAGGTGCAAATATAAAGTGCCATTGCTGTTTCTTAAGAGCAGCTCAAGGGCTGAGTTAAGCAGGAATAATGCACTGATTTCTCAATAACAGCTTCCTCACAGGGTGTTAATCAGGAAGAGGTGGCTGGAAACAACGCAGCCCTGCCTGAGGTATGACGTAGCTGAATCAGCCACACTTGCTCAGACCTCTCCCAGAGGGCTCTGGCTGCCCTTGCCAACAGTAGGAGAGTGTTTCAAGAAGTGCTGCTGAAGATCCTATGGATGATTTCAATTCATGCTGTGCATGTTGAAGTCTGTACCACGGTTTGCCAAAGGGAACCAGCATTAAACCATTAGTACTAGTTGGATTATCTGCTTATGGTTAAGAATACTGGCTGGTGTGTGCACCTGTTGAGCAGCCAAGCAAACGAAAAGGCATTTGACAAAATGTTCCAGATACAAATAAAAGCCCAGAGCTAGACAAGACTTTTCCACAGGAGCCTGTGACAGGTCATAGTATTGCTGCTCAGCCAAGCTGTCAGACAACAAAACTATGAAGAAACATTTAGTGGGTTGCAAATGCGCTCTTCTCATCTTTCAGTTTTGCAAATGTTATTGAGTGATGCTGCCCTTATTCTGTATTTGTCCCTTCTCTGTAGAAGTACTTGACAAGTCATCTGGGAACATCTATCATTGCATAACCTCATACTTGACAGACAAAGCTGTTCACCTCTTTTTGCCCCCTTTATGCAGCCAAGGGCTCCAGGCACTTCTCAGGCATCCTTCAGCAATGTGTTTCTGCAGAAATAAAAAGCCACAAAACTCAGAATTTGGCTTTCCTCTATACTTTTTTTTTTCTCTTAGCCTAACCCAAAGCACTTTAAAATGCATAATTGCTATCATCTTAGGGAAAGTTGTGAGGTAATTAGGTCTCTGGTCTCTAATTTATAAGCAGAAGTGGTAAAACACCCTACCCTTGACAGGATTAAAGTACCTGTGGGTACTATTCATGCTTTGAGATCATCTCTGGCCACTTTGTTCCTTTTAGGCCACTGCAAGTAGGTACAGAGATGATTAGAGAGACTTCCTGGTCGATGCTCAGAGGAAAGAGGAGGAAGCTTCCAGACGGCAATGCCAAGCTGGGTTCCAGGAACATGAAGGCTTGTTCCATCCAGACCTGTGTCAGCTGGACATGGGTCCGGGATTGCTCCTGTGCTGGCTCCTGCCCCACTCCTGGTGACTCTATTCACGTGTGGGGTGAAATCCAGCACACGACACTAGCTGCTGCCAGGGGACAGCTGGCCACAGGTAAATGTGTGAGGGTCATTCCCATCCTGCAGCTCACAGGATGCCCCACTGCATCTGTCACCTGGGCTCAGCCTGTCCTGGGGAACCCAAAAAAAGTGGACACAGAAATGGGGCTTCAGAGGCATGTTGGCAGAACAGTTTTGGCATGTGGAGTGACAAGTGCAGGGGGAATACAAACTTCTGGAGCAATAATTTGCTATTATGTGAATATATATTATGCTACATGTGAAATTTACTTGGGGATTTGAATTATCTAACATTGCTCCATCGGCTGATCTCAGGGGACATTCAGGATGGGCCTCTCCACCTGCTGAGGGGTTGTGTCAGAATTGGCCTGGAGATACACGTGCATAAACATTACCTAAGCCTGTGAACAAGAACTAGCTTCAGACAACACCAGTGCATACAACCAAGCCTGCCTTTGAGAGAGGACAGGTATAGGTGATGGGATACAGCATAAAACACACTAAAAAATGGCCTATATTCACACTTTTCTACACAACCATTAGTTTTTGTTTTCTTTCAAAAATGACCTTCCTATCAATTCAACCCTGAGGCAGTTAACACATGGAACTCAAAGCTACAACTAACCCATGTCTGTACACCAGGTTAAGAACAAAATATTTCATTATCATATTAAAATCCCTAATTCATGCTGGGCTTAAACTTGAAGCAGCCACAATTCCAGTTGTAATAATCCTGGGAACAGAGAGGATCTGAAACTTCTGAAAATCAAGTCCAGAAGCACTCAGGATTTCCACCAGTGCCACAAACCCAAGGAAACTTTCTGATGGTTTCATTTGTATTTGGAGTTTCACTGACCTAGCAAATAATACATGAAATATATTTTGTCTATTCCTCAGACAGGTTCTGCATTATCAAGTGTAATACACCTGGCTGCAGTCAGTGTATTATTTGGCTCTAAATTCATTTTCTAAAGCTATATTTCTCAAAAAATATGAGACTTGAAACTCCACTTTTATGATCATAAAAGATTTGGTTTCTGTTGTCCCCTTTAATAGGTGCATCCAAGTCTAAGCCCATTTTTAGGAATATGTCAGAGAAAAAAAAGCTAAAATGACTTGCCAAAGCTGCTGTCTGACCTCTAAATACATATTTAAAGTTCTGTCTCAGCCCCCAAGGAGTTTCTTTCCTCAGTGCCAAATGCAGAGTTCATGCAGCCCCAGCTCCTCCAAAAAAATGCTAAGTTCCATGTTAAAACCAGGTGCTGTTTACACCAAAAAGAAGTGGGGCAAACATCTGCATGTCACCAAGCATCTTTCCTGTACACTGAATATAAATATCCAGGATAAACCTTAACCTCTTGACTGTGTTTCCTCCGACATCTTTGTCCTCTGAGGCAGGTTATATAAGTAACCTGAGATAAAAATCTTTCCTTGTCATGGTGTAAAAATACTAAAGCTCCACTGCCTTATAATCTGCTTCTTTTGCTGGGTGTCCATTGGCTCTTCAGGACGTGGTGCCAAAAGACACTATCCCTGTTAGAGGACATCTGAAGGTCTCATGAATGGTTGGTGAGGGGAATATGGTTCATAAAGCTGCTGAGGAAAGGTGTGGTGCAGAAAAACCCTGAGAAAAACCCTGAGAAAAACCTTTGAAGGCATGGTGGATCTGACTAAGAGGACTTATTTAGCAGCCTGTGTGCAGATGTCCAACACAGCTTCATGTCTTGGAACTTCTCTCACCCTGATCCCAAAGTAACATACACTGACCTTCCTGTGCCAGAGCAACCTCATGTGTTTTTTAGCAAGTCTTTGCCCTCGTAAGTCTTAGAAAAGCTGGTCAGCAAAGATTTTCATTAATTCAGTAGTGGTAGTGATTGATGACCAAATAATATTGGTTATTTAACCAGAAGATCACGTTCTGCAAAGAGCAAATATTTCAAAAGAACAAGTATTTCCTGACAATGTTCATTTATCACATTGGAATTTTAGAAAGCTGTGAAAAATGCTTGGAGAGACCCACAAGAGATCATGATGTCCATGTGTGATCCATGTAATTTCTGATGATGAACATCATCAGGAAATACTTGTTACCAACAAGGTTTTGTTCAGATATATTTGTTTAAGGTCTGTAGGCCCTCCTTTAGATGATTCACCTTATTGTTAAGGTTGACCAAACACCTCAACACAAACTACCTTTTAATGTTGTCCTAGGCATTCTTTCCTAGCGATCACCTCTGCAGACCACTTGGTCTTTGCTCCAAAGAAGCTGAAACATAAAAGTTTATTTAAATACCTATACAAGCAGCTGTTTGCACTACACATATCTGCTGCCATGATACCTCGTTGCCCACTGGGTGCCCAGCTCAGGCCCCGCTGTTCTGACACGATCTGTAGAGCACATACTTTTGCACCAAGTGGTGAATTTGGTCACTCAGTCAAAGGGTGGGTTTCTGAAGATGAGTTATACTCAAAAAACTGAGTGAAGTCAGTGCTTATCATCACATGGACACTCAAGCCCAAAAGCAGCCTTGATTGTGCCATACGATGTAAAATCATGCAGCATCACACACTTCTAGCAGCAGAGAGATAGCAGCTGTCTGGGAGGTAACTATTCCCTTCAGGTTAAATTAAATTTATGTTGGTTTAATTTAAAACAGTTGGGAACAGTTTTTCAAGCTAAAATAATAAAAGCCACTCCTAAAGTAAAATAATGGATGGCAATAATATTGACATGTGACAATAATAATAAAGATGTACTGCCCACTAAAGGATTTTTTTAAAATTAAGTAGAACCAAAAGAAGTTTCTATGTGGACTATAACCCAGAGGCCAATGAGTCTTAGGTATCTTTGAGAAGAGGGAACACTATCCTCAAACTCTCTGCTGGGACACAGCAGGAATTCTGAAGCCCAGATTGTTTTTTTTTACTTTGCACTTTAACACAGAGAAAGTTGAGGCAGGTTGACAGACACAAAGCACATGCTTTATTCACTGATTTTGTAGCTGGTGGCACACACCAAGTTCAAGGCTAATAGGAAAATTGTAGATGAGATGAAGCTGGGAGTCCTCAGGTGGCCATCCTCTCCTGATGTCTGCTCCAGTGCAGCAGGAGATCACTGTCATATCATCAACCACCCCCCAAGTAAAATTATACCCTTTAGTAAAGCCTGCTCAAGTTGCCTTCCAGTGATCTTTGTCTGATAGCAATGCTGGCACTGGCTGGATTATGCCTGATTAAGTACGATTAAATGCAATTTTGAATGTTGCACGCTAATTGGTTTATACACTTTGTATGCATTTTTAATCAGGTATCACTTATCCTATATTAAAATTACTACTACAAACTCTTCATATGTAATATGTACTCATGGATCTACAAGGCACCTAGAAGTGGAAAGAGTGTAGGAGCTTGAGTGCTGAATGATATGAATTATAACTTGACAGCAATGTGATGAAAAGGTAGAGGAGGACAGCACAGGAGGATGGCTGAGGTATAGGAAGCCTTTTTCCAGGGAATGTGGCATAAAAAGCTTACCCCTGGAAGACTGTGAGGAAAAGAGTGCTGGTGAAAGGACCAGATGAAAGGGGCTGCCACAGCAGCCCTGGAGTAATTTTAAGTGAAAGGCTACAAGCAAAAAAGCCCCCTAAAAATTAGAAAATTTTTAGGAGTAGGCCAATATGAACAACTGCACTGTGCAATCAGACCCCCTGAAAGCCTCATAAAAGTTACATAAAAACAGTCAGTGGGATTTTGAGCATATCCTGCATTCCAGGTACACACAGAGTTCCAAACTATCCCACTCATCTGGCACACAGAAATTGATGGAAAGGTCTGAGCTTTTATTTCCAAGTTTCATTGTTTGTATGATCTACCATAGGCAGGCAAGATTAAAGAATAAGGGAATGCCTAAATATAGAAAGAACAAAGAAGAGCTCAATAGATGAATGTGAGTAATTGCATCAGGTGCAAAAACACAATTAGTGACATTATAATTACTGAAATTAAATATCAATTTATGGGAGTATGCACTAAAACATTTTTGACAGCCTCAAACATTGTATGGTAGCAAATAGAAGTGGCATGACAGCTCCCTAATTTGTAAAGTAGAATCATAGAACCATTAAAACTCACTTAAAGAATTTTATTCCGTAAGATACGAGGACAGGAAAGGTTTCAGTGCAAAGAGGATAAGTGATAATAAATGCCCAGTAAAACCATGCATACATCTGCAGCTATTAAGACACACAGCAGCTTTTCTAAAATACAAATGTAGTACATGAAGTAACAAACCCTGCAGCAGCACCATGGAAAACTTTGGTCTGAAGGACAGAGTGGGAAGAAGGTCATTCCCTTTGGGATAGGACACACCTCGCTTTAGATGCTGCAGGCATGCAGGTTGCATGCTAATTGTGTCTGTGTCTTCCTCTAGTCCACAGGGAGGAACGAGTGTCACCAGAAATAATCCTTACCATAGAGATATCCATTCAGCATGCCAGGTGGTGAGATGAATCCAGGTAATTTCTTTCCCTTACCAGTTTTCAGGACAGAACTTCCCATCTCCTAGAGGATATTTTCTTCTGAACGTCTCTCCAAGGCTGGCCCTTTAAGTGTGTGAGAGCTCTGCAACCACAAGACAGCAATGTTTTTTCCTTCAAAACAGCTTCACTTTCCTCTCCCACCTCCCCTCTTTCCTCCTGGTGTTTAGGTCCTCTTTGCTAGGAGGATGGCTTTTTTTTCACCCCGTTGCTAGGCTGGTAGCCTAGTTTACCAAGGAAAGGAAGCTTATGAGATCACACTGTCTGTGCAAGTGCCAGTCGGTCCCTCCCAAATAATTTTTGAGCCTGTGAACTGAGTTTGATCAAACTTGACAGGAGATAGAAGTCTCAAAGGTTTGAGCTGCCTACAAGTGCTGTGGAAGTAGGCAGGCAGAGGAGAAAAAATTCTGGGAGTGCATCCACTGCAGAAATATTACTGCATTATTAGACACCAGAGAGTCCACATCGAAGACAGTCATTACCACTGAACTCCATGGGAGATACAATTTCACAGATTCAGCAGCTCACAAGATGACTTGATTAATATGAGCATGAGCAAAATGTTCTTCTCCCCTTCTTCTAGAGCGCAAGGCTTCTAGTTGCAGAGCAGCAGGGGAGAGCACAGAAATGACAGGCTGGTAGAGTGAATTTAGAGCTAATTGCTGCTCCTTCTCATGCCAGTCCTCGTGTGGAACTCGACTTCCCTGTGACTCCGGTGCCCCTATTTGCATGATCTGGTTCACACAAAGGATGAAATTGCAGGGACTGAAGTGAGCAGAGCAAGTCCCAAATTGCCGTGGGCTCTGCTGAGGAGGGTGAAGCTGCCTTATAATGGGCCATCGTTTCTAAGGGCAGCTCCATGATGAAGCATCCAGCTCATCCAGATCTGTCCTCCTGGCGTTGGTCAGCGTTGCAGTTGCTAACGGCGATTCATTTACCACGAGTGTGAGCTGGAACATGAGCTGAGGACCAGCAAAAGCTGTGCCTGGTGCGTGGGCTGCCTCTAATTTGTTCCTGCTGTGGCTTTTCCTAGAAGTCAGACACCCCAGGACTGCCCGACTACTGAGCCTACTGAACAAAACCCTTGCAGTTCCTTGTTAACACTTGCTAGGGAGAAAAACAAGCTATTTGCACAGGTGGGATTCAAAAAGAAGTGGAAATCACTCATCTTACAGAAAAAGAAAAAAAAAGAAATATGAAGAACTAACCACAGCTGACATTAAAATAAAGACTGGGGAGTTGTGCAACTTTTTGTGTTCAGAGAAATATTGATGTTTTCTTCTTCTCCTAAGCCTTCTAAGTATTGATGTGCCAGATATCTGATTTAGGTGGAGAGAGTGCAAATCACCAACACCTAAAGAAAATGGAGGGAAGGCAATTAAATGAACTTTTGATGCACAGCAAAACGGGGGGCTTGTGAGCAGTAAGCAACATGGCTGAAAACGATCTGGGAGTTTGCAAGAAGGACAGATATTGCAACCTGTCCTCGACAGTCTAGCTGAGGGCACGAACTGAAATTCACAGCCTGAAATGCCTGCAGGACAGCACCTACATGAGGCTGGGCTGCTACAACCTTCCTTAAGATGAGGCTTCTTCAGAGAGGAACGTGAACCACAACTCTCCTGCACCCAGGGCTGAATGTTATCTCTTACATAACAGGCCTGTGGAGCAACAGGGGAGCATCCTTTACCTAATATTTGTTGTTGCCATTTCATTCCAGGCGTTTTTCTTCTGATGAAAGCTAAAAGATAAAATAAAATTTTTCTAATTAATAAAGCCTAACTCCTCATGTAGCATTTTTCATAAATCTCAAAGATCTGAAAGTGCTACTCCCATTTAATGGACACTAGGAGTAAGGGTGAAGGAGATCAAGTGAAATGTCTTGGCAACAGAAAAAAAACAAATATTGCTTCATGGCTCTAGTAAAAGGGACAAGGGCACCTATTAAGTCTCAATAAACAGCAAAGCTTAGGACAATTTTCTGACATATTGGATCCTTCAATGAGGCATTGTGAAACTAATGTGACCAATGTTCCATGCTAACAAAATATGTTCTGTATTTTTCATCTGACAACATAATTTAAGTATTTCTTAGAATATGGGAAACAAAATGAGGCAGTGCCTTTACAGGAATCATTCCTTTGCAAAAGGCAGCTTGTGCCAGAGGACTGGAAAATTGACAGTGCCCCAGGGGAGCACAGGAATGGATAAAACATCTTACATTACCCAGTCAAAATAAAATGCACTAAAACAAGCATAAATACCAAACTGACCATTTACTGCAAAATTTCTTGTACTTAAGGTAGTACTATTGTCAGAAGTATTACTACTAGAAGTCCTGACAAAGAGAGACTGTACTAGACACATGGCTTGACTCTTGAAGAGGTGTGTTTGGCAGAATTAGACATGTACATAGCTGTACCTGAAGGAAACTTACTGACAGTGACTGCAGCAAAATAGGTGGTTTAAGGTGGGATAAATCTGATTAAAACAACTCCTATCACTATCAGGGATTGTTTCTTTCTTATGGCTACTAATGGGTTTTTAGTTGGTTACTTGGTTTTTACTTTGATTGACTAAGGTTCTGAGGTTTTTGTTTGCTGCCTTGGGGAGCATCAGTTTGAATATTCAGTAGTTTCCAAAGTGTTAAAGAAATTGGTGGTATTAAAGGATGCACTGTCCATCCACTCTTGAGGCTGCTTCCTAGCAAAAAAAAAAAAAAAAAAAGGTGCCCTGCAGATTTGATCTCTGATTGAGAGATCTAGTAAGTTTTTCACAGTATTTAATAAATTGATATCATGGACAAGAAATCTGGAGGTGCAAAGCACAATGCACACACAAAGCTCTTTGTATTTTGGTGGCATGAACCTGGAGTTCATATTGGGATAATATTCCCATCTGAGGTAAAACTGAGCGTTCAAAATCCTTACCTAGGCAGAATCCACATTGACTTCAGGGGATCATTTTTCCCAGAGAATGGCTGTGTAAAGAAGGTCTATCTGTTTGTCCCCTGCAGCAATGTTGTTTCTCTGAAGAGACTTCCAGCACCTGTGATCAGGGATTTATTATTGCTGGTGAATACCAGCAATCAGGTGTTGGTCAGTCTCACCTTGACCTTCAGGAGGCTGTTTCCATCTTTTCTTCATATCAGCTTTGGAGATAAGCAAACAAAGAAACAAAATAAAACAAACAATACAGCCTAAAAAGCTAAGGCACAAGCCACAGGCTGGGTTTCTGAGAATTTGACCCATTTAAACCTATTTTTTCGGTATCTCCTGAAAGGCAAAGTCTGTGGCAGCACAGTCTGCCCATTTGTTAGCAAACCCATAGCTCAGGAGCATGGGGCTTTGAGCAAAATCTTCAAATGCAGACCCACCATGGGGATTTGAGGGGAAAGGAACAGCCAGTAACTCACCAGTAATAATGCTGTTGTCACTCTCCCACATCATCTCCAGTTTCTCTTCTCACTGGTAGAACTGGGCAGCAGAAGGTCCTTAGCCCAAAGCAAATGAAAGCCCTTTCCTGTACTACCATTGCAGTGGGCCCTGGGCTGAAACTTTCCCTCAAGAGAGGCTCCAACCAGCTGGAAGCACATTTGCCAACAGTGCAATTGATCTTCAGCTGCCTTTAGCCTAAAGAAACTCTTTCAGACATCTAAAATCGCATCTGATTTCATAACAGACTCCTCTGCAATCCCCACCACTTTGCCTGCTCTCAACCCTGCCCAAAAAAACCCAAAACCTAAACCAAAAAAAGCCCACCCAAACCCACTCGTGATGAAGAATGAAGTGGCTCGGAAGAATAAGCTGATTTGACACCTCCTCCTGCAAGTCCTGCCAGCCAACTCCTGCAGCAGCCTTGCTCTGCAGCACCCTGTAAGCAGGATCTGCAGCCAAGTCAGGGGAGAGGGAAGAGGTGGAGGAGGGAGCAGGGAAGGCTGTTCACATAGAAAGCCAGGGCTATTCCTGCTGCCCACCCTGGAGGCACCACCTCTGCATCAGGCAGGAGTATCAGAGGGAGAATCTGGCTTTCTGGATTTAACAAGCTCACTTTTCCTTTAATTGAGGCCCTCGGGCACTATTGTAGTCCACCTAATGGCACTAATCATTAATGAATCTGCTTGGTGAATAGGAAGGCTGAACTGTTCTCTCTCTCCTTAGGTTGTCAGCCCTTCACAGAACTTAGTGGGTTTCACTGGGCAGGACAGCAACTGCACAGATTTTAAAAGGACTCTGGAGAGGAAGAGGGCTGGAACAGCCACTGATCCATTCATCCCTAGACTGTGCAAATGAGCCAAAGACCAACAGGAACTGGCTGCTTCCTCTGAGATGTAGATATAGGCACCAAAAAGTCCTGTCAGAAATGGATACTGCACCTTATTTCATACCATGCCTCCCTGCTCCTTCCATAAGCACCAACCAGTTTGCTCTCACTACCACTCAGATATTTCCTGTTTTGTGTGTCCTGGCTCAAGCTTTTGCTCCCAGCACAGGCCCACTCCATCTCCCTGTTACAGCCTTTGAACAGATGGGAAAAGGTCTCCTTCTATTTTTTTTTTTCTCCCTTAAAGCAAAAATAATCGACTGCCACCACCTCAGCCCAGTGCTGGCAGGGTCTCGCCGTGTCGGAGGGCAGCCCGAGCCGGGCCAAGGTGCAGCTCTCCCTGCAGGGCTCAGCCAGGCTGCTAAAAGGGGGAGGAAGGGAGGGAGGGAGACAGCAGGAGAGCAGCCGCAGGCCAAGCACGGGTGCATCCAGCGCTGCCGGGGAGGAAGGAGCCAGCGCTCTGCAGCCCTCCGGGGACTGCGGGGCTGCGGTTGCTCAGTCGGAGCTGGGAATAGGAATTAGGGCAGGCAGAGCCGCAATGGCTGCAACTCTTCCTCATTATCCAGCCAGCTAGAAATGCACTGGCTTGTCTTTTGTTTCAGCTGCGGGTTTTTCCTGTTGATCTGCATTTATGTTTTGTTTTGTTGGGTTTTTTTCCCCTTTATGCGTGTGTGTGTGCCCATTTTCTTTTATGCAGAAGAGATAATTTTACTGTGGTCACTGTCAGGGTTTAAACGCTCTTCTGTTGCGTTTTTCCCCTCTCCAGTTCACCAGCTCACGTTTTTCCGGGAGTTAAGAAGGGATGTTAGAGGCTTGAACCTCTTCCAGCTCCTGCTACAGCAGCCGCTGCCTGGGGCAGCGGGACCAGCCTGGCAAGAGACAGCCCAGCCTTTCCCGCAGCCTTTACAAACCCTACAGGTGCAAGGCGGCAGGAGGCAAGTCCAGTACACTCAGTCCTTTTCTGGGACTTGGCGGAGGGCTCATGTTTCCTTGCCCACACAACATGGCAAGGCAGAGCAACCATCCATCCCTGCGGTCGAGAAAATTAAATACATAAAATCGACCATGGCACTCAGGCTTCAGAAGCGGCCCTTGAAAGGAGCAGAAAAGGGAGCAAGCAATGCCTTGCGCATTGGGGGGCTCTTATAAAATGAACGGGCGGGAGGGAAGGGCGAGTTTGTTGGTTGCTCGTGCTCCCCGAAAAAAACCACGGAGCTGCAGGCGGGAATAGCCTCGCTTGTCAGTTTGTCCAGGGGGAGCTGAGCAGGCGAGACCGGAGTTTGCTGCCGTCCTGCCGCCTGTGCGGGAAATCCCGGGCTGCAATGCAGGCTAGTGCATCCCGGCTAGCTCGGCAGGCCCGGTGGCCGGCCTGTGCTCCTGGGGTGAGCTCCCGACAATTATTAGCCCAAAACAGCAGAGTTCAGGAGGACACAGAAGGGAGGAAAGGGGGCCAGGAACGACCACCGGGCACCCTCCCCACCAGCTCCACTGTTTTTCACTGGTTTGCCACCGTTAGTTATTCTCCTCAACGGAGGGTTAATTGGGGGATGTGCTAATTACAGGGAGATTATTCATTAGTAATTGAACTTCACACGAAAATAACTCGAGTCCGCTAATGAGCTGGAAATCGCCCCCTTATTAGGGCGTTTCAGCTTTCTTCTGTGGGGTGAGGGAAAGCTGGCAGGCTCCCTTCCATCGAGCTCCGACGGACGGGCACCGTCCAGCAGCCGGGAAGGCGGGGGCGGCGGCGGGAGCACGCCCGGAGCCGAGCAGGGGGATGCCGGCAGCGGGCGGGACCGGCGCCCGGGCGCCCCTGGGCGGAGCGGGGCGCTTTGCCGGCGGCTGGAGGGGAACCCCTGGGCTCAGCCGGCACACGCAGCAAGCTGAGGAGCCCCTGGTACCCCAGCAAGGGCTTCCTCTCCCCTCTCTCCTCGGCATCTGGCATTTCGTGCTACAGGAAACCATAACAGCAGCGCCTGACCTCATGAATACAGAGATGTGCACAGAAAAAATCAATTTAGGTCTAGATCCTCTGTGGGGAGGGAAAATAACCCAAACCATTTAAACAAAGCTCTGCTCTCCAGGGTTTTCCTTTTTCTTTGGTGTTGGTGGGGATTGAATCTAGAGGGAGGCCAAAGCAAAACGAAATTCAAGCAGACCTGTGTCTGCCGAAGCGAGGCTGAGCTCTGCAAAGCCCCCCCAACACACGCATAATGTATTTTATCATTAAAAAATCAACATTGCTTCCAGTGGTAAAGGCGCCTGGCTCCAGTTCCTGAGCACATTCGTTGCTGAGATTCAATCCGTTTGGGAAATGCAGATTGGCTTGCGACCCACTGTTTGATTTATGAACTGTTACATTTGCTATTGCTTACACATTACATTGCGGACCTTGGGAAAGGAGGGAGCAGGGAGAGGGGGCGAAGGAGAGACTCTGCCACCCTACACATTGGCAAAGGAGAGCTATCGCACAGGCAACGGCTCCCCAGCTGAATAAATCACCTCGCACCAATTCGTGGTCCCTACCTCCCCATCGCCCACTCACCCACCCACCCACCCCCGATCGCCAGCTGGGCTCTCCTCTTATAAGTAAAAAGGACGTGTTCACTATTTGATGTGTATTTCTTTATAAAGGCATCGGGCGTCTATAAATAGCCGAGGTTAGAGCAGCTTCTGCTGCGAAATCAATACCCCGTCCCCCCTTCCCCTTGCTCCTTCGGCTGAGCTGCCTTATTAATTATGAAAGGGCTCCTCTGCGCCCCGGCTCCGGCTCCGCAGCCTCCTCCTTAATGGTGGTTGCTGCCTTCCCTCGGCCGGGGCTCGGCAGCGCTCCGCGCCCGCGGGAGAGCCCCGCCGCCCGCCCCCGCTCCCGGGGCTCCCTGCGCCGCTCCCGGGAAAACGGGGCTGCTGCGGTGCGCGGCTTCGGCGGGAGGAGGAGGAGGAGGGTGGGAGGATTTACAGCATTATTTTTAAGGAGCAAAAGAAAGGGGAAAGTAAGAAGAGGGGAAAAAAAAAAAAAAAAAAAAAAAAAAGAGAGAGAGAGAAAGGCTTCGACTAAGCCATTGAGGCACCCTGTCCTTGTTTGAACTGAAATTGCCGTGTTCGTCAAGGGATGGGTTCAAGATTTAGACTTCCTTGCCTTAAAAGTCCTGTCCTTTCCAAGATACTCTCGGCATATTTTATAAAAAGGACGACACCCTCATTTCAAACAATAATTTTTATTTTATACTTCTGTCTATACTTTGTAGCAAATCTTTTTTTGTTATTTTTTTGCTGAATTGACTTTATAATAAACTCTTGTTTAAATTACATTTTTCTTCTCTTTTAAAATCAAGGCTCTTTTTTTTTTTTTCAAAATCATTTTGTTGTTATTTTTTTTTTTTCCTTTAGGTTTACATTTAAGCCCCCTTTTTGTGATCTCTACGGTTGGATATTCAGGTATTTTACTGTTATGTGTAACATCTAAAACAAAGAGGAGGAAAAAATTAAAGGCAGTGAATTCGGAAAGATGCCTTCGAACAGCAAGTAAAGGTAAACTCTCAGAGATGTTAGCAGCATTCCGTCATTCCTCCGGGCATTTAGATACGTCTTTCTTTCTCTTGCTCCTTCCTTCCTTAGCTGTTCGTTTCCCTCTCTTTCTCTCCCTCTCTCGCTCTCTTTTCCCCTTGAGGAAAAATGTTCTTTTTTATTTATTTTTAATTTTTTTTTCCAGTGGAATGACCAAAAAAACACAAGCGACTGTGGAGGAAAGATGAGAGATTGTGAATTATTCACCATATGCTTCACACGTGGACATCTACCTTGGATTTCTCGCCAGTGCCTTTTCCTGTCTGCGGTTTTTGTTCTCGCCTCGCACACTGCCACATTTTTAGCGGAGCCCGTGGCTCGCCGGGAGGTACCCGGCCGGTTACAGCCTTAGCAGTAGGTGGCCCAGAGCCGTTCCTGAGATTGCGTTTGCACAACGAGGGCTCGAGTTAGTTTCTTTATATTTTTCTCTATTTTTGATTCGAAGCGATAGTAAAGCTGAGGTCCGATTTGGGCTGCGCGCCGCTGCCTGTTTGGTAAGATTTGGCAAATAAAACACAAAAAAGAAAAAAAAAAAAAAAAAAAAAAAAAAAAAAAAAAAGAAAAAAAAAAAGGGAGAACGCTTCCACAGTCCTACATGGGTGTTTCACCATCATCAGCCACCACCACCACCATCATCATCATCATCAACCACAGAAAAGCACAACGTCCCCAAAGCAACGGATGGACACTTCCTCTATAGATCCAGCACATGGAGAGGGTGTGGGTGTGAGTGTGCTCGCCCCCCTAGAAAGGCAGCCAGGTCACTAGGGCGGCCCACAGAGCCGCCAGGAGCAGGGGCAAGGCCGGCGGGAGGAGGGACGGTGCCGCGCCGCTGCCGCCTCCGCACAGTTCAAATAAGCTGCCTTGGAAATCGAGGTTTTTGGATTCCCGTCTCAATTTCTCCCAGAGGTCTGTCGCTCCTTCCTGGCAATCGGTGAGCGCTGTGAGGGTGCAGGCGTGGAAATCATCCCAGTACCTGCAGCAAGGGAGAGCAGCCGGCGTCAAAAGAGGCTCGCACCCACCTTCCCGGGGAGGAGCCGCCCCTCGGGCCCGCCGCCCCCTCCTCCGCCGGCGGAGCCAGCCGGGCGTGCCGAAAAGGGAGGCTGGGCCGGCGGGGAGGAGCCGCTGCCTGAGGGTTCGGGGGTCCCCCCCATCCCCAACCCCGCCTTCGGCGCCAGCCCTGTCAGGGTGCTGCAAAAATTGCTCTGCTGGGTTTCTGGCGGAGGGGTCTTTGCCTGACGGGGGGAGGGGACACGCACCCCTCGGCTTCCAGGAGCCAGCCCAGGAACCCGCGGGCTCGTCCCGAGGGTTTCTCGTCACCGGTGGGAAAGATGGGGGTGGGAAAGGCACCCTTTGGAGTGCGGTGTAGAAGCCCCCGGGAGGTATTCCCCGGGGCAGAAAAAGGCCCTTACTGCAGGAAAAGCTCAAGGAGGAAGAGTAGGAGAAGCAGGAAGGGTAGGAGAAGGAAGAAGGAGCATTTTCCACTTCTGGGAGCCTCGCACCGACCCGCAGCACTGCAGGGGGAGCGACCCCTGATCCATGGCCAGGGGTCTATAGGCAGGGAAGAGATTCGCTTTACCAGGATAATCTCCAGCTATTCGCACAAATTTGCCTTCTTTTTTTTTTTTTTTCTTTTTTTCTTTTCTTTTTTTTTTTTTTTCAATTCCTTTCTTCACGGGGACTGGACCCGCGTTTGTCGCCGGGGCAGACACCCTTCGTTCCACGGACCGCATGGGGAGGGTAGTGGGCTATTTTTCCTCTCCATGTCTGAGTTATCGAAAATCACCCCGAATCTGCCCTCCGCCTTCTACTTCCCCCACGCCTCAAGGCAGACGTCTGCGAAACTGGGTCTTGATTTTTTTTCTTTGTTTTAATTTTTTTTTCCAAAGTAGTCTTACTGCCTCTAATTTATGAGCACTCTAAGCTGGTTGTAGACTCCCAATGTTTGCTACATTTGTAATAAATAATGAGATACTGAGAAGCCACAGTCTGAGAGTGTGCCTCTCCTGCAGTATTTCTGCTGTAATTGCATCTCCCAAAGGAAAATTAAATCTTTCACCATCTTTTTTCAATACACATCCCGGCACAGGGCGAAGGCAATCGGATGGTGGAAGGTGGTCAGGAAAAGGGTCTTTCTTGGAAAATAATTATCTTTAGAGATCAGGATCACATTTGATCTGGCACTCGAGAGCATAAGATACCATATCAGGACCCTGCTGCCCCTGGGTATTTATTTCTGTTCCAGGACACAAAGTAAACCTCAGCCCAGCATTTACAGAGAAGTGCCAGCCTTTTTAGGGGTTTGACTCAGAAATCTCTAGGACAGAGGAGTGTTACAGAGTCTCTTCACACTTCCTCTTTTTCCTTTCCTTTCCTTTCCTTTCCTTTCCTTTCCTTTCCTTTCCTTTCCTTTCCTTTTCTTCTCACCTTCCCATTTCATGTCTTTTGTTTCCTGATTTTTGCGGAGCAAAATAAAAACCCAAAACTATTCTAAACTTATTTATGTCTAAAGATACTATCTCGTTTCTAAATATTTATTTTTTTCTTCTTTTTTTTTTTTTTTTTGTTGGGTTTTTTAAACGGGTGGGTTTTACACTGAAAAATTTTTTTTTTTTTTTTAAATGTGTGTGGTTTGGGTTTGGGGTTTTTTGTTTTGTTGTTTTGTGGCAGTTTTTTTTCTTTTTCCTCCCAGACATATCGAAAATGCTCGACTTTTCTTCCCTGTGCGGGACATGATTTTGCAAGGCGAGCTCTTTTTCTCCTCTTAATATTTTTGTTGCTGTTGTTATTGCTATTATTATTATTATTATTATTATTATTATTATTATTATTATTATTATCATCATCATCCTTTATCGTTGCCCTTTCCTTCTTGTCCCTTCTGTGCCAGGGGCAAGTCGAAACTGGTGGCAAATGGGTTTTCCTGGGGCCATGGAGGTGGCAGGAGAGAGCTGGCGCTGGGACGGCCGCCTCTCTGCCGCTGGGCGATTCATATCATGACAGGGCTCTTCCCTATTTAATTACGTTTTGTTTTCCGAGGGGCCCCCTCCCCAGCGCCGGCTGTGCCCGGCCGGGGTGGGCAGCCTCGCACCGGCCTCGGGGGGAGCCCGGAGCCAGCCGGGTGAGCGTGTCCCACAGGCAGCAATAAGGAAAGGGATAACGATCCCCGGGCAGCTAATGTCAGCACCCCAGTGCAGATCGGGGCAAGGGAAAGAATACGTAAGAGAAGCTAATTAGGGAAAAGAAAAAACAAAAACAAAACCAAACAAAACCAAAAAGAACAAGGGCTGAGAAAACAAACCAGGGAAGAAAGCGAAAGAAAGAAAGAAAGAAAGAACGAAAGAAAGAAAGAAAGAAAGAACGAAAGAAAGAAAGAAAGAAAGAACGAAAGAAAGAAAGAAAGAAAGAACGAAAGAAAGAAAGAAAGAAAGAAAACCCAAACCAAAACAAACAAACCTCAGATTCACAGAGGCAAAAAAAGAAAGAAAGAAAGGAAAAAAAAAAAAAAAGACGTTGTAAAAAATTCCCTCCAGACTTCGCTGTTCCCCAAGCCCGGTCTGTCCCTGTGGCAGTGAGCTTGGAGGGACCCTGGAGCGGAGAATCCAGCCCCAGAGCGTAACCCCGCTTTACTTGTGTTCCTTCCCTCCTTCCCGCCACCATTCAGCCTCGCCCCCCTTGCCCAGCCCCGGGTGACCCCCACTGTCCCCCCGCGGCCCCGAAGAAGAGAGGAAAGACCTACGCGCAGATCGTTTGGAGATTTCTCTTGTCGTCCAGGTCCTGCGGGTAGTTGGCCATGTTATCGCCCAGCCGCAGCAAACAATCCGAGAAGCCCCTAAAGACCGCATCGCACCGCCCCGCCGCTCTCACCGCCTGCACCAGGTACGCTGCGGGGGCAGGGGCACAGGTCAGCACCGCCGGCCCCCGCCCCCGGCCCGCCGCCCCCGACTCGCCCCTTCCCTTCTCCTCCCCCCGCCCGCCCCCAGCCCTTGCTAAAAGCGCGACCCGGGGCAGGAGAGGGGCGGTGGGACGGAGCCAGGCTCGCCATCGCACTCGAGGAGGTGAGCCAGGGGCTTTTCGCCCTTTTCGTTTTTAGTACCGGAGGGTTCGGTGTCTGTGGATTAGCGGCGTTGCTTTCATTAAATTTTTTCCCTTTTTTTCCCTCCCTTTTTTTTTTTTCTTTAAGGGGAGAGGAGGAGGGGAGGTGGAGATGCGCTGCCTGCTTCCCCCCGGACTTGATCCTTTGTTAGAAAATTCCTCCTGGAAGCAGCAGGAGCGTTTCTCCGTACAAACGCAGGCGCACGCACACGCACACGCTCCCTATTGCCCAGGTCGCTGGGCAAACACCGCGCAAGGTGCAGCGGGGAAAAAATTAAATTAAATTAATAATAACAATAATAATAATAATAATAATAATAATAATAATAATAATAATAATAATAATAATAATAAAATCGCTAGAAAGATCTGCGGTAGAGACACTCAAAGAAGGGACAGCGAAATCACGCAGACAGCTGCGGGGGTGCCCACCCGGCAGTGCCTGTGCTGGGGGCGGCAGGGCGGGACCGGCCCCGCACCCCCAAACCCGCTGCCCAGGCATCTCTCGGGATGGCTCCAGCCAAGGGCATCCGGTTCAGCGCAACAGGAACCAACACAAGAACAACCGCCTGCAAAGGCGGGAAGAAAATGAGTTACGGGCTCCTCCTGCGTGCCCGAGAGGACACGGGACGGGACGGGACGTGGGACCCGAGCAAGGCCTGTGCCGCCGCTCGGCATCCCGCACACGCCGCAGCCGCACGGCGGGCGGGGGTACCCGGGCACGGCGAGGGGCTGGCTGCCAGCCGCTCTCCTGCCCGCGGCGGGAGCCGGGGACGCCGCGGTGTCCCCAGGCCCGGGGGATGTCGCTGCGGCCAGCGGGGGCGGGAAGGGGCTTCCCCCGTCCCTTGAGGAGGAGCCCCTTGCCGCCCACACCGTCGGGCGTCGGGTGGGGACGCCTCCCGCATCGTGTCCCTAGGGAATAGCTGTGACGGGGTGTGTGTGTGTGTGTTTCCTTGCCGGGTACCGGTTACAAGCTAAATGGCTGACTCCAGAAGAGACAGTTTCAACCCAAATCCTCCTCTTGCCGTTTGTTTCATCGCTAACATGACTTGGTGGCCACTCCCCTCTACACACACACACACACACCAGCACCAGCCGCCACATCAAACCCCCGGCAGGCTCCAGACATTGGCTACGATAGAAAAAAAAAAAAAAAAAAAAAAAAAAAAAAAAAAAAAAAAAGCCAGGCAAACAAATAGAGACGAATCGAAGACCATCCCGAGGGTAAAACCATGTCCTATAAAACCCGCGCCATCTCGCTCCGGCAGCTACAGTGGAGGGGGAGTTGCCAGGAATTTCTGCAAAAAAGTGTGGGGCTGTGCTGAAAATCCGGGGTTCGAAGAGGAGCCCTGCCCCAGGCTGGGGCCAGGGGAGGCGGGAGGGGTTGGCGGGGGTCACGTTTGGGACCAGTGGTGAGCCGAGCATCCCTCGCCCCCGAAGGGCAGCCCGGCCCTGTCTGCCCGTGCCGCTGCCTCCGCACGGGGTATCCCCGACTCTAAGCTGCCCCAAACCCCGCCAATAAATTAAACATATATATATATATATATATATATATATATATATATATAAAAGGAAGGGGGGGGGAAAAAAGGAAAAAAGCAAAAGCGGATAGACACTGTTCCTGTCTGATTCAAAGACAACGGGATTTCTCATGAACTAGGTCGCTTGTGCCTTGCCGTTTCCACGACCTTCCACACCCGCACCGCCACTCAAAGACAGCAGTGTGCAGCAATGTGCAATGCAGCAGGACCGCAGGAGCCCTCCGTGACGGACCGGGCCCCCTCCCGAAACCCATTCCCCGTTCTCCCGGTCCTGCGGCTGGTCTATTCCTCCTGTCCCTTCCGCGGAGACTGAGCCCACCCCAACTCCCAGCTCGGTCACCTCCCAAAATGTCAGGGATTTCGGACAGCTCCAATCTCCTATGCCTAAATCCTAAATAAATAAATAAATAAATACTCCCCCCTGCCCCCCCCCCCCCCTCTTTTTTTTTTTTTTTTTTAAGTCCCGTTGCATAGACATTTTGGGAACGAGCCGAGCATCCATTTCACACGAGCCTTTACCGGGGACGGGGCAAAGCAGGTGGCCCTTCGCAAACCCCACACCGACAACCAGAATCTGATTCCGGGGGTGGGGAGGTGTGGAGGAGGTGGGGGGAAGGTTACCCTAAATACCGAAGGAGGAGCAGAGAGCAGAAAAGCCCTCCACGAGCTTCAGAGCTGTCCCCTTTCAGGGCACCGCAAAGCCACCGCACCGCCACCATCCCCTCGGTGTGCAGCAGTGTCTGGGGGTAACTTTCCAAATGACTGCTCATGCTCATGCCAGCCCGGGAAAGGCATTTCCCAGCGACTCTAGCTGCCTTTTGAAATTTGAAATAAAATCCATCCTCGGCTGAACCAAATAAACACAACAGAAAGAAAATCTTCCTCCTCCTCCTCCAAATGAATGAACGAACACACAAACAAAAATTGCAAGGATTGAAATTAAGGATAACATCCAAATAAAGCCTCCCCCCTTCTTTCTGTGACAGTACAAAAAACTGGCCTTGTGAAGAGTTCAGCCTTATTTAAAATGGAATGGTAATACGAATGTAGGGGTTTGCATCATTTAACCACATTTCCCAGAGGTCAACATTTCGTTGCACTATTTCTTCACCCCCCCACCCCCCCTTTTATTAGATCAAGAAATGTTCAAGGTTTTCTTTTTTTGCCTCCCTTTCTAATTCTCCCCTCATTTTTTTTCCTTCTTCTTTCTTTGTTACCCATAAAATTCTGCAGAGGTTTTCTGGAGAGGAGTGTGACCGAGCAAAAGGACCTCTAAATAGCAATGCCGAGCTAATTTTTTTTTTTTTTTATTGTATCAGAATTCCTTTGCAGGGAAATATTTTCAAAGGGCTCTTCACACCTGACAGTCTAGATAATAAAAGACGTGCTTTAATTCCTTTTTCATTAAAACCCAGTTTTGGATCATGCTCGGGAATCTACATATCCAGCAGATAATCTTTAAAATTTGCCTATACAGGACCAAAGTGGTCATTAACTTGGAGATTGTTTAATGTCCGTAACAAAAAAAAAAATCTCAGGAAAGAAACGTATAAAATGAATCCGAGAGCAAACCAACAAAAGCAACCGGCAAAACCCCCAAGATATTGAACAAAACCGGCAACAAGCACACAAAATACACACCGGCATGGAAAGAAACCTGTTCTATTTTAAGTAACAGCATATATAGAATTTTTTTGGACCTGCTCGATTTTTGACAGGTCTTCTCCAAGCACAAAATTAACGACTGGGCGGTGGGACCCCGCGATTTTTTAAAGTAATTTTTATTTGTTTAATCGCTGCATTAATTATTTCCTTTAATTTAGTGATGGGTTTTCTTTGGTTTTAAGATGCTCTACGAATGGGAAAACGTTCTGGTTCCCAAAGGGAGACCTTTGCTTGTCCCCCAGATTTTCTGCAAAAAAAAACTTTCCAGCTAGATCTCTCGCAAGACATTTTGTCTCCGTTCTTATTTCTCTGTCCCTCGGGGAGGGGAGGAAAATTTCTTAGCACTGGAGTCACCAAACTGTAAGTGGAAGGGAATGAAGGGGACATCCGAAAACCAGATACAAACGCAACCGCTCGTGGGGACCGAGAGAAAAGGAGGGAAAAGAAGGAAGAAGAGGCGGAGGGAAAATAAAAAGCGAAGTATGAGTGAGCATGCACCACTTTAGCAAAAACGAAAACCAAAAGTGGTTTACCAGAAATCAGTAAACCGGCTCCCTTTCCTGCGGACTCCCTTGCCTTGAGAGCGTGCCGGAACGCGGAGCTGCGGCCGCGAAGGGAAGGCGGGGAGCGGAGCGCGGGGTCCCGCCGCCCGCACCGCGGCCCCCCGCGCGGGTTATCCCGGCGCTCCGCTCCTGCATGCATCAGCCGGGCTGGGGCGCGCACAACTTGACACGGAATTTGGCAGTCCACTTACCTATCTGCACAGCAAGGATCAGAGAAATATAACTGCCGTTCAACTTAAGTCCCATCCTACATTTAGTAAAACCATTTGCGGCTGCAGATCTTTAAATAGTTACTTTGGAGAACGTGGGGGAAAGCTGAAAAATAGACATTGCCAACAAGTTCCGAGCAGCGGAGGACTTTGCAGACAAGGGGGGGAGACAAGAGGAGAAGGAGAGGAAGAGGGAGGCAGCGGGAGAGGGCGAGGAAGGCTGGCTGGGAATGGTTCGCTCCATTAGGAGGGGGCGGAGGAAGTACAGCCTCACGCCCACCACCGGCCCTGACGTGGGGGGATGACACCGACCGGGTTTTTTTCCCCCCTTCTTATTTTTTTTTTTATAAATGTGCACCTTGGAAGAGGAGCGCCATTTATAGGCATCACAGGCTGGATTTACTCGCTCTCCCCGTGTCCCCCCGCCCCATAAATCGCCGAGAAACTCCCCCCGCTCCCCGCGTTCCTCCTGCCCCGTGTGGTGGCGATGGGGGCGGCAGCCGGGACCGTCCCCCCGGGGGCGGGAGCGCTGCGGGGGCGGGAGGGGACACACAGACACAGACACACAGACACACAGACGCACACACAGACACGCACACGGAGGAGCCGCCCCCCGGGGGTGGGGATAGCACGGCAGAACCCCCCCGCCCCCGGGGCCGCCCCGTCGGGGCTGGCCGGCCCGGCCCCCGCGCTGCGCAGCGTGCAGGGGGACAGGGACGTGCGGGGGTCCCCTCCCCCTGCCCGCCCCTCCCCCACCATGACGTCACCCTCGGGCTGAGGTTTGGGGGGAGCGGGGAAGGAGGGGGAATGGTCTCTCCCGGCCTTTTTGCCGGCGTTCAGTCCCGGCGGCAGCAGCCCGGCGGTGACACCGCAGAGGGTGGCGTGGAGAACGGGGTCACGCGTGGGACAGCCCGGGGGAGTCGCGGTGGGGCTGTCCTGCTGCTGGGACCATGGCACCCAGCCATCGCACCCCATCCTCTGGGGACGGGCTACAGGTGTGATGGGGCTGCGTGGAGGGCATGGGGCCGCCCGAGGCTCCGATGAGCCCTGCCGGGGATAAGGCTTGTTCTGGGGTACCCTGTCACCCGGGACTGTCCTCAAGGCCATCCTCTCCAGCAGCACGAGAGGGACCTCAAGGTGCCAGCATGGGTTTCTCCCAGCCAAAGTAATCAGCAAAAACCCCTACAGCCTTCTCCCGTGGCTCTTGCACTGCACAGTTTCCCCCCTTGCCCAGCTCAGCCCTGACCTTCATCACCCATCTCCAGGGGGCTCGTCAGAGTGAAAATTGCTGTTGGCTTCCATTCCTCCCAGTTCGCTCCAGGTCTGCAGTCCTGCTGTGCTGGCTGTGCTGCAGGGTCCTGGACCAGCTATCGGTCCCTCTCTTTTACAAACCACTCGTGTCAATATTCAGACCTGAATGACAGCAGCTGCCAGGCCGGGTACTCACGACTCCCATGGGCTGCAAATGCAGCCACCCGGCAAGGAGAGGGATTGCAGGGGGTTAAATGACAGTGCAACTAAGAATAAAGAAACTGGAGGACAAGAGGGAAAGCTTCCTGGCTGAGAGCTCCATTCACAAAATAGTGCTGGTGAATGCCACTGCCTCTTAGGTCTCCCTAACGTGTGCAGTGGCAGCCTGCATGTGCATCCCCTCAAAGCCATCATGAACCCCCAGGCTCTGTTTCTCCAACTCAAAGGCAAGGGTAATTTTGGATAACTACGCCAGCCGTCAGCTGGGCCCTGCAGATGAAAAACGCTGGCTTGCCACCTCTGTGCCTTCCCATAATTTCCTTCAGTTCCACCTTTTCTTCCTATTTATAGATTTCCACTATGGACAGAGAGAAGAATTAGAGGACAGAGCTGGCTGAAAACTAATCTGAGGAATTAAAAAAAAAAAAAAAAAAAAAAAAAAAAAAAAAGAAAGGGTTCATTTTCAGCCAGCTCTCAGAGCCAGCTCAGCACGCGGGCACATGGTAGTGAATGAAGTGCAAGGAACAGGCCAGGGGCTGTGTCCCCTGGCAGCTTGCCCTTCCATTCACTCCACCATAAAGCAGCAGCCCAGAGTAGGCTTGTCTTTTACACCCTCCTGAAGACATTGGCAGTGTCAAGGAGGTGAAGTCTAAGCTTTGTACTGTGCACAAAGTTCTCCTTCAAAGCAGCAAAAGTTTTGAGTTTAAGATGAAGCTGAGGCAAAACACTTTTACCCAGCTCTTTGCTGCCGTGGTGATAAGGGCTTTTATAACACATAAGAGAGATTGAAGCAGTTATCAAAATGTGGAGCCCGTGGGTTTGATAGCCCAAAAGACCTTTTATATCTCACAGTTGGTGCATTATCAGCATAAAAAAGGAAGAGGATGAAAGGGGTGTTGGTTGAGGTACATGGGCATAAACATTGGACTTTTCAGGTCTTGGCAGCTTGGCCATTTATGGCTGTGTTCGCTGTTAAGAAGGACAAGACACCTTTGCAGGAGCGCCAGATTGTGGAGGCTGCATCCAGACGAATTTTTCATTTTACTGCTCTGCCCTACTGATAACTGCATTTGTTTATTGGTTTATTATTTCTTATTGATTTATATACATATCTGCTAGGATTTTGACTGCTCCTTTTTTTTTTTTTTTTTTTTTTCTTCTTTTTTTCTTAGGGCAGACAAGCTATAGCTTCAGGTTAAATGTCAGGCTGGCTCCAAGAGGCTTGGGTTGAATATTACACTCTGCAAATCTGCTTTGAAATTAACTTTGGGGCAGTTTCCAATGCACAATCAGGAAGAGTTTAATATCTGGCTTTTGATATGTCTATCACTGCCGAAATGAATGTAGCCTCTGGCAATCTGGCCACAAGTCTCATAAGAATAGGCATTTCTAGGTGATTTCTGGCCAAGCAACAACAAAAAGAGATCTCACAGCTAGAGGCATCAATTACAGAGGAGAAAAGGGTCTGGCCAAATTCCTCTAAATGTTCTTGACTTCTGTGGCACTCCAGATCTGTCTGAAATTCAAGCCTGACTCCAGTCTTACCACCTTCCCTGCCCCAGGAAGGGGCCCACTGCACTATAGATTCTGAACACAAGCCAGCAGTTTCTGCCCATCTCAAATAGCAGCACTCTCAGCTCTATCGGAGCCGGGGAGCAGGATGAAGTGGGGACAGTTGTTTATCAGACTGTCCTTTTTTTTCTTTATTTTCCCCACAACCTGATATTAGAAGGTATCATGTTTTAGAAGGTGCTTGAATATCAGCCTGCCTCTGAGAAACATCAGTCTGCGATTAAGGAGAGGAACGTCTGACGGTGCCCCGCTCAGTTCCTGTTAGGACAATTTTCTCATCAGCACGATTTTGCCCTTGTTTTTAAGAAAAAGCTCTCCACGCTGGCAGCAGCAGGAGGCTCATGCTCCACTTGTGAGGGTTGGCTGCCATGTCATGCCGTGGTGGCGTGTGCTGCTGCCGTGGCGGAGGCAGACGGGCAGAGCCCACGGCTGCTGGCCAGATTTAGCTGTGCCAGAGATAGCGACGGGCACGGCGTGGGCTGCTCCGTGCGCCCAAGGGCTGCGTGGATGTTTGGGTGGGCAGCCCTGTGCTGCTGCTGCCAGGCACAGAGCAGTGTGCTGGGCAGATGATTTAATTCCAGCTTAGCTCCACAGAAATTCCAGCTTAGCTCCACAGAAATTATCTACCACAAGGGGACCCACCACGTTTAGAGGATGTGTTTTCTCGTTTAGTTTTTTGGCTGGCTGACTGTCATGGCTGAAACTCAAAAGAGGCAGCCGGCTCAAGGTAACAGAGAGATGCTTTCCCCAGCAAAGCTGTCTGTATCCCCACAAATTCTTTTTCACGTCATCCCTTTTTTAAAATGCAAAATACCTCTTCAAACAGCTCACACCATGGGCTTTTTATTTCATGTTTTCAGGCTAGTAATAGGGATAAAAACTAAATCTTTGGTGCTGTCAGTCAGAGACTGATTTATTCAAAGCGTCGTCTCAGGTTGAAGGGGAGGGTCCAGTGATCACGGTGATATTTAAAAAGTCCCTCCCTCCCATGGGTGTTGAGCAATGTATCCGCTGTTAGCTCATCCTGCAGTAACACTGCCTCTACCAGGAGGTGACCGCTTGCTTTTTCTCTCCCTCACTGTCAGCCAGAGACCTGGCCCTGGAGAAGCTGATGGAAACAGGAGCCAGTGGCTTCTGCTCCGCACCCTCCTGCCTGGAGGGTCTCCTGAGGAGGAGGGATGGATGAGTGACAGCCTTACCGTCCTGCAGAGGCGGCTGTCCTTGCTCCTGCCGCGGGTCCCAGTCCTCAGCTGCTACCTTCCCTAGAGCAAGGTGGCCAGGCAGAAAAATACATGCAAATATCAAACCTAGCTGATAAATGAATAGCTGTTCAAAGTATGATCCTCCAAGATTATATTTAAGCAGAAAAATGATGAGAACCCACTGAAAATGTGTCAGGTAGGATTAAAGAAATACCTTTTGCTAACAGCTAGAATTCTAAAGGGGTTTTTGGGTGGTCTTCTTCTTTAGACACCTGGCTTCATTACTGGCTGGACATGTCTGACTTTAGATAAGCATAAAAAATTAAAGTTATGCACCAGAATTTGCACCACATCTCTCTAAAAATTAGTACCTAAGTACTTATATAAATTTCATATATTTCTGAAATGTGAACTGTTGCTCTGGTTTCAAATACAAAATTGGAATAGAAAAAGTGTATGGCTGAGTGGATGTAATAGGGACATTATTGCTTGATACTAAATCTCTTTAAAAATGAAAAATGCTGGTTAAGTTATTTGCAACCTATTTGAAACATTAAAAACATGATCTGATATAAACTGAGAAAGTGATCAGAATAATGGAAACTTCAGGCCCAGCTTCTGTGATTTTCAGAGGGGAATACCAGAATGCCAGGCTCCTCTATGTTCATTTGAAAAGCTCAGTCTCTGTCTGTGTTCATTCTTCAGTACTTTCTTTCTTTTAAAAAACAGACTCAAAAACCAAGGCATCATTTGACCATGATCAGCTTGTGCCAGCCAATCCAGTGAGGAAAGAGCTATCTATTACAGAAAGAGCAGTGTTTGCATTCAGCTGCACTCCTCTGGGATGTATTTTTAGGAGGGTGCCTGTGCATGCACTCAAAGTGCTGCTATGAGCGTGACCCCTTTCTATGGGATGGTGGCACTGGCTCTGCTGCTGAGCCCAGGCGAGCTGAGGGGAGGTATGCCAGCCTGTGCTTCCCGAGCCAGATGGAGTTCACACCCACTACAATTATGTTTGCAACACATGATTTGCTTAAGGTGCCTGTGGATGTTTCAAAAGAGTGGGGTGGCTTCACTAAAGCAGTCTCAGAAGAAAAGCAGTATCAGCTCCTGGCATCTTTACCACTGAAGTTTTCCTTCAAGAAGCAGAACCCTAAAACCAACATTTGGGGTTTTTTTCACTTTGATGGCAAGTGTAGTGAACTTTTGATTATAGGCTACAGGGAAGTATATAGACTTGGAAAATGGCCGTGTAAAGATCTGTATGGGTGGATTTCCTGGCATCCAGAATTCCTATTGTAATAGAACACGGTACCATAAGACAACTCAGGTTGGAAGAGACCTCCAGAGATCATCTGGTCCAACCTTGGATGGAAAAGGGAATCTAGATGGGATTATCTAGCACCCTGTCCAGTCATGTCTTAGAAACCTCCAATGCTGGGGAGTCTACCCCATCCTTTTGGAGGTTGTTCCAGTGACTGCTTCCTTATGGTGAAATCCACATCACGTGAGGAATGGGAAGGTTTGTCATGAGCTGTAGGTAACATGCCAGAGCTGCTGTTCACTCTTACATCCTTAACCAACACCTTGGCCCAGATACTTGTCATCCTGAGTGCCTGGTAATAACTTTGAGTGTAGTCCCATGGCATTAAGATAATTTCAGCCTCTCTGGTTGCAAATGCCAATAACCAAACTCTGGATCTTGGTTCAGAACCAAACTTCAATTCCGGAGTAAACAGTGCCATTGTCAGAACAAAAACTGGGTGCATAAAGCCTATACCCTCAATATGTATCAATAACTAGTATTAAAATTTGCTGACATGTGAACATTTCCTGCTTCCATGGACGTTGGCAGCACAACTTCTATTGACCACAGTGAGAAGGGATGTACCTCAGTGGGGTGATATTCTGATTCACGTGTTTCTGCCATTGATTTATAGAGTATCTACTGCCACAGCAGCTATTAACCTTCAGTTACAGTAGGACTTCAATAACTGAAATACCACTCTGTTTTCTCTTTGTAACAGTCAATATGATTTGTTCTAGAAAAAAACCATAAATACATATTTAAAGAACCAACCTTATCAGATTTCCAGCTATCATAGGAAGATATTGCTTCAACATTTTTCTTCATCAGTCCTTAGTCATGAAAACCAAAATTTCTGGGGAACTTGGGGCTTTAGGGAGCAGGAAACCAATGTGTTAATTAATTGTGGGCTGATGAGAACATTGCTAGGACAGATGTTCAGCCACTCAGGGCATTGCAAGAACTTCAGGCGAGATCTCACTTTCCTAGAAAGGATGAAATCTGGGAAGAAGAATGTATACAAAGATGAAAAAGGCTCTGTGACAAGGAAACACATGCATCAGCAGTCTGATTTGCAAGGATGCTGATAACAGGTAACCTCTTCATCCCCCATCTCTACTATTAGCTTCAGGAACCTATTTTTGACACTGGAAACTGGGAAAGGTCAGAGATAAGTCCTGTAAATCTGACTAGAAAGCTTCTTCCTGATGTGAACTGCAAAGTGATTTCACAAAGGCATGACTTGAGCAGAGAAGCACGCATTCATTAAAGAACATCCTTCTTCAGCAGCTGCATTTGGGCCACATTTGCTTTGTGCATGCCCCAGTTGGCACAATTAGCTCAAATATCACTGTCATGTGTCGACTGCCATGCAGGTGATTGCAGCTGGAAAAGTCAAGAGAAGTTCCAAGCTGCTGTTTGTGGGTGCATAAGAGCACCAGACAGCCAGGAGCCTCCTGGAGGACTTGTCTTGTTCCTGAGCATGATGTAGCAGTGCAATAAAGTGGCTGGAAGGGGATGTGGATGGCTGTGAAATAAGGTGTTTCATTGCCATTAGTTTAGATGCATTCAGGACCTAAAACCATGTTTGTGAGCACCAAAGACCTTTGCCTAGTAACATTAAGGAGTTACTTCTCCTATGTTGTTCTCTGCCTCTGCCATCCCTGATCATTCTCATCTTTGGGTTTTGTAATGAACTGTTTGCTCTGCTAGACGCTAGTGATTTGGGGACTGAACCCCAAGGGCCCTGGACAAGCCCCTCCAGCTGGGGAGCAGGCAGTAGCAATTAAAGGCAGGCTGGGAAGAGGCAGGCTGCTGCAGTTTGTCTGTCCTGTCACTAGAGTGAGACATGCTCACAAGCATCCTGGGCTCCTCTTTTGGGAGGTGCTGAGCAGGCCTGTGATGTGCCAGTGCTGGTGCTGGCATTGAGGGGGCACCCTGCACCATGGTACACCTTGGCATCCTCAGCAGGATGGGGCTTGGGATTAGAAACTCTCCACGTTACCCATTCTACTGCACAGACTTTTTTTCACAGTTGCCTCAGAACACTGAAAGTGAAGGAGAGGGAGGGAGAGCCCCTAAAAATCCTTTGTCATGACCTCTTGATAGCCCCTGATTTCTGGGCTGATCTGAGCAGTAGTCCAACAGAGTCCTCAGAATCTTTCTGTTGACTTCCAAAAGTCTTTGAGCCAGACCATCACACAGCTTAGCCTGAGCAAGACCAAGCAGCACGATAGGTATTGCAGATATTTCTCATCCAGGCAGCAAGGAGAGCGAACTTTTTACTGAAGGGTAAAAAGACAGCAGTAGTTCTGACATCTAAATAAAATGACTCACTGAGAAAACTTCCCTCTCTTCCCCTGGTGAATTGCCCACCTGAAGACCCGTGATTCACGACAATGTATTTCAGAGGGTCCCGTAAGGAGGTTTTTCTTCTTTCCCCCATTTTTCCTTTTTCTCAGAGACTGATGCCCTGCCAGTGAGTGACTTGTGCAGTCCAGACGGAGAACACAAGCTGTTAAAAGGTAGTGATTGCAGCACTGATCTCTTGCAGGCTCTGCAGTGTGAGGAGGTGGTTCTGAATCACAATGAACTTAATTGAACAAGAAATGGCATTGATTTTTCCTTTTCAGCCCTCCCCATTGCTCACAGCAAAGGTGCATTGAACCCTCTGCCCATGCCAAGCAGCAGAATTGCACAGCACAGTAGAATGGAGATTTTTTACTTTTGTCCCATAATTAGCATGTATTTATTTTTAAATAGGGTAAAACCCAAAGCTCTCTAGGCTTTGAATTGTCATCTGGGAAAAGCACTGCTGGTGCAGTATGAATTTCAGGAGTCCAAGGAAGCAGGTTATGTGAGAAGTCATAGCTTGCTCCACACTCTCCTGGCCAGGAAATAACATTGCTCTTGAGTCCATCTGATTGTTGAAAGAACTAGAACGACAAAATTGTCAAACTGCTGAAGGGCTCCTAAAAGGTCATTTTATTTTATTTTTTAAATTGGACAAGTAAAGGTACATATGCTGCCTCCAATCTGCAGGAAAACAAGGAAGAAAAGCATCCCATATTCCACTTATTGAATCATTGTTATTTTTTGCCCTGTTAAGCTTGTTAACATATAATTACATGTTTGAACAGCTAGTGACTTCCTACAGAAGCTGTTAAACTTATCAGTGAGCATACCCAGGTGTTTACACTTACTTAGAAGCATATGAGGTGCTTGTGAATTTTCCAGTCTCTCCAGCTAATTTCCCCAAAACATAAAAAAAAAAAAAAAATTTGGGAAATTCACTAGCAAACTTACTCTAGCAGCCTCAGTGCCCAGATTTCAGCTCTGGTATCATAACTGGGTTCCCTGCAATCCACAGCTTGGATTTGGGTGGGTTTTTTTTGGTTTTTTTTTTTTTTTTTGGTTTTTTTTTTTTTTTGGTTTTTTTGTTTTTGTTTTTGTTTTTGTTTTTGTTTTTGTTTTTGTTTTTTTTTTTTTTTGTTGGTTTTTTTTTTTTTTTTTTTTTTTGGTTTTGTTTTTTGTTTTTGGTTTTGTTTTTTTTTCTTGAGGGGAATTCTGCAGTTGGGATTACCAGGCTGAGCAGGGGAGGTAAGCATGGCTAAAGGGAATTTAGGTTCATGGATGCCATGTCTCACAGTGACATCAGCTTCTACCCTTAATAAACACACATCCCCCGTAGCAGGTACCAGACAGCAGATCAGTTTGATCCTATGTTAGAAATGGGAGGGGAGGACAAACCTCACCCTGCTGCTGATCCTGGCTGCCAGCACAGTGTTTTGGGGCTGTGAGCAGCCTAAATGCTGGGGCTGCTCTCAAGATCTGGCTGCTGCAGAGTCAGCGCCACACCCCTCTCCCACCCACCTCCTCCCACTTGCTATTTTCATTGCCTTCTGAGCGAGATTAAATGGATAGTTAGCATGTATGGGTTTCATGGAAAAGCTTGGTCATTACCTGTAATAAGATAAGGATCAGACTCTTCTAGAGTTTATACAGTTCCTGAAAGTGATGAGCGCTGTACCAGAATGGAAGCAGTGTGCTGTGTGCAATAAGATACATATAATGAAGTTACTGGCATCCAAGAACTCTAATGGGGAAAACGCTACCCAGAATTGCTGTTACCACAAGGAGGGATTGCACTGAGTAGCCTAAGAAATGAAACCGAAGGAAACGCCAATATTTTGTGTTTGCATGCCTGTGAACTGCTTAGGCAAGCCTTCAACAGACTTTGCCTGCTCCTGCTAAGCATTCATGCTTTGCACACTCACCTCCAAGCTCGACAGAGAAGGCCACGGATTTCACCTCCTCCGAGCGTGCACCAAGGTCACAAGAGGCTGTTTTTGCCATGGAAAGGGAGCAGGTGGTATTTCTGCTCTCCTGGTGAAGGGAAGTCTCTAACCAGCTGCCAAGGCTGAAGAAGACAGCCGAGACCAGAAGCACCAGGGCAATACAAAGTGTTGGGAAGAGCTGTGTGGGTTTCTCTCTGTGAAAGTAAAAGCAGAGCCATTTGCCACAGCTCGTAGCAGTGGTTGTGGCTGGGCATATATTTTTTTCAGCATGAAATGCAGAAGAGAATCTCTTGAGGCCATCAGGTAAAGGCTATTGCAGACCCTCCAGCCCATCCCCACAGCTAATGCCCTCGTGTCCCTATGATAAAGTTGCTGAGACATCTGTGGCTGGATGTGATCACCTGGGAAGTGTCTCACATCAGTCAGCACTGAGTGCACTTGAGGACAAAGCTGCACCATTCATCTCAAAAGTGAGGCAGCTGTTCAACTGCTACAGCTGTATTGGGTTTGGATTCTAACTGGATTTTCCAGCAGAAAGTCTTGAAGCAGGAAAAAAGTATCAGGAAAAATGATAGGAAGCCTAGTGGCCTGATAGTCTATAGATGCAATACAGTGAGACTGAGGTATAGACTTTAAAACCTAAAATATTTCATATATTAAAAATATTCCAGTGATTCCATTGGGAGGATTACACCTAGCTTTACACTTGACTCAGCCTTCTTTTCCTAACTTTCTGGAAAAAAAAGCTGCTTCCTACTCACAATTTTTCAATTATTTTCTCTAGCCAGAGAAGGATTTTTGTGTGTGTAAAGTCTGAAGTTAATCTGACAAGGATTCTTAGAGAGATGAGCCTCACACTGAGACTAGGCTTTCTTGTTGGTATAGCATTTTCAGTTTGGGGAATTTTTAAATCTTATTTTTAAACACTGTATCTCTAAACTTGAGGTATGGAAGAATTTAATGTGACTGTTTAGGTTTCTTATCTGAAAAATTGTTATCCTATAAATATTTTAACAAGGACACTAATTTGAAGAATTCTGCAGAACAATTGTTTTAACGCATGCCTCTGACTTTAATCTGCTTCATGCCAGCAACAATCTCATGCACTGATTTAAAGAAAAAGTCCACCTACCTGCCTAAGTTGCTGTGCTTTTACAAGCAAAGCAGACTGGGCAACCCCTTCCTGTCTGTATCAGAATTTTATGAATGAGAAGACAATCTTAGGAAAACTAGAGAAAACTGGGTAAGCAGCTTAAAGCCTCCGAGAACATCCATATTTGTTCCTTTTTCTCACTAATTTCTGTGGTTTATTGCTAGTTAAACAGACATTGAGAGATAGGCTCGTGTGGCTGCTGCTGCTGCTGAATGTGGTGGTACAGGTAAGCTCTGCTGGCTGGTGTGTGTCCAGAGAGGGACTGTGTCAGATGAGAGGGGAAGTGCTGTGGTTTCAGGGTTGCTGATGATGGGATGGTGACAGCCAGCAAGGGTTGCTGGGGCCCTTATCATCAGCAGCTTGCTGTGAGGTCCTGCAGCAGATGCAGCCAGCCTCCTCCCTCCCACCCTGTGAAGAGACAACAGAGGAAATGTCACTGTCTGCTCTCTGTGAATGACTAAAGAAACTCTCGGTCCCATCAATCTTGTGAGGAACATTAGGTGTGTCTTGGTGCTTCTGGGACATGGCTGAGAAGGGCAGTTGACCTTCCTGCTGCTTTGGATGGTTAACTTAATCTTCGTGCTGGACTTCTTAGTTCACAAATAACATTTAGCTATGTATTTTATGTTAAAAGTTATATAGTTTATTTATTAGTAATCCAAACAATTTAGTTGTAAATTCTATTGATTAGCATGCCTTTTGCTAGAAACCTTTGATGCAGGCACAGTCTGGGCACTATTAGCACCAGCATCACCTTATGGCTTGTTTCACCTCAGTGTCTGCCCAGGTGACCACACTCTTACCAGCTCTGGTAAGACTCAGGTCTGGCATTGCAAGTATATTTGGGCTCAAGAGCTGCAGATTGTAGGAGGTTTTCAGGCTCTAGCCAAGCAAAGGAGTCCCAGCTAACATGAAAACCTAGCTGGCCTCACTCTTGGAGTTCAGTTGTTGTCTAACTGGCAGCAAATCACACCAGTATCTCCAGAGTGCTAAATTACTTTATTGCTCACTGCATTTTTTGGTAGGTAGGAAAGATTTCTCTTTCACATCAGTGGGACTAAAGTGCAGCACAGTGAAGTGGAAGATAAATCCAAAGTGCCATCAGATTTCTCAAATCCTAGCCCATGCTCTGTTCACTGGAGACTTCCTTAACTCTGCAGCTGACCTACATTTAACCTTGTATTTCTTGCCCTTGCAGCTCCTGGGCTTTAAAAAAAACAGTTCTCCCTCAATATAATCCTGGTTCTTTCTGTTCCTTTCTTCATCAGTAATTCCTGATTGTTAGAAGAATGCTTGATGGAGCTGGTTGTTTCTTTCATGTGATCCAACAGATCCACCCATTGTGGAAATATGTTTTGTTTTCCCTTGTGTGGTAAGAATCCACCATCAGGAAATAATGTTTCTGTTTTATTGCTTTATGTCTTTTGTTTGTTTGTTTCCTCTCAGAAATTTTCTTTAAAATAGTTTTTGCTTACTTATGCCCCTTTGTCTCCTCCTCCTGTACTTTGCTCCCAGCATTTATGATGTTCTCTTCCTTTTATCTTCTGGTTTTATTACTGCTCCCATTCACAGACATGTATTTCATCCAAACTCACTTTGTAAAGCATTGCCAGTCACACCATATGACCTCCTACTGGCCAGAGTGTCCTGTCTGTATTTTGGGTGATAGTCCAGGTTGTTTCAGCTCTCTCTCTCCAGGACAGAGTTTAAACTCTGCTCTGCTAAGCCCAGTGTGACTTTCCAGGCCAAGAGATTCCAATCTCACATTAATCATAACAACATTATTTAAATTTGTATGGTTGAAAATTGTGATTCTATTTATGATTTATTAATGATTTTAAACATTTACAGGTTTTTAAGGAGCCATCTTCAGCTTCACTCACTGTATTATGCTGCTTTATGGCAGCAGCTGCTGCCTGTCAGAGGTCCCTCATGTCCTTTCACATGTGAATGGGGCAGAACAGGGCATCTGCTGCCATTATCAGGGATCCATGTTGTATCTCGCTCCATCTTGGGCTACATTTGATGAAGAGCTCCCCTGATAGCTCATAGAATTATTTCATCAGAGAATATCTCTGGTGAGAGGTCCTGCACAGGGGTCAGGGCAATTCCAAGCACTAACACAATGTACTCAGAGCAGCTCTTAATATGAGAAGGACTTGGACATGTTGGTGAATAAGAAGATTGACATGACCTGACAATGCACAGTTGCAATCCAGAAAGCCAGTCGTATCCTGGGAGGGGATTCTGCACCTCTACTCTGCTCTGGTGAGGCCCCACCTGAAATGCTGCATCCTGCTCTGAGACCCTCATTATAAAGACATGGACCTGTTGGAGTGAGACCAAAGGAGGGCTGGGAAGGTGTTCAGAGAGCTGCAGCACCTCTCCCATGAAGACAGGCTGAGAGAGCTGAGGTTGTTCAGCCTGGAGAAGGCCCAGCAGAGACCTTACAGCACCTTGCAGTACCTCAGGTGGGTCTGCAAGAGAGCTGGAGAGGGACTTTTTACAAGGTCAGGTAGTCACAGGACAAGAGAGAAAGACTTCAAACTGAAAGAGGGTAGGTTTGCATGAGGTGTTAGGAAGAAATTCTTTACTGTGGTGGTGGTGAGGCACTGGAACAAATTGCCCAGAGACATTATGGCTGTCCCATACCCTGGAAGTGTTCAAGCCTAGGCTGGATGAAGCTTTGAGCAACCTTCCTTAGCTACATAGTGGAAGGCGTCCCTACCCATGTCAGGGGGGCTTGTAAGGAGGTGATATTTAAGGTCCCTTCCTGCCCAATCCATTCCATTACATGACTCTATGATCCTGAGTGAGAAGGAACCCACAAAGATAATCAAAGTCCAACTTCTAGCCCTGATCAGGAGTCACACACTGTGCTTGAATGTGTTGTCCCAACGCTTTTTGAACTCTGTCAGGCTTGGGGCTGTGACTATTTCCCTGGGTGGCCTGTTCCAGTGTCCAACTACCCAAACCTATTAAAGATTCTAATATCCCAACCTAAACTTTCCCTGACACAACTTCAGGACATCCCCTTGGGTTCTGTCACTGGTCACCACAGAGAAGAGATCAGTGCCTGCCCCTCCTGTTCCCCTCACAAGGAAGCTGTAACTGCAATGAGGTCTCCCCTCAGTTTCCTCTTCTCCAGGCTGAACAGACCAAGTGACCTGAGACACTCCTCATACGGCTTCCCCTCAAGACTTTCACCATCCTCATGGCCCTCCTTAGGAGGCTCTCTATCAGCTCAATATCCTTCTTATATTGTGGCACCCAAATCTGCCCCCAGCACTGGAGGTGAGGCTGCCCCAGCTCAGAGCAGAGCAGGACAATCCCCTCCCTTGCCCGCTGGCCGTGCTGTGCCTGATGCCCTCCAGGACAGGGCTGGCCCTCCTGGCTGCCAGGGCACTGCTGGCTCATGTTCAGCTTGCCGTTGAGCAGGACCCCCCGGTCCCTTTCCATGGGGCTGCATTCCAGTCTCTCATTCCCTGGGCTGTCTGTACCTCCAGGAGTGTCCTGTCCCAGGTGCAGAATCTGTCACCTTCCCCTGTTGAACTCCATACAGTTGGGGATTGCCCATGTCTCTGATTTGTCAAGGTCTCTCTGAGGGGCCTCTTTGCCTTCAAGGGAGTGAACAGCTTCTCTCAATTTAGTATCATCCTCAAACTTACTTAGTGTACCTTTGATTCTACGTCCAAGTCATTTATGAAGATGTTGAAGAGCACTGGCCCTAAACAGGGATGTGCAGAGCCCAGTGAGTAACCAGTTGCTGACCTGATATCCCCCCATTCACTGTAAACCTTTGTGCCCAACCTGTCAGCCAGTTTTTTGCCAAACAGAATCCTGCTATAGATCTGGAAGGGTCACACAGGAAGGATAGTAGAGAGAGCAGCAGAATGTTCACTTCATTATAGGAAAGGTCAAACAATTAATGTAATGAGCTCCACAAAGTGTATAAGGGTTCAGATCACCAGTGCACAGACTTAAAAGACAGCATTGTAGCAAACTCCAGAAGCAGTTTTGCTAACTTAAGAACATTCTGAGTCTATGATGGCACCTGTCACAAGAGACAAAAAACCCCTCAACAAACCCAAAACAAACATCTCCCCTGTGAATCCTGTTCCAGGTCCTTGACTGTAGAGGAATGCTAGGCAAAGAACTATTAGTATTATTAGCTTGAAATTGCGTCTTGAGAAAGTGACTGAACTTGGAAAACTGGAGAGAAGAATTCCACTGAGGAACCACAGAGCTGGTGGGGGACATAAAACCGTTCATTATTCTTCAGGTCTGGGGAAAATTACAGCAGAAGTAAGGAATTTATTTTGAAATACATTCTGGTTATTTCAGATACTAAGTGAAATTTGTACCAGCTGAATTGTTGGCATGCTTTTTTTTCTTAAAGGGAAGAAAATCATGTGAAGTCATGGCACACATGGGGTACATTCTTTTTTTATTTTTGAAGTGAGATCTAAATTAGTGTGATCTGAATTAGTCTGATAAACTTAGGGTAAAACTAGTCTGGACTTTTGGTATCTGGGAGCCATACCCTATACAATACAGCAGGCAACACACAAGCCATCTCTCAGGAGCTGTGATTAAGGATGTGGTTAGTGGCTCATTCCTGCCCCAGAGCTGAGCCCACCAGGAGCTCAGAGAGCTAGGAAGGAAATGCCCTTCCTTGATCCTGGGTTTCTATTAAGCTGATTTAATCACTCGAGCTGAGAATTGCTCCATCTTTGTCTCTAAGTTCTTCAGAATATCTAAATGACCTCAGGGGATATAAAAATAATATTTACATGTAAGATCATAAAAGAAGAGCTATGCCAGGCTAAATTTTGCCTTTTGATGCATATGAGTTAATGATAAAGGAGTGTCTTGGGCTAAAGAAGGAATCAGATTTGCATCTTATGTAAAGTCTTGGATTTACTGCTGCAAGATTAAACAATCAACTTTAAATCAGGGATTTATAGCAAGTGATTTTTGGCTTGTTTTTGTAGTAAAATGAACATTAAAGAATTTTTTGTTTCTTATTGAAGACATAAAAGGGGAGGGGCAAGTGGTGAAAGCACTAGAAATACAAAGCTGTAAATTTTATTGCATGAACACTTTTTTTTTTCTGCTCCCTTACCAATTAGAGGAAAAAATTTATATTTTCTTATATTGTTGGTGAATTTAGGATTGGTCTTGCAGTGTCCTGCATTGTAGGAACAGAAGAGTTGGGAATCCTTCCTGACCTATGGCCGTGGCTGTTCATTCTGGTTACTCTTTTAGAGAGACAACATGCAAACCACATACAAAGTGAGGAAAAAACCACAGCAAATCCCATCGCAAAGGTTACTGTCTTCCACACTGATTTTTTTTTTTTTTTAAGTAAACTGTCTGGAGAAACACAGATTCATCACAGCTGCTTCAGCAACTGGCAAGACTCTAATTATGTCTCACTGTTCTGAGTATTACTGCTAGGATATTTTTTGGATCACACATGATAAAAGGTGACTTTGACTTAGCTAGTTATTAGCTAACAAGCACAAAAAGAAGAGAAATCAGGCAGTGAATGAAAATTACGTTGGAGGGAGAGAGTGACTTCAGGAATTATCAAGTAGTGTTCTAGCACTGCTGCAGGTGGTGTAGCCAACCTGAAGTAGTAATGGCTTGATGATTGCTGGAAGATGCAGCCAGGGTGGTGATGTTTGCACCTTGGAGAAGGCCACTGTACCTTCCAGTGACCTTGAAATAAATTATGCCCATCCAAGATGTACTGTGGCTTCATCTTGTTAGTGGAATCAATCCATACATTCAAAGTTTCTGACTCATGTCAAGCCCCGATTTTGGCAAGCCCAGGGGTGTATTGCCTGATCTGTGATTAGCAATATCACAAAGTAACTCAGAGGGAGAGAACACAGGCAGATCCATGGCAAGCTTTTCAGCTTAAGTTTTGCCACAAAAAAAGGTTTTGACAACTTGCATGCAGAAGTAATTACCACATCTGTATGTGCAGCTGGCTTGAGCCTGTGCGGGAGCTCATGCAGCTGGCCCAACAGGAAATCCTCACAGTCTAAATTTGCAGCTACAAATTAGCCCTCACTGACAAGACCAGCTGGTGGCTATCCCAGCCACGGGTCCAGTAGGTATCATGGTAGTGTTTTGCAGTAGCAGCTTGGCTAATACCTAATCCTCTGTTCCCCCAGGGGCCAAAGAATAGCCTTCTTATGCTAACATCCATCAATCACTGCTTTGTCAGGTGTGAACATGGGGCAGGAAGACCGAGGGGAGCTCAAGTCCAGTCACACAGCTCAGGGAATTTCCGAAGGAATAACAAAACTAAAAATTTCTTCATATAATCTTACAGTGGATTTGAATTTTTAAAAGAAACAATCCCTTAAAACAGCTTTCTATATTCTGTTTCTATATAGACTTCCACTTGGGGATTAGCTTTCTTGTTTATCTTACTGAAAATGTTTTCCAGTGCTTCAAATTTTCAAGGGATTTTGATAAGGTGAGGAGGCATTTTGCTTGTACATGAGCTGAGGGAGAACTTTTGGCATTTCTCTTCACACTGGTGTGTTTTTGTCTCCATTTGGGACCCATCTGAATTCCTCCACTTGGCTGCTGTTCTTCTGTCCTTCATGCATGCACAACAAGACATCCATTTTCACTCTTTTCTCCAGTTCAAATAATCTTGTAATCTGATAAAAAAGCCCATTATGGGGACTGAAAAATCATGAAAGGTGACAAGTGTTGTCCCCTCCTGACTTTCCTGACATTACCTCTCACTCAAGCTCCCAGGCAGCAGCATCTGCTTCCCTTGTTATCCTGGCATTTCCTCTGCGTGATGAAGAAAAATCCTCTTCCTCATTACCAGCCATGCAGTGCATCCTGCTTTGCACCTCCTTCTTGTTTTCCCCAATTATTTTCTTTACTTTAGTTTACAAGTCTTAATTTAGAAAGGAATGAGCAAATGCAATTCTTCCCAGATACATTTATTCTCCTCCTTACCAGCCCAGTGAAATGCCATCCTTCCTTATTCCTTTCCTTCCTCTTCTCTTTCTGTCTGCTCAGATTCACTTCTTTTCCCAGCCTTTGTTGTTTCACCTCTCCTCCCTCTTCTCCCACCGACTTGTTGCTCCTGCCCTGTGGTCAGCAGTGAGATTATCAGCTCTGTTGTGTGGTGCAAGGAAGGCTTGAAGCAGCAGCTCTGCTTGGCACCAGGATCCTGTGGTGCCAGTCAGCCCCAGGGCATTGCACCCAGCATCCCATTTGGGTTCCACTTCTTTGTATTCCCGAAGAAACCAACAGGCGACAGCTCACAGGTTTGATGCTGGTGGTGGTGGGGCTCAGGCCAGTGTAAATGATCTACTCTATTTTTAATTCCTAAGGCCTGGAGGAATGGAGCACCACAGAAATTGCCTTTGAACCGCTAGGAAAAAGCTGTAAATCCAAGGTGAATCTCAAGCAATCTCACATGCCTCCAACACCTCATTCCTTGTAACTCCTCAAAACACCCTGTTGACAGACAGCTGTCATGTGGCAGTGGTACACTCCTTGTGAAAGCTTTTCCAGGCACTAATAAAAGTGATCAAACTGTCTCAGAGCCCAAGGCAAATGTTTGCTTCAACATTACCGGCACAACTTAGTACAGATAAGCTGCCTGTGAAACACATAACCTCAACGGGGTTCTATCTCAAAATCTCCCTTAATTTGATGGGAATAGCTAGTGACAAGCAGAGCTCGCTGTGGCTCTTGGAGGGCCAGGCTCTGCAGTCCAACACAAGTGGAGGTGGTGGGGTTTGACCTCCAGCTTCTGTCATGCGCTCGGATTCCTCTGCAGCCCTTGGCCTCAAAGCAGAAAACGCCATGGTGTGGCTGTGACTGAGACAAGCACTGAATGCAAATGTGCCTTGCTATCAATTAAGCAGGAAGAAACAATCATTTGGCTGCAAATATCTTGACTGCTAAAGCAAGCAGTTTAATTACTGAATCTTGCTGAAATTCAGCTTCATTGAGAAATGAAGTCTAATTCTCTTCCCATGGGGGTGGCTGCACTTCTGTTCCCTTAAGGAACATGGTAATTTTTCTTTTTGTGGTCCTCATGGTTGGTTAAAAATCAATTTTCTTTATCCTAATTCTATCTACATAAAATCCTGCAGTGTGCTAACTGCAGCCACCCCTTTGAGCCCAAATACCTACTGAGATGACTTTTCTTAGGTGAACTTTACCTTATAAGTGTTGTGTCATTATTTAACATGATCAAAAGCTATTATAATGGGTTTGTATAATTAAAGTAATTAATTTAACTAATTACCTTTTTATTTTTTGTGAGGAAAAAAGATATATGTACTAAAGTAGTGGTCTTGTCTTAATCTTCCATCTTATTGCTATACAAATTGAGCCTCCCACATGTGGACCTTTTTCTCATTTCATAAATATAGAATAAATCAATTTAACAGGATCTAGAAATTCTCCAGGACGTGTAATTAAGGGCTTGGTCTATTTGTCTGCCTCGCTTTCATAATCTACCAAATATTACTGCTTCTGGTCTAAAAGCTGGGGTGTATGCTCAGCTAGAACGTCTGTACTTGACTGGGTTTTTTTCAGCCTAGCACATACCAAAATGTCTCATCTTCAAAAATTTGGGATTTTGACACTTAACATAAAAGAAAAACAGAGGTGGAACTACTATTAAGAAAAAATATTCTCTTGATTTTCATTATTCAACCTATCTGTTTCCTCAAATGGCTCAAATCCAAATGATTTGACACACAAATCCTGACATCAACCTGATGTAACTGTGACTGTAAAGTTAGTGCATTTTTTAGCTGCTAAGGAACTGTATGTTGTTAGTTTGTCACATGCTGTAAACTGGCACATCTTTATCGAAGCCAGTTGTACTCTCTGTCGACTCCATGCAAAATAAATACTTGGTCCATTGTGTTCTAAGTCTTTATCCAATTCTAATTAAAACCAAATAATTCTTTTGCCAGCTTCCTAGGGAGCTAGACCAGACTCTGGGAAACAATGGGGAAAACTGTATTTTGTGTGATTTTTTAATATCATAGCCAAGGAATTATATTTATGCAAATTTCCTTGGCTAAAATCCATCAAGCATAGCTGGGGACTTCAAACAGCCTTCATCCCCCCCAACTTGAGGGCCCCAGAACCAATGCAAAGAAGCCCCAGAACCAAATTTTATAAAATATGTAAATTTGAGGTCTGTGGTCACCAATACTAAATGGCAATCCTCAGCTCAAAGTGCCAACCAGCTGACCAGAGAGAAAAATTTAATGATGCTCATATAGGATAAGAATGATGCTCTTATAGGATAAGAAAAATCTTAAAGTTTAAAATTTGTCCTTTCATCTTATCAACAAGCCATAATGGATGAAAGTTACTTGCTACACGATTCTAGTTCACTGAGAAGAGGGAAAAGAAGTGTGACAATGAGTCATCTGGTACAAAGCATCAGAATTCAGTAAATAAAGCTGCTTTTTTTTTTTTTTTTTTTTTTTTTCTTCAGGCAAACTGCCTTTTATCTGATAAGGTCTGCGTGACAGCTGTGTATTTCCAAGAGCGCCATTCTCTAGAGGCCAGAGAGCTAAAGAATACCAGTAAGTCATGGGTAACCTACTTCTCTTGTGTATTACCTCACATGCTCCTTTTTTTTTGGAGCTTCTATCTCAGCAAACCAGGGGAATCACGGGCAGTGCACACACTTACAAAACTGTTCCCCACCCACACTGACCCCCCAGACTCTAACTCAGGTCTTTGGACTGCTCACTTACAGGTTTACAGTGCCCTCAATCAGTCCTACAAATAAAAACTAGGAACCGGATCTGCTGTTAGAGGCTCTGAATCAGGAACCTGGTGATTTGCTGCTGGCACAGACAGGCAGGCACAACCTTGTCAGCCCTGCTAATAAACTTCAGTCACAGAGATGGCCTTCTGACAGGGTCCACAAGCTGATGATATCTTGCAGCTCTTAGGCAAAGATTGTTTCACATGTCAATGCAAAAGGCTTCTCTATGATATTATTTTTAGATTAAGGTTTTTATTAAAGAGCTAGAGTGAAAAGAGAACATGAGGAAGAGGGGAGGCCTGTGACAGCAATATTTTCAAATCCTTCTCCCTTGCCCCCTGCTCCTTAATCTATGCTGAGTTACCATTCAGTGATGCAGCTTTGCAATTCCACTCATCTCCCATCAAGAAGTCATGGACCACAATATGGCAGTGCTGGATATTAAACAAAACATGCTTCTTGGAAGGGGGCCCTAGTCCCAGCTGTTTCAATAGAGGATGGAAGACAAGGCATGGCTGTTGGCAGGCAGGGAATCGTGAGCTAAGTGACTTTAGGTTCAATGGAACATCCCGACCCTGCTCTACACAGGGCTGCCCATGGACACAGCTCTACTGAATCCTAACCTGCTGTGAGCTGTCTGTCCCAAGAGCATCCACACTGCACATCACAGGATACACCTGCTGAGGATGCACCTGCCCTGTCCTGCACCACCTCTGGAAAGATCAGAGAATCAGAATGATAGAATGTCCTAAGCAGGCAGGGATCACCAAATCATCAAAGTCCAGCTCCTGTCCCTGCTCAGAACAGCCTAAAGAGTCACACCATGTGCTTGAGAGCATTGTCCAAGTTTTCCTTGATCTCTGTCAGGCCGTGACCACTTCTCTGGGAAGCCTGTTCCAGTGTCCAACCATCCTCTGAGTAAAGTACCTTTTCCTGATATCCAACCCAAACCTCCCCTGACAGAACTTCAGGCCATTCCCTCAGGTTCTGTCACTGGCCACCACAGAGTGTTTGCCCCTCAAGTCTCCTCCCCTCAGTCTCCTCTTTGCCAAGTTGAACACACCAAGTGACCTCAGCCCCTTCTCATATGGCTTCCCCTCAAGGGCCTTCTCCATCTTTGTAGACCTTCTTTGGATGCTCTCTAATAGCCCTGTGTCTTTCTGATATTGTTTTGTCCAAAATTTTTCACAGGACTTGAAGTGAGGCTACACCAGCATGGAGCAGAATGGGACAATCCCCTACTTCGGCCAAATGACAATAATAGAGACACGAGATCCCTCTAGTACCCAGAGCACCTTGAACCTGCACAGGCATCTGTCCTGTCAGTGGCCCACTGATGTCTGGATGTGAAAGGTTGCCTTCCAAGATACTTGTGGTCTCCACCTTGGGAAATAATTATGTGTATTTATGCCATCTTCCAGGTCCAAGGGCAGGTGAACTTTGAAGAGAGCTGCAAAGCCATGCACTGCTGCCCAAGCCACACACTGAGGCTGTTTAAGGTATCTCAAGTGGCCACTACAGCATGTAGGAGGTATGACATACCCCAGTTGTACTGGGACCACCAGTGGGACACACTATCCTCTCCAGTAGTATCCTGACCCCTCCATCACCCAGTGGGACACCACTGATGTATGTAGGAAATTTATTCACACACCTTGGCAGTACTGGTCATGCACAAGGTCATGCACTGCCTACCTTCATGATAAAGTTGACACTAGCTAGGAGGAAGCCGGTAATCCACCTGAGGCCATCCAGGTCCTTCACCCAAACTGTGCCAAGGCAGAAAGGACAACTCACTGTGATCCTCACAAGGGACAAGAAGCACATGCTCTCTGTGCATACATCAGCAAGGTCCTCTGTCTCTATAACCTTCCATATTACTCTGCACCATGACCAGCAACACCTTCGCTACTGCCTGCCCTTGAGATTCCTCTTTCTCTTTCCATCACTTCCAACTCAATCCCTTCTAATAGTTTTCATTTCTCTGTGCTCTCTCTTTTCTCATGGCAGCTCTTCTTTCCCTTCTCCACCTGTCTGGATTTGCCAGCCCCTCTCACTGAATCCTCTCTCTGTGAGAAAAAAAAAGTTAATTCTCTTTTGAGCTCCTCATTACCTGAAGCAAGAGGTATTGCTCCAAACAGTGAGGACTGACTGGGACATCCAAAGACCTCTCTCCCCAGCTACACTCCCATAATGTAGGTTTTTTCCTCTTCATGTAGATACTCCAGCACAAAGGTGAGCAGGAAACGGGGCAATTTGGCTACTTTATGCAGCCTCCATCACTGGTGGGTAGCTGATTAGATGATTGTGTGAATATGTCTTAATACAGAATCTTCTGGAAACCTAGGTGGTTTTACATGTAATTGTCTCTTTCAGACCTTTGTTGAAACATTCATTTCTTTCCTACAAGCTCATGTCATGAGCAGAGTGTTTGAAGGGCTACCCTATGCTTCAGTGTAGAAGATCCTCCTGAAAATGGATCCTTCATGGGCCATAATGTTCTCCAACCTTTGGAGAAACTTTTGGTGGATGGGTGCCTTTCTGCCACCATACGGTTCATGGTGTGTCCAGAAAAGCTGAACACCTCTTGACTGGTGCTGCAATATCCTTTACATTAAAGGCCACGCTGTGGACTCAGTCCTGGTGTGACCATTTAGTCTTTGAGCAGGAAATGGTGGCTTGAGGTGTTCAGCTGGAATTTGCCAGGCAAGGATGCAGCCCTGCAGATTCTCACCGGTGCAGTGAGATAAGTGCTGGTAATAGAAAGAGGAAAGCTCAAAAAAAATATTCACCTGGCAAGATCCCCTTAAACCCATGACTCATCATCACAAGCACGCTTCCGATTCTCTCTCCATTCATGTCTCAAGGACCAATACCTCAGTTCATGAAAATTTTAGGCAGTTGCTTTTCTGTGTGGTATTTCAAATTCAAGCTAATGGATGTGGGTAGCACAGATGACTTCGTTATGAATGAACAGTGCCCTGGTGAATAAGTCCATGCATTTCTCCAGCTCCTCACCAGAACACGTGAGGCTGTGAGTGGGTTTGACAGGGTCAGACTTTGACATCTGAAATGGAGCAATGATGGAGCAGCTGCTGCTTCATATGCTTGTCAAACATAGCCTCAGAATGCAAAACAACCTGGATTTTAGGGCTCTGCTTTAGAGAGAAATCCCTTTGAGTCAAGGTGCAGGTCTAGCCATAATGCAAGGTCTTATCCCACATTATTGCATTGATTATTTTCATTATGTCCTTTCAGGACAGTTTCAAGATATACTCTATCCAATTAGAGCTGTTTTAAGTACCTTTGTACTGTACAACATGTGGTGCTGGAGAAAGGAGGTAGTACATGTATTTTATTTAGCATCTTGCTCTTACAGTGAGGTTTTTTATGGCAAGAGCATTGGCATTGTTCATATTTTTTATTTCACTGATGGCTGTATATGAAGCTATCTTCCTGTGCACCATGCCAAAAATGTTCTTGTAAATGTGTTTTTGCAGTGCATGCAGAGTGTCCAGTTTTATATACAGATGAAGAATAGACCCTCCTTACTCTTGGCCCATTCTTTTGTGACAGGCTTTATACATTGAATTTTCATACAATTCATTTGCAACAGAACACATGAAATTGTGACATCATTGAAGTCCACAACAGAAGTGGGAAAAGGGTTTCTCCTTGAATATCTACATATGTTGATCAACAATGTTTAGTGGAGCTATGTCGCCTGGGCTTCTTACGCAGGGTAGTGACTCTACTAGATTTGTCTCCTCCTTCCTCCTTCTTCCTTTTTTCCTTCCTCCTTTATGATTTAGGCTTGATTTTTTGTTTGGTTTTTGTTTGTTTGTATGGTTGATTGGTTGGGGTTTTGGGTTTTTTTGGGGTTTTGTTTGGTTGGTTGGTTGGTTTTTTTTTTGTTAGGTTTTTTGGGTTTTGTTTTTTTTTCGGGGGGGGGGGGGGAGTTTGTGAGTTTGTTTGCTCATTTTGGGTTTTTATTTGCCTAAACTTGAAGACAAACTTTCAAGGCTTTAATTTGCCCAAAAATGGATCCTCCTTCTCTCTGTGCAGAGGGTGAGACCAATACTGATGTGTAGTTTATTTCCACCACCTTTAATGGATTTAAACAATGGCTTTCTTTTTATTCCTCCATGAAAATTATCTCAGACTGGAAGAACTTCCACAAAAGCCATTTACAGATGAAAGTCACACTGTTACCAGTTCTTTAAACTGCTTTTCCACTTCACAGAACTTCTCCTCTCCTCTCCTCTCCTCTCCGATAACAAGTTTTCCTCCTAGGAGGCCTTGTTTTTTTCAACACACCCCTGTCAGGATGCATGTGCTCCATCATGTCTCTATGCATGTGATTACTTCATATGTAGACATCATCAAGTGCTCTTATGCTTTGCAGAGCCAGATGTAGTTTTACACCTGAAGCCTCAAGTGTCCCTACGAGATATTGTTTTACCTCTGCTAGAGTGCCAGTAAGCTCAGGCTCTGGGTGCTGCAAATCACTCTTATCTGATCTGCTATTCCTCCTTCCTGAGCTGAGACTCTCTGACCCTTCTGCCCCAATCCTGCTGGTTTCCAGCAGCTCTGGTGACCTCTCTGAATTTGACCCATTGGTTGCAAATGCCTGCAACCTCCCTTTGCAGCGGATTTGCCAGGCAGATCTCCCACCATGGCACAGTTTGAGGTATTGGTGGCTCCTGCTGGGGTGGAGGAAGAGAAGGAAAAGCAGGCCTGTACTGTTTGACAGCCTGCTGGGTAGAGCCTGCTGGTTTAACAAGGAAAAGAAAGGGTAAGAGATTATTATCTTTTTTTTTTTCCGCTCTATGCTTTCAAACAGTGAAGGTCAAATTGTATTCCAGCATTTACTGTGCATTTAAGTGTCATCAAGGAAAGGAACCCCAGGTGAGTCTGTGGATGTCCCATGCTCCCTGCTGGTCCCACTGCTCAACTCTCAATGGTGCTGGCCCACTGTAGCTAGTTTGTGTAATGAATTCCCCCGGCCATCCTAGACTTCAGATTGTGTCTGGGAGCATCAGCCCCGCACTTGTGTTGTTATGAGTAGATGTCTTCTGGTCTCTGAGTCATTGCTGATGAATATTCGGGTGTTTGGAGCCTCATCCCTTGCACACATGAACACTTTCCAGCAATGATAATGAGATTTTCAGCCAATCCTTGTTGACTAGAGCACAGCCAGAGCCAAGCAGAGCAAATAAAGAATAACAAATTGGCATAATCCAAATAGCCAGATTCTGACCTGGTGACCATAATGCTTCCAGAGTCAAATACTTCAAAATTACCTTTGCTTTGTTCTGCATAAAAATACTTATTCCTAGTCAAAAACAGAAAAATAAAGAGCCCTAAAATGTCTAAAATCTGTTCCTGGGACATGTCTGAAGAACACTGACTTCTTAAGTCAGCACGAATATAAGGTTTCAGTAATTCAGGGCGATGATATAGGATACTAAAATGTTCTAAATCCCCTGAATGTGTGGGTTTTTCCCCAAAAGCAACCATCATTGTGATAGATTTTTCTGTTTAAGCTCATGCATACCTCCCAGTCTCTATCATTGCTGTTCTTATAGTAGCAGGCACTACTGAGATCCTGTATGTAAATCAAGTTGCAGACTCATTAGTGTTACTGCTGCTTGCTTGCTAGCTGAGACACCAGTTCTGATTTAGGGTATTTTGACACTTAGCAACAAACTAAGCTTTGTGAGCAGGTGGCTGAGCCAAAATAGTAGCAGAGTTTGCAGTTAGCTGAAATAATAACAAGGAATTGCTGGTCAGAATATGCTTTCTTTCTTGATTTATTAAAACAGCCTACAAAAGCTTGTTTGTGAAGGATCCACTCCCACGAGACACCTGTTCAAAGCCACCATAACACAGGTGTTTTTCTTTGCACACAGAGTCACCACACCCAGAGTGTCCAACCAGTGGATCCATTCACCTTTGGTCATGGCCAAAGTCATCAACAGCCTGTGTTTCTTGCCCACCCAGGAGATTTTTAACTGCTCAGTTCTAAGCTCTCCCAACAGCTTCTTGCACCTGCAACTCTAAATACACTCTCCTTTCCAGATCTTCATTGCTGTTCTCTCTGCCTGAAGAATTGGAAGTTGTCTCAGATGGTCTCTCCCAGTCCTTGTGTGGCAATTCCCTTTTCATCACTCCACTTATGTTGTACAGAGAGGGTAAGGACATCCACGTCTCCTTTGAGGGTCTCAGTGATACCTTTGATCGAGGACCTCCTCTCACTGTTTTTCAGCCTGGCTGCCCTTTATAAGCGAAACAACTTTCCAGGCACTGGAGATAGCATAAAGCTGTCACTGTCAGCAGTGTCGGCAAACTTTCCCTTTCTGAGAGGGAAGAAGACCACTTCCCCTCACATGAGACCCTCTCAGTATGTCAGATACCCTGATTAAAACAAAAGAACAACCAAAAAATTGGAGGAGAGATCAGCTCTCCACTTTGGACAATGTTCATTTGTACTCCCTGGTCACCTTTTGTTCCTTTTATGCTGCATGTTTGCAATCTAATGCAGGGATTTGAAACCCATGGCTGAAGGTCAGACATAGCCTGAAAATTAATCTCTCATGAGCTGTGGCCACTCAGTTTTTAAAGGCGTGACTGCTGACTTGCTTGACAGCCTGAGCTCTTGCGGTGGCCGGCCAGCAGTGGTTGAAAGAGCAGCAGAGCTGCTGTCAAGCGGGCAGACCCCACCCTGGCCCCAGGGCTGGAGGATGGCACTTGGGAAGGTCCGTCTGCTTCTCGCAGCTCCGTGATTTCACTGCGAGGCTGTGAGCAAGCCTCTTCCAGAGCTCTTGTGTTCTGCAAAATGGGGCTAGAAATAGAAATTTGTCTCATGCGCGAGACTTGCCATCTGTTTGGGAACCTTGCTAGCAGGTTCACCAGATGAAAGTTAAGTGTTGAAGGCTTTGTATGGGAGGATGAGAAGGTGTATGTGTGCCTGGGGGGGCAGGTTGGGGTGGTAGCTTTGCAAAGGTTCGTGCAGCAGTCGTGAAAGCAGCGGAGGGGACTGGGAACACAGCCTTGGTTGAGGTGCTGCGGGTGTTTCCAGCATGCGGAGCTGGACATGAAGCTGCACACTCAGGCTCGTAGGCCAGTGAGTGGTACGTACTTGGTAGCTTCATTATGGGCATGCAGCCTGAATCACTTTAGAGGGCAAAACTTATTTTCAGAAGGCAGAGGAATATTCTCTAGGAAAATAAGCTTTCTTGCAGCACGAACTTGCAGAGATTGCTAGTCACTTTCTAAAATCCTGCCAGTTTACATTTACAGATAATTATGTATAAAGAACTAAGTTTTATTAACAGTTGCAGAAGAAATCAATGAAGATATTGCAGAGAATTGTGATCCCAGTGAGGAAATTAGCTGCAGGAGAGGAGGAATTGTTGACAAGCAAGAAGCTTTTCTCAGTAAAATACCACTGCTGTTATTAGGAATGCATAAGGAAAAAAGATATATAACTCAGGACATGAGTGAGTTGTCTGGCTTAGGGGAAAAGGTAAAGGAGAATTGTTTTCTAAAAAGTTATTTTTGAGATGTAAGCAGGTCTTTAAAGCACAGGCAAGAGTTCTGCATATTATGTTTGCTAGCACAGGGAATTCAGCAAATGAGCACCAAACCCAAAGGGCTCAATCCCAGATGATAATTCTCATGCAAGGAGTACTTAAGTGTACCCCTGGGTCCACATGAAGAGATTGGGCAGGGACTTCTGCAGCGAATGCACTGCAGAGAAAGAGGAAGAATGATCAGCAAAGGCCATGGTATAGACTGGAAATGTCAGAAAAATATTAACCCTGTAGAAAGTGGTCAGATCCTGTTATTGCTTCCTCGAACCCTTAGCCTGATTATTGCCATGTGACACATTAGGTTATTTCCTCACAGTAGCATTTGGAAAGCCCTTTATACATTCATGAATAGGCATTAAAAAAAAAAAGTAAACCCCTTTCTTACCAACTTGATACATTCCAAAGGGCCAGGGCTCAACATCCTTGGATATGTGAGTGCTTTGAAGATGCCCGAAGGTGAGCATGGGTGTAATGCATGAGTGGAGATCTTGAGGGCATTGTGGTTGATGGTGCCTAAGCATTTAAATGGAATGATTTGGAAGACTTTCTAAAATGAAACAACTGCAGGGAAAGAGTTTTTTGCAATGAAGAGGTGGCAAGAGAGAAGCACTGGCTCTTGGGTTTCCAGTGCTCTTGCCTTTAGACGTCAGTGCCTGTTTTTTGAGTTGTTTGGGATCTCAATAATGTACTCAAGGCTACTGAGTCAAATAGAGCTAGGCTCAGACCTCAAAACTATTACAGATCTTCCCATGAAACCTCCAGGGGACCAGTTTAACATTGAGGGTATAGGCTATGTAATGTACTTTACCACAAATTTGATTAATTTTCACATCAACAACCTGTATATGTGCTAATATTTCAAAAATCAGTGGATCAGTTTAAAGGGAAAACTGTTGGCAATACTTTAGAATCATTATCAACTGAAGTGACTGACTCAGAGGTAGTAGGAAACCATCAAGTCTGTGGCAATAGAATGAAACAAGCTTTTAAGGAGGTAGAGATGTGCCTAATTTTGGGTGAGAGTAATCAAAACATCAGTGTATTTACTTCTTAGCTTGCCAAAAATTGTCTTACTGTGTTCACATCACTCTGAGCCATTTTGGATCAGCCTCCAGCATAGTGAGATGCTTAAGATGACTTACAGAAGTGTTCAGAGAGGAAACAAGGTGAAAAGTGTTTTCAACGCTGATGCAGTAGTAAAAATGCCGGTCTCTGATGAAATGAGAAAACCTGGCTGGAGTATGGGGATGTTGATTTACTGTGCTTGACACACAGAAATGCTCAGTTGATGTTCTACTGAAGAGAAATTTCTGAGTCTAAGATGACACAGCAATGGTGTGTTCAGCATTTGCACTAGTATCAAAGTAAATTTATCAAAGTCCCAGGATACAAGCATCCAGCTTGGGCTAATTAAAAGTAGATCTCTCAGTTGCAATCAAATACTGTGTTTTAGTCAATAAAGAGCACAAAGCCAAACCAAGATCTGATGTAAGCCAGCCCAACCCTGCAACAGCAGCTGCTTTAAATATCACTTTAACCTGCCTTTACAACACAACAAAACATAGTTAATATCGATTCCTTTAAAAGCTGGCACATTATCTATGATCTTGTATGTGTTCTGGTAAGACATGACTCTCCCTGGGAGGGAACATGTGTTTTCACTGAAGTCAGTGGGAGCTGAGCACTTTTTAGTCAGTACCTTTGAAAGACAGCCCTGTATCTCACTGTATATCAACCCTCACTGGAAGCAACCATCTGGGATGATGCTGGAGAGGTTACATATGGAATAACTTTAACTCCTCTGTCTACTTCTATGTTACATACAGGATTTATAATAACTTGGAGTTATAATACCATGTTTCTGATTTATAGATATATATTTAATACATAGCCCATGCCAAGTCTTTGGGAAAAAAAATAACATATGACTTTTTGATCATCATACAGATTTTAATTTGAAGCTTGTTCATTCTTTCTGTCCCAGTTGTAAAACAGGACAAAAAACAGAGAACAGACTTGCACAAGGATGCCCAAAAATCATCTGCAGAGATGCTTTATCCTGAATCACCATCCAGCTCTATCTGGTTAATGTTGCCTCCCTCAGCAAAAGACTGATACTCAGAAATATGTCCTCCTTTCTCTGACTTCAGGAATGGGATTTGTTAATTCTTATATTATGGAGCTATGGTCTTTGTTCAGGTTCTCTGATTTTATTCCCATTATTCCCCTTGATTTTCCAGTTAATTTTTGGAAATCTCCTGAAGTCAACATATGTGACAGCAAGAGAAGCAACAACCACATTTCTGAGGAAGATTTGTCTGCTCTTCTCTGTGTTATTTTTTATCTTTTCTGGTGTACTGTAGGAAGAGCTCCTTGAGCTCACTTCATTTCCCATGTCCTTTACCAGAAACCTATTAGGGTGGATTGCAATAGTAAATGTAACCCGGCCAGACATCAACAATACAGTTCAAAATTAATGAAGCACAAAAAATAAAAAAGGAAGAGGAAAAACTCCATTATCTTTTATTATTTTGTGTTTCCTCATGTGTATTATTTTCTTTTCAAGGGATGGAGAGGTGAAGAGCAAAATCAAATCTCTCTCCTCACCAAGGGCTGTGATGGGGCCAAGCAAAGGGGAGTAGAAAGGATTTCTGGTATCTGCTGGTATAGGCAGCTACCAAACTTATCTCAGTTACCTCCCAGCCACATCAGCCTTTAATTCCAGCCTTCAACTCCCTCACCCTGGGTTTATGGTTCACCAAAGCTCCGAGCTAGTAGGCTCAGTGTGGGGCTTATGATTTTCCTGAAAGTCCTGATCCTACTGGAAGATAGAAGTGTTCAACTGCCCAGACATGCAACATCAATTAATATAACAAATAATTAAAATAAAAAATTATAATAACTGGACAATTAAGTAATTTTAAATTTGGTTACTGCACTGGCCCATCACTTCAGATGTTCTAGTCCCACTGAAAGCAGCATGGGATACTCCCGCTACCAAGCTGCTAGCACAGCCAGCCTGCCTCAATCTTCTGTTCCCACAGATGTTTCAAAGGGATGATCCCACCAGCAGTGCAATGACCATAGATACCCAATTTTGGCCAGGAATTTTGCCTTCTCCCCTTCGGCTCCAAGACATCCCTGCTTTTGTCCTTTTGTGGGCTCTGCAATGTGTTTCAACTTTTTGCCCTAAATTCAGCAAGGCCAAGGAAGCAGAGAAAGGACTGGGGTAAGGAGTCAAGGAGCACTTTGACCCAAGCCTGTCCTGCTCTTCCCACCTACTGGCTCTTCAAGCTCTACTCGGAAAGCAGATTTTCTCCTTCTTCACAGGCATTCTGTTGTATACCATGGTTCTACCTTTCTGTAACATACAGGGTGGTGGGAAACCCAGGGTTGCCTGGAAAATGGAGATGCTCAATTAATAGCTGATTTTTGAGAGAAGTTACACGCCTGCCACATTTAATGGACTCAGCATGTGACCCTCATTGTCCTCTCCCACACCAATGGGTTGGCCACCTCTGCACCCAGGAGCCCTGTGTTAGCAATCCGTCTCCCAGAGCCACAAACAGCTGATTGCTCATCCCAAAGAGACCCCCCAGCCCATCACCAGCCAGTGAAGGCACACACAGCCTAAATAGTGATGGCCTTCATCTTGTTCTCCTGTTGATCCCTTCCCTTATCCATTACATTTTCGCCCACTCCTGCAGGAATGACAATGGGATCCAACAGGCAGGGGCTGCACTCTGATCACAGTCCTTCCTGCCCAACCTCATCATCTATCCTGCCCAAGGGAGAGACTATTCCTGTGGAAAAAAGTGCATAATTGGTCTATACAGTGGTGATGACCACCCTGCAAAGGGGCTCACTTATATCCATCATGTATTTCTGTTTCTGAGCACTTGGCTTTGTCACCTGCTAATGTCTCCTACATTGACCCAGCACTGGTAGGGTAAGGCACATGCCCAGAAAGGAAAATTTCCTAGAGTGTCTTTACATGCTCAGACCTGTCCAGCTAGAACTACCAGCTCTGGACAAAGCAGACAGAATCAGAGGTAATGTGATGCTAAAATCTTGGAAATCTTTAGCCTGCAGCTGTGGCCCACCATCATTATCAGTTTAGTCCATGCTTTGTTTCTAAGCACCTATTTTCTAGGTACATGTTTTGTGCAAAAGAGACCCATAGGCTGAACAAATTGTTGTGGATGAAAAACACCCAAGAAGGGGTCTGAGCCATAAAGTCCCTTTTGTCTTGCAGGAAGAGACATATTTGTCTGCTGTTTGTTTGAGCAGTGATATAAAGGAACCAAGATCCACTTGGTGACAGGAATTACAGATTTAGAGTGGCATAATCAGTTTTCCTGGTGGCATGTCTGTGTTGTTCTAGACACAGCCTCTTCTGCCTCTCTCCCTCAACATTGTTCCTAGTTGTATTTGTTTCCTGCTACTCAGTTTCTAAATATGTAAAAATCACATATAGAGGTTCTTTTACTTTCCTAAATTCCTACACTCCCATCTAAAGTCTGCTTTTTTTTTTCCTTTTCCTCAAAATGGTGTCTTTTCCCATTGCTTAACCTCACACTTCCATTTGTAACCACAGTTGGATGCAAGTTAATTTGCAGTTTGATGATGACACTTCCCCATTGCTGAGTCTCTGAACGCAAAGGTATTTTTTTTTCTTGGGCACCAGTAATGCTGATGAGGTCAACAGAGCTTTGGGAATAGGTTTTATTACTTAAAAGCTCTTCCAGAAATAGCTGATTGGAGCACAAAGTATTGTTTTATATTGCAAAAAACTGTGGCTACCTAACTTAAACCAGTTGAAAGGCAGAAAATAATTCATCGGTGTGTTGCAGTGGGGTTTATAATGGCCCTGCGCAAAGCTTATCTTAGTAAAGGAAAATGTCTTCCTACAAACTAAACTGTTTAGGCAGCAGAGGCTTTGGAACATCATCTTTATAACAGTCCCTAAATTAGCTCAACTTGTTTGCTCTATAAAGGCCAACAAACCCAACAAACTTTTAAGCAAACAGCAGGGCAAACTGTTCCAGCTGCAAAGGGGATTTGGAGGCAGTGTGCATCACTAGTGAAGTGCACAGCATTTGGTTAAAAGGAGACCAGCTCCCAAAGCATGCATCGTGATACAAGCACAGATACAGCTAGATCAGCATAAAGATACTAGGGATCACACAGCGTTAGTGTGCCACTCTGGAGAGAGCACCACCAATTCCTGCTGATGCAAAACCAGACCTGGGGGAGACTAGAGAATTTTTTCTTTAAAGCTGGGCTATCAAACCTTCCTACCATTACTTCTGAAGGTGCACTTTTTGTACCTGCTGTTGGAGTGAGCAGCAGTGATGTGAGAACTTTTGTGCCAGTACATCTACACAGAGAAACAGTGAATGCTTCGATGCTCTCAGATCACGTTGCCCAGGCAGATCTTTGCCATGCAGCTGTCACAGACGTTGAGCTCTTGACCATCCCTCACATCTTCTGTCCAGTAACATGTTTTTGAAAAAATGGTTTACGGTGTTTTAGTTCATGTCACAGTGATCTAAGAGCACACATTGGATCAGCTTAATTTTATCTGAGTTGGTTGAAGAGTGATTGAATTGAAGAGTGCAACAAAAGGCTCTCCAAGGGCTCACAGCCATTCAGACCAGAGGTGGCAAGTCTAATATAAACCCACCAAAATACAGTGCAGCTATCAGGAACTCAGTGCCAGCGGCTTCACTCTAAAGATCTGTTCCTGTAAAACTTACTAATGCAAATATAGCTGAAGAATGTTAAAATTGAGTTACAGCTCGCTGGATTTACCCCTTAGTCTCTGAGATTTTTTTCTGTGCAGATGTCTGAAGTTCACAGCAACACTTCACTATTATTCTGCAGGTTATTTCCAAGCAGAGGAATTTTGTAATCAGATAAAACAACCTTTAGAGTACCATACGACCACAGAGATTCTGAGACATATTTACTTTGAAGAAGGGCAGCATGCAGATAACATTTAAGCACAATCTCATAATCCTATGGATCTACATAGTGATGAAAGAGATCGGTTGGTTTTCAAATGTTAATGCCCTACTTACTGTTCATACACTGCTGTAGAAAGATGACCTGTGGTCTTTTCAAGGATAGTCACACTTCTCTGACAGAGTGGAGGTATTTAATGAAACAATACACGCGAATGCACAAAATGTGTTCAACCTTTATGGTAGAGATCTTGCAACAAGGGCAGGTTTTGAATCTGTTTCAGCCACAGTTGAGTCCAGGTTTAACTTAATGAATCTGGGTGCCAAGAGACCCACATTCTCCCTGCAAATGTAGGCCAGTCACTCATTAGCAGCGTCCTTTCAAAAGGCAGATGCTTAAAACTACTGTGTTTAAATGGTACTTAGAGTGGCGTAATGTTGGGAGAAGTTCAGAGGAGAGAAACAAGACTGGTTGCAAGCATGGAAGAGTTTACATGCACAAAATGACTGAGGTAGGACTCCTAAATCTGAAGAAGATGTGATGTGGGTGAAGTGCAGTTCAGAAGTCTATGAAACTATAGGTTGCATGTTGGAGGGCGAAGAATTCCCTCTGATTGTCCCAGTACTAGAGACACAGGATGTCAAAGGAGAACATCCTTTGTCAGTGGGAGAACGAGTTTCAAAGTAAATATAAGGTGTTTGATTCTATCTGTTGATAGCACACTTGGGAATTGCCTTGGTAGATGCCAAAATCTAAGGAAGCTCTCAAAGGTCACAAAAAAAGAGCCACCAAAGCTACTAAACAGAAATTCTATGTTGCATTTGTACCCAACCAGGATATTCCTGTTGCATAAGCAAAATACTTGCATCTGCAAGACCATTCATTGCCACTACAGTTTTCATTAGACCAGATGTTTCCCACTCCTTCCATTAGGATTGTCATGATCCATTTGGGTTGCTTGAAATTTCAGGATAATGTATTAAAATTAATACATAAATTAAACTCTATTCTGTGAACCTACTAGGAAAGAAAACAGACACTTCAAACTTTGCACAAACCAGTCTAACATGCCATTTCACTGATTCATTACTTAATTCATGGTGTTTCCAACTCACAGTTCTCTTATTCATAACTCACACAGCAATGAACAAAATAGTTACCAAGTAGACAGTGAGAGTGCTCATTCTTCTTCCCCCATCACTTTCTGGGTGTCCCCTGTTCCACACCTGGAGGCAAAAATGTCTCATCAGTCTGCCTGACGTTGGATCCATTTGAAAAGATTTTTGGGTAAGCCAATGTATTCTTTTAACTTCCACCTTGGAAGCTTGATTGACACCATGGATTCTGAGGAAATGTTCACACAACCAATATGCCAGGTTTATAGCTGCAGGGATGGCAAGCTGCAGGTGATGGCAGATGCATAATGACCTCCTCCCCTCCCCTTCAATCCTGCCCGTGTGTTGCTGTGGCTTTGAGTGGTGCTTCCAGCATATGCCAGGGCCTTGTGCCCACTCTGTGGTAGCCAAAACCTGAGCAGGAGCTGTGTGCATGTTTGCAAGGAGTCCCTTTTATTCCCAGGCTAATCCTGCAGAGACCAGACAGGCACAACCCTGTTTGAGTTGGGCTGCAGGTGACTTACGGAAAAGGCTGAGTTCAGCTTGGATCTCCTCACAGAGATCCAAGATATCCCACAGAGATCCAGATATCCCTTTCTCATCCAGCTATCATGCCGGCTCCAATATACAAGACAATTCCTCTCCTTCCATCGACACTTACAGTGTACTTTAGACTTTCCTCTTTCATAACAGGGATATCAATTCTGGTTTTCCCACCTCCTCTCATCTGGTTGTCTTCCATTGTCTTCCTCTGTCACTCAAATTTAGAAGTTAGTACCAGCAGCCACAGCCTTCTCCTTGGGAAAAACAAGGACTAATATGAAAGCAATATGCTGAGAAAATGGCATAGCAGGAAGGAAAGGGCCCAGCAGCAGAAGGGGGAAGGGGACCAGGTGTGTCACTGATTTGGCACTGTTTATTGATTAGTTTCAGTTCAAACCAATTATCACTGGTAGTACCACTCACTAGAAAAGTCAATGCTCAGTCACGTTCTCTCCTTTTGGTGCACAAATCAGATGCTGCCATTGCTTGAGAAAGGTCACAGCTTGGTGATAACCTAGCAGCACAGGCACCGGGGCTTGTCAAGATTTTTACCTTTAAGAGCAATTATCTAATGCCCTGGTATCTACTGCTGGCTTTCTTTTAGTTTTTGCTGTGCTTTATCTAATTGCATGGTGAAATTCTTGCTGTTGTATGTCCTTTTTGTAACTAGTAGACAGTAAGTGCAGGTTGTTATTCCTTGTAGAATGAACTATTTATGACCTCAAAATAAAATGGAGCATAAGGGTTCACTAGGACGGGATGGTAACAGGGGCTGTGACAGTGCAGGTGTAGGATGACATGGGAAGCCTCAGGCTACAAACAGCTCACCAGTAGTTAATAAGTGCTTGTCAAAGGGTGCAACATTAGGAGGTAGGTAAGAAAAATTCTAAATGTAACAAAAGAGACCAAACATTAAGTACCCAACACAAGTACAATGCACCACGTAGCAAATTGGGGTCTACTGTGGAGCTGAATCAATAAAAGAAAGAACAAGATATGAAGTGTACAAAAAGTCTGTAAAAATGACCTCTGATGTATCATACGATAACAAGGAAGATATTTTCTGTTCTTATCCTAGTGAAGAGGAAGATAAACTCTCCACACTAATATCTGCTTGGTGGAGGACTTGGGACACTGGTGACTTGCTGTTACACATGCGCCCACCCAGATTGGTGACATCACAGGGGCAGTGTAGAGGTGCATAAAAAAGCAGAGAAAGTGGAGTATGCTATAAAGTTTATGTGTACCAGTTTTACCTAATATAATTTGGACAATAAATGTTAGCATCATTGTATTAAAGATACAAGAATATAATACCATCCTAGTTATTACAGCTACTAATAATTCTCTGATTAGATTATCTTTAACAAGACTAACAATATATTCTTCACAGGTCTGCGTGGAAGATGTATTTCCTTTTGACCATAGCAAGATTTGGATTGTGACAAGTTGATGGCTGTTGGAGCAACCTGCCCCACAGCTTGGATGAAACAAGTTGGTAACTTGTTTCATAACAAGGTGTGCTTCAGGAGTGAGTTTTGTTTGCATTTAGCATCTCTGAGCTGCTGGACTGTGAGAGCTGTGGAAGTCTCAGCTCTGTCTCTTTGTTTTTGGACTGTTTCGTCCCCAGTGCATCTCTGAGCTGTGATGGTTGCATTGAGGATCCAAGTTCAGCCCTCTCAAAAAAAACCTTCAGCTGAAGAATTTGAACTCTGTAACTCATTTCAGGTTCAGAGCTTCTCTGGATCTGAGGCTGCCAGTCTGTCCTCATTATTTATTGATCACACCCTCTATGTACATAAAGTGCAATCACAGCACTCGCTTCTCCTCCAGTCAGGTTTTACCTGTGTTTGATGTGACAGCCCATGCACGGGCTGGCGAGTGGCTGAAATCCTAGAAGCCATCCTCATTTTCTCCTTAGATTTTTGTGAGCCTCTTGGTGCACAGTTTGTGGGCTGGTGGTGCCAAGGGCTGCTGACATCCCTGGTCTCTGTTCCCAGCCATCACTTCACTTCAATATACCTCTCTAATAAACTATAAATAAAATCCTTCCTGTCTCCTGGCAAAGGTCATTCAGCTTAATGTGTGTTCGTAAAATGACTTGGAATATTTAGCTGAGAGAAGCACTCCTTAAAAATGGGTCATAGGTAAGGTTTCATTAGGGGCAAACTGGTATCTTAATGGTCTCTGACAAGTTAAAACAAATTCCAAGGATTCTTTTTCCTGGCACTAGTGATGTTCTCTGGAAATCATCACCTTCTCCAATTCATTAGGTAGCCAGTTGTTGAAGCAGAAGGAAAATCAAAGGAAACTAGTAAAAATTAGCCTGCAATATTATTTTTCGTTTAAATAAATATAAGTTTTTCTCCTTAGCGCCAAAAAAGACACATGGCTCAGAAGTGCATTTTGTAATTTTTACAATGAAGATGCAGCAACTGGTGTCTACAGTGCTGCTGTGTAGAAGTAATTGATCAAACTACAGAATACAACACACAAGAGCAATCAGATACACTTTATTTTGAATTCTTATTACACTGTATTTATAAAATGCCTGGAATAGAAAGCAGGTTTATATGCAAGAGCACAAAATGGATAATTTTATTAAAAGATGTAGAACTTGGTTAAGCAACTTGTAATTGCTTAATTACATAACAGATCGTCACCTTGCACTGACAGCACATTGTTCAGTCTCTTCTATCCCACAGGACTTTGACATGGCAAAGTTTCTGATGTGGTCACATAAGCTGTATAAAATAAGCATGTGTCCATTCCTGAAGTGAAAGTCCCCAAACATCTGGTTTTCCTGCATCCTAGGGTACTCCCGGACTATATGAGGTGGTATGAATTTTTCTTTCTTCCCCACGCTTTAGTAAAAAGAGCAGCTGCATTTCTCCTCTCCCAAGACCTTAACAGCTGGTTACAGGTCTTGCAGGAGTTACCGTGGGCAACGTGCAGCAACAAGAGGAGCAGAAGGGAAGGAAGGCATCTCCCTTGCTTTTCACTGAGACCACCAAATGACTTGGCCATCCAGTAAAGCCCCAGGGTTTAAAGAGAAAGGTGTTCCTTTTAACTTTAGAAGCTCAACAGGCTCCCAGTGCTGTTAATACCTGATCTGCTCTTACATACCCACCACGACCAGAGGGGAGGAGTTGCTGTGGCTTGTGTAAGTTTCTGACTCCCAGGGTACATCTTTAGTCCTTTCCCAGATGAGTTTCTGTCCCTCTGTATTCCTTGGGTTACTCATGTAACAGGTCTTCATTCTTCTTTAGCCATGATTCTTGGGAACTTTCAGGCACGATTTAATCTAAACTCATGCCCATATTTTTAGTTTAAAGTCACCCCCAGCTCCAGTGCAGGACACTGGCTAGGCTTGTGGCACTGTCAGGAGAAGACCCTCAGGGTCCCTGCTCCACTCCTCTTTCCTCCACTTGCCAGCCTGGACTGCTCTGGGACAGTGAACACTCCTGACACACTCATGTGGGAGATGGGTCTACAGGGTGGGCTCAGGAGAGAAAAAAATGCAGAGAAGGATGAAAAGAGAACACGTCTTACACACGAGATATAACCAGCAAGTGCAGGTTTGTGTGATAGACTCTGAGCACAGGCAGAAAAACTCTGGATTTTCACCCAGCAAAGGAGAGGAACAGCACACCAACTGCATATGGGGTCTGATGAGGGTATGAAGTGAGTCTGTGTGAGTGTCTACACACATCAGACAGTAGGAGAAAAAGCATAGGGAAGCTACAAGACAAAATAAGGGGCTGAGAATATTCTATATATTCTAGAGGTAAAACATCCTGAGAGATGCTTCCAGCAAAATGAGCTCTCCCCTAACCAGAACATTATTAATTTGTAAGATAAAGAAGACCCTTTTAGCTAGAAATACCTGTTTCTATTGCAGCCTGAATGATCTACTACAACATTGTGTAATTCAGTCTAAGAATTTATAACACTGGGTTCTTTATTTTTTCCCTTCCCTTTTCAGTGAAATACCAGGCCTTAATTAAAACTAAAGTTCAGATTACTCTGGCGAATGGAGCTTTTCAAATTCCCTTGCAGCACTAATGCAAAAGACCATAAATACAAGTGAGCTACAGGAATAATATGACCTAGAATTGCCTTTAATTACATATAGCTAATTTTAAATCATTCAGCATCCAGGTGCTTTTTTATGCTCTCCCCAGTCATACCAATTAGTTTCCTTTATCAATTTTTTTTCAGCAGAAGGATGACCAAAATAACAATAAGCAGATTTATACCTCTCCATCAGCTATCCCTTACCATGATATTTTAGAAAAATAGCTAAATGAGAGAAAAAGGCAGCACCTTGGTTCATGGTTTCTGAATCTGGACATTCAGCTCACCATACACATGCCTCAAAGCATCAGAATTCAGGCTTGCAATCAGCTTCCGTAAACCTGGTCGCATTGGGGTAAATTTTACCTCCCAGGTCAATGTAGAGTTCATCGGGATTCTCCTGAATAAAAAAAGAGAAAAGTTTCAATATTGCAGTCAGTCAGCCAGTGCTCTCAACCTGGCACAAAACTGGAGAAACTGAAGGTAGATAGTATAACTTGTCTCAAATCTTTTATGTTTCACTCATTCTCATAAACGTCATATAAATTACTTTCTCCATCTTCTATTCCTCTCAGAACTGACCCTGTTAAAACCTTTTCTAGCCTTTCCTCCAGGCTAATTTTAAATTTCCAAAATAAATCCATTTTCTTCTGCCTCCTGTCACTTCCTCTCATGATCACCTTCAGAATGACCTTCTTTATATATAACATATTATCTAATATATATATTTTATAAATATATATAATTTTATAATTCCATTTTTCCTGTTTATTATAGCCTATAACGTGGTGGTGATTCCTTAAATTGTTAGATAAGTCCAAGTGTTCAGGTCATTCCTCTGCAAACCCTATGAGATGTTCAACCCCTCTGTTTCTCCTGCCCTGAACCACCCTGCCATCAGCAGATCTCCTCCATGGCCCCTTCACATGACTTCTTCATGTCCATACAAACAAGCCAAAATATTCTGCTGTTGTTCGTTACTCTTTTACATTATGTATGACTACTGGTAACTCATATATAAAACAGCAGCACTCTACACTGTTCTTGATTTTCAACTTTTTTGCTACAATTAAGATGCATCGACAGCCTCAAGTATTGGGTTTTTGTGTTTTCTCAGTGCTTTCACAAGGTTCTGTGTGCAGATTTTAAAGGCTGATATTTATTGATTGATTGATTGTGTTTGGTGGATGCTGGGATAAAACTGCTCCAAAGGAAGCAATGGAAAAAGCAGTATAGTGGGAGATATTTATGAAAATGTGTTATTTTTTTCCTCAGCATTAAATAAGAGGGTTCTAAGTTCACTGTTCTTATCTCATATGGCTACAGTGTCCTGAAAACCACTGAGCAAAGAGAGCAAAGCAGCCTGTGCTTCAGTCCCTGTTTCAAATTCTTATGTGGTAGGATTTGGTTCTCAGGTGCTTTGTCGTATGCCAGGGTCAGGACAGAAATGTCTGCCCAGGCTTAGCACAAGCTGCCACAAGACAAGAAACCTTAATTAGCTCTAAATGAGCTAGCCTGGAATCCTCCCACCTGAATATTTGTTTCAGTGCAAGTGTGTCCCTGGTAAAATGAGTTATTCCAGCTCCTTTTTGCATACACAGACAGAGGTACACTGGGGCACCTACCCACTTTTAGAGAAAAAAAAACAGAGAAAGATCATATTTTTGATATGAGCATGTGCAGACTGCTTCCAGCAAGTGTTTTCCCTCTTTTTGTCTTTGTTATTAATGAGAGAGGTTCTGTTCCCTATAGCTGGTCAGCTTGCATCTACCAGATGCCCACTAAAATGGAATCATGATAAACCAATGACTTCAATTGCTGAAGAAAGTAAAATACATTTTAGAGTTTATGGGAATTATCTGCAAGGGATTATCTGAATGGCAAGTGTAGAAGTAATTATAGAAGTCTGCTGTGCAGACTTCTTGAGCAGTTGGGGGTCCAGATTTTCTAAGGATGAAGATTTTTGGGCCACAGCTTCACAGGGCTCCAGTGAGAGAGAGTAGCACTACCATGTTTGCTTTACAGTGCTCTCATCTCAGTACATATACATGTGTGTGTGTGTGTGCACGTGCAGAGAGACAATAGCTGTGCTGGGAAACCAAACCTGCCTTTTCCTGTCTCTCTACTGTCCCGTTTCTAAAACATGTTACTTCTCTCTACAGATGCTAATACTAGCTTAGCTCTGACATATACAAGCACTCAAAATTACTTACCTGCTAGTGTGAAAGTATGCTTGGCTATAATTGTTTTAGCACTATCCATCACTGCCTAGTTAATTCTCATTTGTCATGCAAAGACTATGCCCTGAGTAAGAATCGCTGCTGCCAAAGGCTTTTCCATAACTCATGCTCCTCATCTGTCTGAGGCTAATAGCTAAATATCAATATCTTTATCTATATATAGACTTTATGAATGGTCAAGACTGAAGCCCCTCAGCCACTACATTGCCAGAATAATGTTGTATCAGCTAGGTCACACATGATCAGTTTTTTGGAGCCACTCAAGTGATAAAGAAAAACTACCTGAAAAGTACACAGAGGCCAAAAACCTTATCCCCACATAGAACTGTAAAAGCTCCATCCCATATGTAACAGTCCCTGGTAAATAGGGAAGTGTTGAAAGGGTGGGGAAAACCTAGAATGTGTTCAATTCTCTTTGCAAATGGAGTAAGCCACCGTGATCTGATTTTACTGGGAGAGAACTCAGTGATGAATGATTCTGCATAATATGCTGAGCCATCATCATACTGGAGCCATTTATCACTTTGAATGCATGGAGATAAATGTGTTTATTATTTAAATAAACTACAACTGCCCCTTGCTCTGTCCTCTGTGTGTATCACCTGCATCCTACATTCATCTCAGAGAAGTTAAATCTTAAAATGACTAAGCTGATCCATTTCCATTTTCAATGTTGCCAAGGGCATTACTGAAAAGGGAAAAACATGGTGACTCTAAGGAAAATGACGTGTGTTCCATGAGTCATTTTTCTCCCCTTACTCTTGTGCCTTTGATGCACCTGATAATTTCTGCATCCTTGAAGGTGAGGGCAGTCCCCAGCAGCTTTTGGATCAAAAAGGATGCAGAACAACAGGGGAGGCTGGCACAGCTGGGCAGCAATGAGGGCTATTGCCACAACTTGTGTAACTCTTGTGGACCATGCTGAGTCATGCTCAGCAGCATCTGTGACATACCTTGTGCACAAAGCAAACACAGTATGTTGCCCTTTCACGGTTATTTTTCTATCAGCTCTACTCTGGAGATTGGTTTTGATCTCTTTATCCCTGTCCCAGGTGCAGTCAGGATGAGACCTCTCCTGCCGGCTGCAGAGGATGCTGACAATTTATGCAGCTGCTGAAGCACAGGCAATTTCTCAAACTCCTTTTACACACACCTGGGGACCATCAGCTCAGGTAATGATAGATACTAAGCCCAGATAGATAGATGCCCATAGCCTCAAAATTTTCCAAGTTTCTTTGTTATATACCCTTGGCTAATGCTAAGCTCATAACACTGAACTCAAACAGAAAGAAGACTTACAACTTGCTTAGCATAGGGATATCATGGTATCAATGTAAGGTGTGACTGAGAATAATGAAGGTGGCTTTCCTTTTCCTCAGATCTGGGAGTGCCCTGTGCTGGGAACATGTCTGTGTGCCAGGACAGCCCTGTGCAGTGGAGCTACAGGGGGGAGCTGTGCGCTCACACACACGCCGCAGCTGTGCCAGCAGACTCTGCAAACAACACACATTTTGTGTCTTGACATGAGCTTGAAAAGATCATCTGAGGTACCTGAACGTCTTGTATAATCATGATTAACATGAGCAGAGAAAAGCCCTTTCTGCAAAACAGCACAGGACTCGATTTGCACATGCTGAGTGAGCAGCAGTAAACATTTCAAGTGCAGGATTAATCTTCCTCTCTGCAATAGTGGCTTGTAGGTGCTATTGTCAAGTGCTAAAATAATGTAATACAGTGAAAAAGTAAACTTTGGGCTGCATTAGCAACTACCCACAAATACTGCCAATTCCTCCAACCCTGGTACTGAGGAGATTAAATGCTCTCACAATCTCTCTGGATAGCCCAACTTATACTGACTATTGAGACCTATAGCACCCCTGTGTATTGGATTTTAAAGTACAGAGAGAGAGTGTTTGAATTAAATTAGTCAGCACAGCATTAGTTAAGTGTCTCTTGTGAGCTTCCTACTGTGAGCAAGCAGGGGACAAACTCCCAGCTGGTTGTGCTTTCTTCCCTACCCAAACTGCTTTTTTATTGTTCTCAGCATGCCAGGTCCCTCGAGGCGGAGTGTGACGTTCTCCAAGGTTTGTTTCAGAGGATTGGTGAATTCCACAACCACAGATGTTTCTTTACCAGCTACCAGTTCACCTTTGGTCTGCAAGATAAGGAAAGGACAATGCACCAGAAACTGATAATAACATACACAGTACAGGCAAGGCAGAAGAACAGAGCGCACAGCAAAATTGCAGGAGGCAAAGAAAGCCTAGTGAGAGCAAAATTGTTGGATGGCACGTTTTTCTACCCATTGTAATTTTCCCTCAAACCACATGGCAGATCAAGAGGCTGGCCCTCATTTCCATAGAAAACTAGAGATCTGTATGTACAGTTCTGGAGCTGAGGGCCCAACTGAGGGTGAGTCCAGCTGATGGGGCCTCTCTTCCAGACTCTGCCCCACTTCTCAGGCTCCCCACCAGCACTGAAGGGATTGCTCAGGACATAAGTTCCAGAAGAGAAGGGCAAGTCTTACTACCCTAAATTAGAAACACCAGGTTACGTGGTTACACCCTCAAAATTGTCATGCCCATCTTCCCCTTGCTTTTGCATTCTCTTCTCGTGCTCTGAAGAGTTTCTAACTTTGCACATGTGCCTTATGGAGGCCTGGAGGCCAGCTTTCCTCCAAACCCTGTGTAAGCAAAAGAGCAGCATATTTTGCATTGGAAAATAGTAAACCTCCAAAGAAATGTGTTTTTAAACAACAGCTACATGCATGGGGATTGGGGGCTCTTTACCCCCCTGGAAATTCAGCATTTATCGCAGAAAATGTGTACTTATTTTGCTCAGGCAAGGGTTTTTATCTTAAGGCTGGCAGATCTTCCAGCCCACTTCATGGTCCATCAACGGATTTAAAGGGCCTTGAGAAAGGTAACTAAGAAAATCAAGTATCTTGTCAATAAATTTAAAGTGGTGCTTTAAGGAAGTATGACATTTGCAAAAAGCTGCATAGGCTCTGTTCTAAGGGATTACTCTGTGCCAAAAACCAATAAAATAACTGGAGTAAAGGAGGAGATACAACTAAGCTCTCAATAGCATTTGGCCGCCTGAATATGCAAAAGGATATCACTGGCATTTTCAGAAGTCTTGGCTCAATTAGGGATCCTATAACCTCTTATTTTCAATCGATCATATAAGATCACTGGGTGTGAATCAAAATCATTCTGAAGTCCCAGACTTGCAGCTGAGACCATGATATGTATTTGCTGCTCTTATTTTTGTAACCTGATCTCAAGGTTAGAATATGGTGTAATTTCCTCAACTCTTGAGTCTGACAATCTCCTTAGACCAACAGACAAAGATCAAAGGTTCATCTAAAGACATAATGGGAGATGCATTTTTTCATTCTTCTCTCTCACTCTCACATCAAGAAATTTGGTCTGCCAATCACATCCACTGAACAAACTGCACAAGAAAACTAAACAGATAAACTATCTCAAATTTCATTAAAAACAATAAATCAAAATTTTGTCTATCAATACCTGCATACACACCACACCCCCACACCTCTAAAAAGCCCAGCTTTTAAAATTTCAGTGTATTTTCATACATCCTAAAGCAACAGAAAAGAGAAAAACTTAATTTTACTGGGAAACATGGGTTTTGGACAACAGTCTATTCCATATGTTAAAAATCCTTTCTTCAGAACAGCAGAGAGGATAAACTATTTTGAAGATGAAAATCTGAGATGATGTAGAAGATGTTCTGTTTAAGTATTGAACTGAAAGAATTCTTTACTTTTAAAATTTGGTTATTGAAGACAGGTATTTGAAATAGAGTTTACTCGTCTTGTTTACCTCCTCTCTGGAATGCTTAGTACCAAAAATATTTTGTTTGAAAATACAATTATCTGATCAGAATATCATGGTATTTCTAACGACCATGAAACATTTTTTGCCAAACTTTGACATAGTCTTGATCCACGTTTCTAAAAAAAGCTTTTTTTGCAGTTGCTACATAAATTATTATGGAAAGCCGAGCACTAGTTCAAATAAATATATAGAAGGGGGAAAAGTTGGATTTCTTTCAAGGTCCTGAATTTTATGGAGCCATATTCATACTTATATAAAGTTTCCTGAATATGTGTTCTGATTTTTTTTTTTTAATATTAGGAAAAAAGCATATTCAAATTCCATCATTCAAAGCAGATGAAGGCTTGGTGCTTTTGAAACTAATGCAATTTATTTGGATGCTCGGTTGTGAATTGAGAAGTTTAAATCACAGTTAAAGAGGCTTGTTAAATTAATCCCAGTTAAATTAAAGTGCCTTGTCTTTGCCATACAACATAGACACCTTGTAGTATCACAGACATTACTCTTCTCCATTTTCATAGGTACCACACCACTGTAGAAACACACTGCAGAAATACTCCAGCTTTCGGGGAGCACTGCTACAGTACATTTAGAGTGGCAGCAAAGCACTGAGGTCCCAAGACATTGCTCTGAATCAGTGCTGCCTGTTCAAGTTTGGAGAAACTTTCCACAATACCTGCGTAAGCTTTCCCAGCAAAATCGCTTCAAAAGCAGTGTTCTTCATTCTTCAGCAAGAAGCCCCTGTTTTGTGTTGCTTTAAACATAATAGACTTTTGAAGTAGTTAAAGAACTTGAGGGACTTGAGTGAGTAATCTCTCTTACCCTTTGAGTTTCTTCAGCTTTCTCAGATCTTTTCCCCTCTTTCCTCCACAGAGATTATCTCAGCTCTTCCCTACCAGTGCTGCTGTCAGCCTCTGTCTTCAATGTAGGGATGCTCAATACACTATAAAATGTAGCTGTGCACCCTCACACTCTCCAGCCAGCCACTGCTCTATAAGGTCCATGTTAGGTGCTGTGATGTGCAATGCGTAAGCACACACACTCCTCCACCCCACAAGTCAATGCAACACCCTTGTAGGGAACACATTCCTTCCACCCCAACCTTGAGCTACCTTGATCCGCAGGGTGGGAATTTCCAGCATTACCGCCTTCTGCACGGCCAGAATCTTCCCCGTTTCATTGATCCGTGCAGTCACAAAGAAATGAAAGGAGGCTTGCTCCAGCAGGTCGCGCATGTACTCGCTCGACTTGATCATAATGTCAAAAGAGGTGGCTGAGGGGAGACACAGGAAAGAAAAAAGGCATCTGAAGCAATCTGATCACTAACTGCTCCTCTCATCATGGCCAGTGCCAATTACATGAGTGCCTTGGAAAAAAGGTGCCTTTTGAGCTAAATAATGGCTTTGATTTTTTTTCCCCCTCAAACTGACTTAATTTATTTACTACACCATTTCCCCTCTAATTTTTCCCTCTTTCCATTTAGACTGTGAGTTTCCAGGGGCAAGGGCTGGGTTTGTGCACAGCCCCTGCCCAGTACCCTCAGCATGGGCCAGGCCACTGTTGAAGGCTTCTAGGTGCTACCACAAAATAAATGAGAAGGAAAGCTGGAAATATGTATCTATTGGGCACAGAGGTCCAAACCAGCTTTTGAGTATCATTCCTGTAAATGTTTGCTCTTTCAATTTACTCCTATTCTAGGGATGCCACCAGAGCAGCAACTGGGGGGTGTGAGCCCATGCAGGTTACCTGGGAGATCATCGCTCTCCAGGACCTGGCTGGATATTTGCTTTTGTTCTACACTGGACTTGCCTGCAAAATTTAGCAAGAAGGTCTTCCTGTCACCACCATGCCCTCCAGAGAGCTTTCACGTGCTCTCTGACAATAATTATTGGAAGGAACAAGTCCCTGTAGGCTAGATAGTTGAGAAGCAGGGAATCATTAATTTTAACTATATTGAACTGCAATTCCCAGGCCAGCAATGGTGTGAGAATGTGATGCAGAGAATCAGACCTGCTAACTAACTGACCAGGCAAAATATATAGACCTGAAGCTCTTCTCTCTATAAACATTCATTACAACCCTAGTAAACACATCAAGATCTCCCATCTGTTACCTATGGTGATTACTGTTATCTGTTTTTTGTATTGTATTTGTGACATGCACTGAAAACACTGAGATAATTGAACTCAGTTGGGTAAATGACATTCACCCCTTCTCGCTCTTTTGATCTGCTCACATCAAAACCAGTTCCTTGATTTGGTTTCAAAGCTATTCCCTTGGTGGCCACCTGACCTGGATTTACTAGGCCAGCCTTAAAATTACTTGATGTGCTCCTGCTCCTTCCCTCTCACTCTTTATCTTGTGTAAAAGAATTTCCTATAATACCCTTAACAGTAAATTATAATTCAGGCAAGGTATTTCTCATCTGAGAAGTAAATAAGTAAATAAATTAGTTACAAACCAGGAGAAATTTACTTTACAATGGAAGAAAAGATAAACTTTCCAGTTTAAAATTAATCACTGCAGGAAAAAAAAAAAATTCCATTATCTTAGCACTGGTTGTGCTGATAAATTGTCAGTACCACTTCCTGCATGTGGGAAAGCCAAGGGAGACACAACACTGAGTTGCCTTATAGTTTTTCAAAAAAATAGAGAAAACTAAATATAACTCTGTAGATCCGAGAGCACCTTTGAAGGCACTGGAATGTTTAAGCTATTCAAATCCTCAAAGATGTTTTCAGCCCACACAATTCCTTTCATCATTATTCTGAAAATAATTCATTCTTTTCCTGTTTGAAAACTTAGCTTGCCTTATGCTTTCAGTATTTTGAAGGCCTTTAATACATCTGTTTAGCATTGTAATTTTTTGTTATATATATATATATATATTTATACACACACACATACTTCTTGACCTGAACAAATCCTGCTTGGGTGCCTCAGAAGGTATCCTCCCATTACATCCCTGACAGATTGTTCTCATGCACTTGCAGATAATCACACTACCTCCTTCACACTGCCCACCTGCTCAGACACTATTCCTGATCCTACATGTACTTCTTTCCAAGGAAAAGGTGAAAAAATTAATGTTCAAATTTCATGTATCACCTTCAGAAATGTGTAATTTCTGAGGAGTTTTTGTCCTGTTGCAGAGAAGAACACCCCACAAGTTGATAACTGTAGATTAGATATAAGCAAATCCCCACCTTGAAAAGTGGGAATAACTTTAAAAATGTCTCATTGTCGAGAAGCAGTGATAGGGACATACTCTTGCCATACATACATAAACATCCATGTTCTGTTCTTTCAGGTGCCTCTCCCCAGTCTGCATTCACTCACCATTGCTCAATTAGGAGTTTCCAGCACTATTTAAAGAAGCTTTTTTCTTAGCATTTACTTAAATTAGAAGAATATAACTATAATGCTCAGTGATGTTTAAAAATCTGTTAATTTCATTTCTTGCAGAGAGGAGCCAGGTGATCCTGAAAGCACTGCAGAAACTGTATTTTAGGTAGTAATACCCTACACAGACCTTTGATACAAGAGCAGACATTAATAAGTCCTGTAACCATGCACAAATCACAGCCAGAAAATGTAGCAGACATTTCTCCTACAAGATGACTGAATTTTCTCTCATCAAAGAAGTGGCACAGAATTTAGACCAAGACTATTGAAACTGATTTTTTTTTTGCTGTACCTGTTCAAGTCTCCAAAATTTTGCAGTGTTTCAGATTAGACGTTTAGTAACTGATGTAAGTCACTATAAGTCCTCACACTGTGTTTTGATAGCATATATTGGAACAATCCAATTTCATTTCCAGGCCCCCTGCAAATGATCCACAGAGCGAGAAAGAATCAGCAAGTAGCTCTCAGGGCTTTGTTACAAGCTGGAGGTAGAAGTTTTATTAACCTTCACAAGAAGATCTTTATCAGTGGACTTCTACTTTCTGCAGAATAATGAGCTCCAAATAAAATGCACCACTTCAGATGACGTTCAAAGTGAGGAGGAAAGCAGAGGAATTTTTTTGTGACCTGATGGGAACTGTGGTTCCACGGAGGCTTCTCACTGAGACAAAACTAGTTCTCTTGGAAGATAGAGGGTTCACAGTGTCTCTTGAGCTGGGATGAGGTAGAGAAGATAGAAAGCTCAGAGGTCAGCCAGGACTGCTGTAATCCAGCAGCAGACCCTGTTCAGGAGGCCCATCCTTTGGGTTCCCAAATTCCAGCCACTCTTCCTGCACTCAGAAAGATTGATTTGCCCAGTAGCAGTGTCTAGAAGGCAAAGTCATGGCTGCTGACTCTCTCAGCAGGGAACTCAAGTGAAGGATCCTCTACTTCATCTCTGTAAGTGGACATGGTCATGACTTTTGCTGAGCTGGCAGCACTGACCAAGGACACCAAGGACACAGGCCTGTCAGGAGAACAAGTGACTGGCAATCGCTTGTTGCTAGAGCCTGCTAGGTAGCATTTGGAAGTACAGCTGGTCCTAAACACCTGTTGCAATGGCTAACAGGAAATAGATTATGTCCAAGTTTAAAAAGGAGAACATCCCCCTTCCCTACTTTGAGCAGTACCAAAACCTGCCCACAGCCTCCTGAGCTGGTCTGCCAGGAACTGCTTCTCTCATGAGAAGTGAGAGGCAGGATCTCCCTACTGTATTCCAGAGGGCACTATGAAAAGTAAATGCTGCATCTGTAAAGATAATTCACCTTTGGGGCTCCTGCCCAGCTGACAAATGTCCCTGCTCTATCACGACACATTCTCATTACATATAAACTTTTTAGGTCACTGTAAATATGAAATCCTGAACCACACAGTCCTCCAAAGCAAGACATTCACTTGAATCTGCTCAGAACTTGTCAGCTTCTACCAGGTAAGAAAAAAATACACCCTTTTGTCTCTGTACATGACACCCTGTGGAACCAGATCTTCCCCTTCACTTGCTAAAATGCTGCTAGGAAAACAAAGGAATTCAAAGGAAAAACAATACCTTGCAGCTTAATACCTGTGCTCCTTTGATTTCTTTTTGCACTAAAAAAGAAAAATTAACAATTCCCAGACATGCAGCTTGGTGTAAAAGAGCATTATGCAGGAAGAAAACAGCCTCAGCTTTAAATGATCCTGGGATCAAGTCCAGGGTAGGGAGGGGATCCTTCTGATACCCAATGGAATATTCCTACCCCGAGCTGCTAGAATTGGCTCTACCCAGTGGAAACACTGGTGAAAACTAATAACACAGAAAACAACTATGCAAGACTTACATGACGAGGGTTCCAGTTTTGCACTGAAAGAGTGTTTCTTGAATTCACTTCTTGTGACTCCTGTATAAAACACTATGTTGCCCGAAAAGTAGGTAGTTGCAGTGTAGGAGTTGCGACTCTTGTTCCTGAAAGTTATAGTGACTTTAAAGTCATTGCCAAGGACTGCCTTTTGCGCTTGGAAGTCCATGTCAACATCTGTCTGTGGCTGGTAGGTGGTGTCTTGGATACTTTGTTTTTTAACACCATACATCACAGCAGTCTCAAGAGCCAGCCTCTCCTCATCTGAGCCTAGGAACGAATGAAAACCAGACTTAGCAAAGAAACAGAAGTGCAGAATTAGCCCACCTACTGATCATAAAGGTTTGTCTTCCACAGTTTGTAGTAGCTGAAATAAACAAATGAGGACAGTGAACTCTCATGGGATAACATTAACAGTGGGGTAACTTCACAGCTACCAAGGGAGTTGGTGTTAAAGCCATATCAGACAAACTGATGTAGCTGAATTCTTATCAATGCACTGGTTAGCTCTGTGTGAACATCGGGCCTGAACAAGAAATGTATAAACATCTGTACAGAAAGCCTTGAATTGTTTTGAATGCTTTGAGTTGCTCCGTGACTGGCCTTTATTCTCACTACAACTTACTTAGGCTAAAGCATTTCAGAGTAGTAAAGTTTGTGCTTTGCTTGTGCCTTATGATCTACAGTGTTTCTGGGATGGAGTTACAAATAAGGAATTCCAGAGAGCACTTTGGCAGCTTTTCATGAAACTCCCTCAGTGACAGAGGTTTCCAAGTCATCATCCAGGATTTGACTGAGATACGTCTATGTCCATATGGCCCCAGCTCATTTCAGGTTACCTTCTCGGAACTTGTACTCTTCAGTAATGTCCATCATTCCATCACCTCCAATTTCCTTGGTCACAATCAACTGCCCAATTCGGGTCGTGTCAATGTTTTCTACCACTTGGGTTCCATTTTTCTCCATTCTTGTGTAGAAAATGTCACTATTCACCTATGAAATTAAATGAAAGAAGATTGAGATATATGGAAGTAGGGAGAGGAAGAGGAGTCAGCCTAACCCCCCCAAAATAATGACACATTGATTTGAAGTCCCACTAATTACTCACATCTACATTTCATGTTTAAAATTAGTCAAATTAGTTGTATGCTGAAATGCATGTTACTATTCACAGCTCCAGAACTACAGAGTGTAAACTTTACAAGGCTACAGAGAGGTCATTCAAATTTAAGGAACACTACTACACATTTCTTGTACCAAAAAGCTTTAGAAATAGAGAGGAGAATGCTTAATAGCTAAAATATCTTCATTCTTTTCTGTCCTAAACCATTTACAATTCAATTAGAGAGAAACATGTCCTGCAGTGTTGCAATTCTGGGCATGCCTCCTCTGGTGATGCAAGAGGTTAAACCTCCAGACCAGGCTCTCTGTCTCCTTATTGAGATATTTCCCTCTCTGATCTGTCAGTCAAATCACCCACGTGAGGTCTCCATGACTCACAGCAGCCAAAAGGAATGTGGTGAGCAGAAAGAATGAGCAGCTAGAGCTAGCGACCCATTCAGCATAGCTGAATCTTGGAAAAATGGCTACAGCCTGAAGATTCAATGAAGTCAGAGCAGCTTTTTCTTATTATTACAATGGAGAGGAGAGAGTAGAGAAATCTCTGTCATTCATTAGAGCCATATCACACCTGCTGGCATGTCAAAACATAAGGATGAGATTGTTCTGTCACATGAAGTATACATGAAGTAACTTCTCAATCCATAAATTGAAGTGGAGCCCTATCTTCTGTCTCACTATGGTCTCACTGATATCACTCACTGCAGTAAAAATTTTCACATATGTACCTCAGCATAGACAAAAGGAGCATCAAATTGGAAGCAAACGTGACCATGTTTGATGGCTTGAACTGAGGCTGGACCACATCTGTACATACCTATGGGGAGAAGAGAGACAAAGTGAGAGACTAAATAAATTAAAAACATGTAAAAATATTATGTTTTCTCAAAAAAAAAAAAATTATTGGGATTTGATGAAATCTTAATAGTTTACAGGAACTGCTGATCAAGGAGCAAAAAGCTTAATTTTGTTACCAGCCCTGTAGATAACACAGACTCAGATCTGGAGCAACCTGGTGGTTCAGTACCTTTAATGGCACTATAACATCCACTGTAGGTCTCAAGCACAGCTTGAGAAATACAGTTACAGCTGGGTTTGGTTAAAACAGATAATTTTGGGAGGAGTCAGGTACATCACAGGCTAAACAAATTTGCAACAAATTTGAAAAGATTGTATTTTAAGGGCTGGGAAATTAAAGACTGGAAAGAAAGACCAGTGATTTTTTTTTTCTCCTGTCTACTGCCTGCTTATGTGGTTCAGTTAGGGCTGCATAAAGTAAAGGAGAATTAATCTGATCAGGCTCCTATATAGGTACTCCAAAATGTGAGAAGCCATCTTTGGCAACAGGATCACATCTCTTCAGTACCAAGCAGGACCTTTCTCATGCAGGATTTTGTGTTCCAGAGCATCATGAGCAGTCTTATAATAAGGACAGATTTATTTTAGAGTTTGGAGCAGATCAGGAGAAGGCCCTGAGGTGAGTGTGGTTATTTGGCTCAAGAAGTTACCACTGGCCTTATGGTGCCACTGGCTCAGCTATCGTCAGCTCATTGTTTGAAACAGAGATCCCAAACACTAGAAAGTGAACTAAGGAGGACTTCGAGCAATATTACCATCACTGGTTTCTTGAGGTGTCCCATCAACAACCTGCCATCCTCCGAAGCCAACAGGAAGGTCAGGTCTGGTCATCCAAGCTTCGTTCCAGCAATGATAATTCCTTAGACGAGAGATGAGACCAATATATTAAATTCTTGGAAATAAGCACACAGACCAAAACAATTCCTGTGTATTTATGTCCTGGCATTGCTTCAATAACACTGTTTGTCAGTTCACGGATAGAAATGTTGACTCCTTAAAAAGAACAGATTTTTAGGTCTGTAAGTTTACTACCTAGCTGTTAAAATCTGAAAGCCACAATCCTTCCTTGTAGTTTCTTGACTGAAAGTTGAAGAAGGTTTTTTGATTGTTCTAATATGTTCTGAGTGTAAATGTCTTAGAAGATATGCCAGTGTTTGGAAATTGCTGGGGTATATGAAAACTACACAAACTAGAATCCCTTTCCAGCCAGACACCTCCACTTCTGCCTGCTAAAGCAAACTTTGAACCTTCAAGCCAATGAAAGATGGTCTGCTTTATAATTATTCGGACTGAAGCTTTGGCATCTCTTATGAAGAGATTCAGGATCAACTCTGCACATACAGTGTGTAGTTTTGTTTCCATGGCTCAAAACCAGCATGCTTTGCTGGCTTCCATGCTGGTTGAGAAAAAGAACCTGCACAGCCTTTCTAAAACTATCTTCAATGTAGATTTCTTATAAGTTTTTTCCCATGTGTCAGGCATGATGTCAGATCTCCTAAAACACACATCCTTTCCTAAAACCTACCTACAATCACTGTGGGCCAACTTGGATCTTTAGGGCCCAGGACCATGACCCCAATTATAAAATTCTGAGAGTAGTTCATCTAGGTGCTCAGGGTTAAAATGTTCTCACCTAGCTGGATGCTCAGGAGAATTAAAAAAACAGCACAGCACCATCACAGTTTGCCCTGGGTGTTTCAAATATAAACAGAAAAGATGGACAGGTGTTGTAACTTCCAGCAATGCTACTGAGGTTCAAGGGAAAGCACAAACAAGAAAAAAGAGATGATCTGGAAAAAGGATATCTCAGTAAGGCCAGCAAAGTGTTTGAATTTCATTACTGCAAAAAAATAAAAGAAGGAAAGAGTACAGAAAGGGGCAATTTTGCTTGCAAATTATACATATCCTACAGCAGATTTGAATAAACTTACATCTGTGCAGCTGCTGATATAGCCTCTAGTACACGCAATGATATTAGCAACCAAAATGGGGATTGTTAAACTCTGACCATTCCATTAATAATAGGTGAAAACCAGCTATGGAGCAGAGTCAGAAGGATCTGAAACTTGTCTAACAAGACATTTCAAAGTGGAAATGAAAGCTTGGATCAGGGTAAAACTTGTCAGTTAGGAGAGTTAATGAAGCAGCACTACAGAAAAAGGAATTATTCAAGGAAAATGACGCACACTCAGAGAATTTTTGATGCTGCTGAGTAGTCAGCGCTGAATCATGCTCACAGAACTTTGCTGAGGGCTACCTGAGAATGGGGACACCCTTCATGGAAGGTGGGTGTTTGCAAACTGCTATGCCAATATATGAGAAAGACAATCCCTGCCCTGAAGCCTTCTCTGGTTCACTTTGAATCAAAGTCGGATGTGTCACTGGCTTTGCATTCTGCGAAAGAAGAACCTGAAGAGCAGGCAAAAGGAAAGGATGATAAAAACAAGGCTGGGAGTGGGGTAACAGTGTGGAAAATGGCAGATCTAGTCTAATTATTTGATTAGGCAAAACAGTTTTTCTATATTTTTTTCTGTATTTGTCTTAGGGATAGGACCTTTCTTTCTGGTTTCTATTGGTGTAATGTGGACACAACAGGATGGCAATTTTTTAGTTCTGCCTCCATGCAAATAACAAATACACATAAGGATATAGAATCTGAATGGACAGAAAGACAATGCCTGTAGAGCAGTGAGCATTAAGAAAAGGAGGATGAGGGAAACATTTGCCTTTCCAAAGGCAGCAGAAACCTCCCTGTAGAAGTGAGTGTCGCTGAGGAGCTGATTCTGTGGCCATAATTTGTTGAACTGATCCTATAATTGTTGTATTCTACAGCAAGCCTGAGACATTAAAGAAAGCAAGAATGGCAATAGAGATCAATGTAGTGACCATTAAATATTTACAGAGATAATTACAGATAGACTAAACAAAGCAATGGGGAAATTAATAAAAGATGACCAGGCGGGTTTTATGCCTGGAAGACAATTCAGGAATGGTAGTTCGTATTGCTTATGGGACAGGTAGATGCTGGAAGCAGCTGCTGCCCTTTTATGAGTTAACAAGTTCAGGCATTGAGGTTGAGAGGGATTGCTAGGGTCAGGCACTGATAATATTGTTGAGAAATTAGAGCAAAGTGATCTGGAACTAAGTGGGAGAGCAGAGGTCTCAGAAGGGCTTTCTCTACAGGGCTGGACATGGTTGAACTCCCAAGGGGTTGGGTGACATCAAGAAAATTTCTGCTGAGATGCTGATGTTGATCTGCTTGGACCTCACAGTAGGAGTGAGTCTTGATTCCCATCCAAGGGAAATATTCTTTAAGTGTCTTTATATCATCATCAAGAAAGACAAGGGAACAGACAGTACTGATGGCCCCAAATCCGGCCAGATTTATAAAAATAACTTTTTGCAAAGTCTGTGTAATTTTGTATTTGTGTTTTGTTTGTGGTGGTGTTGTTTCCTATCCTGAGGGAGAAGACAATCTTTAATAAAAATAAATAAATGTCAGATAACATTCAGAGGGAGCCCCACACTCAGAGATTGATTGGACTAAAAATCCTGGCTCCAAGTATCCCTGAAGTCTAGAGTATTTAAGACCTGAAGACAGATCAGCTCCAGCAGTACAAGGCTAGAGTACAATAGAAATGATATATTAGTAAAGAAAAAGAGCTTTGCTTCCAGTTCGTAAGAGATTATAAATAAAAGTGAGAAATGCATTTTAAAAAATCATTATAAATACCCTGAGCTTGTCCTCTTAAAAAAAGAAATAAAAGAGGCATTAAAAATAAAATCAGGGTTAAGACACAAGTCATTAGAAGGCAGCATGTGGGCTACCAAGGAGTGTTACAGTGTAATGAAAAGAAAGGACACAGAGGAGAAATGAAAAGAAGTGTATATATTAAGTCATGCCCAAAGGGTTATGTGCACCATGTACTAATAAATGCACTGGGAGGATAAAAGGATGAACAAAGCAGTCAAAAAACTTATCAAGCCGAGGAAAAGCAATGTAGGCTGGAAGGATGAAATACTAGTGTAAAATTGCATGTGGATTTCATTGGGTCTAGGATGATTTTGGATGATCTGACCCTGTCCCAAAAGAATGCAGGAGAAAAGAGATTAAATTAAGAAGTCTTGGGAAACAGCTGAGAAAAATAGAGGTAGGGAAGTAAAAGGAAGTGTCAAAAGGTGGTGGGATGTATTTCATAGGTCAGGTTAGGAGAAGGAGAGCAGGGATGAGACAGTGAAAATTGTAAAACATAGCAATGATCCATTGCTGGGTGTGTATGGATTGTGTGCTGAGGATCCCAGTCGCTGGCTCTTGTTTCACATCTGTTATAACAGGCACAGGAGGTTTCAGAAGACTTCTCCTTTACAGCTCTGTGAGCCGTAAAAGGACCAGCCCCACGAGACATGCTGAGTCCTTCTGTCTCACAGACAGCAAGCAAAACTGCCCAAGGATACTAACAGGAGGCAACAAGGCAAATAGCAGGACCACAGCTCTGGATCTCAGGAGAGTAGGCTTCAACCTGTTTAAGGTCCTGCTTGGAAGCATCCCATGGGAGGCAGTTCTGATTAGAAGATGGATGCACAGGAGCTGGATGTTTTTCAAGAGTCACCTCCTTCAGACTTAAGAATGGTTCATCTTTGTGTGCAGGATATCAACCAAAAAGTGTCACAAGTCCACAGGGTTGTCCCAATTAAACTCCAACATAAAAAAAAAAAAAAAAAATGTGTTTAAGAAAGAGGCGGGGAGAGGGGACAGGTAACCAGGAGGTAAACAGAGCCACTGTCTGAGCATGCAGGCACAGGTATAGGAAAGCCAGAACGGGGCAAAAAAAGTATGTCAAGGGACGTGAAGAGCAGCAGGAAGTGCAAGCAAATCAGTGTCAAAAGGAAGCCTATGGAATGTGGCTCTGCTGTTGAACACAGCAGGCAACCTGGTGAAAAAGGATTAGGAGAAGGCATTCAATGTTTTCTTTGACTTGGTTTTTACTGCTAAGGTTTGGCCTCAGGAATCACAGCCCATGAGACCAGTGTGGAGGTTTGGAACAATGAAAACTGGACAAGTAACAAGATAGAGAACAGTTAAACAAACTGAATACACAGAAGTCCAATCAGTCTGATGGGAAATATGAGGTTATCTGATGAAAAATGCTGAGGGAGCTTGCCAGTGTCACTGTAAGACCGCTCATATCTATCTTCAAAAGATCATGGTAATTGGAGGAAGTTCCTGCAGACTGGGGGAAATTAAATATTGCTCTATTCTTCAAGAGAGAGGAGTATCCAGGGAGAGAGAGACTTGTCAGCTTCCCTTTGATCTCTAGGAAGGTTATAGAGCAAGTTCTTCTGGAAAACATTTCCAAACTTATTAAGGACTAGGTGATTGGCAGTAGTCAGCACGGATTTACAAGCAGCCAGCTGTGCCTGACAAACCTGAGAGCCTTTTCTGATGAAACGAGTGACTGAAAGGACAAAGGGGAGACCACTGCATGGGGGCTGGTCCTTTTGACTTTAGTGCCATCTCCCAGAACATCCTCACAGACAAACCTTTGAAGTATAGACTAGACAAAAGGACAGCCAGATATATTGAAAACTGGCTGAATTGCTGGGATCAGAGGGTTGTGATCAGTAGTGATCACCCCAGTTGAAGCTCAGTCATTAGTTGTGTACCCCAGGGGTCAATATTGGGTCTGACACCGTTTAATAGATTCATTATTACCTGGATTACGAGACCCCCTGTACCTTCAGCAAGTTTGCTGATAAAGAAAACTGGAAGGAATAGCTGATACAACATAGACTGTACACAAGGAAAAACTAAGGCAGCTGGGACTGCTCAGTCTGAAAAGGGAAGGCTGAGTAGGATCTTATCATGTGTATAAATTCCTGGTTGGGGAATTGAGGGAAATAAGACAGAGCCAGAGTCTTCTCAGTAGCCCAAGGACAGAACAAAAAGCAATGGGCACATACTGAAACACAGAAAAATCTGTGTGAAGATCAGGAAACACTTTCTTACTGTGAAAATGGTTGAGCACTGGCACAAGTTTCCCAGAGAAGATGTGAGGTGCCCATCCTTAGAGATACTCAAAGCCCAACTGGACACAGACCCGAGCAACCTGCTCTAGCTGATGGTGCTTTGAGCTGCAAGGTTGGGTGACTTCCAAGGGTCCCTTCTAGTCTCAGCTACTCTGTCTTGCTGTGACACAAGCGTCACATGTAAATGAACCTGCTCTCCTTAGATTTCCTCTTGAATATGGAAATCACATAAAAGATGCCACAGCAACAGGTTCAGTCACTTCCTCCACCACATAGTGGGTTTATTGCAGTTTTAATACAAAGTCTTCCAGAGATTAAGTTATTAATGAAACATGCTGATGAGCTGCTATGCTAATGAGTTGAAGATCTCATTGACACAAGTCAGGTATATTAATGTTGAATAGGACAAGTATCTCCTGAATATAGGAATGTAGAGGTCACATTCATTTCTTCACTCTGAGGAGGAGAGGCTTGAGGGCCAAAATCCCACACAGAGCATATAATCAATATATGCTACACTTCTCCTGTCAGACAGAAGACAGTAAGAGTTTGAAGAGCCAGTTAGAGGATTGCCTTCTCAAAAAGAATGTATAAACTCCTCTTGACCCTAGGGAGTTTCCTTTTTTTATAAATCTGGTGATAGCATTTCAGTATCTTTTATGGTACCTTGACTTGTTTCTTTTTCAGCTTAACAGGGTTTGTTTTGGAAAGCACCTCTTTGCAACAATGACTTTGTGCACACAATGTAAAACCAGTCTACAGATATGGAAACTGGGCACAAGCAGATCAAAAAGGGTGTTTTTTCGGTATTGAGGTAACAATTGGAGCCTGGCTCCAGAAGGATGGAAATACCCATCCTATCCCCTTCCATTTTTAGAAAAACTGGTCCCTAGGGAATACAAGCATATTCCAGCTCTCCTGTGTGCTTAAATGAGCACTGTATGGGAATATTAATAGCAGGATTCCCCAGGCGTTGCCTGTTTACACCACAAGTCTTCATATTAGTCAGCCTACCAACCATCTATTCATTCTGTTTCACATAAGCCAGCAGTGTTCTTCAATGCACAGAGAAATAAACACAATACAGGCACTGTCATCATGTTTTTTACTACTTAGATCATTGACACATTAAAGGCATTTTCCAGGACTCACCAGACAGAATCTTTTGTAAGTCTGGTGTCCACTTTTCCTTCGTCATCCAGAAAGAAGTCCATCCGTAAATTGGCATTGTTATCATGGGCAGAAGAGTAGTTGGTAATGAGTCTTGCAGGTATTCCCAAGCATCTCAGAACTGCGGCAAAGACAGAAGTGTGATGAGAAAGACAAATATGGAGACGGCATTCATGGATGACAAGGTGAGAGGACAGAAATAGTAATAACCAGAATAAAATGGGAAAACAGCCAAATCAACCCAAATAATTCCTTCTCTCTGATTTATATTGTACTTGTTAAATATTTGATTTGGTCTCAAAATTATGAGCATTAAAAACAAACATTGGTACAAGGGTTATAACCAAAGCATCTGATTACCAATAGTTTAAAAACAGCTTTGCATAGTGACCACATGGTGGAATTTCAGGTCAAATCTGGGTGCAATGGGTCAGCTGCATGACCAAATGTGATACAAAGGAAAATAAGTTTGAGCTTGCAAGAGATACACAATATATTAGGTCTCTTAGTAACTTTGGAGAATTATGAGACTATGCTAAAAAGAAAATTAATAAAAAGTATCTCATTTTAAGGAGTTTTTATTTGGAGTTGTCCTGTTTGATGTCTGCTGTCAGATGGGATCTGGAGAACACAAAGAATAAAGTAGAAAATTACTGTTAACAATGGGGAAAAGCTGCATTATTTGCACCTGAAATGATAAGGTTTGAGAATCTGAATAAAATGTATTACATAATTTATATTGCCTGCCAAGTAACAGCATTTTGTAGTCAATAGTCCCTTCTTTCATTAAGACTTTAAAAGGAGGATCAAAAAAAATAAGCCCCTAGCCTTAACTCTCACACCATCACAAAATAGCACTGATGACCCTTCTTACCATTTGACAAGTGGTAAATTCAAGAGATGTGGAAAAACTATGGAAATGCTACAGCTATGTCCATAATCTGCAACAGTGCATCAATAGGATTCTGTGTTTGTTGTGTACCCTGGCAGATAAATTGGCATGGAGCACAACCCCAGGCTCGGGGAATGGCTCTGTGGGGTGACACATCATCTCAGCTACTCCAGATTACACACTTTGTCTCAGACAGAAAAAGGTCCTGACTTTAAATTTAGGAGCCAACATGGTTCTGCAGAAAAGAGAAGGTGAGAGGTGTTTGGTGGTTGATGGGGTTTGTTTTGTTTTTTTTGGGGTTTTGTTTGTTTGGGGTTTTTTGGGGTTTGTTTGGTTGTTTTTTGGTTTTTTTTTTAGTTTTTTGTTTTGAGTTTTTTAAAAATCTTTTTTGTTGGGGTTTTTTTTCCGTTTTTTGGTTGGTATTTTGGTGGCCATGATGGCAGTGGTTTTTGGTTTGGGGTGGATTTTTGTGGGGTTTTGTGGTTTTTTTTTAAGGGAAAATGTTTTTATTGAAAATCCTATTTAAAAATAGTTCCAATGCTGCAGAGCTGAACAGCCCTGCTGCTACTGCTGGGTTTTGTATATTCATTACTGTCACTACTGTGACTCCCAACAAAGTGTAACACTGCACATTCCTTTCAAGTTCCTGGATGAAAAATTACCTGGATGCATCCAATACCATATGTACCTATTGATTAAACTTAATTCAAGTGCCCTCCCAGGCTTCCAGCACATGAGCCATCAGGGCTCATTGGAAATAATTTGTCTGACAATTTCAAGATTAATGACCATTTTTTGGAATGTTTTAGCATTTTTAACAGATGAGTATCTGGAGTGTACAATATAGTGACCTTGGAAAGCTGGACTGGTCACAATGATAAAACATTGACAGATGAGAGACCTCAAAACAACCCTGAGAGTTGCACATGATTGTTTGGACCTTCGCTGTCCCCTGTGCAGTGGTCAGCAGCTGGATTATCGGTGGCTATCATCAGATCAGCCAATACTGGACAATATTTTCATTTCATAATGTTCAACAAACTTTATACTTGCAGTGCAAAGTGCCAGGTCTCTGACTTGACTAACTTAGTCAGCAAACCAAGCCAAGTTTTGCCCCAGATAAACACGCCTCTCCCTTTAACACAGCAGGCTCCAGGCTCTGCTGCATCGCCCCAGTTTCACAGTGGCCTGCAGGCAAATTATTGCGTAGTGGTGATTCAGGGCAAGTGTGGGGGGAAGGTGGGAGAACTGGTGTGTGTGTCTGTCTGTGATCTAGGGAAATCCAGATAAGGGAACGGGCAGAGAAGACAAAGTGGCCCACGGAGTCCACTGCAAGGAATTGCATCCATAAGAAACATTCGCATGAACTTTTTCAAACCCACGGTGTGAGGCTCAACATAACCAGGCAGCGTGCACTTGCAGCCCAGAAAGCCAACAGCATCCTGGGCTGCATCCAAAGCAGTAGAGCAAGGGAGGGGATTCTGTCCGTCTGCTCTGCTCTGCTGAGACCCCACTCCGTGAGCTGCCTCCAGCTCTGGGGTCCCCAGCATAGGAAGGACATGGACCTGTTGGAATAACTCCATAAGAGGCCACAAAGTGTGTTCCTGTGCATAAGCAGATGATGTTGTTAGAAAGTGCTAGACAGTCAAAATATGGGACCAATCCAATGCTGCTTTCCCCACTGTTTTTTATGACATGCAACATTCTGTTTACTGCAACACTAGAACTCCAGTTTGACCAAATGTGTTTAGACTTAACCTTGTAGTGCTAGACAATTCATAAACTAGGCCATCATTTATTTTCTCCATTCTTCTGGCTCATGAACGCCACATAAAACGTTAACAGTGCTCAGTTAACAGGTGCAGGGACAGTGCACCTCTATTTTTCTGAGAGCGATACTCAGTAGTAAGATTTGGCCTTTCTGGAGCAGAAACACTATCACATATCCCATATTGAGTAGTTATTTAATCTTTTAGGTCTGGACAACAAGCACGCTGTCTAAGAATTCTTGACAGAGATGTGGACTGTGCTGAAGGGGTCAACTTTCTTTCACACAAACTCACCCTCATGAGTCACTGAGTACACTTCTCTGAACAATAAATAGTTAACAGATTTGTGAGGAAGAGCAGCTGACCTGAAAGACACGCCAGAAGTTTTTTTAAAGACCACCTATTTTAGCCATGTATTTTTAAGTATCTCTACTATTTACTCCTGAACAGCATAGAACTAAGAAGTATTTTAGTTGGTTTTACCAAAAAACTCTGTTAAGCAGGAGCCACATAGCAGCTTGGAGCTTTTCTCACTGATACCTACACGTGTTGAAGACACCAGCGAAAACCCAGCACTGGCCATATCGGACAGGTTGCTTAGAACTGTAATACTCCAAGAGAATGTCCACACTTCCCGTCCAGGCTGAAGGTGCAACACCATAATCGTACGAATTGTTCCAGGATCCAGCAATCACACCATCTTCATCCCTGGAGTTAATCTAAAATCAAAGGAAAGGAGCATTAGATGTGTCAGAGACTGAATAACATAAAGCTGTTTAACTCAGCAAACCGAAAGGATTAAAGAGAGTGAATATAGCCAAGCTTAGGCTAGAAAGTAAGACAGAAGTGTTTCATTGTGAAGGTAGGGGTATAAATAGGACAATCTTGTTAAGGGCCATGTTTTCTCCATCACTGAACAATTCTGAATGAAGGTCAAACACTTAAAAATAAATCTGAAATTAAATCACCACACTGGGTATCCATGTTGCCAGTTAATAAGTTTTATTAACATTAAACATGCTTATTGTTGTGTATTTTTAGTAAACACAATCAGTTATATACTGGTAAGCAAGTCTCAGAAGTACTCAGAAGCTGTACTCTTTCCATCATCTGTTTCTCTATCTATATCAGCCCAGAGATTTTAATAAAATCTCTTCTGATTTACAACAGACTGAGAGGAGAACCAGTCCAATGTTATTTTCAGAGTAGAAACAAATTTCTTTGGTCTGGCCCACATGAAAACAAGAAGGAATTTGCTGTGTAAGTTTTCCTCTGGTAAGATTATACAAAGCAAAGAGTTTTGCTGACTAATGGCTGTGCTGATAGGCATTAATGAGCAATACTTCTCCTAGCTGCAATTTGAACCAAACCAGTTGAGGCTGTGCAAAAAGCTCATTCACGCTGTACCTTTTAATTATGCTAATGTGGAACAGCTACACACCAGCCAAATAAATCACAATTCTCATTTAAAAGCTTTTGGCTGCATTAACTACTCTTTTATAATTAGAAAATCGACTTCTTGTGAACTCTAGGACTTAACTGAGATAAGTATTCAGCGTCATAACCAACGGGTTAAGAGGTCGTGCCCATCTCACTGGTGTAGGAAACAAGCCAAGAAAAGAATCACTTCAAGGACAGGACAGCATGTTGATCTTCACTCTCTGCTCTGACTGTAATGAGTGGAAGAAGAGAGGGACTCCACCTGCTCTGCCATGCCAGAAAGCCTCAGAAGGATTCCAGCATGGGGGGCCACGTCTTCAGACAAGCTCAACTCTACCACATTTCAACTTGAGCAAGAATGAGGTTAAGTAACACAGGTGGGATTTCAGCATCTCTTGCCCACTTCTTACTCAGGTCCAGATTTCAATGACCAAATCCCCTACCCAGTTATGGCCCAATTCTGCAGATTAGCCCTAAAGTCCATCGAGTCCTGGATTTTCAATGGTGAACTCCTCCATTTCTCTAAAATGTTGAGTGGCTCAAAACCTGACTAATATCCAAGCCCTATTTGGATTCATAAACTTTGTTCAATTCTGTCCTGAGGACTTCCACAGTCCTTACATATGGGACTTTTGCATCTACTAGTTCAGGGATGAGGAAACCACATTTGATTCTTTCTTCTATCCAAAGGTCCAAAACTGTATTTCTAATGTCTGGGATGAAAGAACTAACTAAAATGTCAAAAGACAAAGAGAAGTGGAGAGAGAATACTTCATGCTGAAGCTATTCTATTTAACATGCAAGACTAAGAGGCTGAAGATTCCACTTCAATGTCTTCTAAGACAAAGAGCTCATTTTCTTAAAGCCTGGGCAAATGCTATAACAAATGGGTTAAAGAATCATCTATCTCCAGCAGCCAAGTCTTGTGGACAGTCTATTTTAGTAGCTGGCTCAGGAAAACATCTAATTACTCTAGCTCAATGACTAGAGTATTATTCTGGAAAGCAGAAAGCATCATCTAATAAGGCAAAAGAGAGGACTCAGCCTCTGTCTTCCACAACCTGGATGAGTCTAGCATCTTGAATACTAGGGATGGGACTACTCTTTTACCCATAGCATGATTCCTGGTGCCTGGCAACTGGAAAGAATGTAGGTCTTGATAGTCTTCTCAGTTATTTTAGGCACTTTTATTCTGATTGGGGTATGTTTTGTGGACCTCATGTTACAGAGGACAGTTCCCACAGTGTTTTCCTCTGGGGCCAAAGCAGCCCACTTATATAACTGCTCTCAGCCTGATTAGGTCATCTGGGGCTTGGATCAGACATAACATGCACCACTGCAGTGTTCTAAGACCCCACTGAGGTTAGCACTGGAGTCCACATAAAGTCCCTCAGTTCCCCATCCAAAATTCCACCCATCACGCCATTGTATTGTCCATAGAAGAAACAGCTTCCTCAATTATATTAGCTACTGGAAAAGGAGCACATTGTCACATAAGAAACACTTATGCCTGGAGTGCAATGTCTAAAAGTGGCTTTCCCACCAGTGAGGCACAATTCTCAGGAAAAGGCAATAAGCCAACAGCAGTTGCTTGAACTTTAGTGGAGAGAAATAAAGTGTCAGTCCCCAGAATGGACAATTGTCAGAATGGACAACTGATGTGTTGTGTGTTGTAGAGAGCATGTCAGGGCAAGAGGGCCAGTTAAATCAGCCCAGCTTTGATTTATGAGTCCCTTCTGACACATACTAGGCATCCATTACATACCACTGCTGAGGCAACACGGCAGATTTTGATTGGGTTTCCACGACCAGAGAGCTCCAGTTCTGCCTTGTCCATCAGGAACAGGCAAGCATCCAGAACATTTTCTTCAAACTAGATAAAAGAAAATAAAAAGGGACACAGGGGAAAAATTGACTCACTTTTTATTCTGGAAAGAACAGGCAAAGCTATTTTTCTCTGTTGTTGTAATTGATGATCAGTTTCAAAATCAGCTGGTCACATCAAAACTCTGTGTTCAACAATAGAAATTTTCGTCTGGAATAATCACCCATATGTGGGAAAAAAAATAAAAATGTGAGAGTCTGTGAGGGAAGAGAGTGTAATTTTCAATTCAATCTCAGTCCAGTTTCCAGAAGGTTGAAATGACAACACAGACGTTCTGACAGGACATGGAATTTTTAAGTGCTAGCAAGTATATAAGAGGAGGGTATATAATAATAACTACAAGAAGCTTGTCTACTTGTAAGGGACTTTATGTCCTTCACAGATTCCAGACCTACTAATTCCAGGGCTTCTCCAACACAGCCGGTGCATTGCTGGGAACTTGAACAATATGTGGTTTGCAAGTGGTAATTTGAAGACATTTGTATTTCAAAGTTATTTTTAAAATCTGTTTTAAATTGACAAGCCAAAAGCTTATTATATAGATTAATCCTGGTCTAAAAAATTTAGACATCAAAAACACCAAGTGACCTAAAGCAGTCTTCTTCAAAAATAGAGTGAAAAGGTACATTTTTTTCAATCTAGCATGAACAAGCACAAGAATGAATTGAGGGCAGAGGTGTCTAAATAGACCACAAACCATTTGTCACAGAACTTGCCCTGCTATGTATTTCATTTTCCTTAGAAGAAACTGCATAGCAAAGGAAAATACCTCTGTCCCCTGGAAAATGGTAGCAGACAGGGAAATGCACAATAATGAAACAAATATCTTCTAGATACACAAACTTATATTAACATTCAAGGTTGTGACAGAAACTGCGTGGTGTTAGGTTTTATGTTCTATGCTTGCATCCTGAAAGATATGATTCATGCTAATAGGATTTTTGCTCTCAAGCTGCTCCTGGAGCTGGATTGATTTCCTTACTCTCTACAGCCTGGCTTAGTGCTCCTTGGCAGATACGGCCATCCTGAATTTTGCCTCCTGAAGAAAGTGAGACAACCCCAGATCAAACTGCTGCTTTGGCAGTCTGGGGAGAGGAGAATGAAGAGTGAGGTCAGAGAGCTGAAAAGGAAGTCCCAAAGAGTAAAGACTGCTGCTGATACAGCAGAGAAGATGGGAGGGATAGAAGTGACATCCTGGACACTGAGCTCTGGCATAAGCCAAGAAAGGGGAAGCACCATCATGTTTCACCATCTTCAGCCATTTCCTGGCCACTGGAAGTTCTTTACTTCTGCCTTGAGGGTAGCACTGCCATATGGATCCTTTTCAGCAAACATCCTCCAAGGCAGCACACTTCTCTTATTATCACCCACACTTGCACTGAATTACTTTCTCAGGTTCAGGTATTCACTAATGATCACTTTATAATCTGAGCAAAACTAAATTAATGGTGTTTGGGAATAGGGAAACAGGGATTAGTGTTTCTCAGAGACCTACTACTAGTATTTTGTCATCACTGGGAAGCTGAATAATTGCACATCCCAGTCCCCTCCACTGGGATGTGATGCAAATAATGTCTGGTGAATGGCTGCTGTGGAGAACCTCTATCCCAAGGAGAATCCTCACAACAGAAAATGTAAACTCTGGGCCCTTGTAGCTGTCATTCCTGGTTCAAATTCAATTTTCTTCTGGTCTGGCCCCACAATCTTTTACCAGGATCAAAATCTGCTATCTGCACTTCAATTAATCAGGCCTGGGATAGATCAGTAAGAGGCTTACCTTGCAAATTAAACTTTTCTCATCTACAGTTTATGAGACACTGTCAATCTTGCAGTATATACAGAAAGAATAAAGAGAAAATAAATAGCTATCAGGGTTGCTGCCTTCCACCTCAGCATTTACAAAGTGACCTGAAAGCTTGTGCAATAAGTGGATCAACAGAGAAGAAAGGACAAGCTGCAAGGGCTACCTGGCTTACATTTTTGCAGTAGTGTAGGATGCAGAGTAGCCTTAACACCAAGGCCAGTTTTGCCCTTCTTAACTATTAGGGTATTTAAAAATAATTAATCAAACTAAATCAGTTTTTTGCCCTCACTCTTGGCAAGAAAATCCTACCTAGAGGGAAGTGGAATAGAAAAATAGCAGTTATAAGGCTGAACGTCTCTGAAATATCAGAGGAACCAGAGAAGTAGTCGGCAGGGCAGCTAGGACAGGTGAGTGAACCTGATCCAGGCACAGCCCCTGTCTGCTCCTTTGAAGCTGAAATGAAAATAAACCTATTTCAGGAGCAAGGAACTTTGGTAAAACCACCTGGGAAAAAATGCAGGTGGAAAATAAGGCACGGGAAAACACCCAGGTGAAGTGCACAGCGATATGCCTTGTGTTACAGAGCAGCACACATAGCTGTCCTGGCCATCCACCTGCATGCTAAACTGTTTGCATGAGATGACCTTCCATTTAAACCAAAGCAAGAGAGGCTGTATCACTTTTTGCACCGGTTGATTGAGGCTGTGTTTCTCACAGTCAGCTGCAGACAGATGTGATCTCATGTTGCTTGTGGTCTGACCTGACCAAACACATGTGCTGTAGAGTTACATGGGCACAGTGAGTTTCCAAACTAATAAATATGTGGACTTGAGAGAAGCCACGATGGCAACAGAACTCTATGCCCACCTGTTTTATTTTATTTTTCTCACAAAATCAGAGGTCAACATTAAATGATCAATATAGCATCCAACTTCTGACATTTTTCAGCTAGAGAATTCCTATGTGCCTAGGTGTCTTCCAAAGCCAAATTTTGCCTGGATCCTCCATATAATTTTCTGAGTGACTACCTTTTAAACTTTCTTAGGAGGGATCACAGTAATGTTACAAGGAACACCTCCATCCTCATTCATTGCAGCCATGTTTCAACAGTTCTGTTTTTTTTCTTCCTCTGTCCATGTTTCTTGCCTTTTCTCTTCTCATGTTGATGCTTCTCATTAGAGACAGCAGCTTTGAGAACCATCTCCAACCAGTTTTGAACTCTATGCTCCTTTTCAATTTACAACCTGAGTTAAAGTTTCCAGCTGTCATAATCCTAAGTAATTTTTAAGAGCATTACCATGCACAAGTCTATCTGCATTTTCGTATATGACCATATACCTTTCACCTCTATGACTCTGTGTGGCCTTGTGCTTTTACTTGCGTGTTGTAAAGGGCTATAGATCATAAATATAAAAAGAATAATTGTATGATATAGTCAAAATATAGGCTTTTCTGCTAGTGCTTTTATTCACTCACAGCAATGCTGCTGTTCTTAAAATCTAGGATTGCCAAAAACATGTCTTTAAAGGATGGAAATGGACAGGGTAAAATGAGGAACACTCTCTCCTCCCTTTCACTGAAAGTAAGGGAGCCAGAAGAATATTTTTCTGTTCCTTTGCAGATTGACAGGTCTGTTGAACCCCATCAAAATTATTAATTCCATTAAAGCTCTTGGCTTGGGCCTGTTGAGATGCATGTGCCACAGCTTTCACATGGGCAACCAATAGTAAAAGATGCACCACAGCACAGGGTGAAAATCAGGTCCTCTGATTTCAACCAACACAGGAATTTCCATTTCCAAAGTATGGGAGAAAGGACTGTGGAATGGCCCTAACCTCCCAGGCAGAGCTACCTCCTAGCAAAACCAAATAAATAATGCAGTTTCTCAAGGAAGGCTGGTATCTGTGTCAGGAAGATGCCAGATTCCCAGAACATAAACACCTCAGGCCAAGCCACCATAGGCCATAAATTTAGCATCTTAGAACATAAATCCAGCGTCTAGTTTAAGCAGTATCTTCCACCTCCAGCTGCTTATTCCCTTCTCTTCCTCCCCCTTGCACCTGTCATGGAGTGAATCCCAAATCTAGGAACAGAGCAAGCCCAGAAAATTACCCAGGGAGAATAAAAAATCAAGGAGATGCTTATTCAGCTAGATCAGCTCTCCAGTCTGAATCACTGCAAGGCTGCACAAGTGCTTGCAGGGGGAGAGAAGGGCCAGGAGGGGGCATTTTTGGTCAGCTTACATGCAAGGCCAGCTTTGGCCTCAGGATCTGGTTCTACATCTCTTATATAAGAGACTCCATCAGTTTATGGAATTTCTTCCTTGCTCCTTATTTATGGGTTGTTTTTATCTCAGTCAGGAAACCAGTCAGACCCTGCAAACAACGGCACTGACACAACCAAAGGAATGGTGCAGAGGCAGGAACTCCCTAATGCAGTGCTGCCACAGGAAAAAAAGATGAAATCGTACCCTTAAATTAGGAAAAAAGAGAGATGTGAGTTCAAAGAGATCTCCAGGGCAAGCACACTGGCAATTCATCCTACTCAAGCTTTGAGGTGGTATTTAGCTGAGGTAGAGAAAGCAAGATGTAAGGACCCTTCTGCAAGGCTGTGCTAGGGAGGTGCCACAAAACCTGAATGGATCCATCACCAGAGTAATAAGGAAATACCTTCTTAATTGTGCAGTTGTGAAAATCCAGGAGATGAGACAAATTAACCATGTCCAGTATCTGTCCATTGGAGCCCCTCTGAGTGACAGCTAGGGTTATAGCTTTGCTATAATTTCAATTCTGCTTGGCAATGCCTTTTCCCATTCTAACACAATAAATTAATTCTTCCACCCCATAGGGATTTTTAGGCTGGATAGTTCTTACAAGAAGGTTGAGGTAAAATAGGCAAGTAAAAACTCTGAGACAAGGGGTAGTGGTTTTAAACTAAAAGAGGGTTGGTTTAAATTACATATAAAGGAGTCGTTTTTTACAATGTGGTGGTAAATTGTTGAAACAGGCTACCCAGAGAAACTGTGGATGGTCCATCCCTGGAAGTGTTCCAGGCCAGGCTGGACAGGAATCCGACTACCTGGTCTAATGGAAGGCATTCATGTCCATGGTGGGGTGGTGCTGTGGATGGTCCATCCCTGGAAGTGTTCCAGGCCAGGCTGGACATAATCCGAGTACCTGGTCTAATGGAAGGCGTTCATGTCCATGGTGGGGTGGTGGAAACAGATGATCTTTAAAAATCCCTTCCAACCCAAATTATTTTATAATTCTATATTATTGAAGGCACACCAATAGCCCACTCCATCTTAGTGGAGGTTGTCTTTCCCAGACTGCAAAAGACCACTGGAGACTGATGCTATCAAGTCCAGGCAGAAAAGGGAGAGATTCCATCAGAATAAAATTTGGAATTAAATACTAGTTTGTCTTAGGAAACTTGTGACTATCTGGCTCCCAACAAGAACAGAATTATTTCCACCAAGTTGCTAAAGCTAAAAAGAAAAGTCAAAAAGCAATACAACTTGTTGTTAAAAAATGAAAAAAAGCCAAACAACTCTACTTTTCATAAATTGATTTGATCCCGAAGCAGCAATAATGCAGAAGCAGAAATACCTCTGCCCTGTGGAAACCTCAGCTAATGATTATAATTTCCAACAGGCAGCCTCTTAGTATCTGAAATATGCCCCTGAAACAAGGTCTTTAAATATCAGCTATTATAGTATTGCTGTTCTGGATTAGGTATATACCCACTTCATGCAATTTTAAAATGATACCCCTTATCTTTCTGAAGGAGAAACCAATAATGCATTCCAGAGCCCACAGTATCAACCACAGTCTGGTGTCAATTAAACTCATTTGCTGTCCTACTGGGAGCATCCAGAGAAGATCTAAACAGCTCACCTGCCCGTAACTCCAGCTTCTTGATTTTACATCTTCAGCGCTTCCATGGAATACAATACCAACATCATTCAGAACATATTCTTCCCTTTCTTTCTCGTCATCCAGGTACACAGCATCCACTGCATTAGTTTACCAAAAATAAATATTAGTACAAGTGCCTAATTTTCACATAGGACAGATAAATGTGCATATATCTTAGCATATAATGCATTCATCTTTGATGAAAAGTTCCCCTCTTGCATCAAACAAAGCCATGCTTGCTTCAACAGGGTACAGGGATAAGGAGGTAGTCATTCTAGTTAGGAATATGGTACACAACTTAAAAACATGCAAGATGGAAAAGTGCTGGCAACTCCTGCCAGTTTTCTCAGGATCTGTAAAGTATGATTAAAATGTCACATCTTATCAAGAATTTTATGATTTGTGTGTACAACTAATTTAAAAGTTGGAGCACCATGATGCAATTCTGCATCTATACAAACAGATCAAAGAACCATTTCAAACCTATTAATGTTAATGGAAAACACCTCAGGTCAAGAGTTCTAAAGAAAAATCTGTAGTGCATTAAAAAAATGGAATACAGTTTTTATAATATATTAAGAGAAAGGCTTGATTGTCTTTTCTGTACATTAGCTATTTACTGGAGTATCCCTTCCCCACATAGCTTGACTGGCCAGGTAATATGAGGAGAAATTTATATTCACAAGTGTCTAAGTGAGAACTGGAAATAATTGGATGAGGTCTTTACCAAAACATATACAAAGGGTACATTCTAGACTGGACTTATATCAAAAATCAAGAGTATATGCATACATGCTTGACTTGTAAATATGATTTACACATGTAAATAACTCATTGTTAATGTTCACAAGAAACCCTGAATGACATGAAACCATTCAGACATTCACAGGTAAGTATAAAGCAGGCTGTGATGTTGAGATGCTAGGATAGTTTCTAGATGCTAGAAGATTTCTTTGCCAATGATTCCATTTTGAGACTAAAAGATACACGTTAACAATTAATAGCATGGGAATTAATTAGAGGAAATCAGTACTGTGGTTCCAGATAGCAAATTAAAAGGAATTTCCAACAGTTTGATATGAGCAAGTACAAAACTACGTTCACTGCTCTCACAGTAGATTTCTTCAACACCGCATTACAAATTACTAGAGGATCATTTAACTTTTAAAAGACTATTGATTTGTTGTGTTTTGTTGAAATGCAAATCAGATTTGCACTTTCTTGTAAACCTCATCCTCAAAAGCTTCTTCATTTTTCCATGAATCTGCAGTTTGCCAAAAATAAGCTAAAACCTGAGCCAAAAAAAAAAAAAAAAAAAAAAAAAATTGTGGCAAGGCTCATGTTTGCCTCAGCTAGATGAAAGGCTTTACCAATATACACACCTGACCCTTCTGAAAGTTTTATTTTTCCTCAAGATATTTCTATTTCTAAGTGTATATATATACACATAAGGGATTATGCCTAGATATGTCATATAATGACCTCTACATTGGTGTGCAAAGGATGATAGAGAAGCAGGGGTTAAGTACAAGGAGCCTGTATTGCATTTGAGGAGATCAGTGCTTGCTGTTATGCTTTATGGCAGTTGCTGTACAGGCCCTGATGACTAAGTACAACCTGCAGCAAGCAGAGGAACAGCAGGTTTCATGCAGTTTTACCTAAAGCAGACAGGTCTGAGACCCACTCTTCTTATTTGGCAGGGTGGTATTCCCCTGGCTTCTAAAGGCTGGACCATTAAGAAATTTGTAAGCTTTTCACTACCCATGACCTACTCAACCTCAACCTGCACCCAGGTACAAAAAGGATGATCATGGGTTTACTGTATTCAGAGGTGAAAGGCGGCGTTCAAACTTGACAGTGAATGAAAAGGCTGCAGCCATTCCTGCAAGAGGGGACTCTCATATAGTTATGAAACTGTATATTACATGACTTTTTTGTGGTCCAACAAGTTCTGCATAACATGCCACTAAAGATATGGCAGGTGTTACAGATCATGTAGGCTCTGTTTTGTTAGGCTGGATTTGCCCGATTTGTGCATTGAACGATTATCTTCATTCTCTCACTGAGCTCTGGATTTTATTAAAGTCTGTCCATACAAATAGTACACAGAGTTCATTTAAAGAAGGAGAATTCACACCTTCTTCTGTGCAGTTACACATTCAGTGAAGTGTGTGCATATGCCTTCTTGACAGCTGTTGTTTTCTTTTGGGGATTAAAAATACCAACATTGATCTTGCTGGTATCAATTGAGATGCTTATGTTATTTTGAGACTGCATGATCTTTGTTAAATCAGATGAAAATTGATTAACTTCTCTGTCGATTATTTTAAATATTTGTGGTTTTGATAAGGTAAAAGGTCTTTTGTGTTTTATAGGGAAGCCAGCTGCTTTGATTTTTGACAGCTTTCACTGCCCTTGAGACTGTTTAGAAAAAAATATGAGGCATTTGTGACTACTTTGATGCTAAGCATGCTCTACATAATGCAACTCCTAATTATTTTGTGCAAGTGGAGGCTCACATCTGACAAACAGAAGAATTCCACAGAAATGTGCTGGGTTTGTTTGTTCTTTTTCTCTAGCAGTTCAGAGGGTTTTTTTACTCTGTTCTTTTATCCTGGGAATTTACTAAGACACCAGCAATGCTACAAAGAAGCAAATTAGCTTCTATGCTACTCTGTTTGAAGTTGGGGAAGGTGAAAATACACTTCACGTGAAGACAGGACTGCAGGTGAGGAATCCCTTGCTAAAGACATGAGGAGTGCAGAGTAACTCTTTCTATTTGGGAAAGTGAATGAATTCTACCCAGCACGGAGGGACCCTGACCCCAGCACAGCCACCCTGTGGTGCTGGAAAAGCCATTTCTTCATGCAGACAGTGACAGCTGAGCACAGCAGCACCAGCAGACAGGTGAAAGTGGAAGCAGCAGGCTCCCAGCCTCCTTTCAGTGTGACCCCGAGGGAATCCAGAAATGTGAGGCTGGGCTCACTGGAACCCACAGGGCTCATGTTGGGAAGAGGACAGTGCTGTGACAAACCCCAAGCTGCAAGAGGTACATGCAGTTGTCTACAAAAAGCACTCTACCCAAGATCAAGATCAGTGTGCTGCCTTGAATAGTGCTAGTACTTGCCTACATTAATGTAGCAAAAGGATGAAGGTCTGTGTGAATTTTGCCCATGCAGAATCTCTGACACAAGCAATAAAATTTCAGATTTACCTATAGAAGTAAGAAAATGTTATTGGGCCAAATTTGGATGACTGGTAACATGTGAGAAGAGTCCACAGTCAACCACATATTACTAATTCTCAAACTGTGTTAGAACATTTAAGCAGAAGAAATACGCAGCTGACTCAATAAAGTTGCAATATAATAAATTGCTTAAGTGAAATCCACTTGCATGAGGCTTGGGTAAGCGAAATGCACACCTCAGCCCACAGGGTCTGCAACTTATTCAGCTGCACTGTGCACCTCCACCTGTGAGAGAGTCACAGAAGTCAGCACAACATCTTTTCCTGATAAGCACTTAATGTTCCCCAGCAGAAAGTTGCAGAGACTCAGCACCTGCTTGGAAAGAGCTCACAGCTCCTTGGAAAGTGCTCACAGTATCCAGATCAAAGGAGTTCTTCTCCGCTTTCATGTAGTCTGATATTGCCAAGAGTTTAGTTAAATTCCAAGAAGTTATCCTTAACTACTTGCCATTTGTATCTTCTGTTCCAGAACTGAAGAGGGCTCTGCATGCCCAAAAGCACATCTGTTTTATCCAACTATGTCATCTTGCTGTAGAAAGGATGCTGCCTCTCCTCACAGACTTCACCTTGCTTATTAAGTAATGAAAACTTCACCTGAGTAACTGAAATCTCAATCCACTAGTTAGGTGAATTCCCAGATGATTTGGGCTGGTGTATATAATTTTGGAGAGTTTGGCCCTGTGTCTTTAAAGTATTCTCGGTTATCAGTCTTAAATATAGCTAAAGGGACTAAAATATATAAAAACATATGATGGTTCTGGAAGCAAAGTACTCTGTAACTTGACTGGTAAAGTATTCAAAATTCTTCTGAAGCAGCATGACAAAAAAACCAATCCTGCCTGGGAAAATATATCAAAACTGAACTATAGTGAGAAAAGGAGTAATAAGAAAGGGCACAAATGCTTCTGTCCTAAAGAAAAGCTCATACTGACATTTTGATGCTCCTCCAAGATGATGAGTCGGAAAGCTGCACCAGGCTCTAGAGCCGACACTCTGCTCCCTGCTATAACAATCCCCATTCATTCTTGGCATCAGTCTTCTCTCTTTTTAATGAGGCTTTTCACTCAGACTTTTCTGCTTAGCTATTAAACCAACAAACAAGCCTAGAAGATTTTCAAACTATTGTTTTCTCTGCGCTTTAACTGCCTCAGTTTTTCTACCCTTTTGTCATTCCACTGAAAAATCTTTTCCAGACAGGGGATAAAGCATGAAGAAACAGTCCTTGATTTTCTAACAAAAAGGAGAGGAGGGAAAGACAGATATAGGAGCCAATTAGCCCAAACTAGCTAGGAGTAAAAGAGGAGCAAGAAATGAGGATATATCCAAATCCAAATGAAACAAGCAGGAAACGAAAACTACAGTAGTCAGCAAGGGACAAGACCTGAAGCCATTGAGACACACCTGAAAATGTGAGCTGCAGAGGGAAATGTCATCCCCAAGTTGCCTGCCCTGGATCTGGGGTCACACAACATGTCTTTGCTGCCCAGAAAATCTTTTTTGCTTTCCTAAGGCAGACTTTTTCCATCAGCCTTGCTGATGCCTGCCATGCATGTCTTGCTCCCTGTGGGTTTACTCCCATGTTGTGCTTTTAATCTTGCTGGCTTTTGGACTCATTCAGCTCAGGCTTGAAGGAGGGAGGGCACAGGAGAGCAGTGCCTGTATACCATGAATAATGGTGGATCAGTCTGCACGTAGAGTTGCTGGGCAAGGAGGTGTGAAGCAGGGATCGATTTTCCCTTTCTTCCTCTGAGTAACATCTCACATCAGCCTGTGTGGCCCCAGTCACACCACAGTGGGGTAGACAACCCCCCCACATCACATCTTGTCTCCACATTAGGACTGCATGCAGCCCCGGCTGGTTGTCTGCAAATCACGAGGCAAACTGAGGCAATTTAAGAAGCTTTTCCCTGGGGTTTATCCCTTTCCAAAGATGTGCTGAGCCACTGCAGCATCACTGTGCTGGCTGTTGCAACACCCAGGACTAAAACCAAGTAGTGCTCTACCTTTAGGTTTTTCTGACTGAAGCTGTGAGTCTGATGATGTCAAAACAAATCTTGAAAAGTTTTATCTGCTCACAGTTGATCATAGCTTTGGCAATGTTTCCTCTCTTTCTGTTGCCCACCCTCCAGAACAAATTGTTAGCACACTGCTCTGCTGTTAGCACACCTTACACTGCTTTCAGAAGTATCTCACAGTGTGGCAGGGCCTTTGGCCCTGCCCTTCCCTCCTATTCCCACTTAACTAACTCCTCTTTATTCAGCATTAATCTATATCTTCTTAAATAATGCATAAGCTAATCATTGCTTATATTCCCTCGGACTAGGGGCAAGTAATGAATCCAGCACAAATCATTCCATGTACTGACAGCAGTGCAGCTGAATAATGGGCTCTACTAATAATACTAAACTTGTCACTTGATAGGAGGGCCCTTCTTTGGTACAGGATTATTTGATGCAAGTACTGTGGTAAAAAAATGGAAAGATGAAGGAAGGGTAGCAGGAGAATATTGAAGTTAGCTGGTGACCTAAATATACTGCAATACATGTGATTTGGAGCCTTGCAAGTGTCGGAAGCTAAGACAGTGCTGCAGCCTGTCAGAAGGCTGAGTCAAATCTTTCTGGTCCTCCTTGCCCTCTCCTGAAAGCCAGACACAGAGTTCATTGGGTAAAATACAACCCTGACAGCGTAAAGCCTGATTTCTTCCAAGGAGCTGGGAGATTTAAAAAAAAAGAAAAAAAATTGTTCTTCAACCCACTGTATTATTAAAAAAGGCTCATTTGGAAAATGTTTTGTTCTTCAGAGAGGGCACTGTTGCTAATTAGTCACCATCAAAAGGGAAACTATAAGGGCAAATGTCATGTAGCAGCAGGAAGGCAACACCAGTGATGCCACAGCAAGCTGACTCTACCTAACCTGTGCAGGAGCAGCAGCTCCCATTGAATTCCCACAATATTTTGACTTCAGAAGTTCAATCCCAAATGTGGCAATTAGCAATGTAAGACAACAGATATGTGAGGCCGCCACATCTTGCCCCACACCAAATCCTGGAAAAAAATATGCTTATATTGACTTGCTTAAGGCACACACAGGCACACTGGAGACTCTCAGTGCTGCCTATTCAAGTCAGAGTAAAGCCTTGGGGTGTGTTTACTATGAGAAATGGAGCCTGGACTGGCAAACACAGACTTGGTCTCAAAAAACTGCAGAGTTTAGACAAAACAAAGGCATTGTTTCCAGCATGGAGCCCTGCTCACACAGGGCTATTCCCCAGCTTAAAAGACTTGACTTTTGGCAGAGTTACTGTAAATTTTCCAGACCCAGACTGACATGTCTCTAACCTCCTTGGTGTCATGCTCCCGTTCCTGGACCAACCCACCTAAAACCTGATTAGCCCAGGAGCACAAAGTGCAAGCCTTTGACCAGGTACTTACGCTGGCACCAGGGATTGAACAAGATGTAGGTGTCGGTCTCTGAATTCCTGCGTGTCCGAAGGATGCCGTAGGGAGTCAAGACAGCAACATACAAGCGAAACTTCCCAATGATGCAGGTGGTAGAGGACATGATGGACAGCCGAATGGAGTTGTTTTCCCTGTGGATAATCTTCGCTCCCCACTGACCAGGTTTTAGAGCACTGCCTACTACGATTGGGATGTAGGTGCCTTTATTTTGCTGTGGGTAGCGACCTGGAGAGAGAAGTGAAGAGGTTCACCTTGTTTTGACAGTTCTTTAATTTTCTAGCAGTCCTCTGTCCCTTTGTTTTATTTTCAATGAAGGTGGCAGGTTTTAGTGGGCAAAATAACCTACTCTCTCATTGTCCCTCACAGGGCCTGGTAACTTGACAGCACAGCCACACAAACACCTGCAACATGTCCCTGTAGGCAGCCTGTCCCCACAGCCCCACCCGCCTCACTCCAGTCTCACTGGCTTGAGCACTGCTAGGAGCATAGATAGCCCTGCCAGCATGAGAAGGGGCTGTCCAGGCTTTTCTTGCTCACCATTGTTTATCCTGGTTGCTCCTTGCCTTGGTGTCAACAACACCAGCTAGAATGTTGGTAAGTTTAGGAGTTTAAGTAGAAGTCCCTTCTCCAGTTCAGATGCACCCACCACCCTTGTCACTAGCACACAAGTGCCCTCTGGGACACAGACATCAGTTTTGGGGCTCTTTAGCAGAGCAGAACGCTCTTCTTATCTGCGCTACTGCACTGCCAATCAGAGGGCAAGCACTCCTTTGTGAAGTCCGCACAGATGGAGGAAACACAAATGAGTCCACAGGCAGATACCCAGTGCTCGGTTCCCCCCAAGCATCCACGCCTCAGGGACGTAGTGGGAACCAATTCTGATGCCCAGAACATAAACCACCACACTGGGGCTGAATCACCAAATTTTCTCCACCAGAAATGGGTCCCAAAGTATGACACACCTCCAAAGTACCTCACGTGAAAATCTGCCTCACAGCAAGACAAATCACACCCCAGAGGAGCTTATTGTACTCCGCCAACTCTAAAAGCAGTTAGACGGATAGGCTACATGTAAACACGTACAGTGCCAGGATTTAAAGCTGTGTGAGGCTCCACCCCTTGAGACTAAGACAAACTAAATCTGGAAGCCAACCAGAAGCATAGACAGAAGAGATGCTTGTGAGAAGAATGAGTTCCTTATCTCATTCTCAAATCTACCCTTCATTTCATATTTTAGGCTAAAATTCAATCTCTCTCATTCAAAAATAGGGTAATGAAAAGCAATGATGGCAGACGGAGGGACAGACTTCTATATTTTTCATTCCTACTATTTAAGAACTTCAAAATTAAACTCATTTTCTTGCTTGCTTATTTTTATACTGCCAATGTAGAGATAATCACAGATCTGAACACTGCTACATTTTGGGAAAGGACAACTCCAGCTTTAAATCTGAAACTTGCAAGCTGCCACGACATTTGTGTTTCTGAGAAATCTGGGGCTACTGTGTTTCATCCAAGAGATTATTCTGAGCACATGAATTTTCATTTCACAGATATTCAATGCACATAAATAGCCCACTTTGCCTTGCAGGCCAGGGATGTTGTAACCCATGAAACTCATTCAGATCAGTGAGGAACACAATGGAAGGAAAAGACCTACAGAAGAATAAAGGACTAGAATAAGAGAGCAAAATCAATAGAAAACACTAGAAATAGAGCACTGGACACTTCAAATATAAGCCATCAAAAGAAAGCCAGTGTAGAGAGAAGAACCTATAGAGGTAACAGATCTGGGAGCTGAACACGTTCTTTGTAGTGCAACTGTGCACGACCCAGCTTGCCTCTACAGTTGATATTTTGCTTCTAGTTTTGACATAATCTTTTTTCTAAAAAAAGCAGTCCACGCAAACAAAGCAGCAGCGCAAACCAAGCAGTTGAACTGATATCTTTGAAAACTGTTAACAAGTGCTGCTTTTAAAAATACCTCCCGTACCTCCTTCAGAAAGGTGGGAGGGGGAAGAGATTACTATTTTAACATGGTTAGGAACTGACATTCTTGTCTTTGCTGGAAGCTGCATGCTGGTATAGGAGCCTATTGGGGACAGTAGAAGCTGTGCTCTGGCAGTGACTTTGCACCACCACGTCTGTGTATGCCACGTGTACATGGGGAGACTGTAGAATCACTTCCCAGAAAATTTGCCTACAGGAACCACATAGGATCTCAAAGAGGCCACAAAAACTTTTCAAGACATCCTTATGGGACCACTGCCACTGGCACCTCATAAGCAGATCTGGCGAAGAACCAAGCCTCTGGTATTCTCATTTTTTTCTGAAAATTCAAAACCCCATTTTCCCTTCCAAACAAGCAAAGCCGCAAGACACTCTAATATACCTTTTGCTTGACAGGGCAGCAGCTGTACTTGCTGTTGAAGGAGGATGCAAGGTTCTTTCAGCCCAGAGTCCCACACAGCTGGCCCCACAGAATTAAGAGGTCACTGCGTTAGCTTGCTCACTCATGAGGAGAAGGTGCTCTGGGGCACAAGGGATGCTCTGCATCCCTGCAGACATAACAGATTTGCCAGGGACAGATATCCTAGAAGTCAGGGTACCTTGTGGGTGTTCCAAACAGTAAATACAAGAGAAAATAGTTTGCTCCTGACAATCATGATTTGGTGCTTGCTAATGGTTACATAAATCCTGAACCCAAGGAAGTTACATAAATCCAAACACAAGGAAGTTTGGGAAGATGAGCAGAGCCTTCAAGAGCACAGTGAGCAATTTCCAACGTTTTCTTTGAAGAGGGGACAGGTTCCCTAATCTTTTGAAATAGAACCAAACCAAACTAAACCAAACCAAAAACCAAACCAAACAAAATGCAAATGGAAGAATAGGGGGTGCAAATGAAAGAGTAAGAGAATTGTTACTTCTGTCAGGAGCCTGTGGACCTGAACTGTAGACACACATCTAGACACCTGACAGCATCAGCCACTCTAGTCTCATATACACACATCTGTTGTCTTGACACTAGAGTGCTATAAAGCTGAGTAACTTTGGCATTGTGAGCTAAGGTTGCTGGCCAAATAATTCTTACATAGGCTCAGTACTATGTTCATCAACTTTTTAGGGAAGTCCTATCAGGATGGCTTGGCCTTTTGACCTTTATCTACATCTTGAGCACACATTTCTGGCTGCAGTGGAAAAGTAGAGCCAGCTTTGGCTCATAGCTGGGATATCTGCAACGTTGGCCCCTTCCTCAGAAGGAGCAACGTGCAGTGGTGATTTCATTCTCTGGCTGAGTCTCCAAGGAAGACAATTCTATACTATCCAAAGACTCATTACCAAAAGCCTGTGAATGCCTGGCAGAGCACTCTCTGAAGGGTCTCTGGTGCTAACCCAACCCACAGAGAGGCAGGAGGCAGTTTGAGTGCATGTCAGAACTGGGACATGTAGACAAGATAAACCTTTTTATGCTGACAGGAGGGTGCTGACATTATGCCAGCAGCATTAGCTGGCTCAGGATCTCTCCGGCTCAGATTTGCACCACGAGTTGGCAGCCTGAACCATGCTCCACAGCCAGTTCTTTGTGGTTGCCTCACTCCCCAGTGTTCACGTTTGCTTTGGGTGTAGGAGGCCCTGGCCCTCACATGAGGACATTTCACAGCCAATTGCTCTGTGGCAGACAAAGTTATTGTGTGACATCACACTGTTGGGATGTTCCTGTCTGCTCGCTCTAACAGCACATGGAAATGGGAAAATCCAGCCTGTGAACTCAGAAAGTCTGGCGATTCCTGCACTGGGTGATTTTTTTTATAGGTTCCTTCAAAGACATCATGTACTGAATAGAAGCTACTGAGTGTCCTGCCTTTGAAGCAGGAGAGGAGAGAACTCACAGTGACCCCCTTTCTCAGGCCTCCAACACTCTGCATTTCAGTGCTAGTGCTAAGTCCTGAGCCACAGCGCTGCCAGAAGACATTAATTTTTACAGAAACCTCCCTTGCACAGAACATTTAATGGCACAAACAAATCTATTTCCCCTGATGCACAGTGCACACATCTGTGATCCTTTGATACTTCTTTCTTATCCTTTCTTATTCTACCCTGATTTCCGTAGCTAACCAAGCTGGGGTCCTAAGCTCCTTCTCACTTCAGTTGCAGCTCAGCTCAGCCCTAGACTTCTTGGGGTTTCCAGGCACCCAGGAAAAGTGGAGCAAAGTAGCTGTTGTTGCTATTAAAGGAGTTAATAAAATAAAATTTTAAAACATAAGTAAAGATCTACATGGCAAAAGACACCACGACTGCAGCATGTGTGGATGTGGGCATGCATGGGATGTCCCCTGTCACACATAGACACTTTACAGGGGTAAAGAGCAAAGTGCAGCATTTGCTAAAGCTTGCCAAAATCTATTTATGTAGCAGCAAAATAATGAGCCATCTAAACCCCAGAACTGTGGCCACACACATGCGTTCAAAGTCAGTAATTTTCAACATATGCCTTTCCTCCCTAGCATGTCAGCTGTGGTCCCATCAGGAACTAAGGCAAGCTATGATAAATTCTGGGTAAAAGTGCCTCACCAGAGAGTGATTTATAGCAACAGAGAGAGGGTGAGAGATAGGTACAGTGAGTTCAGCTGTCAAAACATGAGTGGTCCTCCTCCAGTTATCCAATACTGCCGTTCTTTACAAGAGACTAACAGGAACCAGGGCTTGCTCCATTCTATTCTCCTCTTTCTCCTTCTCTATCTTGTCACTGGAAGTGACTGGCTACATGTAGTTTAGTTTTCCCCTTCATCCCCAGTGGGCATGCACACTGCTCTGTCTATGTGGGTGCATTAACAGCTCATAAATGCCAGGGCTCAATTAGAGCTGTGCTGCTGGCACAGACACTGGAGGGACCAGCAGGTACTCTTGGTCCCACACAACTGAGCTTTACTTCCAGCAGAGAGGAGGGAAAGTTTGGTAGCACAGAGATTAGAGATCTAGGGAGCTTCACAGGACATTTCCTTCCTGATGGAAGTGGGATACCTCAAAAGATAAGGAGGTGAACAAAGCTGTATCTCAGTAGCCTTTGTCTTTTTAGGAACCCTTCTTGGAAGATTGGCTTTTCCAGGAGTCAAGTGGTCTGTCTCCCTTTTGAATATATATTACACACAATAATTAACAATTTTCCTATAAGTTCATTTGTTTTATCTAGACACACTCTTTCATATAAAGGGTAAAAAAAATCTATTTCAGCACCATCATGGAAGTATAATAATTGATATATTGACAAATAAGTTTGAGCTGGAAGTCACCAGTACAACAGACATAAGCTTTTTGATAGCAAGCAGCCTTGGAGATAGGTGTTAGCATATGGGATTTATGACATGAAACACAGAGTAAAACAAATTAGAAAGAAACAGGAGAGGTGCACCAATAAAATTCCAAACAATCAAAAGAAGCAAGAAGAAGAAACAATTTTTTGTTAAAAGTATTAGTCTCTAATTCTCTAACATCTCATCTGGTTCCTACCACCCTCAAATTCCATTGCCTTCAGAAGTGCTATATACGAATTTTGAAATTTAGTAAACGCAAATATCTTGAAAGAAGTTTTCCTCATGGCTCCAGTTACGAATCCTTAACATCTGGCCACTGTGTCCCAGCAGTGAATGTTTCTAGTACTTTGCAATTGTAAAACACACATCAGAGCATGCACCTTAGCTAGTAAAACAACTAAAAAATACAGCCAGATTTTTTGTGTCAATTGATGCTGCTGAAGCAGTGCAAAAGTTAGCCTGATAAAGATTGCTTTGCATGAAATATTGCATTCATAGACCACCTCAAGGGACTCCCTCCTCTCTACTCCTCTGGGTCCCAGCTGGGAATTCCAGAGGGGAGGAAAAGAATACCCCAGTGCCTTTGTTCACATAGTGGAGAGGTTTATTTTTTGCTAAGAGCTGGCAAACAGGTGTCTTTTCTGCTGGGAGGCAATCTCTAGTAAACATGTCCTGCTGCTAATAAATTATTTTTTCTGTCACAAAATGAGACTCCAAGTTTAGACCATCAGGTGTTTTTGTATCTCTTCTCAATTTTTCGTACTTCTTTGTGAACATGGATCTAAAAAACTCACAATGCTGAGTTACCTACCAATTCAGAGTGTCCTCTAGACCGGTTAGTTCTCTTGACAGTGCCAAGGAATCTCCTAAAACATGAAGATCCAAAGTTTTCCAAATAGCAACTTTTACCCAGAGTAAGAATTCACCTCACCATCCCATCTCTAGTGCTGGGGGACATCTCATTTTCCAACACCTCTGCTGGCTGCAACCTGCCCTGCCCCAGAGCTGCTGAGGAGAATAGGTGACAGCAGAGGTTGCAATAATTCCCACTAAGGTAGAATTACTGCCTAACAAAATCATCAAAACCTCAATCATCCTGGAATCTTTCCTGGCCCAACTCTGCTGTGAAAACAGGGAAAGGCAGTGGACACTGTAGGACAGTATGAAGAACTCCATTGCTTCTGGTGTGCATATCCTGAACTGGACCTCTGGTTATTTAGTTGAACTCAGATATCCTGCTGACTATAAGTGGGAATTTGGTATCACCTAAATAAGCCATATGGGATCAGCTCTAAAATCTTTATGTTCTTAGCTTCTTTGATGTGTTTATAACTATCCCTCTGGAACTGGCTTGGGAAGACTGTGGAAAAAGGAGCAGTAAGTCTCTCCTCTGATCTCAGGCCAGAAGCCAATGATTTATAGAAGCCTGAGGAGAGCATATGGATGGGTGCATGGGAATCCACACATGCACACGTGTGGAAAGGTGATAGTAGCCTGGGGGACTGGAATTTACGGTCGTTCCAGAAGTGCGTCAATGAATAAAACGTCCATAATAACATTTAGGGCTAGACCAATATATATGGATTTATGAAGCCATTTAAGGAAAACACAAATAGACAGCAATTTATGAGGATGTGGGGAAATACATCATTAGAGTCAGGATGCACCATATAAACTCATCAACCCCTCAAGGATTTACAGCCACGTACTGGAAACTACTACTAAAAGCAAGATTGAAGGCTGTATAAGCCTATCTCATCATTCATCTGTTTTTCAGAGAAATCCCTGCCAGTGTAGCAGAGCCAGTGGAAACTTTGCAGCACCCACACCAAACTGGTTGTCTCAGGTGTGGGAGCTATGCTCAGCCAGGCTAAGCCTTGCATTGTGGAAAACAAAGAGGAACACAAAATATCCCCATCACCACAAAGGTAGGAGTCAGGACGGATCAAGAGTTGTGAGGAAGTCCATTGGCTCTTCTGGGTTCACTGAGGCTCCAAACAAACTGGAATTAATCAAACTGTGGGGAACTAGATGTAAGCACAGCATCTGCACTTCTCTTATGGCTTTTTCATTGCAACCCAGACCAATAAAACAAGTTTCACCCAAGTGGTGATGCTCACCTTTCCTCTTGTAAAAGCCAGGAAGTAGGCAGAAATGAAGGAAATATGTGGTGTCGGAGCAGCTCTCAAACCATAGGTACTGTGGCAGGGCTGAGGTCCAGCACAAGAACTGGAATTACATCTAATTACTCTTTATAAGTGGATATTTTTCCATGTGGATTTTTTGGCACATTCATTGTGTTGCATACTTTGGCAGGTAACTATGGTCTAATTTAATAAAGGATTATGTGCAAAACTGAATTATAATACTTCACATGTTAGTATTTCAGTCAATTTCACCAGGGATGACTCTACAGAAAACAGTCTGTTAAAGCAAGAACTATTTCAGTTGTAAAGAACTATCATAGAAGGATGTCTGTAAAAGTGCCTTTCAAGAGATTGGGGTGAACTATTTATATGTTCACACACACACACATACATATATACATACAGATACACAAAAAATATATATTTACACACACACACACACATATATGTATTTGTTTATACAATTTAACCCACGAATTCTGTGAAAATGGCATTTAAATGGACAGTGGATTAAAAAGGATTGCAATTAAATATTGTTCTCTGAGTGTTTCAGATCTCTTTTCACATGACAGAAGAAGTATTTGTCCCAGGTACCCTTGATTCATTATCAATTAGAAGGATTAAGCAGTCTCTACTTGCTTTACTTGCTTCATTAATCATCTTTTTAATGATGCAAAAGAAGAAAAAATAGGAGTGAAAAAAACCGAGAAAGGAAAGTAAATTTTAGGGAATAACGGAAATAGAATAGTTCTGTGCACACCCACAGGACCAATCCATTACAATTGTCACATTTTTCAGGATCAAAATTAGTCTTTAATAGATAAAAATTCTGTGATGGATTAATGTCAACTTGGGGAACTTTCTCAGAGCTGGGAACTGATAACTTCTGAATAGCTTCGTAGACACTGTTGTACAAGCAGCCTCCACTGCAGGCACAGCCCTGCAAAAGGAGAGTTCAGGTTTTCCCAGCTCCAACTGAATTCCCTGGGAGGCAAGGCCAGCCATCCCTATAGACCAACTTTGTACCTTACAAGAATAGAACCTTGAACCACTCAAAATATTCTGCAGTTCAGGACAGCCTGGTCCACATCGTCTGGGGAAACATCCACACTCTTGGAGATACTCAAAACCCACTAATGGGGAAAGACTCAGAAATGCTGGAGAAGCTGGACCTACTTTGACCACGGGCTAGACATGAAACCTCCAGTGGCCCTTCCAATTAAGATTATTCTATTCAACAGTTCTGCTGCACCATTTGAAACCTACTGCTCAGGCACACAGAGTGCTCCTTGGAAAGGTCATCTTACAACAGCCTGCCAATATTTCCATGTGTCCATCACTTTAATCTCCCAAACTCAGCACATTCCTAGGAGGTATACTCCTTTCAGAACAAAAAGTTTCTCTGAGCTCTAGCTGCCTCTGCTGCAGGGCTGTTGTGTGAGCCACTCCCTAGGGATAGCTTCTGCCTGACAGTACCAAAGGGCAGGATTCACCTTCCCTGCTTTTGGTGTTTTTAAAGCCAGAGTCTGGTCTATGAGAGAGAGAGTCAAGAGAGGAAGAAAAAAAAATCCAGAAGAGAGTTCATCCCAGACAGCAGGGTTAAACTCTGTTTGGAGGTGCCTGCCTCTCTCCCTTGCTCGCAGGCAACCTGGGCAAGAGCTTTTTGTCTGGGTTCTGCTGTTCAGGCAGTACAAGAAGTGAGAGCCAGCTCTTCAGGAAGATAAACTGAAAAAAACTGGATGAAAATGGCCACAGCTCCCTCTGACAAAAGATTTGAGAGCACAGCACTGAGACATTCAGCAGCCAGTTGTCTTTCCTAAGTAAATTTCCTTTCTCTTCTCAGCATTAAACATTGGACTCAATACTAAAAGGAGAAGTGGCAAGAGTCAAGCATATAATTTATGAATTTTCCTTCTCTGCTGTGGACTGTGTTTGTTTTGCTTCCTGTTGCTAGCCTCTGAGAACAAATGTACTGCATTTTCACCACATGATCACAAAGAGAAACATTTGCAGAGCGCTGAGTGTTGACTAGTTCCCAGCAGAGGAGCTTGAATACCTCCCAGGTGAATCTCTGTGAGTTAAAGTCCTTGCAACATGAGGGCAGCTGTGCTCACAGAAGCAAAGAAAAAATGGGGGAGGGCAATAGCATTGAACACTATCTTGTATCTGCAGCCAGTGTCAGCCACCAAGCATGGACACCATGTCACAGGAAGGACAGCAACAGCGAAGAAGAGGGAGGGAAATTCCACCACACACTCAAGGCTAGCTCCAAAGGAATCATTCGGAGCTGTTTATTGCAGAGGCTCCCCTGGCTCAGGCTGTATTAACCCCATTCCTACCATGGCTGAAGATTAGAGCATTTTTGTCCATACTTACACATTCAAGGTACAAACCATGGATGGATGTGTTAGGAAAGAGCAACAGAAAAATAAGTGAATGTGTTCTCTTAAGCAGATTGTGCAATGTCAAAAGAAGTGTTAATTTTCTTCTTCCAATATAGAATATCTGATTAAAACAAATGCAAACTGCACAGAGTGCAATAAAAAACAAATGTTCCATTTTCCACATCTTCTTGATACAGCTGTTTGTTTTATACATATAAAGATTAAGGGAACAATCTTGAATTTAATTAAATCCCAAAAGAACTAATGATATTTATGCATATTAAATTTTTAAAGGCACTTGTGGCTGTTCAGCCAATCATTCACTGGACTGTCATAACATGCCTCCTAACCCTAATTTAAATTAGAAAGAAGAGAGCCATGGAAAAAAAAATGTGCAGCCAGTAACATTTTCACTGCACATATGTTTAAGAGATAAACGCCCATCTAGCTTTAGAAGGCAACAAATCTAATAAATCGCCACATCATCATAATTCAATGATGGAAAAAACTCAGCATTACAAATTTCAGATCTGCATCTCACAGGAAAGTAAATTAAAACATCAATTATAACCTACTTTAAAGACTTTATATGGGGAACGTTGATGTCTTAACACAGAAACTCCCAGATCAATCTAGATGAAGCTGGGTGTTTCCCAGAGTTGTGTTGTAGCGACCAGAATTTGGTGGGGCTATCTTTGGAGCATAGCAGGAAACCCTTTAGCTTCTCTCCTTTTCTAGTGAGGTCATGCCTTTCTCTAGTCCCATACCTTCAGTGAATCAACAGGTACCTTAGGACCTGGGTCTCTGATGAAGACTTCTCAGCAAGAGGAAAAAAACGCTCTTTCTCTTTCAGCAGTAAATCAAGAAAGTCTCTGATGTCATCCTGAGTAAGTCTCTCAGCACTGGGGAAGCCACACCTCAGATCCTGTGTTCAGTTCTGGAACACTCACTGCTACAGAGACATTGAGGTCCTGGAGTGTGCCCAGCAGAAGAGCAACAGAGCTGGGGAAGGGTCTGGAGCATAAGTCCTGTGAGGAGTGGCTGAGGGAGCTGGGGGTATTTAGCCTGCAGAAGAGGAGGCTCAGAGGAGACCTTATCACTCTACAACTGCCTGAAAGGAGGCTGTAGCAAGGAGGGGGCTGGTTCCTTCTCACAGGTGACAAGCAATAAAACAAGAGGAAATAGTTTCAAGTTGTACCAGGGGAGGTTTAGGTTGGATATTGTGAAAAATCTCTTCACTGAAAGGGTAGCCATGCAGTGGAACAGGGAAGTGGTGGAATCACCACCCCTACTTGGGTACATTGTTTGGTGGTAAATATGGCAGTGCCAGGCTAAAATGTAGACTCAATGATCTTAGAGGTCTTTTACAACCTTAGAGATTCTATGATTCTGTTTCTGGTCCAAAATTACAGTTGCTGAACTTTATCTCTTGTTCCTAATTTGTTTGTAAATGTAGGGTGAAAGTTGCAAGATTTTTCCACCTGGTGTAACTTTTCATCTTTATGTAATCAATATTTTGCTATCTCAGTTCATACACTCGCCTCTCCTACCTCAAACAACAGACTCCTCCTCCCTACATCTCCTAAACACTAACAAAAGAGGTTTCCTATTCCACCTACCTTTCAGCATTGCCATACAGCATTAACCAGACATGACTTTGAAAGCTCAAAAAAGTACAGCTTCTTATGAAACAGAAACCCCCAGATTTTGCTCCTTCTTCTCTCACATGAAATTCTGCTGATTTTCTCAAGAAAGTATTCAAACCCTCTTTAGAAAAAACACTTACTTGCTTATGGCTAAGCCTATTTTTATGGTTTATCAATCATAAGAGGAAAAGACGCAGCCATTAATTTCTGCTGTTTTCCTGTTTATGAGAGACTATTTGCTTTGCTGATAAGACACAGCCTCTGCCAGGCACTTACCCATCAAAAACTCCAGCCAGAATTGGTCTGACTGTGGCTTGTAAGGTCGGTTGAAGTCAATCTGGATTTGGAAAGCCTGTCCCCGACGCACTATCAGCTTGGGGTTGTAGTACTTGTCAGTGTGGTGCTCCTGCTTGTTGATCTCGTGAGGGTCCTTGAACATATAAATATCCACAACACGCAGGTAATCTGCAGAGACACGTAAATGAGCAGAGGGGGAAGGAGTCAGTGTGCTGAAATGTCAATATTGGTATCAACGTTATTAGAGGCCCTGTCCTCCCCTTCTCCAGGGAAGGAACACCATGCAACGGGAACATGCTGGAGCTGTCTGGGGTTTACATACTCCTGGCTGAGAAGAGGCTTATGGACAGACACTTGTCTGTCCACATGCCATTTTCACTGTTGCCAAAAGGCTTCTAGTGCGTGGTGAGAGCAACCGCAGAAAGAGCAGGTTGCTAGGTGTTGGATGCTGAATGACCCCAAGGAGAGTCTGGACCCATCTATCCATTGGCATTGGCTTTCTGCGAGTCTGGGCCTTGCTGCCACAAGTTTACCAGAGCAATCAGTGGGACTGATGGCTGGGGCTTCGTGTCTCCCTTCTTGCAGCCCCCCATTTATAAAATGCAAATTCACAGGGGCTTTGTGTCACTTAAATACCTCGTTTGCAAAATGCTGCCAGTACTGAGAGCTGAAGAGCCTGAGAGGCAGTAAATGATCTTGCATTCAGCTGAGAGCTTGGATTGCCTGTATTAGATGAGGTTTGGGTGTACTGCATGTGTCTTGTCTCAGCTTCTCAGTACACCTCCACTGCTATTAGTGTCTTCTTATGAAAACTAAATATAACATTACAGCATATAATTACAGCATAGAGTTACAGGCAAGCAGCAGTAGGTATCAATAACATACACAGGCAAAGCTTTGCTCCCTTCAAATTTAGGCTGTATAAAGGGTTATAGCAAATTATAAATAGTTTGTGCAGCAAATGACCAGTGTGGGGTTGCACTGGGATAGCCACAGGCATTTGCAGACACCACAAGCTACATGACTGTACCACACCATGAATCTGCACAATGGGAGTCTTCTCACACTGTGAGAAACCACATGAAAATCAACTGGACGTTGTTCTGTCGCCTGCATGCTTAGGCACATAATTGTGAAACCTCTGCCAGGAGGAGCAGGACCATTACTACTCACCCCCAGGAGAGAGACAGCAGAGTAAAGCTAGATTTGCAGCTCTCAACTTGTCTTTCCAGGTGCTGACAGTTAGAAACAAGCTAATTCCTGCATTTTATGCTTAGAGTGACAGAGCCAAACTCATGCCTGGCAAAAAGAGCTGCACATTTACAGCAGCTGGTGGAGCTATGTGTATTTGTGATGGTGGCTAATTTGGCTTTCTACTAAGCACACTGTGGGCAAGAATGATGTGCTCAGTAAATGAGTCAGACATTCAAGTCATTGAAGGCTGAATGTGGCCCCTTTGACAGAAGCTCAGCACAATGGTTTAATTTGTCAGTTCTGGACAAGCACCAGAGCCCTGCAGGCAGCACCCTCACTGGATGGGAAGCATGGTCAGCATGGTCCTTCTCCTGCTCCATCCTGGGCTCTGGGCAACAGCCAATGACAGACAGGGGAGTAATGGCAATGGGAGTAGGTCCCACTCCTGCTTGTGTCATCCCTCAGATCCCTACCTGTGTCCTTTAGGAAACAGAAGGAAAGTAATATGCTTGAGGACACAGCATGATAAGGAACCTTTCATGGAAAAGCCCTTCATAACTGAACCCAAAACCATCTGCCTCCTGCTAACCCCAATCTGCAAAAGGGCTAGAATCCTCTGCTCAATCCCGAGTCAGGCTTAGAGTCCCATGACAACGTAATTGTATTCTCTGCTCAATTCACCAGGTTTCTGCAGTAACTTCTGTAAAAATCCACTGATTTTAGCACTGGCTGAGGTTACAGACTTGTCTGTATGAAACATTTTGCTCAGAAATCATTCCCATTGCCCCTCAGTGAAGTAGGGCATATCTTCACCTCCCTTCTTGCAAAACTTACCAATGCTCTTCCAAAAATGCTGACAAAACTCACAATTGAATTACACAAGGCAGAAATTTTCTGCACAGGGATGAAGCGTGGACAGGTAGCAATCTCTCCCCTTACATCTTTCAAACCCATCTGGGCCGAAAGCACTACATGTAAAAGCTGTATATTTTGGGGTTCTGTGAATATCAATAAGAAGCTGGCTCAGCTTGTCCCGCATTCCAAAGAGGCATAAAAATAGAGCTGAGGGTTTGTTTTGTTTTCATCTCCTGTTTTGCAATAAAACAGAAGATGGGGGCAATAGTGACCCCACCCTTCCTCTGCATGTTAGCCCCTTCAAGGAACTGCAAAGCTAAGCCACCCTGGGCTTTCAGTTCAGCATTTGTTTCATTTATCACAGGACTTTACTCAGCTCCTCTCAGAACACAGCCATACACATCTGCAAAAAACACATTTCATTTCTGGGCTCAGTGTTAAAATGTACTTTAATCTTGCCAGATGAAGATAACCCATGGCTGAGCCTGTGCTAATTACAGTAACGGTAATTACAAAGAGCAAAACACAAGCAGGGTAATGGGATGTGCTAAGACCAGCACCAGGGTGTGATCCAAAGGAAAGCTCCAGGCGATGCTCAGCTGTGAGGGACAGGTGGCAAGTTGAGACCTCCTTTGAAGTCAGGTCCACTTGAGGGTTTGTCTGTAGCCTGGTCTGTTGTTCAGGGCAAGCAGGTTTGCTGCACAAGAGGCAACAGCATGATGCCTTCTTAAACCTTGTGTAATGTTAAGCTTGCAGGGCAATAAATGAGCACAAAGTTGAGCAGTTTTTCAAATAAAAAGAATAGCCTCCAAACATCAGGTTTCCTCAGACAACCAGAGAGGAAGAGCTTTGAATTACTCCAAAAAATAGCATGAATTTCCAAAGGAAATGCCCATCACTCCACTAGCAGGGGAAGCACAAATGCCTGGCGACTCACTGGACTCTGCAAAGGTGAGTGCGATGACAGGGCTGTGTCCCCCCACAGAGCCCACTCACGACACACTGGACGAGCCAGGGGGAGAACAAGGCACAGGGATGTTCCCGGGGACACAGGCTTCCTGCTGAAGAAGCACTCCGTGCCTCTCATGAGCATCTCCTCCCGCAGCTCCAGCAGCAGGCAGCCACTGGCCGGGCTGGGGACGCAGCTGACCAGGGCAGCCGCCCTGCTCGCCCTGGCTGTGATTCAGCGGAGTCAAAGTGGGTGTCAGCAGAGAGCTAGGCAAGCACAGGGTCTTACCTCATCCCAGAGTAGTAGCTAAAATAGGTCAAGTGAATCACACCCTAAAAATGCCTGTTTCTCTCTGTTGGCTGTCAAGGGAAACGAGGGTGACGAGCTCAGCTGTAGACTCCTACACTGCACAGATCAAGGGCAGAATTCAGTTAAATTTAGGCATCTAAATGATGTGAGCCTGGTATGTAACAGCTTATTATGGCCAGCTGATGGCTGGTTGCTGCAGGCAGTGGAGCTGAGAGAAGGGCACAGATCACCATGGAACTGACATCCAGTGACTCTCCGGACAGCCTGTGCCCTCACCTCCACTCACCCGATGGCTCTGTGTTGGCTACAGTCTGACACAGGTGAAGACATAGGTCTTTAGATGTTTATATCAGGTGTCCAAAGGCTGAAAAACACCTCCATTGTAACAGCAGAGACAAAAGCACTTGCATGCTTTTTTCAGTGTGTTATGGCAAAGAAATCTGGGAACCTCCACAGAAAAATCTGGAGCCCAGAAGTGTAGGGGTGTGCAGGAGAAGGGGAAGGTGTCACAAGCAGCTCTCTGCCGGGATGTGCTCCCAGCTCTAGGGCCTCATCGCACTGTGCTGCTCCTGCTCTGACCATGGACAATCATTTTATCCCCCAAGCACAACACTGAGAGTGCTCTGGGCAAGCTCAGCTCCTGAATGTCAGGTTGAGCTCCACGGGGCAAGAAACCTTTAATGTGCTCTGACAGGTGACCTAGGCAACCTGCCCCAAACAATATGTCCAGAGACCACGCTTGTATCAGCTGGTACCACAGGCTTAGATCACAGCTGATGTGCACCAAAACACTGCTACAGTCCCTTCAGGGACCCTTCAGGTCACTCCTTGCATATTTTGGCTACAAGCATTAAAGAGAATCGCACAGCAGATGTGATCCAGCTGTACAAAGAGTTTTGCTGTTATGCACAGATTTAATTTTCAGCCATACAAGTCCCATAGTCAGGTTTACCCAATGGCTACAAAACTCTTGCTCTGGACAAGAAAATATGTTCTTCTCAACAACAGCATCACCTTAAGGACATGTTGGGCTCCTGCCTCAACTCACTTGACCCAACATTCCTGTTTCCACTGCATTTCTGAAAAGCAGGAGGCTGCCACCCACAAGCACCAGACTTCATTCAGAGCTTGATGTGAAGCACATCAAAAGGCAACAGGAATCTTTCTCTTGGTACTGGTGGGCTTTAGCTACAGGCTGCCTTCCTTCTAAGGTGTCCCACAGTAATACATCTCCAGTTTCTGTGAGGGTGCTGGGTTTGAAACAGCGTCTAGCTGGGACCTGCACTGCATTGCATTTGACAATTTAAACACACACACTTGCCCCAGAGCTACAGGGTTGTCAGAACAGGTTCAAGCAAAATTTCTACAGTCTTAACTGCAGAATGGCCAGTTGGTTTGCTCAGGCATTTTTTAAAAAACAAATACTTATAAAAGAAATGTGTAAGTATTAAGATGGGGGTAGGGAGGGGTGTGTGGGGAGGGGATTGTGGTTAAAGCACATGATTAGGATTACAGAAATAATGCTTTGCAACTTGTCACTTAAAATCTCTTTGCCTGTTTCCCAATGTGTGAAATTCAGTAATTAATTATTGTCCACATTTATTAAGCACTCCTTCAACTCTGGATGAAAAGTCCCCTATGAGCATTAAGTAGTATTACATCCAGCTACCCTGAGCTGCCACATTCAACAACTTCTGCTGTTCAATTCAAATAGGCAAAAAAATTAACATAATTTTATTAATGAGTCATTCAGAATTTCATCCTGTTTTCTTTTAAACCAGATCTTACATATTTTTTATTTCTGGTTGACTCCAAAGACCTGACACTGGGAACATACTTTGATTTGTCTATTCTCTACCATGATATTGTTTTGTTTCCCCAGCCAAATGATTAAAACATTTTTCACAGGAGAATAAATAATCATATGGGTATTCCCTTTCGTCTCATTTTTTGTGAGTGAGCTGAACATATATAGCAAAAGTTTTCCCTGCCAGACAACATTTTGCAGCAGTTTCACAGGCAGTTTAAGGCCATATAAATGAGATGAGCCATTAAGAGAACAGATTCCTTCTGGCCCTTCACTCCAATGCTGCCACAGCCATGCTTGAAGCCAGTGGCTTCTTAAAGTGACTCTGTGATTGTGATCAAAATGGAAAAAACCCATGCTTGCCTTTTTTTAACCAGTCTCACAGTTCAAGCTGATAACTGGTCACTCAGCTTCTTTACTCCTCACTTTCCACACCCATAACCCATGTTAACACTTCCATATACACAGGTGGTTTCATTAAGTTTTCCCATGAACAGTAAGAAAATCTGTCTGAATTGGAAAGATGTAAGGAAAAAGTGGTTTGGATCTAGTTCACAGACCTGTGCTAAGAGTATGGAAGATGTAAAAATAGATTTACAGCTTAATTGTACACTGTACCTCTAGGATTAAATCCTCTAGGTATCAATCCAAAAGCTTCCATCTCAGGAACCTCATTTTCTTCATCATTGGAGTAGTTTGGTGGGATGGCTCTTCTCCCATTCAAAGGAAGTTTATTCTCCTCATTGGTGCTCATTGTTTCAGACATCCTGTGCTAAAAAAAGTTGCAATAGCATGAAAGAAAGAGCTCAAGGAAAAAGCAAACATGAGCTAGCATGGCACGTGCAAGATGGGAGAAGCCAAAGGCAATGTGGGGTGCCAGTGAGCTTCACATTTTTAGACTTACATAAATAAAACCAGAGAGGCAGAAAACATCAGTCTAATGATAAGTACAGCTCTCCAAGGATTGGAAGGCATTTTGTGTTCATCAAAACACATGAATAAGAGAAGAAGGAGGGGGCGGGAGAAGGAGAGGGAAGTCTAACACAGAAGTACTTGCCTAGGAGAAGCAGGGCACTAAAAACATTAGGAAGTTTCAGGTAAAAGAACTGGAAAATCTTTCACTCTCTCATCCTCCATAAAAGCATTATTGAATCCAAAAGAGCAAATTATATTTTCAGAAAGTGCATCACACACTACCTCTCCCTAATAAAAATGACATTATAAGTCATACTGCAATCAAGCCAAATATTACAGCCTACAACAGTCTGTGGATAAGTGGAGAATTGTATTTTTGTCCTTATGCACACAAACATCCAATATCTACAAGGCTAACTCCTGCACCCAGACAATACACTTTTGAAAAAAAGAGGGGGAGGGGGGACGAGAGAGGGGTGTAAAGGGGAAAAACGGAAAAGAAAAAAGCACTTATCCACTTATTTCTCTCCCACTAAGATCCTTAAGGGAAATCTTAGATGTAGGCTGATCAGAGCCTTTTTGAGCTACTCATAACTGCTTTCACATCTATTTCAGTGTAAGCATGTAGCAGTGAAAAAGCCATGCAACCCTTCTAAGAAAATATTAATGACTGAGAACAAAACTTCTTCCCAAAGCCCCTGAAAACAGCAATTTAAAATGTAGCAATTATTTAATAGAAGTAAGCTCTAAAAGTTTTTTCAGTTATCAAGGGTACCTTCTTTTCAGATAGTCCTTTTTTTTTTTTTCTTCTCCCTTACAGAATTTTTGCAGTGCAATGGAAGCAGGGAAAATGTTGGGGGCTTTTAAGTAACCTCTGTATATCCTCCTCCTTCCTGTTGCAATAGGACAATGTTGAAAATGTTGCCAAGCCCTCCCAACGCCACCTCAGAGGATCTGCCACCACAACTGGCGTGTCTTTTCTTCCTCCCTCCCCTCCCTGCCTTTCTTACCCCTACTCTGCTCACCAGGAGCATTTCAGAATGTTTGTGCTAAGGAAACAACTTGGCCATTGAAGTTTCAGTTCTTTTTGGGATAAAGTAGGAGTGTTTATGGCCCAAAAGCTTATTAAATGGGAAACTGGAGGGGATTTTCTGAGGCCCACAGTCCAAGAAGCCGTGCTTACCATGTTGCCAGTCTTTGGTGGTGTCTCTGCCTCAGGGAGCCTGTGATGCAGCTTCAGGTGCTGGTTTTCAGGAGTCCTCCCAGGCAGACACAGTGATGGTTTCCCTGCTTGGTGCTCACAGCAGTCCTTTAGAGGCTGCAGGACACATGAACTGGAGAGCTCATTGGCAGCCCAGCTTTTTCTAGAGACCTTGTGGTGTCCAGGACAATGAAGGTGTTTTGCACCACACAGCTATATTTGGGTCAAATGACCTTCAGCTCTTGCCCATGATGAAATGTGCATCACCTAACAGGTCAGGGGCTGCACCCTGTGGGAGCTTTTTAGCTTCATGTCAACTTTCTTCTAGTTTCACCAAGCTCTAAGGTATCTGGAGAATGTGTGACACCTCCTCTGTCAGACATAACTCCACAGGCCAGTGGAGTTACATGGAGAAAAAGCAATGGACAGGGAAGAATTCAGGCCTATGTTCTGCCAGATGCTGCTGTTTGGCAGTAGAGGTAGAAACCACCTACTGAGAACATGCACAGGAAGTGGAGAGCCCCTCTTGCACACATGGCACCCGCCAAGGGTACTCACTTGCCTCTGCATCTGCAGGGCAGATGAAGGAACAAGGAGACACAGGGAAGACAACTTGACTGTCTTTCAGACAGCTGTCACTTCCAGCCCCACACAAGAGAATTCTCAAACCTCCAGTGGCTAAACACCACTGAAATCAAGCCAGGGGGCAGAAAAGGAGAGAATGCTTCTCATGGGAAGCAGCAAGTAAATAATCTGGAAGAGAGGACCCCTATCCTACCTCTCTGGGGATTTGCCAGCCACAGCAAGGCAGCTCCACAGAGGTCAGGACACATGCAGAGTATGGGTCAGAGACCCGAGCTGGGCACCTTGGAGCAGCATGACGGCACCAGTAGGAGGGGTAGGGAGCTTTTCAGTGCTGGTTGCCAAGGCACAGCATGGGGCTGCAGCAGTTTTGGGGACAGCCTGGTTACCTGCACACAGGTAAGTGTTGCACTAGGCCTTCTCACAGCTGAAGGTATGAGAAGACTGCTGAACACTGTTTGGCTTGTAGCACAGAACGCCACCTGGCTGGAGGACTTTCCTTCCCCTGTCCTGCTCCCCCAGGAGTGCAAGCACCCTGAGGGGACAGATCTGATCCCATCACACACATCCTGAGCTGCAATTGCCATTGACTCACTTTTACACAGATGGGCCCTGTCGTAACCATCTGGAGGGCAAGCAGCACCCCTGGCACCGGGGAACACAATGAGCTTTCTGGGGGAGGAGGCTGGTTGCCAATTTTCTTTTCTTGCCATTATTTTTTTTTTCCCCTTGCATCTACATTTCTATGTGGAGTGTTGTGCTTTGAGCCTCTCTCTCCCACTTCCAGCACTCCAGTTCCCAAAATTGCAGCTGCTGCGACGATGTTACAAAAACTGATATAAATATTGCCTCGGTGCCATGCCTGCTGGAGGCCTGCAACACAAATAAGAAACACCGTCTCCCAAGGAAGTCATGTGCTTCCCCAAGTGGCTGCGGTGCTGTCAGAGCCAGGAGGAAAACTTTCCGTCAGAGAGAGTGGCTGCAGCAGAGCAGATCCCTGCACTCCAGCCGTCACGCCTGAGCGGGCAGCGCTTGCGGATGTCTCCCCGCGCCCAGGCACGTCACCCTGGGGCTTTCCGCAGAAGCCACCGACCACGCAGAAAGTGGGGAGGCCAAAATTTTTGGTGGCAGCGGCAGGAGTGGGACTTTGCATCCAGGGAGAGTAATGCTTTGCAGGCTGTGATTTATTTATTTTGTGGGGAGAGATGTAAATTCATACTTATGACAGCTCCAGATGGCAGGTATTTTCTCATTACCTTGACTTCTTAGCATTTGCTATCCCTTGCCTATTAGACTGCACTGGCCTTAATTTAACTTCCGTGGTTCCAACCTACTGACGTCAGGGCTGATGCAGAAGCGGGTATGGAAAACACAAAGCCTTGATTTTCCTGTAGGGCGTTATGTTTAATGAATGATGCACTGGGATGACCGGTGGAAAAGCGCTCACTTCTGCACAGCAGCCTGTGGGGAGCTGCGAGCCCATATCCATTTCTCAGAGCAGCCTTCAGATGCTCGCGGCCTTTGTCAAAGACTTCTGCAGTCACAGGCACCCTTCCCACAGCAACAGACTTTGGATGATGGACAACCCTTCCTCTCCAACCCCACAGAAAAGCCTTAAATGGCTGCAAAGCTTGCACCATAAAGGGTTATCTAAAATGTACTTTCCTGTTTTTGCCAGAGCCAGAATTGCTCTGTTCCAAGTCCTCCCATGCCAGACAAGAGTTTGCGGGGGAAAAACCACACAAGTCAGTAAAGCTTTACAGCCAGAGGAGAGGGTGTGCCAAGATCTGTCACAGGCAAACTGATCAACCAGGTGCTCACATAAATGGGTTGCTGTGCTGTGTGCCAGTGACTAGATGGGAGTGATGTTTTGCCTGCTGTAACTACACCAAGCACTCCTCGGGAACAGCTGAGCATTGTAAAGCTCTCCAACAGGGTGGTTTCATTTCTTCTTCTGTTTTTAAAATATCACTCCCATGCCATTTGCAGCGTAGATGGATGTATGAATGCACTGGAACATTGTACTACAGCATGTGCACAAGAGTACCTGCCAGGACATCACCCTCAAAAAACCAGACTCTCAACTCTGGCCTTCTATACATAATACACAGCTGTGGCTCTCTTGTCATCTCACAGCTTTACTTAGGAACCTGCACTCTTTCTTAGATGATCAAGTCTTGTCTTCCCCCTTCCTCTGCATCAGTACTTGTCTCCCAGGAATTCATGTTCCTCTTCCTGTGATGCTCTGCCTCACCAAGGCTGCAGGCAGAGTAGAGCAGATCCTAGAAGAAAAAAAAACCCAAACTAATAAAAATGTTATTTTTAAACAGAGGGAAATTTCAGAAATCTTCATTTGGCATTTTTGCTTGCATATTTTGCTTTGGATTTTTTTAGAAAACAAACCCAGTTATAATATCTGTCTGCGTGTAACAGTAGTTCTGGCTACCACACACAGAGGAATATATTTTAAGTTAATGCTGAAAACTCAGAGGGCCCAGCTCTGAAATATGGTATGTGTACACATGTCTGTATGTGTGAAAGAGGGGCAGAGGCAGAGAGAGATAAAATGGCAGCTCTTCAGATGGTAGAACATTTGGAAGGGGATATAGGGCCAGTGTTCAAAAGATATTGTTGCAAATGTTTCTGTTGCAGGGAGAAAAATACCATAGATGTATATATTCATACACATATTCTGCTAGAAAAACACAGCTTAGGAAATTTTACTCTTCTCTGGAAAATTGTTGTTGCAAACTGAAAGCCTAAATTCAAAGTGTAGATCTTTACAAGCATCTGCATCTGTGCTGGCCATCTTAGGCTCCCTTTATCCTCCACACAGATCTAGCCTAGGCAGTGATTCATCTCCTCCTACAGCAGACATGTAAATAGGTCAGATGAATCATGGCCTAAAAGTGCCTGCTCCCTGTATTGACTGCAAAGGGAGCTTGGGGTGATGGGTTTTGCCATATGTGTCTACACTGCTGATGTCTGCAGTGAGAGGAGATATATCCAAGGCTAGGTACAGAAACAGAAAAACATTTTATTTTGGTTTTCAGGCCTGACTTTCAAGTGGTAAATTATCCTTTACTTTTATGGAAATACTGCTGCAAGTCACTATCAGTGATACACAGTGTATCATTCAATACATTTTTTTTTCTATCAGAATATGTGTCTGCCACTGCCAATTATATAATATGTATTTCTTGCAGTAAGCGTCAGATTACAGTAAAGTACACATAAGCTTGAGAAAACACATACATCTTTTTATATTCATTTGTGAAGCTGTTCTGTTTCTTCAAGCAGAAATCTAACCAGACCATGTAGTAACTGCAGCAAATACTAATACTAATACTAATACTAATACTAATACTAATACTAGTGACTATTATGAACATGGAATCCGGGTTCCCACTCCTATTCTTACATCCAAATCAAAGAATTCTGTTGGTTGGACACTAGGAACTGCCCTAGTTTCTTACAGGAAGAGTAAGAGAGGAGCCAAGCAAGGGCAGAGGGGGTTGTCATAAGGGTCAATATTCACAGTCTCTAGCTAAATCTATGTTTTGCTGGAATTGAGGCCTTAAAAGATGAAAGAACATCTCTCAAAAATGGGATTAGACAACCTCTCTGCTGGCCAGCTGACCCAGAAGCTGATGGGGACACAAAGACTGTGAACCTCAGATATTTATTTCAACCCCAAAAGAAAAGGGCAGAACATCCAAGCAAAGCCTTAACTACCTAGAGACTAAAGCAGGAAAGTCCATTTTAGATGAAACATTTGTCTGAATAAAATTCACCACAGGTGCCATGTGCCTTGGCCACAGAAAGTTTCCTCTCTAAAACAATTGTTTCAGTCTTCTTAAGCCCACCTATCCAAATAAGCCCTTGGCCTGGGGATCAACCCTACCTGATCTATCAGGCAATGAGGCTGAGATAAGAGATGTAACTTGAAGAGCAGGGGAAACAGAGAGGAACAGAGTATGATTCCCATTCATAGACTATTTCCGGATATCTACTCCCTTTTGAACAACCACTGTATCTAGACACAGGCAGAATAAGCAATATATTCAATCTGGTCAGACTTTGTCTGTCATTCTTGTTATATACCCACAGAGCTGCTTGAATTCTTCCCAGTGCAAGAATACCCTTATAGTGAAGGCTGATTCCACAATACCGAAACTTTTTCAAGAAAATGACAATTGATTATGGGAATATGGTTAGTAAGAAGTTACCAAAGCATGCTTAGCTTTGATTTGCAAATTTTAGCTTTTAAGTTTAAAGCCAGGCTGCAGTCCTCAGGTAGTGGGATGTCCATGGCAAGAACAGGCTTGAAGGTAACATTAAAGTTCCTGCAAAGACCCAGCTTGGCTTTAAGTAGCTGCAGCCTAGTTCTGCACCCTGGCTGGCCACAGCCCTCAGCTCCAGAGGGGCTCAGTTTTCATGTATAGCAGCAGATGAAAATGATGGTGCTGTACCATGGCTCCTAGACAGTATGGAATTATCTTGGATACATCAAAGGCAGAACCAAAAAGCCAAAGAAAACCCAAACCACCTACAAGCAAAAGTAAAGGGTCTGTGCTCTGCATTTCTGAAGCACTTGCAGCAAAGACCTGGTACAAGACACCTGAGATGTCCCTACCTAAATCCAGTTGGACTGAGTGGGGTTTAGTAGATCCAGGCCTACTCTGGGCACAGATGAATATCCTTGTTTTACTACTCAGCTGAGAAGCATGTTCACAGAACATTGCATCTCAGCCAAGAAGCTAGACCAGACCACAGCTCTTTTCTGTATCCAGGGGGTGGTAATACATAACCCAGGCAATTCCGGCATACATAGTTAACAGTTGCTTCTAATTAATTAAGTGACATATGTGGACATGCAATATTTCAATCTTAATGTCTCAAATAATTTCAACATTACTGACACACAGTATTTCAAGTACACTCAATTACAAGATTTCTGGAATTAAAGACCTCCTAAATTTCATTAAAAGATAAAACTTCCTTTTCCAGTTCGGAACAAAAATACATTTTAAAATGCCTCAATGTCTTGTAGAACAGCTTTTCTTCTTAATACAAACACAGATGTAGTGCGTAGGCCAAACACAACAAAACGCTTTAGCACATCTTAACTTCAGTCGTGTAATTCCATCTTCAGGCATGTGCCTAAACCCTGTTATGGGCTCAACTCAACCAAACCAAGGCTGTACATTATCTGTTTGTACAGAAACACTTAAGCTGCCTGTTGAGGTTGCATTTCTGCAGCATGAAGTTGCAGTTTAACATGTTCCTACTGCAATTGCTTTTTGACCATTTCAAAGATGGTTTCCAGAGAGGGGTGTTGATTCATTTTTCAGTCCCGAGACTGACCTTATCTCTGTACAAACGAGCTGAGTAATTGTTTATTCAAGGAAATGTGCAATCTTTTGAGAAATGGGTTCAAATGTGGATTGTAAAACATTGCAACTAGTTGGTTCGTTAATGGCGGATGTTCTGGAGGGAAAAGGGAAATTGAAAGGATGAATCATTATCCAGATGAAGTTCAAAAGTGATTCAAAATTCATTTCATAATCACAGATGCGTGCCAAATAAACCCATCCAACACAAGCTGCAGGTTTTGATTTTTGTGAAGGCTGCAAGTTCTTTCCTTTGCTATTCCCACTATAACCTTTGGAGTGTGGCTAAAAATAATAAATAAATAAAAAAGTTAGAAGAAATTATTGCCTTCTAAATGCTCCATATACCTGTCTCTTTCTACAGTGTTGTGCTGCATCCACAAAATTACTGTCAATGTGCACAGTGGAATACAAATACTTTTCCCTTTGGGCTTGTAGTGAACTCATGGATGGAATAAAGATAAAAGTCAGAGCAGCTGGGAGTGTATCAGGACTGCAACTCCTGCATGCACCCACAGCAAGGTCCCTGGCTCCTCAGCTGAAGTGAAAACCATATGTTACAAAGAACAGGCATGCACAGTATTTCTCTTACATGTCCAGATTCTCTATAAATCCTGTCAGGGCTCAACAAAGTCCAAAATGAAAACTATGGTCAACAGCTGCTCTCTCCTTTTGAGGCCTATCCGTCCTCTCAAGCAATTCCACCCCTGGCGGTGTGTCCCTAGCAGAACAACCCTACCGAGTTTTAGTTGTGCTGTTTAGGCTGTGAGCCTGCAAGAAGGCATGTTAGGACAAAACTCTGCAGGCAGATATCTTGTCCTTGGTCTGTCTCTGGTCTCTGGCCCATCCCTCTCTCAGCTGTAATCTTCACAGACTTTTGCAGCTACCATAGGAATGGTACGATCTTTCACTCCTTTCCTTTCAAACCCTTTTCTTCAACAGTCTTACATTGCTTTTGATTTGCTTTCAAAACATCAATTGTTGGTTGCCGGGAGAGCATTTACTGCTTCACTAATAGATTGGAAACTCATCCGGCAAGCGGCAGTGCAAACAAAACTGGAACTGATCTGTCTTTTACATTAAATGATCATTTTTTCAGAAAGACCCTTGGGATTCAGAATGTTCAGACCTGCTGTTCAACTCATACAAAAAGAAAGGGTTCACTGGCTGTTGTTAAGATGTCTTCACCCAAGTGCATTGTTTGCCTGGGATTCCTCCTGAAGCTCTGTAGTTCCTGTAATTTACACAAATAATTCCTTAGAGATGTGTATAAAACACAGTATAAAAAGCATGTTAGGAAACTATAAGAAAAATGGTCGTAAAGTTAGGTTGAAGAAGCAGCCAATAGATTTTCCAGTAAGAGCATTGACATACTACAAAGGCATCCATTGGAATACACAGGTGGAAATGGGTTCTTTTAAAGCCATGTCCCTTAAAATGGTCCATGTCACCATCTTGTCACCATAGGAGTTTCTAGTCAAGGATAACGAGAATCAAGTAACTTGAATAAATGGTTTTATAATGACCAATAAGCTGAATTTCTTTGCATTATACCACAATAAATTTTTACCAAGATCATGCATTCACTAAAAGCAAAGTTGATTTGTGGACATCTGAAGGAAAAAGCTGGGACAAGCAAGCAAATTGGAATGACCTACTTGTTCAAATTTTCCCATTGGTAAGGACAATGTCTTACTAATACTTTTGTACCTGCTGACAGTCAGAGTTCAAATGTTGAATCTGTAGCTCACTGACACTACATGTTCTGTTGTATTCAATGGCAAATATCATTTCTTGTGCCTGTTACTTGAAAAACCATTAAGACCTTTTTAAAAAATCTGGCTCAAAATAAATGCTTGATTTCTGGGTTCAAAAATTATGAAAACCCTTGGAATGTGTAGAAAGGCCAGTGTTGCAAGTGTCATCTAATGAACATTACTCTAAGGTCGTGTTTATTCTCACAAATACCACAGCTCTTCAGAAAGGCAACAGAAATATGCATGTAATGCTTCAGCAATAACGCAAATTATGATCTATACTCACTGCAGCCATGATATCTTTTAGAATTAACTCCTATCAGGACTCCTCATCTTCACAGCTCTGAAGGCTGCAAACATTGCACCTTTTCACGACTTTAACCATACCAAAAAAAGAAGTGCCATCTCACTGTAATAATGCTGTCTTAATTATGTACAATACTTAGCACTAGTTTTACACCAGATGAGTCATAGTAGAAGCTTGTACTTTACTGTTTGACTAAATCCCACAGCAGTTAGAAGTCCCTGCAGTGAGTGCTTACCAGCTTGTGCTTAGCTCTTTTCTCAGACCATGTCTGCTGAATCCTTTGGGGAAGGCTGGTTTGGAGGGTGCTGCACTAGGATGAACAGACCCTGTGGTTGGAAATAAGGTCTCAGAGTCAGTGAGAACATGCCAGAGAAATGTCTCCAAAGCTGCTCAGGTGCCTCTGCTTCTCCAGTCACATCCATTTTAGTGAACTGGGATTCTAAAAATGATAGACCTGGGTTTCATTCCTTTCTTTTTAAAAGCAGTTTATCTTCTGAGTAGAAAGATGTTCCTTTTTTGCCATTTTGTGCTGTTTGTTGTGGCAATTAAGATGATGCCAAACAGGTAACTGAAATGCAGTTATTTATGGAATCCCTCTTCACTTATCTTACACCATCTACTCTTTTACTGCTAAAAATAATCCCACAGAAGCAGATACATATCATTTTATAAAAAATTTTTACCACTGGGGTTTTTAACAAGACAGCATGATCTGCTGGGCACTTCTTCATTTGTGCAGATTTTTTCTCCTTCCTGAATTTTGGAGCTTGATGAGATCAGTGAAATTTCCTGGTAGGCACAGGATCTTTTTCCAGGTCCTCTTAATTGCTGGTGCCTTGGAGAATACTGGCTATTCTCAAGTCAGATGTTACTTTGACAGTTCAGTTTTCTTCATCTGAAACATAAGAATAATACCCCTTTTGAGCCTTCATAAATGGTGCTGGAAACTTCAAAGGAAAAACACTTTTAGATAGATTTTAAAAAAAATGTTAAAGAGCAGATGGACTTGTAGCTGAATATACTGCAGTCTTCATTCACAGTCAGCAGGAGAGATAGGTTCCAGCCTCTTTGAATCTCTGTTTGGAAGACCATGCAGGAACTTTAATGTCAGACATTGTGAAAAATTGGTCCCATCTGCCTCCCCTCCTTCACCCAACAGATACACAGAGAGCCTAAGTACCTGGCTATCACAGATCACTGGGAACACTGCTGAAGCCTCTCTCTATGCAAATGACATATATTCTACTCATTAAACATCCCTGTAATGAATGCCCTGCTATGGCAACTTCCAAGAGACTCTTGATTAATTGGAAGAAGCAAAACACTTCATGTTGAAGTAACAGCTGGTTATGGTACTTACCAGTATCAGCTGATAGTCGAAAGACATATACTTCACCAGGAAGCTTTCACTCCTGCACATTATTTAAAAAGAAGTTGGGCTTTTTGCAAAATTGGTACCTCTAAACTGAGGTCTATTACATTTGGCTAGTAGGATCCTTCTAGTAAACAGTCAGTGTTTTTTCAAAGTCTTACAAAAAACTGCCCAGAAGAAAACCCAAGGAGTGGTGTGCATGCCACACTATTGTGTGATGCAAAAAGGATGCATCCAAATGAAAGGACAAACAAATCTTTGTTCTAACAAAAATATTTCATTTCCATTTTAGCTAGGAATGCACTAAATAATGCATCATGCCTCAGCTACTTGAAAGGTCACCTTTTGGTCTGCAAGCAGCTGCAGCAGCTGTGTTCCTTTGAGACCCTGCTCTGAGTACAGAACAAAGCGTGAGAGCTGACAACAAGCTTGGGAGATGCAGGTATGGGACAGGCTTTTGGAGGCCTCCCAGGAGCTACAGTTGAGAACCACTGCCAAATTTCCTTTCTCTTATTTTTTACTTCAATCTCAAATAACCTCCTTCCTTTCCCTCCCTTTCTAAGTAAATTAGTCATATGCAAAATATGAGAAAATTAACAGCCAACTCAGATTTTGACACCATGCAGAGACAAGTATCCATGGAGATTAGGGACCTCCTGTTCACTGATTTCCCATCACATTTGACAGGAAGGTACAACAAACAGAACAAACTAGTCCCCAGAAAGGCACTCCATGAGGCAGAGTTCAGCTTAGAGGGTACCGAGCCTGTTATTCCCAAACTATAATGCAGGCAAGACCCACAGCTGCTTTAGATATATCCCTCATATTTGAGGCTTTCATCCCATAAATCCGGGTGGAAGAAATTGATTGATTCTCACATATTATCTCATTATCAGAAACTCAGATATGAGTTTTGCAGCTGGGAATCACTTCAGCTTTCTAGACTGGAGTGTTGGTTATAACATACAGACCTTAGTTTGGAGACAGTAATTTTGAAGGGGAAAGATAATCTGTGTCTATTCTCATCCAGTTCAGAATCTGTCCTCCTAACAGGTAGGTCAGAGTGGTACAGGGTAGATGCCCTGATCAGACCTGACTTTGACAGGATGGTGGAGGAAGCAACACGTTTTTCTGGTAGGACTTTCGCAGTTGTATTTTCTGTAGATCTAATCCTGTTCCATTTCCTGAATGCCTAGATCAAAATTGCCTACAACCAGAATAGTTTTTTGCTTCAAATTAAATCAAACTAGCAAGGAGAGAAATAACAACTACAGGGGAAACAAACAAGAGTTTAAATCACTGTAAAGGCTATCTTGCATTGATGCATAGAATTTTCTTCTAGACTACACCCTGGGGAAAACTTTATTTTTAAAGGTTATACACACAATAACATACATCTAACCATATGTACCACTCATCTTTCCTTATCCAGAAAAACAAGCAAATCATAAAAAGAGATGGGGAAAAAAACACCAACAAACCAAACCAAACCATCTAATGCACAAGCATTGAATTAAGTATTAGAATCCCAGTGCTTAGGCATTCCTTAGCACATCCAGATGTGCTTTCATCTCCTCCACTCACTCACTTATCAAGATTGCATCAGACGTCCATGGAAACCCTCTGAGCTCTGTGATTCCTGTCCTTGATCCTGGGTGATGAAGAATTCATTAATGCCAGCTGCCATTATTAACTTCTCCCCACTGCAGTGGCTCAGTGTCCCCCCCTACCAGCACAAAACCCATGCCATGTGGCAAGGCTGTGTGGTTAAGCAGGCTGCCAGCCTTGGAGCCACAATGGGCACAGCAAGGTGGCAGCCATCAAAAGACAGAAAAGAGAGCAAGGGCCCATGGGGCTCTTCAAATAAGTTGTCAAGAAAATTTTAAATTTGCACTTAAAAACCAAAAAAGCAGAATACTGCAGAGCAACTAAATTCACCATAAGCTGCTCTTTACAAGCTGGAGGCAACAGCAGGAGTATTCAGTCAGCCTGATCAGACTGAAGCCTCCTGCTTGCTCATGTGCCTCTTTGGCACTGGCACATGAGGGCCATGAACAGCATGTCCTACAAGTCAGGAGAGAGCCCCATTGCTTCTGACAGCAGCAGCCATCGTAACTCTTTTCCAGCCATGTTACCATCAGGTATGGGATATTACTGGAGTTCAGTCTGCATCAGCAGACATAGATACAACTTATACTCAACCCATCATTTAGTAGACACTTCAAATGGGGCCAGGATATCACTGGCATCACTTAGATCATCCGGCCAAGCCCAAGCTGCCTTGGTCTACATAAAACAAAGAGTAAAGAGAACAAGTCTATTATCAGAAGGTTTAAGTTTGTTCAGCAGGAGCACACACCTCCTTTGCAAAACAACTGTGAATCTGGAAAGTAGAAAAGGCTAAAGGCACAGACCAGTCAAGCACCATGTATTTAAAATATGTGATCCCAAAAATAATGGAGCTAGATTTCTAGCTTTTGAGCTAGAAATCCAAGCCAGAAAGTGATAGCAGGCCCCTGGACAGACAACAATCCAGGGTTTAATTCTGGACCTACAAACAACTAAATAAGTGCTCATACTAATGGCAAGAGAATGGGAACACGCAGCCTTTGCACTCTGTGCCTTTTCTTCCAGTGCTAAAAAGCCATGTGCTCTGGACTTCCATAGGATGATTTTAGAGTCTTTAATGCAATATGAATTCACCAAAGCACTTGATATCATTTCAGCTGTTCTAAGTCACGTCCTTGGACTGCCTCTAAAAAAGTCATCCTATCTTCACTGACAGTGTGGGCAGCCTGGTAAGAGGAGGTTTCCAGTGCAGACTCCTGCATAACGTGCTTCAATTCAAGCAGTGACAATATTGCTCCTGCCCCCTCACCCTTCCACCCCTGTTCTTCCCCCCGTGGCTAATGACATGTTTTACTTTGGCAGAGCAAACTATGCCAAATAAGTAAAAACAGCCATGAGAGTGGAGTAAGAGTGCATCTCTGGGAGCAAAGCAGCCTTTTCTCAGCTTCATTGGTGCAAGACCAAGCAAGCATCAATGTGCTCCATCCCATCTCCAGGCCACCATGGGCAGGAGAGCCCAGCCCAGCAGCTGGACTGCAGTCCCCCACTGCTGCAGTGAGCTTTACCCTTCACAAGGTATCTGCTGGGCAATTAAGATATAACTGCATTAATTTTTTGTCTCTTGAGCATATTTTCAGAGTTGCCCCCTTTGACTTAAGTATTTAATGAGTTGCAACCCAGTTAACACATTTGCACACACTCCCAGACACAAAAACATACAGAGTTGCTTACATATGGCTTTCCTTACAGTTCTGATAATCTTGGTAATTTATTCAGTTTGGCAAAGTTTGAGTGTTTTTCCATTTCCTCTGCAGAAGGGGAGCAATGTGATTGTTGCTGTGGTGAGCCTTCCCTTAATAGTTTTAGCCATAATCTGACTTAAAGTCATGACTGGCAGTGGAAAGTGTCATTTTTTTAAAGCACAATACCAAAACATTTCTGAAGAGCCTTTTATTTTTCACACTGAATATTACATATATATATAAAAATATATGTGTGTATATATATATATGTATATATATATGTATATATATATATATGTATTCCTTGAAATTCACATTGATAAATGTAAACATGTAGATATTCCTTTATCATAAACAGACCTGAATTTGGCCTTTCTTTTGTAAGCCTTGTTCTCCTCCACCCACTTGGGCTAAAACTTCACAGTCAGAACCTCTGTTCATTATGTTATGCTTTCAGAAAGGGACTAACTTACTTAGACACATCAATGCTGACATTAAGAGCAGTTGCTTGTCTAATGCCCCCAGGCACTGGGAATAAAAATCTACCCCCTTCCCTGTTACTGAGGTTAATGACTTCTCTGTTCTAAGAGAAAGGGAGGAAAGCAATTTCATGTTTTTCCTTCTTTTAAGAGGTTGCAGAGCCAGCAATCCTCTCAGCACTGAGAGGACAGCAAATTTCAGCTCCCTACCTTCATTTATGCCTTGATCAATGAAGCTGTTGATAGAGAATACCGTGACACTCATTGAGGAAAGGACAAACCTGATGGAAACGGTGATGCTATTCCCATTTGTAGTATGGACTGTAGGCATATCCCTGCAGGGTTCTACCAAAGCAAGGGTGGTAGCACCACCCCACCAAACCTAGAGCTCTGCTGCTGCATGGCAGTGGTGCAGAGCACACAAGGAGCTGAGGTGGAGGTACAGCCCTCAGGTGTCCTGTGCTTGTGTCCTTCCCTTCATTCCAAATAGGAAACCTGAGAGGACTGGGAATGGATGTGTTCTGAAAGCCTCAAAACTTTTATTACATTGCTTTTCCATAACCTGTTTCACAGGGAGTGAAATTCTTAACATTGAATTACCCCATGGGACTAACTAGAGAAAAGGATGCCATGAAGGATGGATGAAAATAAACCCAACTGGGACAACTGAAAGCTGTCCTCCCATTTAGTTGTGGTTTCCTGAAAATTATCATTTGGGATGAATTTTTGTTTGTCATTTAAAATCCAGGATTAATCATTTGGGAAGGCTGACAATTCTGTTTCTACATTTTGTACCTCTGGTGGGTGTTTTCCAGCACTTAAAACAATTCCCAGATTATTTGTTTTTTGAGGTGCGGCAAAAAAAGAGGCTGTTTATTTTCCATTCAGGCAAATAAAAAGTGACATTCCAAAATATTATAAAACTTCTATCATTGCAACTAAATATGTTTGGTGCATCTGAATAAACCAGATTCAGATATTTGTTCCTGAAATGCACCAAACAGAAACTACCACAATACTTTTCTTCTACAATGGATTGCAAATACAGGTGATGTGGAATCATATATTCTCTTAATTTAAATATGAAAAATTCCTAGAATCATAAGTAGAGAAACCATTTAACAAAGAGATGAATACATATTTACACACACACATTTACTATTAACTGCATTAAATATGACAGAATACCCCAGCATGATTATGCCCATGTCTTATGTTTCTCACTGCTCCTCTAGAAATTTCAAAACTTTTAGGATTTCATCTAAAAGTTTTCAGTGAGTGTTAGAGACCTGTGCCTTCCAAAAAAGCAGCTCAATCCTCTGTGATCTTTACACTCCCTGGACAGACTCTGGTAGATTCAGCAGCCTGTTGATGCAACAGATTATGTCAGAGGTGCAAAAAATAAAAACAACCAGTGCCACACTGGTGGAATTAGGACACGGCTTTCTCCCACTGCTTCAGTATTTCCCCACCATCACTACCCTGAGCACTTGGACTCTGCCTTCCCACTGATCATCCTGAGGCAAGGCACTGGACACAGATAACACACCTGTGGCCAGACTGCACCTGCGCAATATTTTGGGGACACTCTGCAGTGGCTGACCTGTGACGTTGTGCTTGTGCTCAGCTGGGCAATGCCAGTGGACCTCTCATAACTGCAGCCAGCATCACACTGCTCCTCAACAATTCCCTCATCAGGACACACTACACCTTGGGATGTTAATTATGTGCTGGCATGGGAAGGGCAGGAAGTGTGAGTTGATTTGCTTTCACCTTGGCCTGTTTAATGCCATCTCACACAGTGATGCCACCAGCACCTGAATAATCTGCTGGCATGCGTATCGTGTACATGTTTATTCTTCCCCACGCTGTGCCTTAGAATGAAAGAATTCTGCAAAGAAAGGAAGGGACAGCTCTGGGAGCTGGGAATAAGCACACAGGGTCAGCTAAACCTCCTTTCTAGGTCATTTTAAGAGGTTTCATTACACAGATCCAGTTAGTTTAACCCAGTCCCACCGTAAGAGAAAAAGAACCAAAATAAAGCAGATTGTTGGATGGAGCTCACCTGCTTAGAGCTACTTTGACACTTTTCATTAGATGTAAATGCCAGGTCTTGCTTTCCATACTGACCCAAATGTGCTGGATCCTGGCTTACTTTCCCTTAGCATGCACCTCATCTGACCTAACCCGTTTCATGGGACCAGGCTGAACCTCCAAAGTCTTGCTCTGCCACACTCAGCTTCATTTTCTCACAAAACCTTTGAATCAAGGCAACCTTCCACCACATCCTCCAAGCAATTAGAAGATTTTCTACCTGCTGTAAGGCAGTCTTATTGTGAGTGTGTATCACAACATAGCTTTTTACATGTTATTCCACACCAGGATTGCTGTCTTTTTTGCAGGGGACTGAACTGCAGCCCCTGTGGAAGCTCTGGATGGTGTATTTGCAAGCAGAATGTAGGTTTCTGTGCTATTTCGGAAGCTCTGCAATTCACTTCCTGCCTTGCACACAGAGCAGGGTTTTGCTTAGATGCAAAGCTGAGATTGAGCTGTCAGTCACAATATACTTCTCTTTTTTCCCATTTTAGAAAAGGGATTCATATCTGTAAAGGATGCACTCAGTTCAAAACACTGCAGCCTTCACTACATTGGTTCGGGAACAAAATATCAGAGAGATGAAGGTATGTGCCAGAATTAGGTCTGTGCCATAAAACAAGCCTAACTAATGTCTAAATTCCAGCCTTCCTGAAAGTACAAACAGCAGCCTCCTTTGCTGTGCAGGTAAAACCAAGCTGATTTTTTAACAGTATATTTCCTAGCAATTTCAATGATTCTTGCTGACAGTTTAGTTTTAAGGACCAAACTCTCAGACAATAACTCATGACCTAATTCTGAAGTCAAGACTTCTGTTCACAGACAATTTTCACCATACATCCCTCAGCAGTTTTGGAGAGAAAGGATTCTAAAAGAAGGCCATAGTAAGCACAAAAGAGACAAAAGCAGTTATCTGGACATTTAAACCAAATAAGCCCAAGTACTAAATAAGGATTCTCAACAGCAGTTTTTACAAACTCATGTCAAGGCAGGTAAGAAGTTGGGGAATCTTAACTGGTTACTTACTGCCTTGCCACCCACCACTGCTCACCTCCACCCCATGTGAAATGAAGACAGAAAATAATTCTCTGTTAAAACCAAACTATGTGCTCCTCCCTACCAAAAGATATTAAGGTATTTTTGTATCTTTAGTCAAAGCTGTTATAAAAGACAGAGAAAACACACAATTTTAAAATAAAGGGATAAAACCCGTACAAACAAACTGAAAAAGGCAGCAAAACCAGGATATTTACTGTCTCACCTGTCTACAAAGCTTAAATTTGAATTACCTTTGTGATTTGGATACTTAGCCTATACACTCAGATATTTAAATTATGATTGATTTTTCCAGCTCCTTAGAATATAAGCTTAATTCTAGTCATCACAGTTGCTCATTGCTATAGCTGGCTAAAGCTTATTTAAGTTTTGAGACCTCAACTTCAAGCCTCCATCTGTGGGTATTTTGAAGGAGGAGTTAGACACACATCTGTCAAGGATGATGTTGATAAATTTGCACTTGCCTTCAGAAGGAAACACGGTTTAATGATCTCTTAAGGTCATCTTTGGGACTAATTTTCCGTGACAGAGTCTGATCATAACACAACCCAGTTGCACTAATTCAAGAGAAAGTTACCTCATCACAACAGCTCTCCCTCCAGTTTCCATTCTGTTTCTACTTTAATTTATCCTTTCTCTCTAGTGTAGTTTGGCTACAAGAAAAGTAGGAATCTTTGAGAAACTACCCCTAGGCCAGATAGGCAAATTTCTGATGACAGATGGAGAACCATTGGCTTTGTCATTCTATTGTACCATCAGCTGTACGTGACATAAAAACTAGCAAATTCAATATTGTGAGGAGAGAGGTAACAGAGAGTCTCTCTCCAGGGTTTCACTGTCACAGACTCCGGCTTTCTCCACCAGCAGACTGCTCGGCAGGACAAATTTGATCTGGGCAGAAGACTGCATTTCTACCAGGTTAGTTGCAGTACCTGACATAAAGGTAACATTTGCTCCAGCACAAATTTGTCGTTGCTATTTCCAGCCTCAGAGTTTTTGGACATTTGAACCATTCCTGGAGACTATGAGTGATATCTGTGTTGTTGATATCTGCAATATCAGTGTTCCGCATGGCGTGCCCACTTTATCTAAAAAAGGCTCCTGGGGCTCCTGTTGGGTTTGCTCCACTGTCAGATTCTGGTCTAAAAGAATGACAGCCTTGGCTCCCTAACAATTCTGACAGACTTTTTGAGGCAGATCCCATAAAAATTATGGAGCAGCTCACAATCCACATGTGCGTATTTTTGAAGCATAAAATGTTCCAGAAATTCCTGGTGTATTCTGCATTCTCCACAATTTCTACCTTCTGTTTTCCTCCTCCTTTTTTTTTTTTTTTTTTTTTTTTTTTTTGTATTTCCATTTACTCACCACTTCAGTAAAGATCAAAAGTCAGTACATCGTTCTGTTTTATGGATCAAATCCCTCTAGACTAATCTCTGCAATGGCATACAGATCTGCAGATGTATTCTTGTGGAAAAAGTCAAAAAGCATTTGCATATTGTTCAGTATATTATAATATTTTGTCTGTTCATTTTTAATTGCCTCTAGAGTGAAGCTTTATGTTTTTATTTGAACACAAAGATTTCTTTTATGCCTGAGATTTAAATTAGCAGTGGGCAAAGCAATTCCATAAAGAAGAAAGGAGAGGGGATGAACATTTCACCTTCCATCAGAAAATAATACATCCAAAATGAGTTGGATGTTGGGTGTGTGCCCTGAGCTGGGACCACCACATCTTTCCACTACTCAGTGGTCTGTGATTTGGTGCAGATCCAAACCCACCCACCCCACTCCCATTCAGCTGCTCCAGGGGAGACTTTGGAGACCAGCAGAGAAGCTTTAAACCTCCCATGCTTAAACTGAGCATTTCTCTTTGCTTCTTTACCAAAAAAACATCAGAGAGGATTTCAGTGGCACTCCTTAACAGATCCTGTTTCCTAAGCAGGGCTGTGCAGAGTAGCAAGCCATGGTAGCAGGCAACTGAAGCCCTTCAAGTGCCAGTGTTTGCACAGAAAAGTGTGCAGGCATGAGAGGGAGACGAAAGTGCCTGGCCTGAGTGGAGCTACCAGAGTTTCAGCAAACACAGATGGCACTGGAAGGGGACACTTGGTTTGTAGCCTGTTGGCCAGTAGTGGGAGAATGAGCAGAAGAATGAAGGAGTTCTCAGTTACAGAGGAAGACCATTAGGTTATCAAAACTATGTGGTTGTCAGGGAACCACCTGGACGTCTCTCTGCATCTTGGAGCTGATCTCTGAATATTTAGTGGAATGCTGCTCCCTGCATGGTATCCTTACAGGGGAAACACTAACACACAATTAGAAGTCTGTTTCATAATACTGCATTATTTACAAACACACTTATTTGAAAAGGATGAAAGTTGGTGCTGGTTTTAAGAGCTTTTGCTTTATATTTTAGTTCTCTAAAATTAACTCTGATAAACCTGACTGCTTCTGATGGCAAGATAAAACAGATTCAAAATCTTAATATCTGCTTCTAAAATAAACCAAAACAAAAGTAGTCATCTCTCTTTAGACTCCTCTGACTTTAATTGCCTTTGACTCCTTAGATACAATGAAGGATCTGATCCCCCTCATTGCCTGTACACAATCCAAGGGACAGTACTGAAGGCATTTCTCCAAATGCATATCAACAACAAAATCTGATCAAGTGACTTCAGAAAGAGTTTTTCTAGTGGTACATGTGTGCTGTGACCTTCTAGGGAGAACAGCAAATTTGTCTGCACTCTTTTGGTACAGCACTTCCATTACACAGCCCGAGACAGATACATGTGATAGCTCTGTGTCAAAACCATGAATAACAGACAAGGTGTCAGAGATACAAGAGAGGTAGGGGCGAGTAACTATTTCCATTTTCTGATCCTCTAGCAGATGTACTGTCAACACTGAGCTTTCCTTTGTAAGAAGGACTGACAAAATACTCTGGTGCTCTCCCACACACTTGTCCTTTGGAGCAGAGCATGGTGGGAGGCAGCCCAAGACAAACTTTCCAGCCCTTCTCTGTCCAGAATAATTTTTGAAATTGGTATGGTCTTACTGTACCTTATGCCCAGTTTCCCTTGCAAAGTCTCAGTGCTGTTCAAAAGAATAATTTTTCCAAGGATATGTCCATCTATGCTGAGAAAACAATTGTCACAGTCCCTCAAGGAGCTCAGTTTTGAACAGATGAGACATATCAATAATGCTGCATTAACACACAGTCCTCACAGTCTTTCATAAGATCCCTGGTGCTGCCAACACCGTGACCTGGTTTACACTAAGCCAGTTCTTAGCTACCACATCATTTCTCTGTTCGAAAATATTCTGCCATTTGTCTGGGTAGGCTTTTTACACAAGCATGTGCCCCTGTCTCTTGGTTTTGTTCCAGCACAAGGTGTCTGTTTTTCCTAGCATAGCATTGGTCACTACAAAATAAACTCACATATCCCATCCTAAAGGCTGCAGTATTTTCAAGCTTTTTGAAGTCATTGTGTCTGTAAAGACCTCCCTCCAAGGATCTGCTAATGGGTTCTATCTTATGCATCGTGTTCCAAACTGTACACCACAGCTAGGAAAAAAAACCCAGACACTACACATGAAGTGTCATTGTTGTGAATTTGATTTATAATACCTAAAGAACAAAAAAGTGAACTGGTAATGTGTTGTACTTGGATTTGGATACTAACTTCTCATGAGATGAAGTACTTTCATTGAGTGCTGAAAACTGAACCTGGTTACAGAAGAGCTCCTAACTGCATTCCAGTCTGAACAAGTATAAATATTTTTCAAACAAGGGGTTACTGGATTTGTCAAAGTCACAAAGAAAGCCTGCATTATCCTAGAAGTTGCAACAGGGAACCTGATGGAGAGTGTCAGCCTAACACCTAATGGAGAAACTGTGTACTATAAAGACAAGGGATCGCTATGTCCCCACCTCAGAGCCTGCCATTTAACAAAGTAGTTCTAACAATGCAGTCACATTCTCTGACTTGGAATGCCCAAATAGATTGGCTCTTGACTCCCTCTAAGTATTCAGAAAATCTGGGGGATCTCAATTACACCCCTGTACAATACAAAGAGGAAAAATAAAAGAAAAGGAAAAGATTCACCGAGTACATTTGAATTGGGTCGAAACCTGTTTTGATAGGGAACAGAGTATAGTATGGTTCAGCTGCAAATAAAACCTAACTGCTCTTAACATCCTGCAAAGTTGCTAAGGACCTATACACAAACAGCACAATCAATATAAGCTAAACTTGCATTTCATCGCTGAAATTAGAGCCACTTCATAGTGACAAAATAATAAAACAGCAAAAGAACAATGAGACACTCTGGCACATGTGTACATTTTCTAAAACCACACATAATGAAGCTTTGGCAATGTAGAACTCAACCTCCCAGCTCAAAGTTTTATTGGCCATTATCTCACTGGATTTGAAACAGCAGTTCTGAATGCAGTAAAAGACATCCATTTTTCACAATGTTTCCCCACATAACTGACAAATTTATTACTGTTATAAAAAAGGACACTATCTTGAAATCCTCAGGGTGCTTGACTTGTAATGGTGCCCGAACATGTTTCTCTTTTCATTAGCATTCAGGGAACAGTGAATATGCCCAAATCAACCTCATCTACTTTCCCCCCTCACACTGTTAGAACTGATGCTGGATCCCCAGCCATCTCTGTTGTGGTCCAAGGCAATAGCTTAGGACCAGAGTAATCAGACATACTGAGAGGCTGTTTCCAGATTAGACTGCAGACTGCTAGGCATTTTCAGCATAGCCTCACACTGGCCTGTTTCAATAAGGTGTGTACTGTGAAAATCTTGTGGCTACCTCACAGAACAGGCAATGGGTCTCTTCTCTTAGAAGAGATGGGTCACCTGGTCCAAAGTTCTCCCTGCATGAGAAATAAAAACACTTGTCTCAGATTATAGGATGGTTGCAAAAGTAGATATATTCAGAAATTTGATTGATAAAACCCTCACAGGTGTTATGTAAACCTCTGGAGTGCATGAATTCTTCAACAGGTTTGGCACATCTTCCACCTCCATGGGAAAAAAGTGAGAGAAATTGCAGCACAACATGTTTTGGGTGGTGTTTCAAGAGTTCACAGGCAAAAAACAAACAAACAAACAAAAAAAATCAAACAAAGAAACAAACAAACAAACAAAAAAAAACCCCCAAAACAAAACAAAAAAACAGACAGTAAGTAATAGGGCATCAAGGTACTTGGTTAGCCAAGTTTTGCTTCTCTCTGGGAGAACTTTTGTCCTCCATCCATATTGCAACCTTTATGAGGAAAGCAAGAAGTCACAGCTCAGAAACCTCCTGCTGTCTACCAAGACTGCTCAGCTCTTTGGTCCTCAACCTAATGACCCAGATGTGAACACCACAATCATTCTGAAATTATCTTTGATATCTTGTGTCTCTCATCCGTGAAATCACTTTTGGGGCCTTATATGATATAAACTTTGTTCCCTTCAGCTGGACAAGCCTAAATTTCCCTACTGGAAAAAAGGCTTCTTCAGGAAGGCTGGACCCTTTTCTTTCCATGACTTCCTCACTCTGTCATCTGTCCACCCTCTTGGTCAGCACAGGCCTCTGTCTCCTTTTTGCCCACAACTCTCCTTTCTCTCAGAAACCCTTCCTGGAGCTCACTACATCCAGTGATACCAGGGTTGTGGCTTTTCACATAATCCCCTGATACCCCCCTACATCAGCTGGATCTCTGTGTCCTACAGGACAGCCAGGCTTCAGCAGCCAAGTGCCACTAACTCAGTCACACCTGCAGATCATGTTTTACATTACAGACCTGGCAGTAAGGATTTGTTATCTTAATTTCCACTTGGCTTCTTACCCACCTTCACTGTAGCCCTCAGTCTGGTTTTGCTTTCTTTGACATATTTAGACCTATCTGCAGTGGGCTTGGGTTAGGTTCTTCTCCTCTCACCATAGATAGTTAGGAGTTTGATATAACCTATCAGCTCAGTTGTTTATGCTTTCTCTGCAGTAAATGGAGAGAGACAGTTTTGGAGGGTGTTCATCCTACTGTATTCTGGTACCCCAGAGAGGGGGGGAATGCATCACCTTACAGAGAGTAGATCAGACAGCAAGCTCAACATTCACATGGCTACAGTTCAGCACTGAAAACCTTAGAGCATGAACAGCAGAGATCTGAAAACCAGGGACTGACTGACTGATTGAGAGCTTCACTCCCATGGAAGCCCAGATGTCCTCTCTGTCCCATTATCACTTTCAAGTTGAGGGGTGGGGATGGTGTTCTCTGGTACTCCCAGGAGGTTGTGAAGATCTTAAAGGCATAATGAACACAGTTCTGTGGGGCTGACATCAGTTCTGTGCAACACCATGCTCAGTGTTAGGTTATCATTTGGGTCAACAGCCACAAATGTTTCTTTCAAACTTCTTTTCAGATTCTGCATCAAGGTTAAGTCTAGTTCTCCAGGATCCACATCAACCTCCATTTAAGGCAAGGAAAACAAAAGGAACTGTTCCTTTGAAACTACTAATGATTGAAGCCTTTTAATTCTTTTCCTGTTTGCCATTAATTTCTGCCCCTGTGAGTGTCAGAACTTGCTGCTTTATCTTCTAAACCTTAGAAGCCTTGCTCTCCTCAGGGACACATTGGATTTATGAACATTTATTTCTTTGTTCACCATGCCCTTCCTATTTTTTTTTTCAGAACAGGGAACTCATTACAGCACCAGTTCATTCTCTCTCCTTGCCAAGTGAACCTTGAGTATGGAAAGTTAGTGTTTTCTGTACGCAGGGATCCTTTTCTTAATAATTTTCCAATTAATACAGAATGCCTATTATAAGAAAGAAATCCCTGCATATTCTTACAAAAACATAACATTGATAAAAAGACATAACTCTAGACTGATCTTCAATTTCTGTATCCCAATCTTCAAAGTTACTAAAGAAAATTGTACATTATCTTCATTCAGTGAAAAAATTCTCTTCCTTGTAAATCAACAAAATCACTTTTTCTCAGGTCTGTTTCTCCCTAGCAGTCTCACACATGCCTTCCTTCTTGCCTTGATTATTCTCTCTCTGCTTATTATCATTAGGAGTTCCTATTCTTACCAGGCATGAAACAGGAATCTTTAAGATTTTACTGGCCACATCTCTGGTCTCATTTTTTCTTTATGACCTTCCGTCTGAGTCCAACATAAGTAACACAGAGTGAAGTCGGAGGCTGTGTATCGTTGCTGACAGTGAGTTCTACTTAAACACAAAAAATTCAATCTCTTCTCTAGTTTCACAAATCTATCAGAATGGACATTTGTTCATTCTAGGATATATCCTCATAATAGAGTTACAAGTTATTTCAGGTCCCTTAATTCCCCTTGCCAATTTGCACAGGCAAACATTGTCCAAAATACTTTTAAAAAGAATAATAACAACTTCCAAAAAAATAAACAAGTGCTGTTCCACTGGGCAAACATGAAAAATAGTCTCTGTATGGCAGAGTGCTGATATTGTGGTCAAACCATCTATGCTGGTGGGGAAAGTACTGAAATAATGAACCAAGGCAGTGTTAGTATATATGTTTGTTACCAAAATCATTCATAAAGAGAACAGCAGAAAGGCCCCTTGTGCACCTCACTGATGTGCTGTGGAAGGCAACAACAAAGCAAAGGGCTGAGCCTGGCCACAGGCAAGGGAGTGATGGGATCCCACTTGTCCTAGAAGACTGAGATATTTCCTACTGGAGTGCTGCCTGTGATCCACTTGAAGGGACAGATAGAGAAGGGGATTTTCAGTCAGCAACCGCTGTGTTTACTAGAAGATGCAATAGAGGAGCAGCTCTTAGTGAGGTCTTGATGTTCTCAGAAGTGGGAGAGAGAGTCAATCCATGAAGAAAAAAATAAAGAGAAATTAACATTTGCAATTCATCTTTCCATCATAAGCTCAAATGCTTTTCAAGGGAAGTCGGTGACAATCAAGGATCAGGGTCCATTACAGTTTAGATCTTTTAACAGATATTTGAAATATCAACAGATGGGTAGGTTTCCAGTTCCTTTCAGCACATAAACCCATGTGCTGTTTTACAGTATTTTTAGAACTGTTAATTCCTGCATCTTGCTCTTACCTTTACAGTCCTCAGAAGCTATGATATAGCAATTGCTACCCATACTTAGTTCATTTATTGAAAATCTCATCACCTTATCTGCACAACAAGGGCTCTCATATGGTTGAAGCCACAGACATTCCCCAGGCATATTTAGGCTGCTCTTCAGAGCTTTAAGGAGAGAAAGGCACAACATGAGCAGCAGCCTACATCTGAGAGCTGTCCTCATCTTCCTGCTACACCAAGGTGCAACAAAGTACACAATCTGTGTGAAAGATCCCCATATGACAAAGTCAGAAAAAGGAGATAAATATCAGGAAGACAAGCAGAGTTCAAAAATTTCTTGCTCTGTTTCCCTATTTGTGTCTCCTCCTGAGTATTCTTGGACATGATGAAGAGGTGCAGGAAGGTTACAGCTTTCCTGACAAGCTAGACTCAAGCCTGAGTCTACATAATTCACAAGGGCTCATATAGTCCAAAAAAAGCTGCAGAGTAAACAAAGTCTGGACACGTCATCTTGGCCTCTTCTCTTGGAAGGAGCTCTCCTTCCAAGTTACAATATCAATATTAAATCAAGAGTTGTGAGAGAAAAATTTACGTGAGTGTTAAAGGCCTGTAGACAGAAAAGTTGTGGAGGAAGTTACCAACCCTGGAAAAGAAGCAGCCTATATTAAGTTTAAAAAAGAGAGCACAAAGTATTGATCTGATCTTTGCCAGAATAAAATATTAATCATAAGACCCTTCCCTTACACCAACCACAACCATTATAATGATAAAAAACCCAGGAAGATAATAAAGTCATCTCACAAAAGAAGAAAGAAAATAACCCGGGGAGATATGGAACACCATTTGTACCAAACATCTTTTCTTAAAATATTTTGCCACAAATAAAAGCCCTAATAAAGATTTTTTTCCCCCCACTTACTAAAGTTTTACTTCCTTTCCTTGGGCAAATGCTTGTAAATCAGAGAGGAAGATGGCCAGTAACATCTCTTGCAGATTTGCAGGAGCATATTGCAGAACTACTGTGTGAAAGTGATGTCCATTGGGATGGCTGGGATCACCACACAGTAAATCATAGAGAATTTTACCAAATTAATCTCTCCTTCATCTTCCCCTGTGCTCTGTCTAGTCATCTGTCTCTCTGTAAGTTACAGGATAACACATCCCAATTCTATGGGTAACTCAAATTAGCAGCACACCATAAATCAACCTCTTCTTGTTGCTATAAGTGAGTTGCCTACCCTACAACCCAGAAATCATGACCTTTTTATAGTTTATTCATCTCCCATCTTGCAAACATTGAAATAACAGTTCTCAGACAAAGCATGTGGGGAATATTCTGTTTTTCTAGGAAGAAGAACGAACTTAGTTAAAGTCCTGGAAGGTCCTGAGGCTTGCATTTAGTGTCATGAGGTTATTTAAATTTTTCTGGGATTTTGGGGTTGCTTTATAATTTTAAGTCTTCTAATTCTAAGAATTTCATGAGTAAATGACAACAGTCCCAATATAATTTCCAAATCTGTCTAAAGTAGCTCTCAATGACTTCTACTGACTTCTGCTCTAGCAAAATCCACATGGTTTGTGAGTGGTACAAGTGGCACAGCCCAAATAATGTGTATGGTCCTACCCCAAGAACAGCCCATGCATTCCCTGAGTGACTGAGTCTGTTTGCATGCACACACAGCCACAGGACAGAAGTACTCCAGCATCAATATTCATCCCATAAGGACTACATAAAAATGCAAGGCTGGTCACTAACACCCAGCAGCCTTGTGCTGGCTTCTCTTTCAAGAACTCCCAAGAAATTCCCATGTGATGGTGTTCAGGGTGCCTTAAGAGCTCTGGCAACTCTGAGTAGAGCATCCAAAGAGAGACAGACACTTTCTTAACCTTATGGATACCACCTATTTCACAAATCTGCTCTGCACATGCGAAAAAAGCCCAGCTGTCGCATACCTTAATTGGAGCCGTGGAGGAAAAAAGAGAGGATTCAGGAGTTACGAGGTCACGGACACTCTTCAGTGGCCTCTCACACAGCTGGCCCTTCAGTAGGACTGTAATGCCCAGGAGAGACCTAAAAAAGAAGTATCCAAAAGAGGATGGAAATGCTGCAGAGTATTTAGTGAGACACAAGGTCAGTAATGTCAGCAGTTCTGAAGTAAAAAGGGCATTGAATTGAAGAACATTCACCTTGCTACTCAGCCTATGAAGGAATTCAGGGAAGGATGGCAGAGTTTAAACAGTGAAAATGAAAAAAACCCCTCAACATTTGCAGTTTGAATAAACCAGTGGTACCACAGGTATGGGATAATTGAGAGATGCAGTTTTCTATAGCTCTTAAAGTAGATCAAATATTTTGGCTTACATTTTTCCTGAGCATTCACTTATACAAGTCCTCAGAGGTATTTCTGTGACTTTTTTCTCCCCAAAAGAAAGCTGAGTAAGAATTTGGCCCAGGTGAATTTGCAATAAAGGAACCATGAAGCCACAGAAGGAGAAACTTCTTTTGGGAGGATTGACAAGGATCATCGATATTGTTGCCAAGGTAAGAAAGATCATTCAAATATACTTGATGAAAATTAAATATATTGCCAAATGTTGCCATTTCAGTGTGATGTGGTCCAGCACTCCCAGAAGAGAAAAGTCCACGTGTATTTTTCCAGATCTGATTACCATACTCCAAGAGTAGGAGTTGGGCCAAACGTGTCTCATAAGCAACACACCTTCTCTGACAATCTCTGCCCTGGAAACATAAATTGCTGTATTTTTAAAAGAAGTTTAATAAAGATGATCTTGCCTTTAACTCTTAAACTAGAAGTTAACTGTTTGTCAGACAGAGCCCTCTTGTTCTATATAGGGCTAAGGGAAACCTTATGACAAGATGCATTTTCCTTACTGCCAAATGATTTAGGAGTTCTTGCGTCTTTTCCCTAGGTCCTTTGAGACACCATGAAAACCCTAGTATGTCAGGGACAGGCAGAGGTCAGCACCAGAGCTCAGTTCTTTCTTCTGGAAGGAGCTGACTAATTTTGTTCAGAGAAATGACATTGTTCACTAACACCAAACTAGTAACAATAGTATTGAAATAATAACTTCAATGGATCATCAGTTTTTAAGGGCTGAATTTTGCCTCTAAGTTGTATGACTGCTTCTAGAGGAAAATTTTGCCTGGTGCTCTCTCTTTCTGGTGTGAAGAAATCTGTGCTTCCCTGACCACACAAAGTGCTTGGTGCCATCAAATATGATGGAAGGAATTAGGGAGTAGGCTGTTTGGAAGATCAGGTTCTCCATAGATAACCATGCCTCAAATGAAATTTTCTAGGTGGAAATTCCATTAGATACCTTCTGCTTTCTGCTTCTTTCTACTGCAAGATTTATTGCCCAAGGGATCAACATAATCCAGTCAGCAGACCCACTCCAAACCTGGTTAGGTTCAGCAGTAACCACTACAAAGCAGATGAAATTTTCAGTGGAAATTTCTATCTAATTTCCAAAACCTGTGGAAGAGGCTACTGACACATATTTATAACGTTCAGATTTGCCTTCAAATGATCTAGCTTCAGCTTTGTGAATTTTCTGCTTATGTCTTCAGATTTGGAGTTCTCACAGATCACCTTCGTTAAAATCAGGTAGCCAGCCTGCCAAAACCAGAATTGAGAGCAGGCTTCAATGATGACAGAACTCAACTGAATCTTGACCTTAGGTCACCAAATTTTTCTGGTACAGTTAGAGATTTGTGAAATGCATAATTATGCAAGAGGTCTAAGACATCAGGGGAAGTTAAAGGAAAAGCCCAGAAATTTATCAACCCTGTGCTCTTGCTGGAATGCTGAAAAAGACTTTTGACATCAGATAATATCTTGTGCAGCTAGGCTAAAACTTTGCAATGTCTTCATCACCCATTGAGGGCTTTTGTATTTAGGATTTGAGGAAAGGAAATTGTGAGTAGGTGTGAGTACACATTTCTGATGAAAACCATGAGAAGACAGAGGAGATAATTTCCAAGAAAGCGAAATTGTTTTTCTTTACTCACACTAAATTTTCTCTTCCAATAGCTACAGTTCTCTCTGCTTGTTTTTATTATCAGCAGAGTACTGGAATATCACCACTTTGGCATTGACATTCTCTTCACAATGGGAGAGGTAATAATGAACACATTTGCCATGATTTCAGTTCGCCCTTTTGAATGGTTGCTATTCCCAGCTTCATTATCCATTTAATTCTGAACATGTCTGCTTCCTGCATCTCCTCCTCACATGATTTTATAAATTCCTGCAAAATAAGTACTCTCAGCTGTGTCTGAGACGTGTCAAGAAAGTGATGTGTAAAGTACAGGAGGTTTCCTCAGGTTTTTGGGTATCTCAATATCAGCTAAGAATAATAACAAAACTGGAAGTCACCTTCAAGTCACCCATGATTTCATGTCTCTGTCATGGCACTCCATCACTGACAGGATGAGGAGTCCAACTCTTATTCAGCTGCTGCTTTCATGTTTCATGCCTTTGAATAACTTGGTCTCCCTCTCCATACTTTTTCTATCCCTCCACAAGGACCCCCTCCCTGAATGCTAAAATTTGTTACATGAATATTTCTCTCACCAGCTGCAGCACTTTGTTGGAGTCGTTTCCTGAGTCCTCCATCAGCCGCGCCTGGCAAGCCCTAGGAGCTGCCATTCAGGCAAGGATACCTTTGAAGACTGTCTCCCTTCAATTACGCTATTTCAGAGCAGGCAGAGACAGTGCCCGATCACAGATCCCCCACATGCAACGTGGTAGGCTAGCTGACCTGAGCTGGTCTTTTTCTTGGCTTCTAGTCAAACTCTGGCTCTTCTCATTTCAACTCTTTTGAGCTGCAGCCACCTCAAAGGACATCTCGCTGGCAGCAAAGCTCTCTCCAGTTTACACCTGAAGTCTGGTTCTCTGTTTCCTATCACAGTCTGAGGGCCTTTGAATCACTCTGTCCCCTCTGGAGCGTTGCAGACACGCCTGTGATATTCCAACCACAGGATGTTCTGTACAAAGAAATTTCAAAAGACACACAGAAATAAGAAAGCGCTGATTCACAGGTACTCTACGGCAGGAGTAGTGGTAGTATTTCTTTAGCACGCTACTGGAAAGTCTCTTATTCACTTCAGGATGAACGTGTCATTTTAAATACCAAGATACGAGTCCATGTGTGCGTCATAAATTCCTTACTGAACTCCAGGGATGTGGCTATCTGATTGCCACTCTGCTACAAGCCACAGATTTTTCCATGTGTCATTAGTCTGTGGAAGATCCTTTTTCTGTCGCTGATGTCTGTGAGATCAAGTCCCAAACTAGACTCTTTGGATAGACTCTCATCCTGAAGAAAAGTGCACCAGGGAAGTGGGCACACAATTTTCATTTTAAAGAGCCTAATTCAGGACATTCTATTACCATACATCTATTGTTATTGATATCTTGCTCAAATTTTGAAATAAAAGCATACAGAATAAATAAAAGCACTGAAAAAAAAATTGGGCATTTGGCACTATCATACCTAAGCACTTTCTTTCCCTTTACTTGAAAAGCAATTTTTGTTTTTCCAGTAAATAAATAATATTTGGCTTCTCTTTGGAAACTCGGACAAATGTATTAGAAACAATGGAATCCCCCATGGAACTGATGCTTCACTTCCTAAGAAACATGGGGTTTGAATTTCTGTTTTGCTTTGTTTTATAATAAGATCAGCTACTACAGGGATAAGTTTGGGATAATAAGAATTTTTTTTCCAAAATAAATAGTTAATACAACAAGATTTGAGCAATTTATAATGATTGTGAAGCCTTCTGAAGGCAACTGTATTTTGTAGGTTAATTTCTAAGCAAAGTAACAGTAAAAACCCCAAAATAACATAAAACCATTTTTATCATTTCAACTGTTCAATTTCCCAGAAATATCACCAAATTAGTGTAACCCAGTTCTTTAGAACTAGTAAAAACAAGCTTTAACAAAAATCTCAAGTTTATAAAAATATTTCCTTTCACATTCTCACAAGCAGAACTTGAATTAATAAAGTGAAATAGTCCTTTTTAACAGTTCCTATTTTAATTAAGATCCTTTCAGTGGGCATCATTCCTTTAAATTGGAAAAAAAAAAAAGTTATTTTTCTATTTCTCATTTTCAAACATATGTGTATGTATAAAGAGGAGTGAGTGGGGAAAATATTCCAATGGAAAATGAGATTTAAAAGAGCTTTCCAATTTATTTTTTTTTAAGAGAGAGGCAATTTTTTAACTGATTCTGCATACAAATATCTGAAGGTATAGAAAGGACAAAACCTATAGTCCAACATGTTATGTGAAAGAGCATGAAATATTTTAATTTCACCCAGTCAAATGCTTTTAAAAATTCTTTGTAAGATTCCCAATGTTGGCCATTACTGAAAATGGCTCTTTAATGTAAGGTGGACTATGTCAAGCAGAAGTTCTACCCTGCATAAGCAAGAATATCGAAGGCTATGGCACACATGCTGCTCAGCTTCAGCTGCAGCAGAGAGGTAAAGAGGGCTCTGACATGCAGAACTTTAGAGCTGAGAGTATGGATTGACATGAGGGAAAAGAGTGACATACTCCATCAAGAAATGCATTTTAGGATAATGCCTGGAATGTGCCAAAACTAGAAGAGTATAAGTGAAGACAACAGAGCCACCAGGAGAGCTAGCTGGTCAGAAGGCAGCTAGTGTGAGAGGTTAAGGGGACGGATGTGAGAAGGTCTGAGAATTTTTCCCTGTGCCAGCTCCAGAACATCTCACACATGACCTGGCTGAGCTCAACCTTTAAGATAAGGTTTGCATCTGCTCCTGTAAGAAGAGTGGCTTCTGGAAAAGGACCAATGCACATTTTGAATTATGTGGTGCTAAGGTATGAAGCCTGCTGTGGCTTGGCTGCAACTGTGGTTAGTGCTGCACAGTCACCACTCAAAATAGATGTGAAGAGTGCAAAGGGGCCTCTGTTCTGGGGGTGGGCACAACACCACCACTAATATCTTTATTAAGCCAGTAATGGGGTGCTGCCTAAGGACACCTGACAAATGCTGCTTAAATATTAACACTTTAGAATAGGTGTTTCCAAAGAATTCCAGAAAATCTAAGCCACCTCATTTCAAACACCCACTTGTTTTCTTTCAGCTTTTAGAGCCAAACAACTTTTCTGCCTGTCTGAAATTTTATTAAAATTACTGTTGATCAGAAGAGCTTGGCAAAGGTCTAGGTGACCTTTTCTTACTGTATTCCAGCAAACCATCACACTAATTTTTCTCCAGCTGTGGAACATTGTAATATTAAGCAAAGCATTCTTGCACATTGTGATGGTTGAATTTTTTGCCTTGTCTTTGAAGCCTGTTATTTTATTCATGAACAGTCCAAGACATGCAATTTCTTTACAGGCAATTATTTCCATTAATACAGTATTACTTGGTCAGCCAGAGACCCTGTAAATCTGACCTTAACAAGCACCCTTTATATGAATAATCTGTAGTCTCTTACTAACAGATGACAACAATGAATTTACCCAGTGACTATGGCTCTAATGTGTATTTACAAGAGATACGTGAAAGAGAACTCCAATTTGACTTATTACATAAACATATTTTCCTCATGTAGACCTCCAAGTATGATTGCTATTGCCATTACAGCCTGCACTGTTCAAAAGAGATGTTTGAAGAAGAACTTCAGTGGTCAGCATTGGGTTTTCAGACTGTTATTATCAAACTAAGAACTGACTTAGTGGTGCTTTCTAACCTAGTTCTAACTTTTTGGAAAGATAATAAATACTTGATACAAGAAGTGGAAATTGAATGGGATATGCTCAGACATTTCTGAAGTAAAATTGAAAAACTGCAATAAATGTGTTTTTAAATTTGTCTCCTCAGAGAAAATATCTCTACTTTAAAACAGCTGCTCTCAAAATGATTTATAACCTTCATCTTCAATGATACCAAGATCTTTAAAAGATTTGAAACTTGGTGAATCATGGCTATTCCATGGGGTGATGCAGCATGATACTGGTTGAAGATGCACCCAGACCTCCCGTGGCTAGCATTACTAGGAGACACACTGCCATGGTGGAACAAGAGTTTGAGAAGGACAGTAACTGTTTTGCTTCAGCAGTGAGAAAAGGCTATGATTGTGAAGGTATGCTTTGAAATGAGCAAAGGCTCATTCCAACTTTCAACTGCTTCTAACTCCTTGCAAAAGCATGGCAATCCATCTTGGCGTCTCTCATCCCTTGGAACTGTACCTTGCATTCCAGTAATGGCCAGGATGCTTTACACAAGCTCTTCACATTTGAGATTACCAAGAAGGTCTTCATCACAAATCATGTTGACCAAACTGGTCAACAGAAACTATTGCAGAGAAGAATGCCAATTCTAAAAAAAATCATCATCCTGGTTTCTCACATAATGTTTCTTGACTGCTAGAGCAGCAGTTATTTGATGATTTTCCAAGATCTCATCCAACACAAGAGAACAGCAGAACAGGAACTTTATAATTTGTCTCCCTCATGTGTACTTTAGTCCAACATGGAGAGCATAAGGGATGCTGGTTGCTCCTTTGCCAACATCACAAGTATCACCATTGCATTGAGAAGTATCAATGGAATGAAAAACATTATTTTTATCCAGACATAACATATTTAAATAGTCAATCAGTTTAATTACAGATATGTCTCAAATACAATCACTTTCTTGTGTAAGGTTAAAGCAAAGACCTTGGAATACCTAATAAGCGTCAGGTTTCAAGAAAGTTTCAGACTGAGGAAATTTATATCTCTGACTCCTAGTAATTTGACACCTTGAGAATGAGACCTGGGTCTGTGACTGGTGTGAACCAAAGGAGACCTGGGAACAAAAGAACGAGACCCTGATACACTGAAGGACAGAAATCCCTCTTTTTATGACATCTGCCATTTTGGCTTCATTTTAATAGGCTCTTCTCAGGCCTGTTAAGTTGAATGAGGCTGAAATTGACCCCTGAAAGTATTGACTCCACTAATTAGGAATCCTCACATTATTACTGCACTAATAGTTACACATAATTACTGCACTCGATTATGACAGCTATAAAATAATTTGCCTACACTTAGCATAGTACCATTTTTGGAAAGAAGGCTGGGTAACCAAAATGGGAATTTGAATAGGGCTTGACTTGAGGTCTACCGTAATAGAGAGAATTAGAAGACAGTATATGTTCCATAAGAGAAAACACCTCTCTTCATACATCTAGCATATCAACATATACCTCAGCAAAACTACATGAAGGTTTCACATCAAGACCCAAACCATGTGTTTGTTTAGAAAGACAGGCAGTATGCCTTTTTCTTTTTTTAAATTCAACCTTTTACGGGCAAAAATAGTGTAAAGTGTTTCTTTACAGAGAGACTGTATTACAGAGAGAGACTGCAATAGTCTCACTGCTGAAAACCCCAGCACAGCAGATTAAAAGGAAAGCTGTGCAGAAGCAGCAATGTGTTGTACCACCCTTGGAGAGCTTGGGTACACATCAAATGAGCCCAACCTTCAGTGTGTGGGTGTGCTGAGATTTTAAAGAGGTTCCCAGATGAGGAGAAAGAGGAATCCTTCTTTAAGCTAAGCGCCGCATTCCGCATGCGTTAAGAAAGATGAATTTCAGGATTTCAGGGAGCCTGCCTAAGATGCAGTTAAGGTATTCCAACAGATAAAATCCTCTCTGCATGCTGCATTAAAACACAACTAGCTGAGAGACTGACCTCTGCTCTGCCCATTGTTCTTGATATCAGTAGAACTCAGGACAGCAGGGAGACTGCAAGGTAGAAAAAATAAGTAATGCTGGACACCAGACACTGCTTGTTCACAGGGTAGCTGGAACAACAGTGTTGAAAATAATTTATTATAAAGAATCATAGAATACCAACCTATTTTTGGAAAAGCATGGTATAGGCAAGGCAGCCCAGCACCCTTTCCAGCTGAATCTCAAAAGCGGCCAGTACTGGGGAATGCACAACTTTCCTGTGAAAGATAATTCCTTTCCCTAAAGGGCTGCTTATGTTCATTGTGAAAAAATTTCCTCTTTTGTCCAATTAGAATCTTCCTGGGAGTGATTTGTGTTTTCCATGTGACTTCTTGCAAATGGGAATATCCAACTTCTTTGTAGCCACACATGAAATACTAGAACATGGTGATGAGGTCTCCCAAAGCCTCTTTTCCCAAGACTGAACAAATTCTTTTCTCTCTCAGCCTTTCCTCATGCATCAGCCTGCCCAGGCCTTTGATCACCTTTGTGGCCCTTCTCTGGACCCTCCCCAGCCTGTCCACACATTTTTGTATTATGGGGACCAAAGCTGAACACAGTGTTCCAGATGCAGCCTGACAAGCAATGATTAGAGAGGGACAATGACTTCTCCATCTCTGCTGGTGATGCCCTTGTTGCTGCAGCACAGCATCCTGCAGCAGCAGCAGCAGCACACTGCTCACTCAGATTGAGCTGTTGGTCCACCAGGACCGACCCCAAGTCCCTTTCCACAGAGCTGCTCCCCAGGTCTCATTTATTAGCCTCACATGTAAATCATGTTGCCCTAAGAAGTTTGACTTTTTAGCATACAGCCAGAGCCATGCCCACTTTCCTCCGTGGACTCCAGAGAGCCCCCACATCCACTCACTGTGCAGCAGTTTGGACAGTTTGTCTGCCTGCATAAATGAATGCACAGGCAGGGAAGGAAGGTGCGCATGGATACTCTCAGACCTGGCTTGCTGCCCATGACAACATGTCACTGCCAGCTGAGACACCACACTACAGCAAAGCTGGGAAAATCACCCAGTGTGCATCCTCCCAGACCAAAGGGAAAATCAGCCCTACGCTGCTGGGGAGAAATTTTGGCAAAGTATGGACCTCAGCCTACACTTGTAGCTGCAATGGCTTTATAGCATTATGTTGCAGTAAGAGAGTAAGAACATTATTGACCTTAGATCTGAGAGCCAGGATGTTGCCTGATGGAAATCTTCCCTTATCTCAGGACTGTGTGAGAGATAAGAGGTGTAAGTGCTTTCAAACCTACACTGGCATACAAGTAGGGATGTAACAAGCCCCTACATCTGTCAAAACGATCAACTTTTTCTTTGTAAAACCAAACCAAAGACTTTCTGAGGGCAAAATAAAGGTTAACTACTTCAGGATATTTTTCCAAATGAGACTGATGTTTCAGGGTAGCACAGAGTGCACTTGTGTGACTTTAAAATAAAGCTGTTTATCTAAGGTGACAGCCTCAGGGTCATTTCCTATAAGTATACATATGATCCTCTAAGCAACATTTTCCAGTTCTCATTCATGATTAAACCAATGCATCTGATCCAAAATAGCAGAGAGAAAATATTTGTGGGCAAAACTTATCTGACTCCTTAACGTCCCACTTGACAGACACTACGGGACTGTTCAATGTCAGACTTTTTGCAATAATATGTCTTTGATCTCATTCTATCACACAGAATGTGATCTGCCAGCAGCTCTTCTCTTACCTGTGCCAGTACATACACAACTTCTGGGCTCTTCCTTACCTCAAAGGCCATAGACAGCAGCTGGTTTATTGGCAGGAAGATGTAGTTTGTCACAGACGATGTTTAGGTGTGAATCACACTAATGCTGAGCAACTTTATCATTCAGGCCTCCTCCCAGTCCCCGTGGGGATGGCATGTAGATGCGGTCTTGAAAATACAGAAGAAAAGAGGGGAAAATCCCACTCCTGTAGCAACTCCACCAACTCCTCCATTTCTCTGAGGGATTTTCCCCTCCAACCCAGCACTCTGGTGCCTTTATCTCCATGTGCATGGAAGTCCCTCCCCACGCACCTCAGAGATGAGTGCTGTGCTAGCAAAAGGCTGTGTAGTGTTTTCTGAAACCACAAGCTGAGCATGGGTCAGCACCTGAAAACTTCACCTCCTCCACCTGTTGCTCCACCAGGTGACTGACATCAGGACACACTACTGTGTCACAGCTTTTGCAAGCATGTGCAGAAAAATTGCCTATAGAGAGAAACCCTGAACTTGGGGCACATGAAAAAATTGTACTTTTAGATGCTAATAACAACGTACTAAAATCCTCTGAGCTGAGGCACCTTGATCATTCTATTTTAACAGTTCTAAAAACAGTAAATCATTCTATTTTAACAGTTGTAAAAAAGAAAAACTATGAAAAATCTTAGTCTAAGTTGTTTTTAAGAGATGCAAAAATACAACACAGAAAAACCCCGACGTAATTCAAAATTACATTTTTTCCTTTACATCTTCATTTAATACTTATTTGGAAACTTCCAGAAGTTTAGACTGTAATATGAATTTAAGCACAACTTAATGACTTGGCTCCAGCTGAATATATCTTCATTAGGCAAATGTGTCTTATTTTGTTTTGATTAAGCAAGAGTCATTGTTCTTTGCCACTGTTATTTGAAACAATCCCTAGAATGGTCCCCAGTGAAGTGCTCATCCCAGCTAACCATATTCCCCTCAGAATGAACCCAGGAAGTTCAGACAGGGTTCCTTCTTTGATGTCCACTAAGTGTTTAACCTGATTTTGTGACTATTTATAAAAAATCCCATACTGCCAGTGATAACATCTCACTTCCAAATTAATGGTCACAGATAAAGCAAAAGGAACTTCTTGAAACCTTTTCTATTGTTCTCAGTATAGACAACAGGGTAGATTTTCTAAGGGCTGAGGAAGAGTTAATCCTCATAAATCCTATTAAAACAGTAGGCAAATCCCTAGGAGGAATTTGAAAATTTCAGCCCTGACTTGTTATCTTGTTGCTCTCACATAGGCCAAGCCACAGACCAGGAGGGAAAGCTCACTGTCACAGACAGGCGTTCTCACCAGCCAGGAGAACGCTGTTACTTGGCACAATGATATTACTCACCGTGCAAATTAAATATGGGTAATATGCCACGGGATGAAGGCCCTGTAATAAACTGTCCAAGGAAGGAAATGCCTCCCGCTGTGTTTCCAGAGTACCATGTAATTTACAGCCACTGCTGTGACTTCTGCATGAGAATATTAATGACTACGTTTCTCAGCCAGAAATATTAAAATCATTATTACCATCTGAGGCTGTAGACTACAGGTTGGAAGGAAAGGGGGTTCACTGAAAGAGATATTATTTTCTAGCTAGGAAAAAGAAATTACTATCTTAATCCAGAATCTGCATTACTAGCATACCCTATAAGTAAGAACAGAAATAGCTGCTTAACTGAGGCATAGCTAAACATCAGTTGAGTCCTAGGACTACTTTTTTTTTCTTCTGTTCAGTAAGGTAGCTCTTTCAGATTTCTGGGAACCTTGGGCAACTTCATCCACTGATACAAGGAGAGTTTGTGTTTGTGTTGAAACATTTCTCTCAGTAAGCAGAACATTACCTCACAATTCAGACCACCTTTTCATGATCAGCTAGTGTGATAATGGCAACGAATTTGAGAGTGTTTTCAGCTATAAAGTCCTGGCCTCTACAGTGTCACTATTGTGAAATGTGACAATAAGATGTGCCTTCAGTGTGCCATGCAGCAACTCCATGCTGCTGATTAACTTGGCCACACACTCCAGTGAAGTGAAGAAGGATAATTTACTTTAACATCTTAATTTCAGCTGTGACCACACAGTCATAAAATAGGAGAGCTAATCAGCCTGGCACAGCAGCAGACCTCCGCTCTGAAGAAACTTTGCTATCTTGTTAAGTCAGCCACCAACTATACCATCAGAATTCGACATTCCCAACTACTTTAAAAAGAAGGGTGGTTTAATGAGGTCTCTGTATTTTATTACGGATGCCAACATACTCATGTGGTGACCTGGGAATTCCAATAGGAAAAGGGAATTTTTAAGGTGATACAAACAAACAAAACCAAACAAATAAAACAGAAATAAATGTTGCAAGTAAGAACTGAAACAGGGAAGTTTCATGAACATTTTCAACTGAGATATCTACAAAAATACACATCAGCCATACAAAATGGAAATGTGGAGACCATGCCAGACCCAAAGTTGTTTTACATTAGTGTGTTAATTTCTGTATTCTATGGGTACCAGTAATGGACCAGACTGAGTCGAAAAATGTGGGTCTCTCCTATGACAAGACACTGACAACTAGTCAGAGAATTCTGACCCCAGAGTAATCAGACATTAAAACAGGTATTTCTAGGAAAAGCTAGAAGTAGAGCAAGCCTGGGGTCTTGTTTGACCAAGGTGATAATCTGCTCTTCTGAGGAAGAAACTGGTGGAAGCAGATGGCTGAGCAAAGCTCAGTGAGCTGCCAAGGGCATGCACGACCAAAGACAGCTTGTACAGAGCGATGCAACACGTTTTACCCAAACTGTGATGGTCAAAACTGTCCCGCATGAAGATGATACTGAGATTTCCACAATTGCAAGAAGCCACAACTAGCAGAAGACACATATTCCAGACATCTAAAATCATCTTTGACAGAAGCATGAGTCACTCTGAGGGGCTGACAGCATCTTTGCAAGAAACACCCAAACCACAAGGGTAACTGGGAAAAGTTGAAGGGTACATGTACACAGGCTGGCACAGAATCAAACTTTTCACTGTCCATGCTCCATGTTGGCTGGATTTGGAGCAGTGGGGAATTTGTGTAAATGCAAGACTGTGGGTAGAGAAGGTGAGGCTGTCAGCCCTAATTTATATAGGTGTGCTCTCAGACACTCTGCTTCATTCAACATTTTACTCTCTGAAAAAAATGCATTAGAAAAACAGGGAATGCTGTGGTCATCTGTCTTTTAGCTAAATATACGTTCATAAATCATTCAGTGCTTGGAGATACTTGGTTCCTGATTCTTATGCATGTCAAAACCCATTGTAGCACTCTTGCAGGGTCAAAAGAACTTTTCTGTTGCTGATGGCACAGTAAGGGCATAAAAAAGGGTCTGAGTACCAATAAGAACTGAGTCTACATTTTTTAAGGTCAGACTTGGTTCCTGACCTGTGGTGAAGCACTCATTTTTACTGTAGCAGTTAAAATATTAAGAAAACAAATGTATAATAGGTGATGGTGGCTGTTCACAGCCATGCACTCAGAAGCTTGGGTAAAGCTTCCTCAGGCAGAAGTACGGGGCATGTACTGTGAGCCTGTCACTTCCAGGAGGCAAGGACACACCCAGCCAGAGCTGTGAGCTGGGCTCTGCAGTGGGTCTGTACACGTGCAGAAGACATGCTTTGCGTTTCTACAGGGTCTGTAGACTTGTTGAAAGTATTTTGGTTTGGCTTGTTGCTGCAATTGCTTTTGCTCCAACCAGGAATCCTTGAAGAAATCTGAAGTGCTCAAATTCTTCAGGAAGGGGTGGGGACCAGAACGAAAGACACAACTGAAAAACCTGAAGGTAGGGTTCCATTAGCCAGGGAGTACCTCCAAGCATTAGTCTAAAAAGCTAACAGCCCAGACTGAGGGAGGGCAGGGGAAGAGCTTGTTCGGTTTTTTTTTCTCTGAACTAAATAACAGAGTAGAAATCCTCAGTGACTTGCAGAAAGCCCATCTGTTTCAATGGTAAAAACGAGATTCCCACCACTTATAGTGGCTGAGGGCAGGAACAGGATATAATGAGAAAGAAATGAGAAAGTCTTTGAGAACTTTTACCTCAAGCTGGCAGCATTTTGTGAGCCTGTTTCGGGAAGTCCTTTGTTGTTCTCGTATGGCATAAGGTACTGAAAATCAAATATGTTTAAAAGGACTAAAATTCAGAAGATCTCTACAGCTAAGGTTTATCACTCTTAATGTTCCTGTTTAAAGTGTCCCTGCAGTGCAGAAGGTGACTTTGTAAACACAGAGTTTTTGTGCGACATTCATTTTCCCTTTCCCTTTCATGTCAGCTTTGCTGCATTTTACACAGCTACATTTCAAGGTAACCCTCAGCATGGCCAAACCAGTGTGGCTTAAAAAATACAACCTGGAATTACTTTTTTTTTTCTCTCAGAAGTATTTTTGCCTTCTTTAGAGACCATTTCAATAGCCCAAGATAATTCCTAATTCTGTGTCTAGCAATTCAACTTATTTATGTTGAGCTTATAAAAGAGCAAGGATAGACTGCATACAGTCAGTCAAGCAGAGCACAAGGCTAAAGAAACACATCTGGAATAAATGCTTCAGGAAAAAGAAGTCTCCCCTGATAATGACATTAACCTGAACAGCCAAAGGGATATTTTTCCTAAGCCTCAGGCTGTGAAATTTCATTTAGTTTTCACTCACTACTCTCATCACCTATTTTCAAATCATGTGTTTGAAGCGAGTTACCTAACTCCACATCTGGGCTCACAAATAGCTGGGATGAATGACAGAACCACTTAACCCTGCCATGTTTACATAAGAACCCAGAGGGTTAGATACAATAAAAGCTGTAATGATAGAGTCTTAGCTGAAATATTCAAAAGTGAGTTGAGGTACTTAATGAGCACCTTTATTTTCTGCAAGTGCAGAACATTTGCCTTAAATAAAGCAGGCTCTTCAGAGAGCATAAGTTGAGCAATTGATATCACAGATGGTTTTTAACATGTTGGTCCATAGCCTGAAAAATGTGGTTTATATTTTTAAAACATGGCTGTATCTAATGAACTTGTTTAAATATTAGGCAGAACGGCAACCATGAGCTGGAAGAAGAGAATACGACAGGATGCAGACACAGGAGCCCATGGTGGGAATGTGCTGCAAGCCAATTCATACATTTTAGGACAAAAGTTAGTATCGCCCCAAACCAGAGTTTTCATTTAGCCCTTTGAAAAGCTGCACAAAGCTACAAACTTCACAGGTAGATCTGAAGCTGTGAGAAGGGGTGAACTTGCATCAGATTTAGGGGGAAACAGAATTTAGTTTTCAGTCCTGGTCTCTCACAAACAAATACCTGTACAGTAAATATATATGCACTGTTTCATATTCACTTTTCACAACTTTGCCTTAAAGTAGGAGGATACCTTAAAAATGCATTAAGCTTGACAGCTGGAAAAAAATTAATAATAATAAGGCTGATCTAACATTTCAGAGTACAGAAGACTTTATTTCAACTTAAGAGAGATATTGAACTTCCACCATGGAAGATCAAGACCATCAGTGCCAAGAAATGAAAAAGCTGGTAGACAAAAGAACAGTGTGTTTGCTAGAGTATTAAAAAGTTAACTGCAGTTGACCTACATGCAAGGCACAAATCTCGGAGTATTAGTTGTGTTGCAAAAGCAGCATACTTTGTTTCAAAGAGGGCTCAGTGTTGTTGCCCTGTATATAGACTGGTGAATTAGTCACACTCTTCCGGTACGAAAGAGTTTGACCAAAAAAAAAAAAAAAAAAAAAAAAAGCTCTTGCAAAACTGATTTTTTTTGTCTTTTCACTTATGAAATCAGAAGCTTGCTCTCCCACCACTGTGAACTATGCCAGCCACATCACTCTGAGGAGTGTGAAATCAGAAGCTTGCTCTCCCACCACTGTGAACTATGCCAGCCACATCACTCCTCATGCTTCCATGGAGTTTTACCCTCCAGGTCACAGTGGTTTTTTGCTCTATTGTGGGGCAATGCAGCCAGGTTTTGCTGCTGCACAGTTACAGCCAGAACACAGAAATATGCTGTGACAGCACATCACAAAAGAATTACTCATTCCCTGGGCTAAGTAACAAAAGGTCTTTGTCTCAGGAGTTAGGTCTACTAGGACCAAACACTGGCAAGCAGGTTATTGCCTTATTCTCCCACAAAGCAGAGAATGTGTTTAGTAGATTTGTCTCATCCCTCATCTGCTTGTCACAAAAACTGAGCACAAGCTAGTACCCTTCAAATCTTCTGATGTTCAGACTGAAGATAAGAGGATCAGAAGCATGGCAGTCCAAATTCAGAGAGACAGAGCCTGAAAACACACGCACACAGCCTTTACCTTAGGTGCACTCATTTCCAAAGGAAAATTTTCAAAACACTCTTTGAAAACAATTCTAAATAGCAACATTACATCACTGTAGCTATTTCTGTGCTGTGAGATGCAAAAAAAGAAATTATTCAGAAATATCACTATCAAACCTATTCATTAGAATGCCCTTTTCTTACCTCACCATGTTGTCCCACTTGGAACTCATAAAAACAGTAAGGTTGACAGGATTAGGACACTGCTTGGAGCATGACTATTTCATTTGAGCAAACACCATGCAGTGTTCCCTTTACCTCATGCACAGTTTCTTGGCGTGTGTCTTAAGTACAAATCAGCTGCTCTTCACATTAGTATAGAGCAGGGGCAGAAGCACTGAAATGCAGCCATCCCATTTTCAAATTTCTGATTCATACAAGACTATCAAGACACAGGCTTTGTATTGCTACTGAGCCCTGCTGATTTCATGTGCTACCACAGCTGCAAGTAGCCCACAGATGTTCTGAAACCATCAGCCCACGTAAAGGTGGTGAGTTGCTCCTGATTGCCTTCAGTCTTGCCACCAAAAGAAATCACAGGTAGATGCTAAAGGTATCCCACCTGATTTCTCAAAAGGGTATCCAAAACAGCATAAGAGACCAAGTCCACTAGTGGGCTTTCAGGACTTTCATCAGACTTGGGACAGATGGAATGACTAGTTACTGAAATTTCATGGGTAACAGCAAATTGTCACGATGTGAAAACAAAATTTTCTTCAGTCATTTAATCACAGCCTGATAAGGCTAGAAGAAGCAGTGCTGACTCCTGGGAATAGCCAAAGCTCCAAAACTTTCCTCCTGTTACCAGGGGTGATAGCTGTGGGTGTGCTTTGGGGGAGCTGCATACAGGGACGGAGTCAGCATTTGCTAAGCTACTGGTTCACTCCTCACTACCAGTCTGGATGGAGTCTGAATGGGTGAGGAAGCCATACCATTCACCAGAGAACTCTGTCCAATTGGAAAATGAGGTCTTATGTGTTTATAACTAGGAATGTAGACATTTTCCTTAGAAACCACCTTCTGGTGGTGGGCAGACACCTTGCTGCAGTCGCCTGCACGAACTGATTTAAAATAGTGCATGGGTTCCTTCCAGTGCCACTGTGATGCTTGGTCCCACAATTTTAACAGGTCTTGAAGACACGACTTCTCTGCACGCCTGTAACACGCACACTCCACTTCCACATATCTGTCTTCTTTCAGTTGCCATCAAACAGCCCTTCTCCACACCTCCAAAAAAATAAAAATAACAAAGCCAACCCCACTTATCTTAAATGGCAACTTCATGCAAGGTTTCAACCCAAGGTTATTTTTTCCTACCAGTTGTTTCTTTGAGAACAGATGGCGTTTGCAATGGTTGAGGATATATCCTATTTTTAAGTGTCATATGTTTTACTCTTCTGCAGTGGACTCAGCAATCAGAGGAAAATGCCACAAGAGATGGGCTTTTTACATGATATACAAACCATGCTGTCTCATGCCACTCAGGAAATTATCTCCTATTGCAAGTGCCCAGAGGCCAGGGTGCCTGTATCCACCCTTCTGGTGCAATGTTTCCTGCCAGTAATGGATAAGGAACAACCTGCATCCGGCAGTGCCAACTCAGCAGAGCACCCAAATATTAACACAACAAAACTGGCACTGAGAAAGTTTAAAATTACACACCATGCCATGATCTGGTACATGGTGTCCTAGAGAACAGTCCCATCTTCCACCACAAAATTCAGTATGATGAGAATACCTCATTAGTTGCTTGATTTTCTTTTTGGTGTTTTCTTCTGCACACATCCTATTTTGACAAGGTAGCAGCTCCCCCAGAACAGGAGAAGCAATGAAAAATGGAGTCAAGATCTGGCATGTTATTTTGGTTTGTTGTTTCTTATACTGCAAATTCCTAGGATAAAGTCAGCCTGACATTGCAAGTAACTGCAAGCTCAGTCTCCCTCTATTTTGATCCATCTGCACAAGGACCCACTCTTATAACAGAAAGCCACCTAAAAAAAATCTGACCTTAAGCTTTTAAAACCTGCCAGAGAGATTAGACTATGTTTTGGACTTTGCTAACGTGGCTAAACAGCTTCAGGGTCAAACCTGGGGTCTCATCGATTTGCAAAGGCCTGGGTATACCTGAAGTTAGTGTTTGAAAGTAGCCACATGAACAGGGAAAAAATGCTGTTGTGAATGCTTAAAAGGCATTTTAAGGATTTAAGTACAGCCACAGTGACTCATTCACCAAGGAAACACAAAAATTGACATCTATAAACCTCTGCAAAAGGCCTCTGGGATGCTTCCACTTTGGTTCATGCTCCTGAATAATTTCCATTTTGTTTCTCTGTCAGGCTGAGCACTGAAGTAGCAGCAGCTCAAAGGCGGCGCCGCCTAAGGCAGCTCTGGCTGCCTCCCTCTCTCACTGCCACCCCCTCGGGGCTCAGCAAGCCCTGCAAGGAACTTTGAGGCAAAGGCTGGCATCAGCGGCCTGAGGGGGTGATGGTTGATGGCACTGGGATGGATGCCCCTCAAAAAACCTGAAATTCAGGAGAAAGGAAAATAAAAACAATCTGGAATCAAACTTCCTGTGTGAATTCAAACAGAAGGAGAATGAGGAAGGGGAACTTTCCACATGTATGCTTCACACCAAGTCAGCAGGACTCAGGGGTGGAGAGTCTCTTACTGCTTTCCACTAGTTCAGGTATTCAACTAGGACACTGGAGACCAGCGTTCTCCTTTCTGATTAAACAGGAGCAGAATTTGATCTTATGAGAATTTCTCGTTCACCAAACTATTTTGAAGTCAGAAGCTAGAGGACTTTTGTGTCTCTCCTGGTTCCTCTTCTTCTAACAAGTTGTTGGTGTCTGTTTCTTGGCTGCTGTGATACCAAGTTATTCTCACTGTCTTTGGCCCCATGAATATGCACTGTTTGCCAAAACCCCAAGCTGATCTTCTGCTCTGCTTTCCTGTCACATGGAACAGAGAGATGTTTAGATGCCTGCAACATTTGGAAAATCAAATGGAAACACTTCTGAGAAATTTACTGTTTGCTTACTTCTGCATAGTTTTAAATTAACAACCTCTTGTAACAGGGAAGTCTTAGAAAGAAACAAAATAAGATGTATTCCTAGAAAAAAGCTGCTTTACCATAAATACCATAGGAAAAATAATAAAACCTCTTGGGTACCCTTCCAGCCAACTTACACGGTCCATTCCCTTAATGCCAAAGTTTAATGTCTCTGCCATTAGGCTGGATTCTCAGAGTATGTCAAAATAAGTTTGAGTAAGCACATCTGAAACTTGCTAGCAGGATAAATGTCCTTTGGTCTCACATACACTTATTTTCTCGCTATTTTTCTACAGCACCTTAGAAGCCAGTCTTGCTAGATAATGATCTCCATACTAGAGCTATTTTGTAGCACATTGCTTCCAACTTATGAGGTTAGTTGTCAAAGAAGGTGCTCAATAAAGTCAGTCTTAAGAAATCACATAACCACAAAAATTAAAATCTGAAAAAACTCCCATTTCAGGCAAGCTGCAGAAGCTAGTTCCCTTCCTTCTGAAAGGCCAAGAGCATGGTCCATAACCCTCTGTTCAAAGAAATAAAGTGTTGCATATGCTATCCCCAAAAAAGTCAGGAGATGCCTGTGAAAATCCTGGTTCTTTCCCATGGATTGTAGGCTCCAGGATCTAATGTTCAGTTACACAGTGTTTTCCCAGAGTTTCTAGCTTCCTTCAACGTATAGCATGAATTCAACTTTGGACACAAAGGAAGCATGTTAAAGCAGGCTCTGGTCTGATAGGGCTTACAATCACAGAAGTTGGGAGATGTGCAGCGCTTCCCTTTGATGATAAACCTAGAGAGAAGGTACCTATTCAAATGAAAGGTGTCATGGACTGCTTTCCTAAACACTCATACAGATCTGGAAGCTTTAAAGGATAAAGCAAAAGGCCCTCTAAATCCCTTTCTGTTAGGTCATTAGGAAAGTGTGGCAGCAGAAAGGAAAAAACACATATGTGCCAAGTCCTGTATATGGGGACCTCTGGAGCTGTGATGGAAGTCCACAGGGAAGGTATGGAAATGCTTCAGGTTTTGTAGAGAAAGTTCTCTTGTTGAGACCCAGAGGTCCTCACCCTAAAACTGAGCAGTATAGAGATGGGTTGGTACTCAGAAGTGCCCATGGTCAACATCAAAGAAGGGCATAGCCAAAACACCTGACCTGGAGAAGAGCTGTAATTCCAACAATAAATTTTACTGAGAGATGGAGCAGTTTCCCAAATTGCCTTGAAAAGGTAGACCTGTAATAGTTCTGTGACACTCTGAAAAAATGAGATTTTACCCATCTCTGGGTAAAACCTTTTCTACATCACAGAGTTGCCCAAAACTCCTTCTAATCCAGCATCGTCAAGGTACCCCTGTTTCATTTTCCAGGTGTCCATTTTGGGACATTTGGTACATAGATTACGTAGGAATTCCCACCTCCCACTGAAGATCAGTATGAGCTGTGCTTTTAATGTGAATGCAAGAAGAGAAAAAAAAATTAAAAGTACTTTGGTCCCCCATATCCCAGGTACAGAATCAAAAAGCAGTGGGCACATCAGGCAGTAACAGCTGTAACATCTGCATCTCAGTGTCTCATGTACAAGGACACCCCACATCAGTGGAGAGCTAGCTGTGAGCAGAAATCCACTTGTGTCCATGAATAGCTTACAAACTATGATCAGAGCACTTCCAGTCCCCTGGGCAAGGCCTGTATTCAGTGCAGGGCTCATAGGATGTGTATGAAGTAATGTGAAGGAGAATAAAAGGAGATGAAAAATCACAAACCACCTGGACCAAGGTGAGAAGTCCAAAGAGGGAAAATAGAGTGTGACCACCTACATGAAGACTGGTTTAATGCAAACACACACACACACACACACACACACAATGAATGGGGGGACAAATCAGGGGTTTGGACAATTGAATTTAAACCAGACACATCTAAACATTTAGCATATGGTCTTAAGAAGACATATAAACATACACATACCTATACTGAAAACTGAGTCAGGCAACTCCTACCACTATCAAATAAAGATTTATATTTATATGTGTGCAAATTTTCAGCCAGGGCTACTCTAACCTAAGCTCCTTTCCCCTGTGGACATAATTCATACATGGTGTACTTAAACAGCCCTAGGCAGTGAATTAGAAACACTGTTTTATTTACAGTTCAGTATCAAATGATTCACTGTAGATATACGTCAAATCTTCCATTAAATATTCATCATTTGGTGGTTTGCTCCTGCTGCCATAAGGCAACACCATGGCACTTCCAGGGCTTAGATAACAGAGACAAATGCCTTAGGATTACTCAGAGTACCCACCTCTGCAATAATGCAACCTATTTAGCAAGAACATACATTTTGAAAATGACTTGATTTTCCTTTCAAACAGCACTTTGACCTAAAGTTCATCATCAGGTACTGAAGCCTCTTTGATGCTACAGTCATCTGGTTCACTCCTAGGATTGGTCAAGTTCAGTGGGTGGATGGGCAGAGGTCAGTTGTATGAGGTTCAACAAGGTGAAATGCCCATTACTGCACGTGGGTCACAACGATCCCATGCCATGCCACAGGCCTGGGGAATAGTGGCTGGAAAGCTGTCCAATGGCAAGGACCTGGGGGTGCTGCTTAACAGAAGAAGGTCAACAAGAAGTCCCAATCCTGGCTTCCTGGCCTGTGTGGCCAGGAAAGGACCAGAATATAGTGTGGCTAGCAGGACTAGGGCAGTGATCATCCCTCTGTGCTCAGCACTGGTGAGGCTGCACCTCAAATCCTGGGTTCAGTTTTGGGGTCCTCACTACAAGAAAGACATTGAGGTGCTGGAGCATGTCCAGAGACAAACCCAAAATGTTTGTAGATAACAACATATACTGCCTCACTCACTACTGAAAAACCAGTGAAAGCACACACATACAGTAACAATGGGATATACTGCTTTTTTCCTGAACATGGAGCTACCATGTAGCTGGAAAGCCTGGAAACATTTCTGCAAAATTTCAGATATTCTATATAGATATATTTTCCAAAGAGTCTCACTGTTTTTCACTTTTTTTCCCCTCCCTTTTGGTCTTGCTCAGTCACACACAAAATTAGGGAGTATTATTTCAGTTGAAAACTAAACAAGATCTTACTTCAGGCAATTAAATACAAGTGACTGGAACCAGTTGCCTCTGAAATCTCACCACAAACATCCACAGAGCTCCACTGACCTGGATTTTTCTCTTAGCTGATGTTATACATGGTTTATTACACAGAAGAAAATCAGGGGCCAGTTTACACTGATGTGTCTTCCTGAGCTGTTGGGATAGGTTTCAGGCAGGCGTGTGTTCAGCAGCCACACATCAGCTGACCCATGAGAGCTCTCTGGGTCAGCCACACTGAACCAGCAATTTCCAGCTCTACAGAAATATCTGTTAAAACAGATGCATAAAATGGATGAAGTCCATGCTGGCTTTAATGCTGGCTTTTAGAAGAATAAATGAGAAACTTTTACCATTTATAACTACCAGAAGAAATTAACTTATAAGTGTGTACTTGCCAGTCTTTGGTACCCTGCCACCACTTTCTCTCAGTGTTAGATGACTGCTGCAGCACTATTTAGTGGAATTTGGGTAAAAATGGTCAACATATTTCCCCAGAAAAATATTTCTATGAATATGTAATAAAGGGGAATGAAGTGCTTAGAAATGTCTCCACCTAACCAAGCACTGTTTGGGATGTTTCTTCCAAGCCAGTCACACTGCCCTGTGCTGCTGCTTTCAGAAGCAATGTTATCCATCCTACAGCCAACTGAAAAATTATTCCTGGCTTTCAAATTCTCAAAGGAAATACTTTCCATTCTGTTCCTGAAACCAGTCAATATTGCAGTACACACAATTGCTTCCAACACAACTTCATGAAGAGCACGTGTAGGCACTGGGTGAGGGTTACCAGAAAATGACCCCTTTCCAGCTGGAACATAACATTTTTTGCCCAGAAAACTGTTTAATTCTCTGCTGAGTAAACTGCTGGGACTGTATTTCTGCTTCAGAAAGAATCCTTAGTGAAGAAAGAAGTCATGAAATGAAACTATGGAAGTTGAACACATCTTTTAGAAAGTCACTCTGAACTGACATTTGTGTTGTGCAGAGGGTTCTGTATCATGAGGTTTCCCTAACTCTATATTGCTGTGCAGTTCCAGGATTGTGGAATATCATGGAAGACACAATCATTTTGTGAAGGGGAGCCAAATAGTTCATAATCAAGACTTATCTGCATGGACAAAGAGGGTCAAAGCAAAAAGAAGCCTGTCAGCTACAAGCAACACCGACCCCAGAATGTTGAATAACATGACCAAGCTCATGTCTCTGGGAGCCTGAACTTTTAATGAAGATTTTTTTTCTCATAAATTCTATGTACAGTACTAAAATTTACTTTACTTTTACTTTGAAATCTACCAATAAAATTTTTAACAACTCTCAGGTTTCCGTGGTTGAGATGAACCCCGAGGTATTAGAAAGTCTTTTTTTCCCAGTCCCACGACCGAAGAAGTGGAGATTCGTTGGTTCTGCTTTTCAAGATTGTTTATTTTTTCTTATCTATTACATCATTTCTCTGGCCTGCTGAGATCTGTCCAGCAGGTTGGGTTGTGGCACAGTGTCTGCCCTTGGGATGGTGTTAACTTTTTATATTAAGAACTATGTGTACTTTATTTACAGTAATTTTCCAGTACCTATCACTTACGTTACACAGTCTATCTCTGCTCTAAACCAATCAAGAAGTGTCACCATCCCAGCAGAAAAGAGAGAGGACAAGAAGAAAGAGAAGAAGGACAGGACACACCCAGATCGCTCCATCTTTTCTCTTGAATCCCCATTCTAAAACCCCCAAAATTCTACTTTTTCACCCTGTGACAAATTAGCTATCATTCTACGCATACTCTTGTGGCTTGTAAACTTTTACACAAAGTTGGTGATTTTTTCCATGGGCTAAAATCAAAGGCACGGGTGTTTTTGACTCCGTGCCTAGGTCTCTGAGCCCCTTGCCAGGGTCTTGAATCACCCAGGGCAGCCAGAGGAATGTCCTGGGTCCTGAAAAACAACATCCTCTTCTGGGAAATATAACCACCCTGTGCTCACTGCAGAGCTGTCAGAGCTCCAAACTCCATCATCACTTGCCATCATAGGAACACCAGGCACCCAATCAAAATCCAGCTGAGAGAACAGAGGAGGATGGGGAGCCAGGCTGCACCACAGGCTGGTAGCAGGAGCATCGTGGAGACTCTACCCTTGCTCACACAGGGTACAAATCTTGCAGGATCTGAAAAAGCCACCGCAGTTGGTGCATGTTCACCAGGAAAAAGCATGCCCTTAAACCAGGATACAGCTCGTGACGGGCAGCTCCTGCTGTCAGAAGGGGTCTTGCCAGGCAGGGGCAGTGACCGCTGAAAGCAGCTGGCCCCAGCCTGCACACGCTCACCCTGATCCCTGCCCTGGCATCGGCAGCAAACCTGATTTCCCCAGGCACTGGCAGAGGCAGAGCAAGCGATGAAGACACGACCATTCTGCTGTGCCGTTGGCAGGCTGATGCTGCCCAAGGCAACAGCCCACATCACCTATGCTCCCAGCTGACCCTGATTTAAAGTCAGTTTTCTGTTGTGTCTTTAAATGACTCTATTAACACCTCAAAAAAAGTCATTTGGGCCCCACCTAAGGTTGGAGAGATTTTAACAGTTGCCTTGACTCATGGATCTGTAAATGCAAGTATCATCCAGGAACATTACATCCCACACACAATTGTGACAACTTTGATATTATTGCTTAGAACAGTGCCCACTTGAGTCATGCTTTAATTCAGTCATTAGTATTTCCATGGAAAAAGGCACATTTCCTCCAACCCTGTTTCACAGAGTGGAAAGCGCACAGGAAGGATTTACGGCACATAAAAATAAATTGCTATTTGCATGTCAGAAAATGGCTGTGGAAAACAGAAATACTTCATATTCAGAGCAGAAAATTAAAAAAAGTGAAATTTTTCCAATTTTTAAAAATAAATAGGTTGTCTGCAAGTGATAGCTCCATTTACCCCCCCAACAAAACAATTGGCTTATCCATTTCTGTATGGAGTATAACTATCAAGTCTGACACATTGGTTTGATTACTGTGAGAATCAGCAAATCAATGAGCTTTTACAGCCAAAGAGCCTTGAATTCAATCTAACCTGTAGAGAGATACTCCATCGTGTCTTTGAAAACTTGCCCAAAAAATAAAATTTAAAAAAAAAGAGAAAAATAGTCTTTTGCATTTTGTTTTGAGAGAATAAAGAGATGCGTTCCCCTTTTAACTGGTGGTCTCAAGGTGTCAGCTCCTCTCTTACATATTACCATGCCATCAGAACACAAGTTCAGGACAATTATCCTGGTAAATGTGACTAAATGCAATGTAACGCACCAAAGTGAGAAAAAAGCCCATAAATCTCAGTGCTAAATTATTTACATAGCTGTTGCAGTCAGACATGCCTGTTGGGTGGGGAGGAGATTGCTGCTTTTCAGCCTGTGTGCTCAGTTTGGGAACATGGGTCAGTGTCTTGGCCTCTCCATCTTCTCCACTGCTTCTTCCCACATAAAGTGGGATGAATAGTCCATCCTGTACCTACTGATGTTCCAGTGCAATTAATTCCCCCACTGGATGAATAGGGTCCAGCGTTGACTTGACCACCATTGGAGGATCAGCAGTCTCCCCCATTTCCCATCAGAATGAGCTCACAGTGGATTTAGTTCATTCTTCCTTATTCTGGCAGATTTTAACGAGGATGGGAAAAACTAGTGAGCATAGATAATGAAAATGGTGTTTTGTGCAGAAGGTCAGCTCAGTGTTAGTTTGACGGAGGGATAAAGCAGTAGACTCTGGATGGTGGGGTTTTTTGCTCCATCATCTATTTTTCTTAAGATAACAAACAGCTAGCCAAGTGCTCATTAATGGATAGTGACAAACAGTTTCCTGTGGTCTTAAAATAAAACATCAGTTACAGAGGCTGTTTTCAGTTCTAGAGGCCAAAACTCATTCAATACCATTCAGCTCGTAGCATGTTTTTGGGTGATGAGAAAACGAAGATATGAAAAAAAAAACCCAGAAAAAATTAGAAAAAGAGCAACTATAGTGCTTTCTCCCAACCAGCATGCTGCAAAATAGCCTAGACATTCAGTGTCCCTGTAAAACAAATGGCCCTTTGAAGGGCTGTAGCCTGATCTTCATCTGACCTTATCATCTTTGTTTGGCAGGTCAGTAAAGGTTCAGGTCCCATACATCAAAGCATAAAGCATCAAGAAGGCCCAGCCATAGCTTTAATGGTTACTGCCAAGAAGGTCCATTCTCATCACCTTTTCTTTCGATTTGAACCCTTCTGCACTGACAAGTCAAGATGGAGGAGATTTCAAATTGGTTGCCAAAAAAAATCACATATGAAAAGCAGGAATTTTCCTGACACTAGAGTGGCAGAGAACACCCCATTCTCCTAAACCAGCCCATATTTCACTTCATTTGAAGTGATCCTAGTAAAAAAGCAGACACCATGCTGGCAAATGTTACAAGGCTGATTCCTCACTGTAATAGAAAGAGGAACTGGTTACACCACTGGAACACGCAAAATAACAGCAACATAAAACCGTATCCCAAAACAGAACATTGGGTATCTGGAGGCTATTAATCTGAAGAAAACCAAGAAATCTTCATAGATGCCCTTGGAGAAAGTTTATAGGGTCTCAGGTAAAACAGAGTTACTGTATTTAAAATGGTGAGAGAAACATGCTGTTGAGCTGCGGGCACAGAGTGGGCACCCACAGCCTGGCTGTACAAACACATCTACACCTTTCATTCAGTAGATCTGAGGTTTGTAAAACTTGGCTGTAAAAAGCACAAAGCATACCCAAGCATGCCCTGCTATTACAAGCTCCATGAAGCATTTCCAGTGGAAGAACTACCTCTGATTGGCTTTTCATGGGCAGATTGCAGCACATTACAGAGATGGTCTGAAAGGCCTGTGTTGGGCATTAGCTACAGTCACACAGCACGGCTGGTTTTGTGGGTCTCTCCTGCAGCCAGCATTAGAGCACCCAAGACCCAGAGCTCCATAGCTCAATATGAGACTCAGACATTTTCTAAGTTCCATGGGGATTGTATCCAAATGTCCAGTTTAGGATCAATCTCTTGGCCCTCATCCCCTCCTTCACCAACAGAGACACACCTGTACAGTGGGGGAGCAGTACAACTGTATCTAAACTAACATAAAGAGGGTTCAACACACACACAAAAACCCCAGTATAAGCAAGAAAGCATTTTCTGGGCAAGTGTAATGTAGCCATATCCTTTTTAAACACTCTACATCCAGGTCCAGCAGGACAAGGGCTGCCAGCCCCTTGCACCCATTGAGGGTGCTCAGAGACAAAAGCGCTGCCCTTGTCGCTCACAGCCAAGCACCAGACAGCAATTATGTACTGCTGTGCCAGCACAGAACAGCAAGTGCACACAGAGCCACAGCTGCTGGGCTGAGTTGCATGCAAGGCAGCTCATCGTTCATGAAAGCTTTCTCTGTCTCCACAATGCAACAGCAGGGTCTGATATTGTCTTTGCATGTGTACACTTGTTGAACTTACAGAGAACGTGAAAACAAGAAGCACAGCAAAAGGTGGCTTTCTGTAGGTGGAAAGCTCTCTCCAGAAACCTGACTTCTCATGACAACAGAGGTGACTGTTTGCTTGTGCTGTCATATTCCCACTGCATCCTCATATGATTTCACCCCCCTCCATCCCAGCTGTGTGGTCATGCCATGACCAATAAAATAAGGCCTGTCAAGCCATTTCAGGTTCAGACTATCCTTATTATTCACCCCTGCGGATATTGTGCCTTTTAGATAGATGGGTGGTTTCACAGGAACTGCCTGGGTTATCTTGCTATAGTGTAACCACAGTGCCAACCACAAAGAAAATATTTCCGCCCACATGAATATTTAATACAAGCATTTTCTTTGTGTGGAAGGAAGGATAGCAGGGACCCCTGTGAGACTATCCTGAACCACACCAACTACAACAGTACCACTTTGCTCCAGCAAACACTGTCCATAGCTGATATGTCTCAGAGGCAAGACTTATCAATGTAAGTTTTATAACCTCATTCAGGCTGAGTTTACTGAAGTCAGAAATTAAATATAAGGACTCCTATTAGTGTGACCTCTCCATTTTGGGTCAGACACCAGAGAAAAAAAATGCTGTCCCTTTTCAATCATAAATTATGTGCTTAATTATCCAAATGTCAAACTGTGCTTGCAAATAACTAGGAAGGTCAGATCAGAGTGAGAAAGACCTTTGAAAGCCAGTTTCAGGAGCCAGTCCTTTCCACAGCAGACATGAGTACATTGCAGTTAGAACTCACTGACACTTCTTGCAAGTTGCTTCTACAAGGGCCATGAGCAAGGAAAAATCTTGTCTTCCTGCCTGGAAATGTTAAGGAGCATGGGATACCAGAGTCTGTTCTAAGCACTTGCAGGTAGACAGGATTTCAGTTCCAGCAGTCTCCTATGTGAGCATGTAACATAGGGAGCAGGAGGTAATCAACTGTCTCTCATTATGGAGAGCTGTTCGGACTCCTTATCACACTCAGGACAATCTCAAGGGGAATAAACCCAACAGAGTGTGGAACAAAGGATGGGTTAAGGCACTGGGTGTTTTGTTTGAAGTATTGCTCACAGTAGGAAACTAACAAATCAATATTGAATTGCAAAGGGCTCCACACAGGGACCATGGGCCAAAAAAGCCCCAGATCTTCCACACGCAGATTGCACATTTGTTTTGCCAGGTATGCCAAACCTAAGCAAACACTATGAAGCCCACCAGGTAGTAAGAGGAAGGCTATAATATAAAGCTTCTCAACCTTGATGTCACTGGAAGATGCCAGCTTCCTCGCCTGGGTAAAATCAAGCCAACAGGTCTTGCAGCAAACTGCTCTGCACCTCCAGAAAACAGCGATGTAATTGTTTTTCCACCCAGTGCTGTTTTTGCTCTCTTTTCTCATCATGGGGAGGCAACACTCCTGGTTGTTATTCCATCTGCACGAGTTTCTTCTGCTCTCTTCCAAAGTAGGTCACTGCATAATGCTCTCTACATCTCAAATAATCTGCTAATTTTCTGTATAACTCTCCTATTCTCTCCAGGCTTTTTTTTTGCCCACTGAACTCAAAACCCACTCTTTTTGATAGCTAGAGTAGCAGCAGGCCCCAGATGTGCCAGCCTCTTAGCATTCATAAAGATGTAACCCTTGAGCCCTGCATGTCACCACACAGAGGTGCAGAGGTTCCTTCTGCAGAGCGGAATTGGCACCCTGAACAGGACTGTGCCTGTGCCATTTTTCCTCCAGCATCAGCTTGATTTATCCCCACACAGAAAGAGCAAATGAGGTCTCAGTGAACCCAAATCAAACATCCCTTTTCCCAGGTACTTTAAGGGACCACATGATTGAAGGGATCTCATCGTGGCTGAAAGGAAGAATTACATCCCTTTGCCAAGGAAAAGGCAGTACCTTCAACCACTTCATGTGTAAATAGTTGCTGCCTGTGCTTTCACTAAACCTCCAAGCTCATTAGAGCTTAAATGCTAACTCATGAGAGAAGCCCAGAGCACAGAAACATGACAAGGAGACATCGCAGCTTTAATCCTTCATAGGATTAGGTTGTTTAAATTTGGTGAGATAGAAGGAAAAATAAAGGATACACATGAAAAGACACCTGGTTATATCACCTCAGCAGTTCCATAAGTGTCTTTTCTTGTACTATTTTCTTCCCTTTTTTTTTTTTAACATTTCTAGGGATCTCAAGTGAGTCAAAATGTCCTTTACCCTCACGCACAAGAGGAGCTGCAAAACATGTCACAGAAGTTATATCTTTGAAGAGCCAGGCACAAAAACCAGATTCTGCTGTAGCATTAAACTTAAATTACATAGCACAAACCCTGAGCTTTCACCTAGTGCTGGCACCTTTCTTTTCTTGTTTCCAAACCTGCAAGCACTGCTTGGATGTGTTTTGTGCACCTGTCATCCATTCTCCAGAGAAAGAAAAAAAGCCTTGGGGCACAAAGGTTCATTTAACAGTTGAACAGAGAGAAGGAACTGGGTGAGAAATGCTGGCGTCAGATATGGGTAAATGAGAAGCCAAAAGGGAAGCATTTTGCAAAGTGTTTTGAGTGGCTGGGAGTGGTCAAAGAAAGTTGTGCAAGACCAAAAAGCAGGAAGAAACATGTGGTCTCTACATGTCCATGTAGTGGGAGAGGAAACAGATGATCCAAAGACACAAACATTTGTCAAATAGAACAACTTGAACTCCTCTTTTTTTTTTTTCTTTCTTTTTTATATATAACTTTTCATTTCCCCTCCCTGCCATGAGCTTCTCTATGTGCTTGACTGTATCATTCAGTCCAAAACCAGACCTGAGTGCTTACACCTCACATTTATGTATGTGACCCTTTTCTCATAGATGTTGGGCATACAACTTTCCCTAAAGCTGGGCAGTAGATATTCACTATTTGTAACTATTGCTTTTCCAACTAAACTGAATGTAAGTGTTCATCTCTGAAAATTTAACCTAGAGGCTTTCATTCCATTCCCCACCAATAAAATGCATATAGGGAAGAGACTCTTCAGTGATGAGTACAACAGTGAGCTAAAAAATAGCTGAATTTATCACATCCTTCTTCTCTGTTTAATTAGGGAATAATTAGACGAAAGACACTGGAAGCAAAATCAATTTGATGCTCTTGATTTGCCTTTTTGTTTAGTGACAATTTGACTCCTAGGACCAAATTATCTCTGGGGAAATAATTTCTCTTACTTGAAGGGAATTTCTCCAATAGACAAGATGCTTACCTTTCTTTCTTGTGTCTGTGTGATTCCCTCCTTTTTTCTCTGAAATATCTTTAATTTCAGTGCATTTCTCTATTGGCCTTTCAAACGAGATCTTCAAAGTGAGGAGCATTTCCTCTACACAACTAAGCTTCTCTTCTTACCTATAATTTTAAAGCAAATTAGAAATTACTATATCAGCAAAACATAAGGGAAAATACATTTTTTATTATGCAGCATTCCAATTAGAAGAAAGAACAAGGGAGACACAGGAAGTCTATGTGATAGAAGAAGAGTGACCTTTCATCATCATTAATCCATTATTATAGTTTCCCCCCCCCCACCCCCAATCTGGAAGCCAGTCATATTGCTAGAAATATTGTACATCAGCACAACTATTTAAGTATTCTTAATCCAAATCATGATTTAAAAAATCATCATTTATTTCTGGGTTGTTTTTTTTCCTTTACCCTACAAGATCTTTATTTGAAACTCATGTCAAAATAAATTTTGAAGATTGTGGGTTTAGTTGAATCCAAGCTGTTTGGAATTTATGTTTTGCTTTTCATTTTTCTCCCTGGTATTCCTCCATAAGATTTGCCACTGGGAACTAACTAGGAAACCATTTCTGGGGTTTTTTCGTTTTGTTTTGTTGGAGTTTTTTTGGGGTGGTGGGGGAAGGGATGGGGGTGGGCGTTGAGGATCTTAAAAGTCATGTAAGAAAGAAGAAATGACCATCAATAGTTCCCAAGGGGAAGACTGGAAATAGATCTTAGTGCATCAGCTTTTCCCACACATTCAAAACCCACATGAAAATGGGAACCCACGCAGTAAAGGCCCTTATGAGCTTGTGCACCACTTAAAAATTTAAACAGTCCTCTAATGGAAAAAGATAACCTATTAAAGGCAAGAATGCCCATCTAACATAATGTTCACACTGCACAGCCTGTTGCACCTCTCTATTTTCCTATTAAAGTCCTTTCTGCTTTTTTCTTTTTGTGTGGCAGCAGCTGAGAAGCCTAACAAAGGTGTTGTTTCCTAGGAGATACCTCAGTTTCCTTGCTTGCCTGTACTTAGGGAACTGGGAGACACACAAATGTGACTTCAAGGCCATGGAGACAAAGAGCTAACAGCCTGGCAAAACTAACGGGAGCTGATCCACTGGCATTGTATTTCATAACTCTTCAGTCTTTGTCATTTGCATATACTAATCCAACTTTCCACTTCCAGTGTGGGCAGCTCTCCTCTTCAAATTTTCCTCTGATTAGCATCACCTCAAGGCTAACCATGAACCAACCCCCTTTATTCTTTCTGTAAAGAAACTTCTGGAAGGACAAAATCCACACCTCTTTTTACCCTGAGAATCCCCTGAAGGAATACAGTCCACAACAAGGGAATACACTGCTGCTAGAGAGTAGCTGCCCTCATTCTGGTGAAATGTGGCTTGAGAGACAGTGGGAACACTCATTCCAGCTGAATGTTCAGGAGAAGATTTCTATGTGAGCACATCCACCTTTCATTCTGGAGGCAGGCTGGGAGGTCACATAAGGGTGAGTTATTGCAGTTCAAGTGACAAGCGACTCCATCTTGGTGGAGAACCAGCACAGGATGACTGAGCCCGTCCAACATTTCTCTGCCACTCTTGAGACATGGGAGTCCCACAGTCCCTACATCACTCCTAAACACACTGTCTTGCATACCTACCACCAGTTGTGATGCTTGTTAGGAGCTCCTGGGAACTGATGCAATCCAGAAATCCAGCAACAAATTATCTGAGAAAAAATGCAATCTTGTTTTCTTCCAAGATAGAGAAAAAGTTGCTTCAGTAAAAAGTTTTAGCAGGTGCAGACTCAGCATGAGACTGCACTCCAAGAGCAGGAGTAGGGAGAACAAGGAGGAAGAGAACCTCTCCCACTCAATAGATACATGTTTGTAAGACTCGGACAAAACATGGAACTTCACCTTTGGCATCACACAGCTCTTTCCTCGCGTCACTACGAAGGCATCCAAGCAGAGTGGTGATGAAGGAAGGGTAAAAAATTCTTTGGAGTACTCTGACACAAAAAGAGAAATGTGTATGAATAGAGTTGTCCAAACATTTTTGTGGAAGAAAATGGCAGGGTGAGTATTTCAGTAAAGAAGATATTTTAATCCTTTTTTTTTTTCTGTCTGTTTAAAAATATCTGTTTACCATTAATCACAAACAAACATTTGGCACAATGAGTTGCCTTGTTAATGATTCAGTGCCTTGATTCTTCCAGTGATAGGAAGTACTGAAATTCAGTGTTTACAGTCTGGATAACATGCTGTCGAACACCAGCTAGGAAAACTCCTAACCTTTCTAGGGAGGAATAAATAAGAGAAAGAGAAGGGGAGGGGGAAAACAAAGAGAAATAAATAGATCCTTATACAGCACAAAAAACAGATCACAAACCTCATTATTTTTTAGTTCTTTGCAGGTTCTTTTTCAAATAAAAGACGTGACTTTTAAAAAGCGTGAAACAGTACAGCTTTGCACTTCTCCTAAAGACTTCTAAAAGACATTAAATTCCATGTGGCCCACAGCCTTTTCCTATGGGGAAGACATGAAACGGCTGTTGTGTCAGTGAACACTGCTCTCACAGCCAAAAATCTCCCCCTGTAACCAGGCACAGGTTTGCCCAGGAGCTGCACCCCAGGCCTCCTTTTATCAGCGCCATTGGTGAGGCAATGACAACAAACAGCTGCTGCCACCACACCAGTGAAGTCCTCCACCTTCCCATCTGGAAAACAGGCCTATGAGGGTAGAAATTGCATCATCCAACAGTATATGGCTCCCCATCTCAGGAAAAAGATCATCATAGTAGTAGGTCAGAAAAAGAGATGGGTAGCCAAAAGTTTCTTTCTGCATACCTACTACACCATTGTATGATTTCCTCCTCTCATGGACCAAAGACTAGCTATACAGCAGCACTCAAAGTGCCCACGGTGGCCTGCAGGTATTTATTATTTACTGCAGTCTCAGGAGGTCCACACTAAAAGCAGCCTGGGGAAGCAGGCTATGTTTTATCCACCACATGACCCACTTTCCAGCAGTTCTGTCAAGCACTTCTGTCACCAGCGACAGGGCTGACTAATGTTCAGTGAAGTAGGTGATGAGTTACGTGGAACTGGCTTCCAGAGGAAATTAATTTCCACAGAGAGGCTCTGGCTACTTGAACTTTGTTTCAAAAAGGCTGTGCTTTATTGCAGTCTAAGTTAATGAAGAAAGGTAGCTGTCAGGCTGCTGCACTGTCAGTGTTATCTCCCAGCCACCTTTCTTGCAGCAGCAGAAGCAGTGGAGTTTGAGCATCCACTGAAATGAGCTTTCATTTGCACTCATTTTAATGTTTATCTTCCTACTGCCACATCTACTGCACTACTATTACCATGGGAAATAATCAAACCTACTTTTAATACAATGCTGTGCATATGGCGTCTCTGCCAAGACCATTCTCGAGCAGAGGAACAGATTGCAAAAAGTACCACATGCTCAGCCTTCTGCCTGGGAACTTAGGTAGGAGATAACATCTATATAGTGCTCAGCACTTCTTAGGAGCACCCAATCTCAAAAAAAATCTTCTTTTTTCCTGCATTTATTCTGCCAGACTTACTACAGTGAATCTCCCTCCAGGGTTTCCATGTCTCTCTGTTCCATGATTAATCTAGTCCTTGCATGCTGGAAAATTTTGGAGGCCCTCAGTTGAAACCTTAGTCCAGAGAGCAGGATAAAGATAGTATTAAGTGTATCACTCTGAAGGTTGTGTTCTCCATATAATATCAATACCACAAAATGTATCATAAAATTTAGGATAAATTACTTTGTGCACACCTGTGTACCTCAAGCCCTGCATTCACACCCAGGTAGGTTACTGCTTCTAATAACAATTACCTCAAACATCTCAGTTACAACCTCTATTGGCTCTCAACATGTTCAAAAGTATGACTTTCTATATTACAGTCATGTGGAATAATGTCGGGAAAATGCAAAAATAATCTTTTACTGTGCAGTGGCTGTTATTCCACACTGTTAATCTTGGCACAGAAAATCAGGCATACACAGCTCTGCTTGGGATCTTTTGCATGAACATTGCTGGGAAACACACTTTGGTGTGATCAGATCCTTCACTGTAGTTCTTCACCAAATGAGTTAAAACACAGCACATGAGTTAAAGTAGACTTTGCAGGATGGAATTTTCTTATGGTATTTTACGTTGTTATTTCAAAGGAAAAAATGATGAAAACTTGAAGGTGCTTTAGTTTACATCAGTTTACATTTAGTTTACATCTCTTTGAGGCCCCATGTGTTCACAAAGAATCAGGTAAAATCACATACAAACTGTAAAAATAATTTTAAAAAGCAATACTCAAAAATACCAGAAATTGAGACATGTTTAGGCATATGCCTAGTCACAGGCCAGAACTAAAGGACAAAAATCTCCCACCTACATTTTATCTGGTCTAGGAAATGTTGATACAAGACTAACATCTTCCCAGACTTTATCTATCTTTACCTGCCTCTTTCATACAGTATTTTACATGTTTGGCTAGATACCATGAAGATGCACTTGATTACCTGGAAAGCTTCTCAAAAATGCAATGGCAGGGGTTTCTGCAGTAAAACCCAAATGTGCAGCAGCTTTCCTTAACATTTCAAGATCTTCTTATCAGTATTAAACTCAGCCATGTCTGGTTCACTGAAGCACATACCCAGCCTTCTCACCAGTACTCCCTAGCTCTCAGCACTCAAAATTAATGACTCAGTTTGTCATCAGACTGCTGAAGAAATAAAGCAGTTTTTTTAAGAAATTATGAATTCTTCAGATTTTTTCTGTTGATGATTTTTGCTTCTCAAACTTTTCTATGTGATCACCAACACCATTATCCTACTTTTTAAAAACAGGCATGTGAAGGTCACATGAAGCAATATGATTCTAGAAGTCCATGCTTTATTATCTAAATAAATTTTGATAAGAAATAATCTAGAGCAAATAGTCTGGACTAGGCAAAGGCAGTCCTTGTTTATTGGAGAGACAAGAGGTAGCAGTGGGATGAGATTTCTGCCCTCATGAGTAGGGAAACCAGCAGGTAAGAGCAGAACTGTGACTTCACGTGAGCAACCCATGGAGGTGCAGGGGATGAGCTGCACCTTTTGCAGCAGTGGCATGAGGTAAATAAACAATACACATGACCCCTAAATTTCAACTGCAATGAAACTAAAAGCAAGAGCCAGAAGCCACCAAGTGAGGGACAAAATTTTATCTTCTTTGAGTCTTAAGTGGAAATGTACACACACACCTAAGCCTTGGTGTCTCACAAAACACAGCAGATGCACATGTAGTAAAGCTCTACTACAAAAAACTAAATTCAGACCTGGGGTAGTAAACCTCAGGGTAGTATTCTTCCAAGAATAAATTTATGACAAGCCATTTATTCCTGCTCTAAACTATTTTGGCTGCTAGAAAGCCAAAGGGCAGGGGAGAGCAGAACTTGTTTTATAAAACAAAGAGAAGTTTTCCTTTTTCTTTGCAGTTCCAACTAGGAACATTTGACCAGTGTCACTCAAAATGGCTGTATTTACTTCCAAGAAAAAGATCAAGTTACATTTTCACTGACAGCATAAATGATCTCATAAAAATATGTGAATGAAAAAACAAATTAAAAACCTGAAAAGACACAGAGGACTAGATTAAAAATGTAGATGTCGCTTCAGCCTTCAAAGTTTTTGCTTTCTTTCTCTGGGTGCATCTCAATTTTCTCAGCATTTCACTGCTATTGCCATGAAGGTCAGATTTGTATGTGGGAGAATGGTGTCATGGCAAAAATTATTCCTAAGAATTTTACATAGGATGGGACAAGAGGTGCTATTCTCCAGGTATAATGGGCTGTAGTCCTGCTGCCTGCCTTGTTCATCTACAGAACAGTGGTGGCAAGACAGCTCCAAAAAAACGGCGTGATTCCAGCTGGACACTGTAACTAGGCAGGATGCTTCAACAAAACAGTAGTCCAGTGCAGAGGAGGGAATGAAAACTGTACTCTTACCCAGGGTAGATCACGTGGCCTTTTGTGTCAGAAGGAGGTGGAAGCCCACTGCGTGCAGGCATGTGCACAGCCATCAGAAATGAACATAAGTCCTAAAAATTAATCCCCTGTCATAATGAAACAAAGCAGAAGGTCTTGTGTGTGTCTCTGTACTTATTTCCATAATCTTAACCACATTCCTGTCCTGTGCATCACCTCTGGTCTGCACAGTGGGGGCAGGTCCCACAAATAAAATCCCTGATATTTTGCAGCTCCTTTTAAAAGTCTGCATCCATGCAGGGATTGTGACAGCTGCTGGACTGACAGCCCTGAAGCAGCACGCTGCTGCAGGTTGGAGCAGCTGTGGCACAGTGGGCAGTGCTGTGTGTCCCCTCCACGTCAGCCTGATGCAAAGGGACCACAGCAGGAGGGAGTCAGATTTAGAGCCTGTGCTTTAGCTTCTTCACTGAAAGATGCCAAACTTATAGTCATCAATTCATTTTATTCAGGGTCTCTCACCTGGGGAGGGGCAGGAGTCATCACCTCATGTCACCAGCTGGTGAGCAGGCACAGCAAATTTGTACCAACAGTCAAGAAGTGCAAAGGCAGATTCTGCTCTCCGCTGCATGAATAGAGGACAGCTCTGATCTGCAAAGCAGCCTCTGCCTGTCCCTCCAATTCAAGCAGTTCAGAGCCTTTTTCCAAGGAGAAAAATGTTTCATTTGCATTTCCTTTTCCCACGTTGGGTACTGGGAACAAATTGCTGACGGCAATCACACAGACTGTACATCGCACAGCATTTCTGAAATCTCCTTTTGTGTGTTTCACAATAAAAATTCTATGAAAATTCACAGTGGCACAGGTCATCCTCCAAGTCACAGTATTTACTAAGTGAAGAAAAACAGGCAAGGCCTATGGTTGTGTCATCTGACTTCATGTTGGAATCTTCCTCGGCACTGTAATTGCTAACACTTGAGTTCTTTTACAAAGTATTGAAACTGCAGCTGAAATTAAACACATCTGCTAGCAAAGATACAAGCCATTTTTGAAAGCTCAGGATGTATTACACATCTAGAATATATCACCACTGTACCCTGCCCTTCTTTGAGTGGCTGGTAAAGGAAAGGGTCAGACTTCCAGATGCAGCCATATACTGAAATCTTCATTTATCATGTACCAACCTCCTATTGCTTGATCTGCCTCCCTCAGCCAGGATGTCAAACACCTCTGTGTTTGAAAGCCTGGATCCATCCTCAAACCCCTCTGCACCCAAGGGCGTGGAGGACCCCAGCCTTGCCACAGGACTCACCCCAGGTTCTGCTTGCCCCTCTGAAAGCAGACAGCAGCCACACTTTGCTCTCCATCACAGAAGACAGCTCCTGTGCTGGGCAGAAGAGCTACGTTTCAATGATTTGAATTCCCTGCAAGGCCAGAAGTAGATTCTTGCCCACCTGGGGACTGGATAGCATTACCAATAGGCACAGATTGGTTTGCTTGCGGGTTTTTTTTATAAATGCACAGGTTTGAATCTTGCCATCTTTTCATTTGCTTCCAACACAAAAATTATCCCATTACTTTGAAAGCTAATGAAGAAACAATGGAAGAGTGCAAATATCATACAACACCTAACATCACCTGTGAGCAGCCACTTGGAAAGGAAAATGAGGAAAAGAGATGTTCTGGGCCTGGGAATCTGTGTCCAAGCAAGCTGTTTCCCAAAGGGCCCTTTGCATGCAAGTTTGAAAGGACAGGGCTGAAAATCAGCATAGGCACAGGAATCTTTTTGTCAGAATAGTCCTTCAGTTGTGAAGGACAAAGGATACACTTCTATGACTTAATTTTCCTGAATACCATTTCACAGGAGGCCAAGCACCCTGCATTTTTAAAGAGATTTCATAGACTGTTGAGCTTAATATAATCTCCCACAAACATTTATAGGGAGAGTTTTATTTAATACAGTCTGTGATCTGTATAAACATTACCATGGTTTTAGGCTAACCAAACTCTGAGCTGATCTGGAAGTCGTGTGGGAGCTTTATTTGGTATACTAAAGTAGCACAGTTCAAAGTATGATTTTATTTGCAGTAGACTGCTGGGAATTAGTGATTAGTCATATGAGGATTTTAACAGTTGTGTAGTTATGAGAGGTGGAATCAATGGCTTTTGTCTTGTAAAATGTCACCAAACTGTCTTGCTATTTCAAATTACAAAACTAAGTAGTTAAATACTTAAATCCCCAAAGAAAGACTTGAAATTTTGGGATGGGGATGGCAGGATAAAAGCACAGAAGGAGAAAAATCAAAAAGAATCTGCAAACAAAATTCCACACTATTCACTGTTCTTACAAGTAACTAGAAAAAATGGCACGACAGCTTCCAAATGTAATTTGCTCTCATGACCCTGTGTCAGGTTCGTTCAGTTTACAAGTCTATTTCCTATTATTAATTGTCAGCCTTGAAAACTCCACTTGGGATCCACAAATCAAGTTGAATCTCTTCATGCCTCCTAAATCACCAGTAATGAAGATTCTGCCCTTTGTAGTTTACCTGTCAGTGCTTTGGAGATCCAGACTCAAATCCATCTTACTCCTGCAGTGCTGGATCTGGATCTTTTCTAAGGAAGCACTTTTGTTTCAATGTGGATGAGACTAAGACAGACATTTCCCAGATTGCTTCACTTTTTTCCCCCTCTACTCTCTGCAAGCAACCTCTATGGGTTTTATGTATGTTTCTGGGATGCTCAGAATATTTGCAAAAGATAGGTCTTTAAATATTGGAAAAGATAAGCCAAGTGAAGAGTGAGGTAGGATTACCTGCTATGTTTCCCTGATGTATTTCTTAATTATTGCAGTAGAAGAACAGGCAGAGGAGGAAAATAAAAAAGGATGGATACAACTTGACCACTGTAGCAGAATTTCAGTACATCCTGCATTCATTAGGTTTTATTTCATGGACACAAGGAACACAGGTTTTTGAGACATCAAACTTCTAGGCATTTTGCCACCAGTACCAACAAGGAGCACTTGTCCTATTTAGAAGTCCATCTTCTTCACTTTCTAGACTTGGTACTGATTTAATTTGCCTGATCATGCAGTTTATTTAAGCTTGCACTTTTAGGAAAGTGATAGTGCTTTAGATTAGAAAGTGTCACTTGGTAGATTCACATATGACAATTGCATGGTGAGTTGAAAAAGAGGCAACCAAGGGCTGTGTGTGGGAGTTTCTTATTTGTGCCTTGGAATTACTGCCTCTCTACCAGGTATAAAGGCAGAGACAGAACAAATCCTTCTAGCAAAAATACCACTATTTTTGACTTATCTCAAGATAACCTTATAACCAAGATCAGAGACCAATCATGATATCTTTGCCAACCCTAGAGCCAGCAAATTTAGACCTGTGTTATTCTGCTTGCAGTTCAGTTTCCAGCAGGTAATCCTGCTGACCTAGAATAAATCTCCAGATGGGCAGAGGAGTAATCTGAATGCAGAAACTTTGTATTTACTCCCCCAAACATCAAACCAATTCAAAAGTCCGTATAAGCTTAATTTTTTTTTTATCGTATCACTTTGGAGGATGGAAAAATGCCAATGGTCCATGACTTCATTCCATTCATTCATCAAATTCTTGGGATGGTGGAGCCAGGAGGAAAAAAATCACCATGCAGACACTGAACAAATGTGACAGAAGGCTACAACCTGTTAAAAAAAGTTAGCTATATAAGACTTCAGCAAATATTAAATGCAGTTTATCCTCTACTGACCCAAGAGTCTCCTTGCAAAACCACCTTCTCCTTAGTATGTTGCTTGAAAGTGAACTGTACACAGGATATTTAAATAGTTGCAGGACTGAGGTCTCATAGATACTCTTACCATCTTGGCTGTATCTCATTTTTTCCCAGCCCTTATTTCCAATTTACAGGGCTCTAAAATAGCCACTGTACTTGACTAAGTAGAGCAACACTTGTGTAACTTTAACTCAGGAATTCACAAAGCACTTGACTTAAAGAATGCAGGGGAAGTGTGTCAGGATAGAAACACCATGGCAGTTTTCATTTTCTCAGTCTCTTCAAACAGATAGAGTTATGATGATACTCTTCCTCTGTGATAAAATACACCTCAGCCAGAAGTGTTTTGGGTCTTTCTCCCTTGATCTTCAAAGCTTATCTTAGGAATTTACACTGTGTAGAATTTGCAGCCACTGATAGAGATATCTTAGTACCTAGAATATCCTTGTAGGTCGTCCAGTGATGCCACAACCATTCCTAGAAGCACAAAGTATAATAATCTGTTATTCTTGCTTTGAATAACCCAGCCTTACTTTCTTGATTTCCCTTAATCATTGATGAACAAGCATCAAAGTAACCCATGTCCTTATTTTAAATCTTTCTAAATATTTGGACTTGCCCATACAGTGTGGCAGTAAGTTCCATTGCTTATCAGTCATTGAGAGGAGACTTCTTCCTTGAAGACTTCCAAACTTATTCCTTCAGGGAATTGCACCACATATTCTACACTGTAGCAGCCCTCAGCAGTTCCTTACTTGCCCTCTCCATTCTGCTCACAGCAGACATCCATGGCAGCTCTCCACCACCTCCCCACAGGCTGGAGAATGTGACTTACTCTCATACTATATAATCCACAACATCTATCATCCTTGCCCTTTCCTGAGCATTTGCCAGTCCTACTGCATCCTATTTGAGATAGTGTGATCAGAACTGTGTAGATTTATGTAGGGACATAATAATGTTAGATCTCTATTCCTTCTCTATTCCTTTTCTATGTCTAGCCTTCTGTCATGAGGTCACGAGGGAACTGAAATGATAAGTTTTATAATACATACAGAAGCAGTATCTTCTATGCCCCAGCTGAAACAGCTTTTGGTTACAGGAGATCCAGGCTCAGATGAATGAGAGGATGTCACTAATAAAAGAAAAAAAAATTAAATTAAATTAGGTAGTCAGACTAGAATTTATTTTAAAAGATAAGAGAATGACATTTTTTTACAAGAGAAATTTATGCAAGCTTTCCTAACACAGTATTTTGGAGAGGTGAAAAAAAATTGTAATTTATTTTCAAGCCATGTTTTGTCACTGAGGAAACCATTCCAGAAATTTAGGATATGCCTGTGCTGCACAATGCTAATTTACCTAGCTGAGCTCTGTGCTAATGCAGCTACATTGCTTACTGTACTTACATCTAAATATTTTAGGGCTCTCTCTGAAATCTCTTCACCAAATTGCACTGTGCAATGGAGAAATACTTTTTCTAGCCTTCACCATTGCAAGGCACCTTGAAAAGCCAGGTGTCACACTACTGAGTCCTTTACACAAGTAGAATAGTTCTTGTGCTACCCTTGCAGACTTAGCATATTAAAAACACCTTGCAGAAAGACCACAGCCAAGACAACCCACATAGCCTAAGTGGGCCTAGATGAACCTGCTTACAAATTTCAACAGAGATGCTCTCAGGCACAAAGTTAAATCCATATGGGTCTTCTGCAGCAGTATGGCCCAAGACCAGTAACCCCACCCCCATTTCAAAGAAAATCAGCCCTTCAGCAGAGCCTGTAGAAGATGTTGTGCTATTGAGGTGACACTGCCACACACAAATGGATGTTTTACCTTGGATACAGCACCTGCCACACACTTAAATGCACCTTACTCTACACAGGCTCAAAACAGAACAGCTGGACTGTGTCTTGCCCAGCCAAAAATGCCCCTGGAACAGAGAGACTTACAGCTTTAACTCTGCTCCAGACTTGAAGCTCTTTCTGCCCATAACAACACGAAGTCGTGCAGAGGCTGGTACTCACTGAGGGCCAAGGTCTTTTTCAGAGAGGAGTCCCACAGCCTTGTTGCTGCTTTTACCTACAGCCTTAGCCACACACAAGCCCATAGGGGCAGCCCCACTGTCTTGTGTACAGAGGCCTGGTGTGCCCCTAAACCCACAGGGAACAAAAAATCCTCAGGATGACAAGCCCCCTCTGACAGCATGCAGCAACACTCAGCGGTGCTTGGAGGGGACAGACCTGAACATGTCCAAGTAGCTCTTCACTGAAACAGGCATCAAGGAATCTCAACGCCTGGACACCAGAGTAGCTATCACCAAGGGCTGCTCTGGGAGAAATGTAGTACTAAATTAGCAGCTACCCATGAAACATGCAACTGACATGATGGCTGATGTATTTTTGGCCTGATTTCTGTCTGCCAGCACCCTTTAGTGAATTTTCTCCTTAGCTAATTTTAACCAGATTTGAAAGAAGAGCTGGACTATCACTGATAATTATATTTTTATAAGTTTCAGGGATCTGACAGCTGGAGAGAGAGTTAAGACCAAAATTAGTGCTTTCTATCAAGGGAAAGAAGGCAAAATTCAGCCACTATATATTCTAGCAAGCCTGGGGCATACACATTTGGTGGCAGAGTAGCATTGCTGGCATTTGCTCTTGCCACAATTGGTAGTTTTGCAGTAGTGTATGGTTTAGGAGACAAACTCTTAAGTGTCCATGTTTCATTATATCTGATATTGTCATAACACTTTCTATGATTTTGTTGAGGTATTTGTAATAGTAGAGCATCAACTGCAATTAGGCTGATTTGTGAGGGAGCAGTCAAAAATATTAATTTTTACTGTAGGAAAAAATGCAATCACAACACCTCAGAAATTGCTCTTATTCCTCTTGAACAGCCTGTTGTTCAACTTTAATCTTGCAGTTACTAGAAAGATTGGAGTGTGAAATTTGTATTTATTAGAAAAGAAACTCAAAGCATGTCAGGCCAATCTTCTGTTATGTGTCAAATTAAGGGAAATTTTGTTTTGCCTCCAAATTAAAAAGAAAAACAATTCTTGGAGAATAAAAATGTCATTGTTCAAGGAAGAGTAATAAAGTATGGATGCCTTTCCTTCAGCTGGCTCTCTTTGTAAATGAGCAAGAGCACAGAGGTCAATAAAGTGTCATTACCCAAGTTTCATAAATCCCCAGTAGTTGGATTTTACCCCGTAGTTTAAGTTACAAGACCTTATAAGGGGTCAAGAAAGATTCATTTGGAGTATTTATAGGCAAAGACGCGGCCTCCAAAATTTTGCGGTTGTTACTTGCAGTGCCAACATGGAAAAAGCTTCTTGTCCTGGAAACTGCTGGTTCTGAAACACAGCTCCCTGCACATGAAACCATTAACAGAAGCCTACGGCCACTGGGTAGAATCAGAGGGTTTACCTACTCATTGTCAAGCATAGCTCTGCTAGCAGATCAGTTGCAAAAGACAACCTAATTTCATATTGATTTTTTGGTTAAAAATAGGGCCAGGACAGATACAAATTTCCAAACATCCCTGAAACTTGAAGCACAGCACAGAAAGGAAAAAAACAGAAAAGTTGATTGGAACAGGAGGTAAATATGACTACATATCCATTAAGTTGCATGAATCTTACAGGGAGCCACCCAAGGATTGCAAGTTGGTTCCTCACATAAGGATTCAGTCCCTATACCAAACAACATGCTGAGCTGTAAAGGATATATAGCAACACAGTTTGAAAGGGGAATACCAGAAAAAAAAAAAACAGAAAACAAAAAACAACAAAACAAACAAACAAACAAACAAACAAAAAAAACCCCACAGAATATCTAGTGTGCACTACAAAATTAAAAGACTGCTGAAAAGCACTTTCTGCTTTGTGGAAACAAGTCTCAACTTATCTGAATTGTCCTGTGACTAAAGTGTGAAGGAAATGTGTCTATTTGGGTACAACATCCTGAAAAAAATCTGGAAGTGTATATTCAATTAACTATGAGTAAAATTTGGGCTTCTGCTTACCCTAACCTCCTAAAGTCTTAAGCTTCTGTTACTTGCACAGTTCAGATGATTTTTACTCCTTCACTCCCTTGGAGTGAAGTAAGCTCAGCATGTCAGGCCCCGTCTTACATGTTTCTTTCTGTACTGATCCCAAAATACAAGCTATATCTTGCCATTCTTCTTTAGCAGGACAAAGAGAGTGGCCTCTGTGGCAGTGTACAAATGTGAGAAAGCCACACACACTGAGCTCTGAGCCAGACCAGAGGGGAACAAGTGACCACAGGAAAGCTGTTAATTAAGCACTGCTTCTACCATGAATAGGCTGATGGAGGGCATCATTATCAAAAGGAAACATGCATCTCTTCAAACAAGCTGTTTCTTGTCCTTGCTTAGTTAACAAAGGAGCCATTTGAGTATGTCAGGTTAAGATTACTATACACACTGCCATGGGAAGTCCTTGAAAGCAACGTATGAACCTAACAACAGGCAGCATGTGATAGCCTTCAGAGCACAGTTTTTACTGCTCCCATGCCTTTGTGACTTGCTCTTGGTGACTTTGGATATTCTGAGCAGGGACACAGGAAGTCTATTAAGAAGGAATTATTAAATATTGATTTTTTTTTTCCTGGCATTGGGTATCAAGATAAATGCCAGAAATTCATCTGTCCTGATGAAACTGACCCAGGAAACGTGCTTCATCAAGTTCAAGTCCATGGAAAGGAAACAGGGGCAATGATGCAAGAAACTTTTCCATCTTACCCTCATAGATCACTCATGAGAGTGATCATTTGTTTTCACCCATGAAAGTGGCCTGAATATTGAGACCACAACATCTGGCAGAAGGGACTTTGCAAGTGCTCAGGGATTTTGCTGATCCTACACCCTGCACTTGTCAGTCTTCCCACAGAGTTCTGACCATAATCTCTCAACCAGGAATTCCTCGGTCAGACCCAGTAACCTGTGCCATCTTTCCTCTCAGCTGGCATACACTGCCATTTACCCAGGTTGCAGCTGCTTCTGCAAAGAAGACTCAAAAGTAAAATATTTCCATCAGATCTCAGTCAGAAGTCCTGAACTGTCTTCACTAACAGCTAATAAAGGTGTACCCTTCAGCAGTTGCTTTCCTCATTCACACCAAATTAACAAAAATGCCCGTGTTTCTTCCAGAGTTCAGCACTGGATTTTAAGGCCGGTGTGACTTTGCCCAGAACTGGATGAGCTCCAGGGCTGGAGACAAGGAGGGTGCCAGCACTAGTGATGGCATTGGAGCTCAGCTGCAACTCGAACTAGGATACAGTCCTGCTGGCACCTCCAGTGCTACCAGATCCACTTTACTGAGGGAAGGCTGGAGGACATCTTAATGAGTTATTCAGGCCGTAGTCAGGTTGTTCTCTGCTGACAATGTAACACACTCCTTTGAGCTAGGGCTTCAGCTTACCGGTGTTTTTCCAGAAAATTTGGAAGAACTGATCTCTTTGTAAGAGTAGCCCAAGGGGGTTGTGAAGTTTTTCTCCTTGAGGATTTAAGGACCTGACTGATGTTGCCCTGATTTTCTAATATTTTCTAAGCCTTCTGATGTTTACATTCTTGTAAGAAACTTTCTCACACACTTTCTGTAAATAAATTAATGTTTTGCATTCTTTTATGGAGGAAGAGAAATTTGATGGACTGTTGATTTGTCCAGTGTCATTGAAGAGGTGGCACTGTCACCCTCCAATCCACTGTCACTTTTGGAAATCTATCAATGTTGGAGTCAAAAAATAAACTGCCCCTTTTTACCTTGAGAACAGCTGCGTGTTTGCATCGTGTTTTTTCATGTCTTATAGTGACATGACTGAGAAAAATCCCTAGTAACCTGGTCTAACCTCACTGCCTATGCTACTTTCAGCAAGAGGCGGGACTACAGATTTCCGAAGTTCAATTCCATCCGGAACTGTCCTATAATGCTGAAAAAACACAGAAAACCTGTGGATAAATAGTCTTCTGCAATTTTTTTTCTCACACAGAGTAAGAGATGTCATTTTTTTTTCAAAACTTAACTTATAGAAAAAATGCCTTGTGTCTTACTCAGAGTTGTTGGTATGGACTAAATAACATTTGGCTGATCCAAAACATTGATCCTCATTTCAACCTCTTGAAACTTAAGCCAATTTCTCTGTTTCATTTTGAATGTTGGTACAGTGCTTATTTGCAGTCTGTTTAGGCCTGGTGGCGTGAAACTTTAGTGGGGAAAAAGAGTAGAGAGCTCATCAATTACATCACTTGGTGAAAAGAGACGAGCCCTCTCTGACAAATTCCCCTTAGCAACACTTGCCAAAGGGAGAAGCTTTCCATGGGAGTCTGTTGAGGAGCACAGGGAGATACCTGGAAAGCTCTTTAGCTGAAGTAAGCCTAATTTTTTGTGTGTTTTCATATACATTTCAGTTTCTTCATTAAAGCAGATGTTTTCACTTGGAGATGGGTCTAGAAGCCATTTTCACATACAGAAAGATAAAGGCAAAACTGAAGTTAATTGTGCCTGGAGTGAGAGGTGGAAGGCTGCAAAGCTGTGGAAAATTGATCATGGTATGGAGAGTCTTGAGGGAGTTTTGTTTCTGAAAGGGATAAAAAGAAACTTGCTTGGGAGTCTTTCTGGTGCCTCACAAAAGCAGTAAGGATTGTGTAAGACACTTGCTCAAACTCTTGCACAAATTCATGGAACCACAGAATAACAAGCACAAAGGAACCTCTGGAGGTAGTCTAGTCCCACTTCTAAATCTGAGATATCACAGTGCTTCTGAACAACTTCTTCCAGTGTTTGGCCATCTTACCTGTGAACATTTTCTTCCTTACATCCAGCTATAATTTCTCACACTGCAACTTGTGTCTGTTGCTTCTCGTCCTTCCTCTGCTACACTGAAATCTTATCTATATTTGATGGTTCTCGCAGTCCAAACTTCCTTAAGAGATGGACATTAAGCAAAGACATCAACTGGCAGAACATACAGTAACCATGTCTGGTGACAAAAGTGACTAATGGGTGACACAGAGAGGTGCAGCATCTACTTTTTAAGTAAAAAAGTGAAATCTGCTATATTTATTCTTTCATGCAAAGTCTGAACTTACTTAACTGAAGTACTGTAAAATCATAGTGTGAAATACTGGGAAATGTCAGCTATGCTGTGAGAAAACTTACCCTGAACCAAAATTTAGACACTGCCTTAAATAGCAATTTCCATTGTCATTGTCCTCCCTTCACCAAGTTCAAGAATGCTTCACCAAGTTGCTCAAGAATGGCAAACATTCTTCTTTGTTCTCCTAATACAAATTCATTAATTTGCTCTCCACTTTGGAAATTAACCAAGTATTACTAAAAATGACCATTCAGGTACAATTTCTGTCACTTGCATTTGTAGCAAGTCATGTTTTGCCCTATGACTCATTCTGTTTATTTCTGCGTTGACAGTAGTGGCAAATTTTAGCCCATGATATCTGTGTGCCTCGAAAATAGAGAATGGAAGAGAGACAGTGAGGAGAGATTAGAGTACCATGTATGCTCAGTAACCACCCACACATGCCTGCACCCCCACAGAAAAGAAGTCTCACTCTACAAAAAGTTATTAATTGTATTTTAAAGATCGACAGGTTAATTAAGCTGTTTTGGAAAAACTGACTACAGAATCAGTTTCATTCTGTCATTACATTTTGTCAAATTAAAAATCCAAGTATATTTTTTTTTAATCTACTAGCAAGAACAATAAAGACTATGATGGAGTCTAGGACACCCTCACATTCTTTTCCACACTGCCTGCTTTCAATGCATATCATGAATATTGGCATCACGTTCCCATACATCTAACTTCCAGACATTATCCTCCTTTTACAAGCTGGCTTTCACTGAGCACTTTGTATTGTAGGGTATGAGCCTGAAAAAACATGAAGAGATAAGTCAGGTTTAAAGAGAATAAAACACAAACAAAAGCCTTCCAAAACATACTCATAAAAAGTAGAGATGAAGCACAAAGGGGTTTAAAGGGTTTAAAGATTTATTTTCCCAGACATATTAGTGAAGCGTCTGGCAGAATGGTGATTAAAGTTTGCAGTCACAAAAAGTACATCCCACCTAACTATTTTTTCACCAAATGCCTTCACTCTGTTTGGGTCCTTTTGAGGAGAAGGAAACAAAGAACAACTATGACATTGTACCTAGGAGAACCAGACCTCTCTGGGGGTTCTTCCAAAACATGCAATAATAGAAGGCATACTGTGCTTCTACACATGCAAAACAGATATGAATAGCACAGTGGTGGGCTGTCCATGCTCTACAGACTTCCAGTCTCTACAGACTTCACGAAATCTTAAAAAGAAAAGAACAAAAGAAAAAAAAACCCTAAAGCAAAAAGCCTACAGATAATTAAAATTAAAGCTAGTTCCAGGTAGTTTGGTGCTGTGGGCTAGTTTATATACCAAGAATACATAGTAGACCTCTTTGAATAGCAGTCTAGACAGCATCACCAGCACAAAACTTGCTCAGTCTCAAAAATTTCCTACCTCAGTTCTGCACAGCGTATGGCAAGAGCTTCACACAAAGCAGAGCATTCAGGATTGTAGGACCTGGCTGCTGCAGTGCAGCATCAGGTGGCCTCTTGCATAGGCACACACTGTGCCAGGCAAACTGCAATATTGACATATTAACATCAATATTGATATATTAAGATTGACAAGCTGAGATGAAAGAGTGAAAAGATGAGGAGTCTATCTCATTTTTCACTCAGAGGAATTGTGGAGCTTGGTTCCAATTTACCAGCTTTTCTCCTCTGCATATGTCAAGATGACCCCCTACTTCCCACACAGCTACCAAATTTTGTGTATTCACAGCTTCTCTCCTTCACTCTATCTCAGAAAGAGCAGAAAACCACCCTGCATTAAATAAAGAGCAGGCAGATTTTGCAGCCCATCCCTGGGGTCTAGGCACCAGAGAGAGGTTTCTGAGTGTACAGGGATGGAGATGGCTTTCAGGTACACCCGGCCTCCTTTCCCCCTGCTATATCTGACATGGTCACAATAACCTTTGTTCCTTCAGGCTCCTTCAGACTCACCACCAACAGCACCAAAGGAGAGGGCCAAAGAAGCATGGATGGTTACAGGGCCCGGTTGGCTGGATTGCTTTCTCACTAGTGAAACACGGTGCACAGACTTCAATCACCATGAAAGCCACACAATCCAGAAAATCCAGGAGTGCAGTACTGTTTTACACTGGTGTAAACACCACCATTATAGAGGATGCCTTCCCACTGGCTTTTCCTCAGTCAGCAGGTGAGGAGGGAGGCACTGCCATCAGCACATCTGTGTCATGCAGCTGGGACATTCTGGGACTCCACCATCAACAGAGCAACATCCTCCCTCTCAGCTGCAGGGTAAACTACGTTTACAGACCCTGCTGTCAACCTTAGTACTCTATCTCAGACTCTGATTTTTTCAGTTGGTTCAGCAATAAAACACCTAATAATGCTGGTGCCTGAATCATCACTGGTCTCTGAGACAAATAGCTTGGGTATCCCTCTGCAGAACGATTGCTCCAGGCTCTTTGCAGTCTCAAGCAGGCATTAACACAGGCATGTGTCCCCTGCACACTGTGCCCTGCTTCTATTAGAATGTTTTGCAGCAAGATTAACTGGTCTCACCACCTCCTCTGCTGCAAGTGCCTATTCTAAAGAGGCAGTCTCTGATTCCAGCAGAGCCTCCCTCCTGGAGGTGTGGCACTGCGGGAAGGAAAGGAAGACTGGGGATTGCACTCACAGTGAATGGGATTAGATGGCTGCTCTTGCTATTTTATCGAAAGCACCCCTTCCCCGAGCAACACTGATTAACATGGATATTTAAGTAGAATCAAGGTGAGATAAAGAGTATTGTATTAATACATATGTGTATTCCTCCTCTTCCAAACATCAGCAGTTAGCATGCCTGATGAGAGATGCTGTAAAGAAATGATTTCAGGTTGAGTGCATCTCATACTGACTCACTGCCATGAAGCTCTACCCTTCAACAGAATTCCTGGTGAACAATGATTAAATATTCATCAGTTCATATTTGTAAATGGCCCAGCAACATACTGAGTAAATGACCTCCAACGAAGTGCCTTGCATTAAAATGGAACAGCAACCAGCTGAAATGAGGGAACTACAAACTATGCGTGTGTTTTGTCAGCACAAACAAGCAGCAAACACAAACAGAAAGAAATCTAGTTGGACTCATCATCTTGACGGTGAGAAACAAATGAGAAGCCAGCCTGTTCGCTTCAGCAAGACCCACTTGTGGTGCTCTTGGTGGCAGGAGTGAGTAGGGCAACCTGGGCAAAACATTACTTCCTGCACTGTGTCACAAGCAGAAAGTGAACCAGCCAAGGCAGGAGGTTGAGCTGCTTGTTCTCCCCACATGCTGACCCTGATTGTTCATCACCTCAAGCACTGCTAGTCCTTAACTGCAGGTCATGGTCCCTAAAGAGGAAAACACAAGCATATATCCTCCAGAGGAACTGGGAAGCCTGCCCCCCATAAATAGATATGTGATGCTGGGCAGGAGTATCCCCACAGTTAGAATTTCTTGCCCTGCCTGTGTGCTTTTATGGGAGCCCCTGCAGAGAGCGAGCCAGGTTTGCAAAGGGGCAGGCTGTGGGCATGGGGGTGCCACTCAGCACTGCTCTTTGTCTGGGGTGCTGGTAGCCAGTGCTGATTTAAGCAGCAGAAGGGTGGATTTTCTGTCCTGCTTTCAGCAGTCATCATTATTCAGGATGCGTGTTTTCCAGGGAGGTTGCCAGAGCTGCACTGCACCGCTTGTGATGGTTAATCCTTGTACGGGAAAGCTCCACAATGGAAACTGTGAGGAGAATACAAAATAAATTAGGAAAACCTAGCAAGCCATCGTCAGCCTTTACAAAACACAGAGGCACCCAGGCCTGGCCTCCCCCAGACCTTTTCCAAGGTACTTTCTTGAAATTGATCTTAAAACCCCATCTGTTGCTGCCCCAGGGCCTCACAGAGAGGTGAGCTCCCACCGCCAGAGCCAGGTGGGCGAGGTAGCCCTTTTTTTATCATTTATTTATTAATTAAATGCACTGTGATAAGGCAGATCTACATGCAGGTCCACACACAGCTCTGCAGGCTCGGTGGGGCTTCGGCGGCCGGGAACTTGAACAAACAGCACCATCAGGTGGCTCTCCGGGAAATAGATGTGCGGAAGCACCCAGGATATCTCCAGGCGGACCTGGCCATCCCTCCACTCTCCTCTACCAACCCTCCCAGCAGGGAGGGCCCACAGCCCCTCCCGGCAAAATCCAAGTCCAAAATTGTTACAGAAAGCTCCAATGGCAGCACGACACATCCAGAAAAAGTGTTAAGGGAAAACTCTTGATCTGCTTCCTTTCCCCCGGCATGCAAGTCCTTTACTTGTCCTTTCCATTGCTGTCAGCTGTGTGTATCCCAGCTCTAACTACATGGTTTAATTGACTCCTTAACAGGCCACCAGGTATCCAGAGAACACATCTGAGCATGGTACAAGGCTTAATTCCCTCCCTTAGCCTCTTCAATTTTTGAGGGCACTGGCAAATCAATGTTTTCACCTTGAAAACGGTTTTGTGGTGTACATCCCCCATTGGGGCACTGCTGGCATCCATGTCCCTCGACCTGCACAAGGACGGAGGAGGATGCCTCGTTCAGCCTCAGGCAGGTGCCCTTTCACCAGAGCCTGCCTTTGAAATAACTTGGCTCCTTCAGCCTGTTTGCTGCCTTCTCCTGCTGCTCACATATTTGGTCAGTGCAAAGTGGGAGCAGAAGCCTTTCCCACTGACTAACCAGAGTAGCTTTGATCCCCTGAGAGACACCCAGCAGACAGCACACCAACACACATAAGGAAAACAGATTCAGCTTCTAGAATTCAGACTTCAACCATTTCACGAACTCTGTTCTCAGGCTCCTGCTTGCCACTTTACCTACCCCACTAAATAGAGAAGAGTGCTGGATAAGACAATCTGAAGGAAAGCAAAACGCTCTTGCACCCACAGTGCTGCAGTGAACTGCAGCCAAACCTGTTCTATTTCTGTGATTACCAGAGGAGGGACCTATGCCATCAGTCTCAGTTGCTTTTCTCATACCTGGATTTCAAAAGATTTTTCTTCAGGTTGTTCTCCACTTCAGTGAATAATCAGAAATTTCTAATGGTCTCCTAGCAGAATTAAGGTAACTTAAATAGTAATGCATATAAAGAATATGTTTAGTTCTTTGTATATTTATTTGCTTATGCATACATGTTTCTTTAAGTAAATATATGTATACCTTACATTTATATAAGACACAGAAATCAATAGGTACATAAACACTCACACAGCCACATTCACAAACCTAAAGGAAAATTATTCAAAAGTGTGGTTACTCAGTTCCTCTAGGAAACACCTCAGTTCACAGTTTCAGCCTTGAGTGCCCATGATCAGACCTTACAGCAACAGCTCTGAAAATCAGGACCTTCCATTGTTATGTTTGTGCTTATGCATACAGAAGGACTGATTTACATATCTAATTTCAGGCCTCTAATTTTCAAAAACTTGTGGCCTGAAGAGACAATCCAGTGTTTCCAGTTATACTGTCCCCAGGGACACTTCTGTACAAAACATATCATCCAGTCACCTTGAAGGGATGTCAAAGCATTGCAAGTTTTTGACAGCCCATCTCAAAAACCTCTGCCTTCTGTAATAAAGAGACCTCCCAATTCCCAAATATGCTCAATGCAATAAAATTTTTGAACATCCCATATAAAGTTGATAATAGAGAACCTATCACAAAAGACAAAAAAAGAAGAGGAAATGAGATTATATTTCCCATCATAGCATCTGCATTAAGCTCAATAGCTGCTTATTTCTACTATAATTGTGCCAAAGTCGTTTTGAATTTCATTTTCTTCATGCACCTTGCTCTGAAGCAGAGATATTTTGGGAGAAACAATGCACAAGACAATACTTAAATGCAATGGCAACATCTCACCAGTTGCTACTAATGATGTCAGAGGAGGTCAGGTGGGCACAGAAGTATGAATTATCCCTACATTTGTACACTTTTCGAGTGGCTAAATAGCACCCAGGAGAACTGAGGTCTTCCTAGGACAGCAGGAACAGAAAACTAAGACAAAGGAATGTCTTTTTTCCTGCCACCTTAATTCTCTTTGCTTTTGGCCTCTTCCTCAGCCCTTGCCTTCTATTTTTCGGTAAAAGGAGAATGCAGTGCTAGAGGAAGTCAGCTTGCAGCAGCACTGGATCATGGGAGAGCCTGCACAAGCCACCTCCAGGCACTGCTATAAGTACCTCTTTTCTACACTGGGCTGTCAGTTGTGCTGCTCTATTCTTGTAGAGCCATGGAGCAAGATGCTTGGGGTAGATTTGTTGGCAGATCAGTAGGGAATGATAATATTCCTGCCAAATTCATTTTCTCATGTGACCTGAGCTTGACTTAGAACATGGATTTCCTACAGAGACAAGTTTGAGCAGTGCCAGGAATTTGAAAGCCAGGTGGTCTGCAAAGCTTCTCCCCAGGCTCTGAGATCCTATTTCCTCGCGTTATTCTTTCCAGACAGCATGGAGTGCGGGCTGGGGTGCTCATAGCAAACTGAGTCCTCAAAACCAATGCAATTGCTCCTTCCACCACCATAATCCTCTGGAAGAGACTGTGGCAGAAGTGGGAGGAAAGATGAGCACGTTTCTGCTAGGAAACAGATTCAGACAGGCTTTGACCAAGAATGCTAGTGAAACTTTCCTCTGCCAGAGGAAACTCTAAAAAAAAAATCCCATTTTTTCATCTCAGCTGCATCCAAATCTGGCTTAGCTAGTCCAAACTGTCATGTCCTTGCTAACTCAGAAAGCCTATATTCGCCTATTTGGAAGGGAAAGCTATCAGGCAAAGCCAGATAGGCTTTTCTGAAGAAAGCTATCCATAGGTTCACTGGTCTCTTGGGACAAGAGGTCTATACATTAATTTTAGATATCTGGCAATCTGTATACTAGAAATACCATATGGGTCTGATCCATACTGACTTCTATTAAGGAAACAAAAGCTAGAATGAGCTGGAAACTCTCCCAGATGATGATATCTGAATATCCATTGAGAAAAAGCAGCCTACCTTAATATATTACTTGCCCCATCCCTAAGAAAGTCTCATTAAAGAAAATAATTTTGGCTCCCTGAAGAGGCACAGTAGCGGTGTTACAACGTAATTGGATATGAGACCAAGACCTGGACCAAATATCACAGTCACTGAATGGTTAAGGCTGGAAGGCACCACTGGAGGTCATCTAGTCCAGCCTTCCTGGTCAAGCACGACTCCCTACACATTACTCAGGATTCTATCCAGATGACTTTTGAGTATCTACAGAGAAAGGGACTCCTCAGCTTTTCTGGGCAATCTGTTCTAGTCCCGAATGACTCAAAAAGTAAAGAAGTTTGTACTCATGTTCAGGTGAAACTTCCTGTATATCAGTTTCTGCCCATTGCCTCTGTCCTTGGCACTACTGAGGGAAGCTGTTTTTCTCACTGTTTTGTCTCAGCAGGAACCAGGAGTAATGTACAGATTACAGCTGTCTGCTTCTGGACTTCTTAATCTTCTTGTACAGCTATGGAAGAATCCCTGACACAGAGCAGGGAGTCTGAGCCTCATCCTAAAATGGCTCCTGTCATTCTCTCTAGAAACATTACAGAAGTGGCAATGGTCCATAACACATATAATCCCATATCTATAATTGCTGCCTTGTTGGCAAATTCCTGTCACAGATTGCAGTCAGTTCTATCCCACCCTCACATCAGATGCAATCCACACCAAACTGTGCCTGCTGGAGCGCCTGGCTGAGGCAGCAGGATGGAGAACAGCTCACTGCACTGGCACTCTTGGGAGACAGAGAACTTAGACTTCAGCAAGTCTGAACCCTGCACCTCAGCTGAAGCCAGCCCTGCATCACCTCTGCTTCCTGAGGGCCCAAGGAAGGGATAGCTTTAGCATGTCTTTCTCCTCCACTCTCCCACTCCCCCACTCCTTTCTGTCCACCTTAGATGCAGTTGCAGCAGCCAAGCTCTCTGTGCACAATTACAAAAATGTTTAATGTGTAGGGAGTGATGTCTTCCATTGAAGCAGCATTTGAAACAGCACAAGCCACTGAGAAAGCAACCTCCCTGTTGGCATTGTGCTGACGGCTAGGCGACACTCAGAAAACCTGTGTTTCTACAGTCAGAGAACAGCAGGATAAACTCAGGAATAGCTTTGCTGAGAGCAACTGCAAGCTCCCTTAGCACATTTCTTGAAGAATGTAGCTGGGAGAGTGTCAGCAGAAGCTATGAAATTCATTTGCATCAGACTCGCAACTTTCTGGCAGTAGGCTGACCAGTCTGAAATTCACTCCTTAAATCCATGAGAATCCAGTTTAAACTTTGTCTTTCTTTAGCTGTAGCTCCTCTACCTTCTTTTTAGTGTGCATCCAAACAAATCCAACATCTCCACCCATCAGTCAGAAAGGAGAAGAGAAACACAGGTTAGGTACCACAAGGGAGCAAATGGCATAGTACATCAATGAAATCCCAAATTATTGCCTAATTTAAGCCTTGCTTTCTTGTCTGGAAGGCCCGAGCTGCTTGTTCACCATGTCTGTTGCTGGTAAGAGAATTCCACTTTCAGTTGCTCTCCTTTTTACAGCTCTCTCTCTGAACTGGCACTTCTTTGCATATCTCCCAGCACATGATTATGAGACCATTTTAAAAGATTTCACATCAGGCCTCTGTGGAAATCAATTAGATCATCTTAGGGAAGGAAGACAATCAGTGACAGGTGATCCAGAAGCACAAGGGCTGCTATTTTAGACATTTATCCCTGCTTGCAGATCAATCCATTTTGTTCAATCCAAAACCCTGCTGAGTTGCCAAGTTCCCCATAATACTTGTGCGACTACGAAATTCCACACCATTGTACTGTGTGCATTGGCTGTAGATACTTGATACCCATAGATATCACTTCCTGCCCTGTTGAGTCACCTGCAAACAGAATTTGTCTGTAGAGCCAGGAACTCTGCTCCTTAGATCAAACATTAACTAGTCCTTGGCCGAGTCTGTTCTGTCACAAGGTCCCAGGGCGTATTATGAAAGGAGTGTCTGGACACTGCTGAGCATTTCCTAGGCAGGAAACTGAGCTTATTCTACAGAGTCACTTCCCCCTGAACACAGAGGAAACTGCATTAGCCAAGATGGAGAAACACTTCAACCAGGAATGGAGAAACATTTCCACCAGAGTTGCAAAAATGGATGGATACCACATGACTCAATGCAACAGTCCTGATGTGCTGTTCCTTACTGCCTAACATGCTCTGATCTGCATTGATCCAAAATTACACTCCGGCACCTCAGTGTTGGCAAACAAATTCAGTCTGTCCAGGAGGGCCACTGGGTTTTGACAGAGGCCATTGATCCACTGTGATCCTGATTCAACACCAATTTAAACATATTGCCTGGCTGAAGACCCACTCACGAGCACTGTCATGAGGTTACACATGAGAGACTGACTTCTGATATAATGACACCTGCCAAGTTCATGTTGAACCAAAGGCTGTTTCCATACCTAATTGAAGATGCCTCACCAAAGCCATCCACTGAGAGACAGTTCACAGAAGGGAGAATACGGCACTGTGAAACACCTTTTCTCACTCCTTTGAAGTTGAGGTTTCAAAGCTTCTCCCATTCTGAGCTTCATCTGAACAGGATGTCACCTCCAAGGCAGGTCAGAGCTCTTAGCCCAGGAGAAGTCCCCACCTTTTAAGCTCCAACTCTCTAGAAGTAAAAAAGTCCCTTAATCTAAGCAGTCTATTCTGAAAGTGGAGCTTTCTTCTAATTGCAGTGCTTGATCCTGGTGCTGAGAAAATTCCTCTTCTGATAAGGAACATTTCCACAATATTGTAACAGCTCTTTCATAAGAAGCTTGGAATTCAGTGAAGTGGTATTTTCTAAGGAGAACAGTATCCACTAGAAAATTCCCACCCACCTCAAAACCTAACTCTGCAGCATTAATTCTGCACAGCTACTGAGACTGGTTGGTGGAACTGAGGAGAGGAGAGGCAGAAGTAAATGAATATATTTCCTTTGCACCAAAGCTGTTTTTGCCACTTTTTTCCTGACTATGATTTTGGAGCCCACATGCTCCAAGGCCAGAATTCCTTTTCAGACTTAGACCACATACATTTGCATCATGAGCATGTGATGTAAACCCCAAATAAATGTAGGTATGTGTCATTGTCTCTGCTCTGCGTTACTAAGTCTGCTTTCCTCCTTCCCATTCCCTTATGCAAAGGTGCACACTGAGGACAAGTTGACAAACACAACAACGCTAGTCCAAGAATAACATCCCAAACTCTCAGTCAATCTCACTTTTCATGGACATATGTTCACCTTAGGAGCATCACAAGCATGGCTGTCCTCTCCAGACAGCACCAGAACAAACTTATCCTACATTTTCTCCTTGAATGCAAACAAATGGCCGAGGGATAGTATATAAAACTCACCTTCCTGCTCTAGGACCACAGAATGGTTTGGGGAAAGTTTAAAGTCATCCAGTCCAACACCTTGCAATAGGCAGGTACATCTTCAACAGGATCAGGTTGCTCAGACCCAGATCTAACCTGTTTCCAGGCTCTTTGGGCACCCTGCTCCAGTGTTTAACCAACCTCATCATAAAAATTTCTTCCTCATACTTAATCTAAATTTACTCTTATAGTTTCAAAGCAATAACTCTCATCTTATTCCCACAGACCTAATTAAAAACCCTGCCCCCTTATTTCTTGTAAGCCCTCTTTAACTATTGAAAGGCTGCAATAAGATATCCCTGGAAAGTTTTCTTCTCCAGGCTGAACAATCCCAACTCTGTCAGCCTTTCCTCACAGGAGAGGTATTCTATCCCTCTAATCATTTCTGTGTCCCTCCTCTGAAAATGAGGAACATAGCTGCTTCATGACAGCAGTCTAATTTCACTATTTTTCCCTGACTGCCCACCAGTTTACTCCAGGAAAGACTAGTTTTAGCAAGAGGGAAAGGCTTCACACTGCACACCTCTATTACATTTGCACAGCCTAAGGTGTGTATGTTGGTGCAAGCACACACACTCTTCATTTGGCAGCAGATGAGCCAGGAAACTTTAATCTGTCACACAGGCTGTAGACTCCAGATGGAGTCCTGAAAAGTTGTAACAACATGCAACTGAACATTTAATATAAATTATAAAGATAAGAAAGTTCTTTTCTTCATACTACTGACTACTCTCTTTCCTTAAAGCTTTAATTCTAAAATGAGTTGCTAAAATTAAAAAAGTAGCTACCACGGTAGTCTGCTACTATATAGTAGTAGTATAAAGTGAAAAGTAGTATAAAGTAGTATAAAGTAAAGTAGTATAAAGTAGTGTATATTGAAATTAAAACCTGACCTGTATAAAACCATGTAGACTTATGCTATATATTCCAAACAGCACCTGTGTTCCATGAAGAGCAGACAGTCCTGAAAAGCAGTTCAGCCCCAGATAGCCACTAAGGGCTTGTGCTGAGAGCATGCCAGGACTCAGCAAAGCTCAGCTTTACAGTGGTTACAAAAATTACAGAACATCAGCCCCATCTGCAACTCCTGCGTGCATCAAATTTTGTGACTTTGCAACACTCTCAGACCCTTGGTTTGGTCTTGGAGCACTTGAAAAGACAAGGGGTGACTGGAGTAGCTGGGTTCCCACCCCAGATGCTGGGTTGGCAGCTAAGGGCTGGTGGATCCCAGAAACTTTCATGCCCTACATAAGGAAGAAGCCTCGAAGGCCTCAGGCTCCACTGGTCTCTGCTCCTGGCAGGGCTTACAAAGTGCATGAGCCCCATCAGGCACATTGCTGAGGGCATAGCACCTCAAACATCCCCAGCACTGGAAATCACAGAAAACAAAACTTAGCTGGAAAGGGAGTGAGAGAGCAGTACTTTAGCTTGTATTGCATTTTGGGGTCCTGGGGTTTTTTTAACTAAAATATTAAATACACTATTACAGGCACAGTAGGAAAATTTTACTTTTATTGAGAGAAAAGGTATCACCTTTGGAAAGTCTTGTCTCTTTGCTGAGGAAGTTTCACTCATTGTCTCTGACTAGAAGGAGATCCATGCTAAGAAATATGAGGCAGAAAGCTTTTATTCAGAGTGAATTAAACAAGAAAGGAAGATAAGTCAGTGAAGTTTTTAATATGAAGTTTTCCCTCTGGCAACATTTCATTGTATGATACAGGCATACAAAGATGCCAAAGGAATGAAAAAAAGAAAGTGTTTTTTCTTGAAAGAAAGAACTTAAACTTTGGTTAGGACTCACCTGATACTGGACTTACTCAATAAAGAAAAAAAATCCTTAAATAAAACACGTTCTTTAGAGGAAACCCCCATTGCTGAGGTGAAGCACTATCCAGGTCTACATTTGAAAAAGTTTTGCAAACACAAGTACTTGGCTGGGAGGATAGGAAACACAACATCCCTCTAACTATCTTGGCAAAAGTCACAGTGTAGGTGCAGATGTATGAGTGCAAGCAAGAGGCCCCTCTAGACCACCAAGCCCCATGACGGGAACCCGGAGAGTAATTAAACAATTCAAGGGCAAGGATGCTGTGTGAGCACAAACCATCCATTTGGAGGTGGGGGGGTGGTGATTTGCTATATCAGCAATATTTTTTTAGACAACCTAAGAAGTTACAGACATTAATGTAACATTATCTACTTACCAATGGGCCTCGTATCTCTTCCCAATTACATTACAGATAAAATAACCTTCTTGATAGGGAGCAAGATATTTTTTCACTCTTTAGTATGTCAAAAAAATCTGATCAAGCTCAAGTGTCTTCTAGGTATATGAACCCACCACCCCTCAACTTCCTTTGCAGATATTTTTGAGCTGTTTACCTCCATGGTCAAAACCTTCAGTCAGGCAGATAAAGAAACACACTTGTTGGCCAGATAAGCAATGTGCCAAAACAGAATTCCCTCTGCCAGAACTGATACCATTTCTTTTAGATGTAGTTTCTCATCCCACAGGCTTCGGCTGTTTGAAGGGAAAGTAGTTCTCAGAACATATGGAGTTGGTAATAAAGCTCTTTCTAGGAGATACAAGGATTACACAGGGAATGAAATGACGAAACAGTGTCTGCAGTACACGCTGTAAAACCTGAAGTAAAATTCCACTCCAAGTAAAATTCCCTTCCCACTGAGAAAGAACAACATGGTGGGACAAAGTGGAAGTGACAGCATGGCTTTCCAAAACATTAGCGATATCATGGCTGTTTCCCCTCAGAACATTGGCTACCCAAAACCTTCTTGAGACACACATTCCAACCTCACACTCACAAAAAAAAAAAATCTTGTGACTTGTCATTTTGAGTCAGTGTCAGAAGCACTGCCAAAAAACAAGGATAAAAAGCTGTTTTAAAAGAGCAAGAGAGAGTCTATGCACCAGACGGGGAAACAGTGCCTGTGTATATCAGAGTTCCCAATCTCAGCTACAAAGCTGTATTTGGTTTCTGCTAGATCTACTCCAGGCATCCTAGTTCCAGTGAAGCAGGAAGACTTGTATCCCACAAGTCCAGTGTTGTTTCATGTTCGCAGGCTGTCTACTTGTTCTTAGACCAAAATCTCTACAAGGAAAAGCAAAGAGACTTAGATGCAGAGAGGCTGCCTTCTGCCAAGAGGACTGCTTGCAGTCAGACTTCGAAGCCAAAACCAAAGGCAACACTCCTCCAACAGGATGGGGCAGGCAGAGGGAAGGGTGGTAAAGAAAAGCCCATTGTCCAGGAAATCATTCTAGTCCAGATCAAAGTTCCATTCAACCTATTAACTTGTTCCCAGTAGTGTGGACAAACAGGCATGCAAAGAAGAATAAAAGCAGGCCAAGCCCATTTGCTTTGTCCCACGTACTCTTGCAACTTTCAGTGATTTTTATCTCAGGAGAGGTCCTGATCCTGCTTTGGTTTGTTTATTGAATGATCCCCACTAGGTCTCTGTTTGAAGCATTTATTCTATCTTTTCATTTGCTTTGTTCATTGCTATTGAGCATTAGCTTAACATTTTAAGTGAAAGACCATGATGATATCTTTCCCAAAAAAAAAAAAAAAAAAAAAGAAATCTGAAAGTTACATTCTCAAGGTCCTGATCTGAAGTACTTTGTGTTTTGTATTATATTGCTATATACAATTTTCACTATCTTTATAGACTTTTGTGGCAAGAGACTTTTATTTTATGTGATTTTAGTTTAAATGTATTATAGTAATTCTAGACATTGTCTCTCCCTACTATTCCCTTTTCAATTGCTCTTGCTTTTGTCAACTATCTGCAGGGTACAACCCAAGTCCAGTCAAATCAGATCTGTAATTCAGATCTCATTATATGACTCATATATGTTCCATGCCTAAGGACAGTTGCCTGGATTCTCACTCTGGCCCTGGACATAAAATTTACCATTATGATAGCATCCAAAAATATGAAGCTAGCTTCAGCCTCATTATTTAAAGCAAGGTCTCTAGAATTGCACTGAATTGGCTTTTAAATATAATACATCATGGCTGAAATCTTGGCTGCCTCTTTAATCTGTGGGATTACTTTTATTACCTTCACTGAAGCCAGGATTTTGCCTGAAGAATAGTCCTACCATTTAGCATTATTTCATAATTATCTTGTTAGGTGCTTTCCTGTTTACTAAACAACATAAGTTTTCCCCTGTTCAGCTTACTCAGTGGCAGAGCAAATGATACTTGCAGCCTTCAGAGGAAGAAAGACTGAGGTGGCCAAAGTGATCTTTTACCCAACTCTGTTATACTACAGAGGCAATTTCTCCTTGTCTTGAGCTCAGAGATTTGCAGACATCTGCTTTAGGGTTGAATTCAGCTTGTAGCATTTTTCCAGTTGGTGCTCTGTCCAGAAAAAGACCTTTCTGGCAACTGCAGTTTGAAATTCTATTCCAGCCCTGGATCTTAAAACTGAATCAGAGAATTTTACTGGAGATGAAGGAACTCTCCCTCCTTCCCTTACTCCTTCCCTGCCATCTGCACCAGCCACTAATTTCTGCATAAAGCACAGCTTTAAAAGAGCTACTGCAAATAACAAATGCACATTTTTACTAGAGGGCCATTAAGTAACCAGGAAGACAGGAGGAAAAAAAAATAAGTCTAGGTTTGTCCAACTGGGTACACTGCTAAATTATATATTCCCAAAAACCACTGAACAAAATCAATGTAAATGAAGGATTTAGCATAGTCAAGCAGAAGGAATTCATTCCTAAAAGTTTCAAGACTTGCTTATGTGGTGTCAGCTTTATCAGACACACCTCCTTTCCCTCCAGACGACAGATTTGTTACTAGGAAAAACACAGAGACCAAACTGTTCGTCTTCCAAAATTTGGGCTGACTTTGTGTGATTAAGATGGGGCAATTTGGATTGCAACTTTTTTTCAGCCAGAAGGCTGCAAAATAAGCCTGTTTGAAGTTTTGTCCCAAATGCTTTGACTTCAAGAGAAGAAACTGGCAGCAAGGGCAGAAATAAACACATTGCCGCATTGTTCCAGCAGGCACCAAGGCAGGACTATGCCGGGCAGTGAGTAGGTGTGATTAGCTCATTTGTCATTAGTTTAACATCAAGCAGAAAGCAGAAGTCGAAGTACACGGAAATAACACCCTCCAATTCTGATTAGCCTCTTGTTTATACCACATTGTGGGAAGCTGAGGCTGCACTGGCTCACTTAACCTTTTTGCAGGCACGAATGTTGTAAGTGCCGTGTCCCTTGGAGAAAGGAAGGAACACCTCCCTCCAGAGTGTTAGCAAGAGACAGAAGTGAACCTGCAAACTACCACCACCACCACCACCATGAAGACATCAAATGCTCTTCTTTTCATCTTACTCCTGCTTTACATCAATGCCAGCACACAGTGGCCTACGCACACAGTCTGCAAAGAGGACAACTTGGAAATATATTACAAAAGCTGCGGTGAGATTTTTTTACATTTCCATTTTCCTTTCAGCTGTTCAACAGAGTTGTTCTTATATGCAGTGAGAGATGCTTATAAAGCCAGGCAGTGGATAGAAGGGTTACACTCCCAAACCTGCACTGGGTTTCACATCTAAAATATTTTTCGTGTTTCAAGTACAGCTGGTTTTGGTTCACACACACACACATACCTAACTGTATTCAGAAGATAATAAAGAGGAAATAATGTAACAATTCAGAATAATAAACCGCTGTGAAAAACCCAGTTTAGCATGAAAGAGATGACTAAGATCTTTATCTTGAAGTTAAGTTTAAAAAAATAAGATCAGAATAATAAACCGCTGTGAAAAACCCAGTTTAGCATGAAAGAGATGACTAAGATCTTTATCTTGAAGTTAAGTTTAAAAAAAAAAATAAGTAGACCCTAGGTCTTTAACTTTTTTACCCCTGGGATGAAACAGGCTCTTCAATGCACTGATCTGCTGCTTTGCTAATGTGCGATGAGGCTGTGGTGATGTGCTTCCTGTCCTCCCACTAGGAATGACAAGGGACCCAGTGTGACAGTGGGAAGGATTCATGTTCTCTGCCATTGCCACTGCGCTTAGTGAGACTTCAGCAGCGGCCCTTACCAGAGGCATTTCCCAAGGATCACAGGGTTTTGTTTGTTCTTTAAATCTGTAGAAAAGAAAAGGAGCAAGCGACACTGGAATTGACTGAAAATGAATTCACTGAATCGTGCCTGCTTTCCACCTCTTGCTTTGCTGGCCGTGTGCCTTGCCTATTGTGCTGATCTGCTTTACAACTGGGACAAAGGGAATTAGATTCACAGACGCCTCATTCATTTTCCGCACGTGATTTGAAAAGCGATTCATGGCAAATGAGCACCCTAGAGTTTGTTTTTCCAATTCATCCAGTTACAAAGGGTTTTCCCGGGGGCTTTTCCTCGCCTGTAGCTTTCATGCGTTTTTGCACACCCATTAAAATAAAGCCAGTGAGGGACAAGAGAAGTAAATAAATATTTGCAATGCTATTCTTTACTGGCCTGCTCCCAGGGGGACTAAAGTCAGACTTCACATTCTATAAATGGGTATAATGCATTAAGAAAATATTTAATTAGATATTGAATACAGACTTTGGTTTTGCCTTCATTTTAGTAAAAATTTGTTGCATGAGTTCTGTTCCCTCAACAGGTCTCAGTCATCATGAGATGCCTTGACACAGAGACACACAAGCTACAGTCTGAGTGAATTCAGAGTATGATGAATTTGTCCGCTGGCATGTGCCAGTTAAATGTTGCTTCTTACTGTGCACATCACTGGCCTAGCTAACAATATGCATTTCTTTAGAGTCATTTGTTTCTGTCACTTCCTTTGGTTTGCCATGAACAGAAAGATAAGAGATACATTAATTCAGGGGGAATTCACAGCTTGAGAAGCACGAGCCAGAGATCATAAAGGTCAGGTCCCACCACTTAGAGCAGTCTTCTGTTCTCCTGGGCACAGCTATGGGAACGAAAAGATTACATAGATGTGGAAACAATGAAAGAATTATATAAGATGCCTTGTTTGAAGTCAGGTTCCTTTCTCCCCTACTGCTCTGTCAGATTCAAGTTGAGGCAACTCACAACTGCCATCACAATGTCCTGCCTTGCCTTTTTCCAGAGGCTACCACATGTGTAGCATCACCCCAGGATATACCATCTGCAATGCTGCTGATGCAGTTCATAATCCAGCAGTTTGCATAACGGAGAAGAATTTAAGGTGCTTTGGGTCGAGCCCCAAAATCTACAGGTCAGGAGGATCAATCCAAGTACACTAGTGCACATGTGCTTCAGAGAAGGGCCTGTCCTTACTGAGCTCACTGGCAAGCTCACAGTGGTGCACAAAGTGCTGATCACCCTTTCAGGAGAAGGGCAGCTTTGTCCCTACTTTATTTCTCTATAAACCATAACTCAATTTTTCGTGTGTCCTGCCAATTGTTCTCACCCAGGAGGACACAGACTTGTTAGTGTTTGATGAGACCCTTTCCCATCAAACCTTCTCATAACAAATTTGTAATGGCAGCAACTGCAGAGTTAATATTAGGCAACTGCCCACACCCTTTAGCTATTTCAGAGGAATACTGCCCTATATGTCCCTCCAGTCTGAGAAATCCTTTTGGTATTTCCTGCTCCGCTGAAGACATCAGAAGATGTCCCATTTGGGGGATAACAGGAGCCACAGTGAGGTAACAAGTACAAAATCTTGGGTAAAGGATTGCCCTGTTGGCTTCAAGGGTGACAATTGCACCTCTAATGTTGTTACTATAGACTCTAGGATGCTACCAGGGAATTAGGATTGAATCAAGTAAAATATAAGGATGTTAAAAGAATTTTTACAAAGTACTTCACAACTTGTTTCTGGAGCTCAGTGACCTCTCTCAACAAATTATTAGAATTCAGTTTGAGAATTTAAAGAGGAGACAAGTACACATTTTTGCTTTGCTGTTTACCAAATCCTCTCCTATAACACAGTAAAAATCTGACTAAATTAAAAAATATGGGCTAATATAACTGTGATTAATGCAACAGAGAAGTTTAGGTGGATAACTGAGAAATTTAAGCCATCTCCGGTACCCAGGAGTAAGTTGAAATTGCTGGTCACAAGCAATTTCAGCTCTAGCTGCATCCTGCTCCTATAGCACATAAGATACAGGCATGCATCAGGCCCCCAGCCTCAGCCTATGCTCTGGATCCTATAGATGACATCCCCATTCCCACTCAGCTACATCAGACTAAATATTCTGTAACCAGGACTCCGAGTCATGCATCAAAAGAAGGGGCTAGACAAGATACTAGTGATCAGTATAATGCAACTGTAAAAAAGTAATCAGACAAAACATCTCAGCAGCAAGTCCATGGTAAGAAAATCAAGCTGAGAGGCAGGTGGTCTAAAAGTAGAGTAAATAGACAGCGTGCTGCCTCCTCCATGTAACCGCAGGAGACATAACATCGAGACAGCCTATAAATAGCAAGACATTTCCTATTAGGGCCACTCTTCCTCCCAGGAACAAGTGACAAAAATGAAGGAAGATTTCAAATGACCACAAATCACTTTAGAAACCTGGGCAGAGATCCTGAGATAAAAGCAGCACAGGTTAACATCTCTGACTGAGAAAAGAGAACAGTAATTGGCAAGTCTATGCACAGACATGAAAAGAACCTGCTACATAAATGACCAATTTCTACCCCTTTTAATTTCACTGTAATAATGCTTTTGATCTTTTTAGCTACTTTATAAAAGGCAATTGTCTGGGAAGGGAAGGGCAGGTAGGCAATGGTAACAAAGTGCCTTGGGCAGATTCCAGTGTTATTTGAGTAATAGGCATCCACTTGGAAGTGCAAAGTGCAATGCAGTCAGAGACAACAGAACATAACTCCCTAACACATCTACCAGCACCTGCTTCTAGATCATTTATGTAAAGCCTAATTGTCTTAATTAGCCATGGAAACATTCTTAGTATGTAGTGTTCAAATTGGACCCCCCTTCATAAGGGAAAGCACGTGATTGCTCCTGCAGACACACAAAGAATATTTTCCAACTATTTTTACAGCTCTTTCTTGTAATGTTAGGTGGGCCTATATTAACACTTCAGTGCTTCAGAATGCTTGCTTTTGTTTTGACCAGCAAGTTTGGTGATTATTTAATTAAATTATTTTAATTATTATAGATTATTTATTATTTAATTATTATAGATTAGGACCTGGGAGACCTTAGAGCTGCCGACTGCCTGAAACTGTAGGTTTCTTTACAGTTCAGAAACAAACACTGATAAGACAGAAGGCTCTAAAAAAGGGTATGGACACCATCAACTATTAAGGAGTCTGTTTTCTATGCACTGGAATAAATAACAAGGAATTTCAGAGAGCTCTTCAGAAGAGTCAAAGTAGTAGTATTTAAAGATGACATCTTCAGAAATATTCCCAGGACTATATAAAACACTGCTTAGACCACATGAGATTTTTAAATATAGACAAACATTTTTTCCCTAATTCATATCTGATTTTGTTTTCTTTTTCTTCTGTTTTTCATTTGAAGCAAGGTTAATAGCCATTAAAGTTTCAGGAGAAGGAGCAAACAATCAGTATTCATTTCAACCTTCTGAATTAAATATGAAATTGGCTGCACCCTTCATAAGTTTTATATCTGTATATCTACAAATTTTAAAATAATAAAACATATATAGGAATAGGGGTAAACGTTTGTTATAACTCATTCTGCTAGACAAAGAACCAGGGCAATCTGGTCATCTAGGAAATTATTTTTACATGACAATGCCTCTTCCAAAACAGAGGAAGGTCATGCTGAACTTATGTCCAGTGAGCTCCATGTTTGCTTGCATAGTTCTATGTCACACTCGAAGCAGTGTCATTTCTATAAACCTTTTTCCTGGCCTCCAGTGGTGCAATAGGAGAGAGTAGCACTGCCCACTTCAGTACACACTTGGATTAAATTGCATCCATGGATAGAGGAACTCTCATTTGTATGGCTTTTCTTTAAATGTGTGAGCTCAGATTTGGATCTTTGTTAAAATGGCCCCTTGAACTCAACAGGGTGTAGAACCCACTCTGGTCAGATAGTGCACTACAGAAATGCTCCCATTAAAGTCTGTATTGAGGGAACTTTTCAGTGCTTAAAATAAAACAAGTGGAGACAGAGACCAATTAGCTCACAATTTCCTGATGATTTGTCTGTCCTTTCTGAAGCATTTCAGGCTCACTAGGGTCCCCCTCACACACTCATTATACATTCTCCTACATACTGAGAGATCAAAGATACTATTTTTCTTAAATTCCACTTGTTCCTTTTTTAAAAATACACCTGTTCAATCAGCCATACCAACTTGTAAACAGTACTGTTAAATTGGCATCACTGCAGCACTAATTTTACAGCATATCACCTTCTGTTCTCTATGTCAACCAATGTAACTAGTCCTTTTCCTTCCCTGACCACACTTGTATTCTTTACTTAAAGGATGTAAGTAATCTGATAGTTTCAGCTGGGAAAGAAAGGTCTGTGAAAAAGTTCTCACTCCTGCCTCTTCAGGGCAAAAATTCTTCTAGACACTTGGTAAAAAGAGGTTCTTTTTCCATTATTCTTTGGATTTTTGGCAGACAGATTGAGCCAGATGCTTCTCTTGGACTTATTTATTTATTTCCCTCAAACAGTCTCCAGCAATTGCTTCTGCTCCTAAATTATTTAAAGCCACATGACACTCACTCCCCTCTGATCTTTTGTTGCATAGATTGCTAATGGGCAAACAATCAAAGAACTTAAGAATTCCACTTGAAAACAATTTTTTTGTTTGTTTACTCTGTCCGAGCCATCTTACTGTCATAGCTTTGCTGTTGAACTCATCTGGTATAACTTATTTATTCCAAGGGGAAGACCAGATGTGTACATGTATATTTCTGGCACCAGATACTAACAAACTTAAACTATCATCAGAATCAAGGTAGCATAGTTATGAGTGCACATGCAAATCTTCTTTTAAAATTTTGGTCCCTCCGTGAATTAAAACTATCCCATCTATTTCGTTCTCTACATCTCATTAGAGGATTTAAACTTTCTTTTTTCTATGTGAACTCTTGAGGTGATTCTGAACATCATTTTATCCTTCTTTCAGAGGAGAGAGTACTTAGTAAGTTTTAAAAAGTAAATGACATAGAGGAGCAGGAGACAATTTCATACCTCCAAGGTACTCTGGCAAAAACATTAGATTCAGTACCTAGACTTTAAATCTTTCCGTAAAATCAATATTAATGCTTTCAGTGAGACTAGTAGTGGAGCAAATTAACCTCAGCTGAACTTCTCCCACCAGGCTTTAAATTCTCCCATCTAATTTAGTTCTCAGTGGTTTCCTCACAGAGCCAAATTCTTCACCAAATCAATTAAGGTCCTGCACCATGGACTGCAAAAGAGGGTTGTTTATGTGTGACAGCCTCTCCTGCTTATCTCCAGCTGATAAATCTAAACTGGTTGGCATGCTTTACACCTACTCACTTTTGCCACATCTTTGGTTGTTGTAGCCACTGAGTCACTAAGATAAATGTAAGGATGAGCAGTAACAGCTCAGAAGGCAAGCCATAGAAAAATATGTTCTCCCCTTTGGAAACATATAGGAGAGACATACCTAAAAAATAGTATATTACATTACAGTCATGAAATTCTGTGAGCAAGGCAATACTGTCATTCGCTATTAGATACTGAATCTGAGTCTATGGATGGAGCACTCTAATACACTAAACAGGTGAGTCACAGCCATTTTAACAATTTGATAAAAATTTGAGATTAGCTCCTGTACTACATAAAGCAGAAATTATCAAAAGGCACATTAACTGCATAAAGTCAGGAGCAAGAACAAACCACAGCTGATGATATATTCTCCTATGCAAAGCTTTCTCTTTAAGCCTCTAAGCAATAAAGCATTGCTACACTTTTCTTGACATTGCCACATCATCTCACCTAAAGCTGTCATCAAGGTCTCAAAATATATCTGGACCCTACTATTCTTACAGTTTAGCAAATAGAGGCAGGAGATCAGACATTCACACTAATTTAATATCCATCAGGAAAAACATCCAAAGTACTCTAAGAAAAATTAACAACTCAAAATGAAAAAACTACATCAGCATTATTGTGTGTTGGTGTCACTGAACCAACTTTAAGGAGGCAACCTAAAAGTAGGGAGAAACAGTGGCCAGCTTAGACAAGATGTCCAAATGCCCTTGACAGTTTCACCACATACCGAATCAAAACCCTTTGTCTGTTCCAGATGCTGCTTTTAGACTCAGGAGAGCTTCTAGTTGCCAAAAGCTAGCATTTTGAAAACTACCACAAATTAATTCAATGCTTCCATTTCCTCTTCACCTGAAGATAGATGGCTCCTGTCAAATGATCCAGAGGTGATCAGGCAGGTGGGAACCCAGCTAGTTTCCTCAGCAGAGGGTGCATGCCATTCCAGCTGTAGCTTACTGCCATGCTTCTGTAGTGGATTTAAACCCATCATGGGAAAATGGGAACACTTAGCCCATTTATATGCTGCTGATTACTGTTCTGTATAATCAGCAGTATAGCTGCTATCCCAGAGCATGGCATGTGTCTGACAGCAGGGCAGTTTCCAGCAACGTTTGGTTCTATTTCTGACACAACTCTGAAAGTCTGTTGTGAATCCCCAGTCATTTTGGCAAGCACTGATGTCCAGAGATCTCAGTCTCAAGTAGGGCACCATGAAAAAGTTGTTTAAAAAAATAACACATTGAAGAGGGAAGAGACAACTCTGATTAGGAATACAGGCAGTTACTGTAAGCATCTTCTTCATCCAGTGCATGATTTCTCACCAACAGAAGAACAAAGACTTTCTCTCTCTAATACAGTCCCTGCTGGGCTCAGATTAACGCAGTATTTTCTTGTTACACTGCTGTAGTTGAAGCCTGCCCTGTCTGCCTTTCTCTCTCAAGCTAACTAGGACAAATCAGGATTATCAAGTACAGATCTGTATGTGCTATCTCTCAAAGCCTGCATCTTTCAGTTTTGTCCTCTTAAACAGGCTTGGATAAAGCTTTGTCATACCACACAAAGCACAGAAACCCCCCCTTTCCAAATACCACCTCTGGCAAAAGAAAGGAAAGAGCCTTCAGATACTGAGCATACTTCAAGCCTCAGCCAACAGCCATAAAAAGCTTGCTCTCAGGAAAGGTGGTTCAGGGAGGAAAAGGCAGGGAGACCCAGGGCATTTCTTTGACAAGGCTGCCTTATGCATGCTAGTGACACCCCCATCCCCAAATACAGCCTTGCACCTGCAGAGAGCCCCTCACACTTCTGTCTTCACAGGGGCTTCCCTCCACCTCATCACATCAGTCTGGTGCCACAAAATCTCTTCCTCTCTTCTCCATCTGATATTTGGAGAAGCCTTCTAATTTACTGTTTCTTAATATTTGCACATTTGAACAACAGTTGTACTTCACAATGAGTTTTATTTGAAATACCAAGAGACAAAATCTTTGTCTTTTATTTAAACTAATTTTGTAAGACACTGAAATTACCTTGCTCCAAAACTAAGGTCATAAGCATCAGCCAGTAATGCCTGTGCCTTAATCTAACCAAGAAACATGTTCTATGCATTACCAGTGTTCAGTATTATTGGGAGACGACTTGGGATTATTTAACTTTTATAAACACCTTTTTTTTTTTTTTAAAGTCACATTTTAAATTTCTTTTGCTAGTGTCCTGGTCTTTTTTAGTTTATAGATTATACTGAAACCAAATCTTCAGGCTTCCCTCTACAGCCATGTAAGTTTTATCAAAAAGTAAGTAGAGTTATTCATGCCACTGGACATCTCCAAAAGCTCTGGAGGTTTGGGTTTAAGCAACCTCAGAAACCACAAGTTGATAGCACTGTTTGCAAAGGGGAACTCCCACAGTCTGTAACCCCAGGACATTAAGGATACACAAACTCTAATCTTCTCTATTCCATCTCCTCTATGTTGCCTAAGCAAGCCAGAAAAGTTTAGGTGATAAGACATACAGTGACTTCTGCAAATGAGGCCAGAGTGACTGAATTGAACTAGGCCAGAATTCCAGTCTGAATTAGGCAAAAGCCTGGAGCTGGTCATGGCTAAGGAAAATGTCTTGGGATGAAGCATTCTGATGATAAGGTAGACACAGCCAGTGAAGTCTCACAATTTATTCTGCTCTCCTCTGAACAGAGGGTCACTCTGCCCCTCCCAAACATGTCTGGATGTGGCAGTGGCATGTGGTGAAGGCGGGCCCAAAGGGAAGTTCATTAAACTGAAAGTGCTCAGGGAGATGCAGATGCATAAACCAGAGAGTTGCTAATTCACCTGATGCTTCCTCCTCACTATCCTGTAAGTAGATTCCAGTGTCAAATATAACCTTGAGCATTCAGGTTAATTCATTTAAATAGACATTAAAGGGAAATTGTTGAACGAATACATAAAGTCTGAAATCCCAAACAGTTCCTCATTCTTTCTTTCTCCTTTCATCACCTTGAATGTTGTAAAGACTAATGATTTAATTTTATTAAGAGCTTTGAAGGTGAGGAGTATTGGGTAATTGCTAAATGTTTCTTCCTTGTGCTAATTTCCATCTCCTCTAGCACCAGCTTGTCCTTACCTGACCCTAGCCAAGTGCAGTTGTGCTATTTCATTCCATTCTGTGGCTTATCTGCTCCTAGAAATATTATTTTGAAACACCCAAGCTAACCAGTTTGGAGGGTCTTCTTACCACTCCAAGGCCTACAGATGTGGACTTTTACAAGAAAAGCTCATCTGCTTGCTGCTGCTATTCACTCATACCACTGATTTTCATGGTCATATGGAAACAATGTGATTTTACAGCAGATTCAGAAGAGAGGGAAGCCAGTACAGCATAGTTAAAAAGACTGGGGGAGGGGGGAGAGGGGGGAAGGGAAAGAGAAGAATAAAAGACAGCCTGTTGTACACCAGCGCAGCAAAATTCCTTGAACAGGTGCTTCCCATCTGGCCATGCAGTTTCTGTAATGCCCAGTTAGCAATCTAGCAGCTCAGGCTCTGAGGGTCATTGCCACAGTGGGTTAGCACATTATCATTCCCAGCTGTCCACTCCATCCTGTGCTCTGGAGATCCCCTCCCAGGAGGCTGTAAAGGCAGCCCCAGCTCGCAGCCCTGTGCCTTTGTGCACACCCATGTTCAGCAGGGGCAGGAGTCACTGGTCCCACAATTGCAGTAACCAGAGCACCAAAGGGAGCTCCCATCTGTTGTCCTTGTCACTGAGATTACACTCCTGCAAATATGGCTGAGCTAATTTACCTATGAACCTTCTGCCAAGAAAAAAATCAGGGGAAAAAAACTCAAGAAAAAAAAGTTCAGGAACTCATCTGAGCTTCTAGGCTGTACTACATGCTCCTGCTCCATCTTCTAAAAACCCAGCCAAACCCATCACTGTGAGCACCTCGAATAGTAAGTCAGGCTGAAATCTTGCACTGTGGTGCCAGTGCACATGGAAAACCACATCCCAAGTCATTATAGAAACAAATCTCCACCAGGGTGCTTGGGGAAGGGTGAAATGGGTGGTGGGATGCATGGGCTCAGCTGGCACTAAGCCATGTCAGAGGTGATGGGTAGCAAGATGCCAGGTACATCCCAAATTCACCTCTCACAAAGCAGGATTGTACTACAGAAGCCAGTCTTCAGTGAAAGCTGGACATTCAGCACTAGATACAGTTGGGAGCTCGGCCTCAGCCACAGCATCAGGTTCAAATAACAGGTCTGGAAGATCTTGGAGTGCATTGATGGTTTACAAAGCCAAAGACTTTCCCGTTTCCCAGAGCAGTTGCCCAAAATTTAGTACTGCCTAGACAGAAACTTGAGTCAAAATTCTGCTTCCAGACACCTTTCATCCTAGCTGTAAATATGTTGCAGCCTAAGTCCTTCTCACTAGATACACAAAAAATGCCCTTTTCCCCCTCAGTAAGCAGATTTTCACTGATAAACCTCAATGTGTTTGCAAAATTTCCAACAACATTATGAGTGTTGGTGATTTATCAAAGCTGAACTGGAAAAGCAAAATTCTGCAACCAGTTAAAGAGTTTCTAGCTTTAATTATGGGAGAGGGAGCAGATTGAAGGGAGTAGGTGGAGGGAAGTCTGGGAACATACAGTACTGTGCACCATGAAATGTTGCAGGGAAGTGGAAGGCTGAAGGGCAGCCCCACGTATTTTAGAGATCTAACAGTAAATGTTATTGCTCTGCACATGTGAAAGACATAACGTATTTTTTTTCAGTCTAACCAGCTCACTTCAAATTGAGGCAAACACAGAAGAATAAGTATTAAACCTCCACAGGAGACACACAACTCACAGTTGTTCATCTGAGATGAAAAACAAAAACTGCAATTGCCTTGAGTTGCCTTGGCCACAGGAGGGACTCCTCACGATTTAAGGAAAGAGGGGTATGGCACAATCCCTTAGTGTATAAAGCCCAGCTGAATTTACAGAATCCTTCACTTATCATGCAGCTAAACCCCACTAGTTTCATTAATTTCTTTATAGTAGAAACGTTTGTCCCTACATGTTTGTGAATCCAGACTCCCTGGCACCGTAGCTTTAGCAACACAGCCATTCTTTCAATTGATTTCAGCAGGAGGTCCCCATATATGCCACACTATTTAAGATTGCAAAGTTGGATTGCTAAATCTGAGCAGGAATTTCCACAAGGATGGTCAGAAAATTAATTGGGGTTCTTTTGGCAGTGGAAAATTTTACATTTGTCAGCAATAGAGTAACACAATACCCAAGTGCTCCAATTCACAAATTTTTCTGGAATTCCTCATGTGAGTGTTTTCACACTTTCTTCTCTGAGGACCAGACAGCACCTCCTGGATATGTCAGGATCCTACGCTGCATTACTAGCAGTGCAGTAAAAGACATCCATGGCTACAATGCGCTATGAAATGTGTCATCTGTCAAAGGAGCTCAACCCATAGAAATAAACAGACATCCAAACTAAAATAACCCTGAGATCAGGGTCGTTGTAAGAAGACCAAGCTTTCAAAAAAATCTTGGTTTCATGAGCATACCCTTTCCACTCAGTTACTGCTGAGAAATTTTAAACTCAAAGTTCAAATTCTAGCCCTAGCACCACAATTTAATTTGTTCATTAAAGTACAGCCTAGTCTCTTTGAAAAGAGAAGGGCATTATGTATGTTCTACTGCCATGTTTGACCATAACTCCCTCTTGAAATTGCAGAATCAACCATTTTAGTAACTCGACAACCAGCACTATTTGTAGGCATCAATGCCCAAATTGCTCTGAATCTGAGCAGCTGCTTCCTCAACCTTATCATCACAGCACACACAAAACAGAAACAAGAGGAGCTCTAGCAGAAGCCCAGAGGAATGCGGAAATCAAGCCCTGAGAGATGGTAGAAACCAGAGGGGAAGCAGGAGCAACGGTCCTGAAGAAAAGAGAAGTTTGACATGCTTTCCAGCTGGAGCAGGAAACTGCTCTTCTAACCGATTCCAACAACTTCTGAAGCTGCAAAAACAAAGCTGGAACTGACAGGAATAAAAAAAAAAGAGGAAAAACAACCTCTGACTGTGGCCACACTTGATAAACAACTGCAGGCACTAAGTTTTTGTCCCAAGTAGATTATGCAACTGCAGAGACTGCTTTAGTGGTGTGGAGGACAAAATCCAGCACAGGGACACAGAGCTTTAGAAATATCAGTTCTTTTCATCTCCCTTCTTTGAACAGTCATTCTAATTGACCAAAATTTAGGGTTCTGCTGTTAGACCACACTGATAATCTGTGGGCTCACAAAGCCTGGCTTAGTTAGAGCCCTCCATGTCCTCTCAACACTTTCATTCATTCTGTGATCTCCTCTAAGCAATCAGGTTTTGGTCACACAGGCTTGCTGATTGCCAGCTGCTGCAGCTGCGGGGCACTGCCACAAAAACAGGGTTAGACTATGGGGATGCTGGCTCAGCCTCACAGAGGACACTTGTGACTCAAGTTTCACCACAGCATCAAAGGAAAATTCTCCCAACCTGTTATTTTCAACTCAGTGAGAAGATTAGTTCAAGCAACAATAACTTAGAAACAGAACTCAGTTCCCAAGTCTATGTTTATCACTACCAGGTCTGTGTAAACCAAGGAGCCTATGGCTGCTTCTGCACATGCCACAGTTGCTTCTCTTTTTTCCACAGAGAACTACATTGGATGTACAGGCTGGCTGGAATGCCATAATGAGGGACAAAACTATGCCTAAAGCAAGTTTGAGGCTCAAGGTATTTTTCCAAATAGGCCAAATCTTTCTCCTCCTGCCAGAGCTTTGGAAAACAATTGCACATTCTAGTGGTTGTGGCAGCTGAGCTGTCAGTGGTTGCTGCTGCCTGTCACCAGAGAGTGACATGTCAGCAAGCCTTCAGGCACAGCATCAAGGCTCATGGAGGCTAGCAAGGGAAAAGGTAGAAGTGGTAGGAAAACAATTATGCTTTTACAAGAGTTTTAGAGCTTTTTGCAGAGAAAGGGATACTGCAGGAATTGGAAAGAATAATGTTCTTTACAATTATCAGTCAAAGGGCTGCCTTTGGCCCCACAGCTCTGCTGAAGTCTCCCAGAAAAAGAGAAATGTAGAATATTTTCTGGTTTAGAAATATCACAGGATGACAGACCCAGGGGAAAAAAAAAAAAAAAAAAAAAAAAAAAAAAAAAAAAAAAAAAAAAGAAAAAAAGTGCTGCAGAATCTCAGTAAACACAATTTTATTTTCAGTTTTGGACTTTTCATCCCACTCCAGAATTCAGTTTCCTAATCAGCTTCACCAAGCCATCTTGTGATGTAAATTAATTAATAAACACCTTCATAACCAATTGCTCCTCAGTGCTGAGGAAGGAATGGCAATGTGCAGAGTCTGGGAAGAGCAGTTGTGCTGAGATTTCATCATTGAATAAGTATTGGCCACCCAGCATTGTGGGAAACTTTCCTTCTTTGAGCTTGGTTAATTTTCCTACACAGTAGATTCTAACCTTGCCCAGTTTATCATCTGAGTGCACTTCAGACTGAAGGAGCAGGAAGGACAGAAGTAGCTATTGAATGCAGGGTATGGGAGCTCTAAGCACTTCTTGGAGAACTTTTAAGAAATATGTAATTTCTTTTTTATAACACTTCTATATTTTGTATACTATATATACATTCAGTATCTCATTAAAGATACAACTTGTAACCCACTGCTTTGTGTCTTCAAACAGATCCCCAGCAAGATTTTGCTCTCAGCATTGACCATTGTTCTGATATTGCAACCCACACCTTTGACATCAGAGCTGCAACAGTCTTAGGTAAGTGAATTGCTGTTTTCTCACGCTGTACACAGGTAATTCATACAATGAGTGCTGATCTTAAGAAGTAAGCAAGGGTGACAATCTCCTATAAAACATGAATGAGCTTCATTTCTTAGAAATTTCAAAACCTGTGCAGGGTTACAAAAATGTCAGTTCTGTTATCAGTTCGGCCTCAGACTACATATGTCACCCTGAAGAGGTCATATCAGCTTTCAGCCCCTATTCAGCTTCTACTCTTCATTTGTACACACAGAGAGCCAAGGGGGGCTTCTCTAGAGCTCATCATCTTCATAGCTAAGTCTTCTGGGGAGAGTATTGTTGACTCTCACACACATTCTTGTGTCACTACCTCACCAAATTTCCAAGGCTGTGACCCTTGCAGGTAGGGGTCTGAATGAACTCACACAGAGCAATGTGGGGACACCCCTCTGTCCCTCCTGGGCATACATTCTGGGAAAGTGCTGGCCTGAGGCAACAGTCACACCATCAGTTTGCCACCTGCACTAGCTGAAATTACACCCTTCAGCACTTGACTGATCAGCAATAAAAGGTAAAAACTGGGTGCACAATTTAATATTAGCCATAGCTTGCTTTGTGGTTCTTTCACAGGAAAGGCACCTCTTGCAAACCTGAGCCCCAAGCTCATCTAGATCCTGTACTACCAGAGCATAAATATGAAAGTGTTGCTGTGTGCTCTTGGTGCTGAAAAGAAATTTGTGTGCCAAGTTTGTTTTAGCACCTGGGAATGCTTCCTTGCATGAAAAAGCTCTCCCTTCCTGTGAGACATGTGGGCTATTTGTCCAGGGAGCATCAGTTTTCAGGTGGCTGCAAAGGTAAACAAGCATGAAAAAAAAAAAAAATCACACTACAGATATTGCAAATGCTTTTCCCACAAGTCAGAGTACAGAACCTCCATCTAAATCCAGTAGCCTCACTGGCTCTGCGTGTGTCAACAAGCCAGGCACAAGTAGACATCCTCCTAGCAGTGCCAAGCATGTCCCTGGCACAGGTTGTGCTCAGGCCAGTCACTGTTTTCCCAGGCAGCGATTACAGGTCACAAGTTGCTCCCGGGGTCCATTGGGTATGATCCCTCTGCTAAGAACACAAGAAAAGTTTAGATGTAAGGACATGAAATTTGCTACACCATTTGACCTCAGAGTCAGAAAATGGTCATGGGTATAGTTTATTTAACAATCAAGAGAACGGCTACTATGTCCCCTGTCATATACCTTGAAGGGCCTGAAGCACAGATTTCTGTGTATCAGGAGTCCTCCGTGAAGAGAAAACATCTAATGCCTCAAACAGCAGGGAGGAAAAACCAGAATCTTTTTTTTAAAATAAAGTAGTAAACCTGTTTATTCTTGTGCTTTCTCTGAGCTCTCTTTCTGCTTTGTGTGTAGGGCACAACATCAAGGAACTCTATGTCAAGCTGGACATGATCGTAAATGGCAAGACTGTCTTAACCTACTCCGAGACGCTTTGCGGGCCGGGTCATGCTAAGCTTGTTTTCTGTGGAAAGAAGAAAGGAGGTAATTTAGGTGGCACTCTAAGTGTTTGATGGCTACTGAATACTCCAAGCAGGATGTGCCCGCTGTGCTCTTGACTGCACCAATACATTGTAATGTTCTGTTTACTTCAGCAGCATGTTAGTGGGTGACAGGAACGCAGAAGGACAGAGACATCTTAATTTAAGGGCTTGCTTTTCCCCCCAACCTGTTTGTTTGCTTTACTTTTAATCACAAAATATTGCACGCACATGGGATTTCAAGTCCATTAAAAATTACTGTGGTTATGTGACCCCCATCCACCAGCAGGGAGGTTCATAAGCCCTATTTAGGAGCATGTGCTTGTCATGTGAGAAAGAAGTATGACAAAAATAAAGGCTAGTTCTGTAAAAGAAATAGCTGAGCAAACAAACAACCATTCTGAACACGTTCTTCACTATTAAGCAAGTCACACCTCCTGTCCTTAAAGGCAATTCTTTAATCACTTTATGAGGAAATATGCTTGAATAAGGATATTTGGAACCAGATACTATTTGCTACCATTATGGTTTGCATCTTCTTTCAGTTCAATGTGTGCCTATGCAGCAGTCAGATGAATTCAGCTCATGCCAGTCACACTGCCGGCTGGCAAAGACTTGCTCTAGTTGGTTTAGAATGCTATTGCTTGCCCCCAGAAATCCCCCCCCAGGCATCTCTGGGCCCAGGTGAGCCTGGGCTCCTCAAGGCTCCCAGGCTAGGTAGTGCCAAGTTAGCTGTGCCATGTCTGGAAGAGCTGTGGTATTGCTTCTGGACTGCAGTAGCATATATCCATTAATTTTTAAATCCCCCTCATACCATGATCATCTATTTAGGCTGATTTTATAAAAACAAGTAGAGCCACAGACAAGTTTGAATTGTCAGAGCACCAGATAGTTACAGAAGCTCTGTTTTCCTTGACTCACTCACATCTTCAAGATGATAACCCTGAAATAACTCATGTGCGAGGGCCATGAGTTTAAAGACCATGCACAGCACTACTGCTAAGACAGTTCCTGGAAAATTATTAAGACATTTCATACTGCACAAAACTATCACAAATAATAATAGAGAAATGCTGCATGAGCAACCAATTATGTAAATCCTGTAAGCCAGATAGACAAAAAAATTAAATTCAGAATTTTCTTCAATTGTGTATTGAATTAAAAGAGGAGTAAACCCACCCACAGACCTACTGAAAAACTATCTTATTCTGATGAAGCACTTAATAACATCCTTCAGTGAATACATTAAGGAGAAGTAGAGTCAGTCCTGAGCTGAGCACAAACTGCTATTCACTCATTAAGCTACAAAGCCAAAACCTCCTGGGGTTTCCAAGTCTCTTAATCCTAAACTGACAGGCGATTGTTTCTGCTAATTGAAGTACATTATGATATAAGCACATAGTTGGTTGTTTAAATAATACTATATATCTTCATTTAGAAGTACCCCTACTTCAGTGCAAAGATATCTGCCATGCACTTTTTAATACACACCCTCTCGTTCAGTAGCTGTTTTTATTTAGTAATTAAGTCACAGTGGGAAAGAAGTGAACTTTCTCAGACAGGTTCAAACTGAAAATGGGGTATTTCTTAATTAGTTGACAGTCAAATCTACCCCGTGTTTTAGGGCAGAGAATTGAGCTGAAGACCAATTTAAGGCAGTTCGGGCATAATTTACCATATTAGCACAGCAGTAAATCTGACCTAATGCCCATGGAGGAAGGATAACTTGTGAATGACCAAGTATGCAGACTACTAAAACAGAGGAGAGCAGAGAGCCCTTTCAACTGAAGCTTTTCATGGAGAGCCCCTTTTTCCCTGATCTATGGGCAACATTTCCAACATCTGGCCAGACCTAACCTGGGTTTAAATGTAGTCTCACACAGAATTTGCTTGTCTTTCACAAGGAGGCCAAAAATTGCCTGCCCCTCCCTCTCCCAAAATTAGACAGAACATCATCCTTCTACAGGTTTTGTTGATCCACTTACTTACTTCTGGGGAAAAGCAGAGCAGCAGTTACAATAAAAAGAGACTTTTAAGAGTCGGATGTGGCAAAGTCTTAGTTATTTGAGGGAAGTTTACTTTTTTTCTTTATTTATATTTGCTCTCCTATAATGCTACCATTTTTTCATGACTGGAAATACTCTCTGTGCTGGAAAGACTTAAAATAGCTGGAGATTTCATGTTCGTCATAATCATATAGTATTTACTATTTTTGCTAACCAAAGGTCATGTCTGGCACTGCTCACTCAGACTCATAAATAGGATTCCAAGATCTTTTTCTCTGAGCTATAAGTCTGTTGTGAAGTTGTTAGCTCAAAGTTTGCAAGGAAATTTGCCATTGCCTATTTAGGAACAGCAACAAAATTGCTAAACTCTTTGTGGCATAACGTGAACTTAGGCCTTCCTCTTTTTTAGTAGAATGTGCTGGTTATTCTCCATTTCCTCCAAAGAAAACAGTTACGTAAGATTTAACAGATTTCCCAATGCATTCACTAAAATCAGAGTGGAAGATCTGTCAGGGTAATATTAAGCAATGTGCCAACCACAGCTTGGAGGCTTAAGCAAAGCTACCTGACAGAAAGACAGCTGCCTCCTCTGCAAATTTTCTTTTGGGCTCAACTGACATAGGCACCATCACAGCACTTGTACAATTCCTTGTGCACACTCCCCAGACTATAAAGAAACTCCCCATCTTGCTTCAGACCTCCATTCTTGTACATTATTGTCCCTTTCAGTGGGTGTTACAGTGAGCAAGTTTCTAAAACAGCATTTGTGAATAAAAGTAGAGAACATAACATGAATTAAAAGACTGGCTATCACACTGAGAATGTAGGTAGCTGTTTCTGAGAAAACAGCTATACCACAAAGCTAGGTCTTTGGGCTGACACGCAAGGCCATCTTGCTTAGCCCCTTCACCTCACCTTTTCCTCACCAGTAAAAAGAATGACTCTTTCTCACCTGGCCGTGTATTTACATGTTTTTCCCCACTCAACTATACAACTATAGCTGGCAGTTATTCACATCATTCCTATATCCACAGCACAGAAGCTGTGTGTCAGTTGCATCAGTGCAAGATTGTGTCCTAGAAGAACTCCAACATGGAGCATTGAAGTTCTAAAGATATTTCAAACATAGAAAAAGGAAGAGGTGGGTGCAGATGTACAGGGCCTTTATATAGTATAAGAGTGTGAGAACGCAAAAAGATTTTCAGTGAAAGGAAGATTTGAGAAAGAGGAGTGAGAATTTCATTATAGGTGTTTAGTCAGGAAGGAGAGGCATCTTCATGACAAATGATAACTAGTAATTGGAAGTAATCCTCAGGAAATTCTTACTTACACATTTGAAAGCTCTGCCTCAGACTGGAAACTACTAAAGGCATGCTCACTAGCAATGAAAAGGACTAAGTCCCCTTTGGTAGAAACAACAGTGAAAAGCTGCTATAGTCGTATAACTATAGTCGTATCACCTTGATTCAGTAGTACAATAGAAATGTCTTCTAGGCAGAAAAATTCAGATAAATCTATAAGAAAAAGGGCTGAAAGCAAATCACTGATGACAGCATGCTTGACAGGTACCATAAATTACCAGCAGACAAAAAAGAAAAAGGGGAACATTTAATTGGAAAAATACACTCATGGTTTGTGCTCTTCCAAATGTGTGCGCATTTTTTGCGACCATATTTGGGCTTTTCTCTAGGAAGACCATAGAATTCTTTCAATAAGATAGGCTCAGTGTTTGTGACAGTTATACTTACTGCAGCAGATGTGTTCATCCTCTTTCAATGGAGGAATGTAAAAATGTATGAATATGTGGAGAAAAAATGCATATTAAGGATGCTGTGATAAACTGCAGTCCTTCAAGCCTTGGAGGATGTTTACACTTCTAGAATTATAGTAGAAATCCCCATGCAACTAGAACACTGAATGGTCTTTGAAAAGCCTGATCCACTGAGGAGGGTTCCATGGTCCAAAGTGAATATGAATGATAAAATTCAGCAGATTTATGAATCCATAGTATTTGCTGACAGGTCTCAACTAGCTGAAAATGAAAGCTGCTCTTGCTTTCCTATTTCAAAGCAGCATAGTTTCCCCCTCCCCATTGAAGCAAGGAAGGTTACAGGAGTTTTCCAAAGGACTGGTTACAAAACCACTGAATTGTTGAGGTTGGAAAGTCATTTGAAGGTCATCTAATCCAGTTCCACATACTTCAAACAGGGCCATCTGACAGCCAGTTGCCCAGGACCATGACCAGAGCAAGGCTTATAGATATATCTAAGGATGGATGCTCTATAATCTCTCTGGGCAACCTCTGCCAGTGCTCACTCACCCTCACAGCAAAAAAAGTCTTTCCTAATGCTCAGGAGAAACCTCCTGTGTTTTAGTTTGTGCCCACTGCCTCTTTGCCTGGCCATTAGGCACCAGTAGAGACAGCCTGGCTCCATCCTCTTTTACAGCCTCATTTCAGGTATTTGTACATATTGATGTGCTGTCTCTTAATGTTTTTGTTCCCTATGCTGAACAGTCCCAGCTCCTTCAGTCTTCTCACTGGAGAGATGTTCCAGTCCCTTAATTATATCAGTGGCCTTTCACTGGACTTTCTCCAGTAGCTCCATATGATGCAGCTGTGAACCACTGCAAGACCCCTGGTTACCAAGAGCTAAATAAGGGTAAAGCTGAAGCATAAAGCAGTAAATGTGGACCTCAAACTGGACAAGCAGCACCTGTTGTTCCACTTTTGAAGGCTCCCTAAAAGTTGATACAGCCCATGGCAGTGATTTCTTTGATAACTGAGCAAAGGCATAGCTACAACATATCAGAGCAATCAAGGAAAACTTCTCAGAGTGGGCTGAGGCAGAGGCCTGAGACTGCATTCATCTAGTTACTTTATCACAGTGAAGTGTGTGGGGAAAAATAGCTTCTACCTACACTAGATGAGAGATTAGCATTGCCATCATTTCATAAGCAAATTTATGGCCTGATGACACCTACTTCATTTTAAAATACAGGCTTTGCAGAGCCTGAATGCTGCATCTATGTTTTTAGATTCTGGATGGCTTTCTGGGAGCCTAACTGAGATCCTAACAAGCCACGTGATCCAAGAGAAGCTTCCATGTCCCCATGCAGAAGAACTTTGGGTGATTGTTCACAGCCTAGTTTCCTCTCCCCTCTTCTCTGCTGTCCTCCAAGATTTGCTAGGCTGTGAGTTGACTGAAGAAAAGGTAGTCCTGCAAGGCTCTCTACTGAACAAAAGGACACAAAAAGCACAAGCCCCACCACTGCATGGTCCACACCTCCCTGAGGGAGCAGCTCCCAATGTGCCTTAGATCACATTGACACACACAGCTCAAGTCCCAGGGGAGTCACTCATCATTATGCAGTCTTCAGTGCCTTTAATTCCCATTTAGAGTCTATTAAAGCTGTGAACTGAGAAGTAGGCTGTACTATATTTTTAAAATTTTTGAGTCACCACTCACTGAAGTGGAGATGTGTCAGACTCCTGGGCTCTTGCTTCGTGCACAGAAGCGAGAGGCAATGGTGACTGCTCTCTGAAAACAAGACTTTTTGCTGTCCACATGAATTAGCCAGGGATGCAGAGGGGAATGAGTACAGTACAATTGCTGTAGCATAGCTGATCTGTTTGAGATTGACAAACCAAGACATACTTATTCTGTTCTCTGTTTTGGGATTAGGTTTTTCATGGCAACACTGAGTTGTTTTGCATCTTCTCCACCTCCCACGATCATTAGGGCATTACATTAAACAAACTTCTCATTAATGCAAAGATGCAGAACACTGGTGATATCTCAGGTTTCTCCTTTTCCTAGTTTATCTTATTGTCATCATTGTTTCATATAATTTTGTTACAAGACTAACATTTCATGTCATTTGTGGGAAAAACTTTTGTGGACTGTTTTCCAAGTCCATGCATTGTGAGATGGACCCATACAATCTAAAGATGTTACAAAGCTTTTATCCAGCCTTTCACAAGAAACAGTTTAAACCAACAGCGAGACTAGACTAAAACTCTCTAGAAGTGACAAGCATCAAAATGCCAGCACATACTCACATAAACACGATGACACACTCCTCTGTCACTGTCAAAGTAAGGAATATTTCATGACACCTACAAAAAAGAATTCTTAAACAGTTCTTAGACTTTTCCATGACTTGTGTGGGGCAAGTTGTACAAGAAATTCTGAAGTACTGAAACATCTACAAGTTTTATTTTCAGTCAAGTCTGCACAATTTGGCCCAGTAAGCTATGAAAAAGTAGGAGGAACTGCAGAACAGCTTGCTAATTCTCTCCATTAATGCCAAAGTTGCCCTTTCTTCAAAAGCCAAAAGCAGGCATGCCTCGTACAATTAGGGAGATGAGGATTGGAAGGTGGAACTCCCAGGCTCTATTCCAGTCACCAACACAGTTGTGATGAATTTAATACCTCATGTAACTTCTTATTGTACACTCCCTCACCAGAGAGACAGACATGTTCCTTTCACTTTAAAGTCATGTTCAGCAACAGTCAGAAGTCCATACCTACAGCTCAGCTCAGACTGGATTTTCTAAAAGTTACCAAAACAGTACAGTTCAATTGCTGCAGCTGCAGGTGTTTAATAGTTCATCCTAAAAGACTTGAACCTGGCAGTCCCTCCCTCCCCTTTCATTTTCAGGATGTGTGATGACATAGGAATGGCCACCTGGTTGTGCAAAAACGTGCCCCCCTTTTCCATTCACAAGGGCTGCAGACACTCCTTGAGCCCAAGCTCTGCCTTGCGTTTCCCCATAAAGCAGTATTCATCCTGATACTTCCCTCAAGATGGCTGTTGCAGGACTGCGTATGGAGCATTTTGCAGTTCCATAATACTTGGCACTGGAGGCTCTGAAATGCCACTACCAAAAAAGAATCTATGATCAGCTGACTTTTTCCGTCCTGTGCTGCATGTCTAACCATCCATCACCATTGTTGCTTTCCAGAACATCTCTATTATGAGGGGCCAGTCACACTGGGAATCAAAGAAATCCCTCAGGTAAGTTGGTTGCAGCTATGTTCCCAAGCAGAAGGGCTTCCCAGATGAGGTATGGTCAGAGGACTACCAGCAATCACCCCAGCACATTCCAGGCTTCCCCAGCTGGCACACTGATAGTGTTTCATATGAATAATCCTTTTCAATATGAAATTAAGTGGCTTTGCTTATAAAGAGTTACAGAGGCACTACTATCCAGAGACAAAGTTTTTTTTTCGGGATAGCAGATGTCTGTACCAGCATTAAGTCAGACAACCACAGAGTTCTTTAGTAGGCTCCCCTTCTCTTACACTTAAAATAGCAAGAAAAAAAGCAGTTCCAGGGGACTCCCAAGAGACCAAGGCTGCAATTTTGCTCAGTCCTCAGTGAACTGAACAATTTGGAGGATCTCATTCATCCTCTCTGGCTATAAAGGCATTTTAGATACTATTTCAATTGAACATATTCCACTGTACGTACATGGTGTCAGACAGAGAGACCAAGGTCTTCTAGGTGGCAACTGAAGGTACAAGTTATTAGGCCAAGAACACTTTCTCTGGATTTACGGAGCCTTAAAATAAGAAAATAATTTCTTAGGAAGGTGAGAAAACAGGCAGTACTCTAGGCACTGCTCTGAATTTCCTGGTCATCCATTACAGATGCTTTTTACTGGCAGCCTTCTCCACACACAGCTAAGCCTGCTAGAAGCTCAACTGAATCATACTGCAAAAAAAAAAAAAAAGATAGATTCAAATGCTGAATGCAACAGTCTCTTAACTGGGCACAGCATGAAGATATATTTGATCAGTACATAACAAAGGATTTTTTAGAGACATACAATGAAGAGATTGGATTGAAGAGAAGAAGGCAAAGTCTTTGATTATCAAGGCATCTTGTTGAGAATGTAGCAAAGAAAGGATCACAGTTACCACTGAAAAAGCATAGAGTTCAGGTGGTCAGTCAAATACCCCTTAGATTTACTTGGAGAGGCACAGCATGAGCTCTCCGTTCTTCAGCAACAGACATAAAATATGTGTCAGAGGCTCAAAGATGAGGTCTGGGATCCGCTCAACACTGGATTGCTCCAGGCAGGAAAAGAAAACAGGATCAGAACAGGGATAAGAACAAAGACATGAGTCCCAAAGAACTGAGCTTGCCAAGACCTGCAGAGGTGATAACAAGGATAGCTGGCTTCTGGGAGGATCGAGCCTCCATAAGTGCTACCATCTCATATTTCTCAATCTTCCTTTGGTGACAGCAGCAACCAGGACCTTCATTTTCCCAAAGCTTTCACACAGGGAGCTGGACCCCCATTATGCAGGCTGTTATCCCACTGTAACCAGCCTGCTTCCTTAAAGGGTATACCTACAGAGCCTGTGTTGAACACTGGTTTTCTGCCTTTTGATGTCTCACACAGGAGTGCCTGAGCTCACATCAATCATCATGCTGCTCCAGGAGCAGCTTTACTAACATACTTACATAGTAAAGCCTCAAGACAAACTGAAGAATAGGTCTTTAAACCAAGAAGAAGCCATAGAAACATGCACACAGTCCAGTAAAACTGCAGTTCTGGGCAAATTAGCTGAATTTTCAGCTAGTTTCTGGAGCCAGAAACTCCAAGACTGATCACAAGCCTCTTTTAATAACAGTTTTCACCACAAGCAAAAAATTATTCTGAAGGAGAAAAAAGAAATCGAATCACTAATAAGCAATGAAAATTAGTTATTATGAAGTCTCTTCCATTAATTAGACTATAAGCTTTTAGAGAGTTAATGTGCTTGTGAGAAAAGGAATAGGAAGCCTCTTTTGTTAATTAATCAATCAGGCAAATAACACCATCCTCCCATGCTGACAAAAAGGAACAATTCCATACAGCAATCATCTTCTGCTCGTTGCAAAGAAGAGCCTCATCCAAGAAGCCTGAGGGATGTTTGCACGCTCCACACAGGAATTACAACCAGGCTCTATTCTCAAGAGCATGTTGCCATTGGGCCTCTCTCTAAATTTAGATTTTATTCTTAACTTGAACCTCTCTGTGAGGACACAGGCCAGGTATTGCTTTAAAAATCCCATTGTAAAAGGCAAATGCCAAGAAGCCGGACTCATTCTATCCATGCCTTCTTCTACTCCACAACCAGAAGGGCTCTAAACAGGGCACGAGCATTCTGTGGTTCAAAGAGAGGAGATCACTGCTGTCAACCTCTCCTACCCCGCATTTTGCTCCCCTCCATGCTCCAGCAAAAAAACCCCAGAATTAATTACTGCAGTGCCAGCAATACACAGTGAATAAATCTAGTTCACCTCTTCTTCCAAATCTGTTAAAGCCACCTTGGTCACTTCCCTGTACAGTGCTTCTCCAAGTGTCTGGAGAGAGCCATTTTGACCTTTTGAGTTAGCCATGGCTTCTTTAAAGTTCAGATTTTTTTTTTTTTTTTGCACTGTAATGATAATAAGTTCATCCCAAAGCCTGAATTCATATTTTCAACTACACAATTGGAAATCAGACTACTTCTTGTTTCATTATATAGGAATTCATTATAGATTGAGTCATCAATACACACACTTCCCCCCGCGTGCTCTGTTATAAAAATTCATATCAGTAACACTGAACAACAAGATCCATGTAAGAGAAGTGCCAGAGAACTGAGCACCTCTTTTTCTAGTTACTAAACAACACAGGCCATATTGTGTTTGCTTATAAGAGTCATGAGAATTTACAGATTTACAGAATTTACAGATTTGAAGGGATTTTTTTAATGCAGCAAAACATTTCATTCCCCTTGTACTGTTTAATTTTCAATTTGTGCTGTCAGCATTGATGTCAGTGAGGAGAGTTTTTTGGCAGAAAATATGGGCACATCATTTACCACCTCTGAAACATTTGGACCAGGAAGGTTTTGGAGGAACTTGATGGGAAAAGAATTGTTCTGTTTCTAAAAGGAGGAGTCAGAAATTTAAGCAGTTATATAGTACTGACGGGCTAATCTCTTGCTTTGCATTTTTCTCATACAGGGAGATTACACTATTTCAGCAAAGCTGACTAATCAAGATCACGTCATTGTCGCTTGTGCCGATTTTACTGTGAAAAATTATTTAGACTATTATTAGCAACAAACCAATTTTATGAAAGCTACAGACTACCAAAACTATTCAAGTCAATAGGCTGCTTGCATTCTACAATGATTCTGAAGAAAATAATCCTCACATGGTGATTCTCATGCTGTTCCTCTTTATAATTTGCTATTTTCAAGAAGCTACTAGATTCTCTAGTGGTAATTTTATCTCTAAATGCACGCTGTAGCCTACTTTTTTCTTCTAATATATACAGCTGTGAAAAGAAAGTATCCAATACCAACACTCTCATCTTAGGATGAAAATAGCATGAGGCAGAACAGGCGAGAGCCTAAACACTTTTTCGCAGTAAGTTATGGAGGTATCCATTTCTAACACAGGCTAGAAGATGACTTTCACATATATCACATATTATGCAGTTACAGAACTCAACATCTTAAATCTTCTCTAGAGCCTGTCTGGAGATTCCACTAGCACAGCTTTTGCTATAACCACAGAACAAAAGGAAATAAGATGAACATGCCTTTTTTCCAGTGATCGATGTCATGTCATAAGATTCATATCATTCTAGTCTTCTGGAGTCTACCTGGAATTTTTTTGTTCTGTAATGTCTTTTAAGTGATGCGTGAATCATTCTGTAGTTAGGCTATGTGCTCTTCTTACTTCTCAATAAATTCATATGAAAGACTGTTTTTTTCTCTTTTTTTGTCATGATTCTCGGATCTCTCCAAAGTTTAAGGGGGGAAAAGGATGCTGAAGGAAACAGGTTCAAAGAGCACATTTTAAATATGAAGTATCAGTCATGTTAACACATATTTTATATTCACAGAGGACAAACTGTTCCTTGCTTTGAAGCCCCAGGAGAAGTAACACAAATTATATTCCAAGTGGAGCACATCCCCAAACCGTCTCATTCCAGGAGCCGTTGTAGGTGATGTAGCTGATGGGTAGATAGATAACCAAGCACAGGGCAGCACATGGGATTAGGATCTTGGCTTGGAGAGTATAGAGACCAGTTTGGGATCCTGCCATGGAGTAGGGTTAAGTTATGATTTGAAAGGTATAGGCAGGAATCAGAGACACAGGAGGCTCCTGGAGCTGAGCACAAGTTTAAAAAGGCTGGTCACAAGCATTGGGCTGCATGACTCATGTTGGAGAGGTTCAATATATACAGCTAGGGCAGCTGTGGCTCACATCTGGCCACCCAGGAGCTCTGACATATGGCCTCCATCCTACACGCCCACATTCTGCAGCTCAAACAAATTCCTGAGCAGCCAAAGAAAGAATCCCTGGTGCACAGATGACCAACACCTCACAGCAGCCAAGAGCTAGCAGCAAGGAAGAGTCTCTTGTTTTCTTCTTGTGCAGCAAAATTCTCACCTGCTATCCCAGCAACAGAGAGCAAGTCTGAGACCTGCTCACACAGGGAGGCTTACCACAGCTGAACACGACCCAGCAAGCACACTAGATGGGATAGAGCACATTAAATACATTGCTCTTTCAGCCCATTTCTATTACACCCTGGTTTGGAGAGGGGAAAAAAGAAGAAAAGAGGAAAGAGAGAAGGCCGAGGTGATCATCACAGCTTTGATCGCCACTCCCCAAATCAAGTTTCAAATTATGCTGTTTTGGAAACAATCCAAGACACCATCATTGCTGCACTTTAGGTCCACATAAACAATAAAACAGTATCACTATACAGACACAGGAACTTTTTTTTTCTCCTCAGGCCAGCAGCTCTTTAACTTCATATGACCCCCATGATTCCCATGAGATAACAAAAGAGCCATACCTCGAGGAGAAGCTAACAAAATTCCATTCAGCAGCAGCACTCATGACAGAGTCCACTTGCTCAGCTCTGTTTCACTGCAATCACACAACAAAAGCATGACTAAAACCCAAATTCCTGCCACCAAGCTTCTTGGTCTGTTATCTGATGAAAGACTCAGCAGATTAAAAACAGACACAGTGCTAGTTCAAGCACTTGTATTTGAAACTGATTCCATACTAGCCAAGATCCTCATTTGCCAAATTCAACGGGCTCCTTATAGCCTTGGGTACATCTGAAGGAGCCCCCAGGCCCACAACAGCAAACACATGAGCTTTTGCCTCCACACAGTACAGAGGCTCCCCAAGAGCATCTGTAGCAGAATCTGCTGTAAGAGGTCTCAGCTGACTAAAAAACAGGAATTCGATCTCTAAAGCATCAAACTTCTGGCCCTTGAGATCTTCTGACTCTTCACTGCCCATCTCACACATGAAAATTGCAGAGCCTCACTCCCAGCACCAGCTGAACAGCATTTGGCTTCCTATCACAAAAACTGCCTGCCTTTTTTCTCTAGGGAATTAAATTGAAAAAACAACACTACATCTTAGCTTCAGGTTAAGTGGTGGAATGTGAGGTTTTCTCCATAGCAGGAGAAAGGTATGTTTGTCATATCACAGAGACAGAGAGATTTGTTGTCTAAAGATCTTTCAGGGGTTGGAAGCTCAAGATCTCTGTTGTCCTCTAAATTAAAAAAGACCTTTACTCCTTCAGCCTAAGAATTGCCTTGGTTTCTTTCTTGAATTCCTGTTTCTTGAATTCCTGTTTCAGACACCATTTTGGCACAGTCAAGCAACAAAACCAAAGTTCATCTTCACTGATCCCAGCAAAGCAAAATAATCCCTTGCTGTCCCAGAAGATCTATGGTATATTCACGCTATTACACCTGAATTCTAGTACACCCAGCAGCAACTGCAGTTATCTTTCTGAAGGAGCCTCAAAAAGCTTAGTAAGGGCTCTGTAGCAAGAACTAGGCTCTGAACACAGCTCAGCTGTGCACAGGTGAAAGCAATATCCTCCAGGGATGTGCAGCCTGAGCAAGAAGGTGGTGGGGTTTTGCTAGAACAAAGGTCTGCACATTTCCACAGAGATCTTGTTGAAGTGAGGGGTATGAAGCACAAGTGAACCCCATGGTCAGATTCTGGGCCAGAATCTCAGCCCTTGCTGGGAAGATTGCCTGAATTGGAAGTGTCTTTATGCTGTTACTTCTGTTATGTTGAAAGATGCTACTCTTTCCATAAAAATCCATTTTTATGGAAAGAGTAGCATCTTATGCTTAAATTTCTCATATATAGTCTCCTACACTCTCCAGTGCAACCCTAAAATAATCCCAGTGTGGCTGCATTTTGTTATTTTGATGGTGTTCTGCAGCATGAGAAAAGAGAATAGGGAGAGCAGGAACATCTAAATGATGCTATTCCAACTGAAATCAAGTTTTTGTCCCAAAAGACACAAGGGAAGGTAAAGTATCTTATTTTTACCCTCAGCTCTTATGTAAAGGACCATGAGGAAGAATCCACCTAGAGCACAAACTCCAATCTCTTTCATGGATCATTCTGAAGTAACCTTCCCAGGACTGACAAATGCTTCAGTGAGACAGATGGGATGGGAGTCTGCTCCCCTGGAGCTCACACAGGGCTCAGGCAAACACAATGATCCGTGTGCTACAAATACACTGACTGATCAGCTAAAGCTGAGATAAAACAGCTACTACATGTTTCTACCAAGTCATGCACACCCCACTAACAGGGACTTCTATGTCCCAGCAGGCAAAGTGCCAAACTGCCAGACACGAACAAATCTCCCACCACTCCTTCATACCAGCACATCCCTAGCTCAGTGTGAAGGTCCACCCACAAAGCCAGCTCTCACCCAGCCTCCTTACAGGGCTGCAGCTGCTGAGACCCTCATTTCTGTGCAGCAGTAGGATGGGGCATATGCTACAGGGATCAAGCAGCTGAGAACAGGAAAGTCTTCCCAGACCTCACACATGGTTGCAGGACCTTCCTCATGCAGTGCAAGAATGCTGACTGTGGCAGATATGAGGGCAGAAAGTCACACATTTTACCCTGGGAAGGAAAGGGGGAAGTCTTGTTTGAATTGCTCTGTCAGCCTTACAGATTGCTTCCGTTTCCCCTCAACACTCATACCGCCAGGAGGCCTCAAAAACAAGTACTCTGGCCTAGCATTGGTTGGATAATGTGGAGCTATTTAAAAATAAGAATTGTAAAAACAAAATGTATTATGAAGCAATCCTTTGCAGTCTAACACCCACAGCATTAACTTCCTTCTGCCTGCTCTTCCCTTGCTGCTCAGCCTAGTCTCCCCTTGGAGGCAGGAACTCTCTCTGGCGCTTCAGCACTGCCCTGACCCAGGAAGGAGAGCTGCTCATATCATGAGAGCTACATTCAAGCCCAGCTTCATTCTTGCCTCTCTAGTGCAAACACATTATGAGTTGGCCTTAAAATGAATCTGAACTCAAGCATGCAGATGTCTACAACAATCTCCCCAACAGAGTACAAAATAAATAAAAGTAATACATAAAAGTAATACAGAATGGACAAAACAGGTAAGGATTAAAAAAAAAAAAAAAACAAAAAAAAAAAAACACGGAAAGAAAGTCAGAAGAAAAGCTGCCTTTGTTCTACCCTTAGCACAAAGTGAGATGCAAGACGTTTGCATCGAAAGATCCCATGATCCCATCCCTGAGGACTTATAAACCTTCTCCTCCCTCTGTTTCTCTCATGAGACTACTCTGTTTCTCACCCATGTACCTCCTCCTAGAAGTTCTTCACGTATTTCCCCAACCAGCGAGACTGAACAAGAACACCACATTCACTAAGTGA